>NC_136983.1:11986837-12676837 GCF_032717465.1 Coenobita brevimanus | reverse complement strand
TGTGATCTTGCCATCACCAGCATTCGAAATGTTCTTGCATAAGTGCCCTGTAACGAACTCTAGTGTTGTCTAATTGGAGTAGAATTGTGTCAATATATTCCATGATGATGGAGCAGTGTTGGAAAAGTGTTATGTTACCTTCCACGTAATTTATTTTATCTACAATTTCGAGAGCTATGTTTTCCGTCTTTTTCAGATTTTTCACGATTGTCTTCATTGCTGAGTTATGTCCTGCGATGAATTTATCTTGGTATGTTAGTACCTGAGCTATTTTATTAAATTTGTTGTTTATTTCTTGAAGGTCATCCTCTGTAGCGAGTCCAAAGATGTTCCCAAGAACTGCACCACCCACGTCGAACAAACCGCGCTTTTGGCGAGTAGTGTAATGTTGTTCGTGGCGTTCAGTACCTCCGTTCCATGAGATGGGAGATCTTGGATCATGATGAGCATAGTTGACATCGCCTGTTCTATCTTCCATTTCGCTAACTTCACTATTTTATCCACTTCCTGTTTTATGTGCATGTGAAACATAGCCTCCTATCATTCCAGGTCCCCATTGGTCTCGCGATGTTTTCTAGATAAGAAGGTAATTCGTATAAGTAATCCAAACTGATTTCAGTACTCATGACATCTTTTACGATTGATGTCGTGGCCGTTGGAGCTATGAGGCATCCTTGCCGTACTATATGTTGGGGGTCTAATGAGCATATCCTCTTGCTATGTAGAGGAGAATCCATAGCTGAAGTCCCTTCATCGTTACCTACCGACAAAAAAATCAATTATTTTTCTAGTATGGTCATGCTGTGGTCGATGATAGTGATGATATGCGTTACGGTTGACTAACGTAGAACAATAATTTGTTTGTTAATTCATTTATAGAAGGAGTTTAAATCGATATTTAAATCATGTAAATGGTGTACTGTAGATTTTATTGGAACAGTTGCATCTATGTTTGATTGTTCGGTATATGACCTTAATTTATTTCTGTAATTATTGTTGTTTTCTTGATTGGTTTCATGAGTTATGTTCGGTGGTATCCGAGGCTGTATAATTATTGGATAGTTCCCTTGTAACTCGTTTTAAATGGTCAATATGAACTTGTTTCTCCTTGCCACTTGACAGTGACCTAATTGAAACTTTGTTTGCTTTTATGTTAATTACTCTGTATGGGCCCTCAATTTAGGGGATAATTTATTGTCTCGTGTGAATGATACCATAGACAATGTCTCCTAAGCTGATAGGCGAGTCTCTTGTCTTTTTATTAAATGCCTCCATCATTTCTTCCTTGGACCTCGTTGATTGTTTTTTTTGACTCTTTTATGTATGTCCTGGAATTCACGTAAACGGAGTTTAGAGTAATCATCGTAATTGTATATGGGCAGACTGTCACCTTCTAGGTATATATTCATTATATACAAGGCTCTGCTGCCACCATTTATTGTTGGAACTTCGTAGCCATCATTTTTATAAATGTAACTCATTAGTCTTGTAATAGGTGAGTCTTGAGTTTTGGTTAAAGTTATTTTGGTAATTGAAGAGCAGGAGGAGTTAATGATGAATACAGGGAGTTGATCTTGATTTATTATCTTCAAAGAAAGTCTAAATTGAGCAACATATGTATTACAAGGGACTTAATATACCAAGTCTAGTTGGACCCCTCTTCTTATTTGATCTCTCCACTACCTGCCAGTTCTATGGCCAGTCTCTTTTTGAGCTTCTGATTCCTACATTCTCGTTTAGCAGGGGTCGTGTCACGTGTGTTATACTGCCGTGGAAACTTCTAGAACACTGTATGTCTGTGTGTATGTACAGCTTCCGGTGCACGACCAGCATTCTTTCACTTAAAGAGTTGCAAGCTAATTTCCTTTTCCCACACCTTGTCTGGTGCTCTGTCTATCTATCTATCTATCTATCATGATTTGTATTTATAATATGGAGTCCTGACAGATACACTTGCCTGTGTTGCCCAATGACCTGGAGAAGAAACTGCCGATGATCTTCGTTCTTGGTCAACACGGCATTAAACTCTTGATTCAGTTTTACCCTCTTTCAGCAGTTTTGTTATCTGTAGCCCCTGGACGATGCACTCAGCTTCCTTGTAATCCTCACGACCTACCCATTTGGCTGGATCGAATTCTAGGTATGAATGAGGAAGGCCAAGCAGTATGAAAATCTTCTTGGTGTTACTCGTCACAAAGTTGAAATTATTCTTTGATTCAGTGCTGTTGCCTTAAGCTCAGCTGTTGCTGTCTTTAGTTGATCGTTGCTTCCTTCTCCGTTAAGAGCCATCACCATTTCTCGCTTCCCTTTAGGGTCAACAGTTCGATCAAAGAGGCCAATCCAACTAATTGCTCTGACAAATACCATAAGTGACGACCAAATGCTTTCAAACAGACGTGTAAGATGTCCTTATCAGGATAAAGTGACAATTCCTGGAGAAGCCTCAGATCGTTTGCTGGAGCTAGAGCTGCTTTTGTTGCCATGAACCATGATTTCAGGTATTGCTTCATGATGAACACAACAAACCGCTTCAATCCTCGGCCTCCTCAGCCTTGCTTCAGTGTGATGCTCATCTGATGATGGAAAAGATAGACTTTGATGCTGTAAATAACTTTAGCCACCCATCTGGCATGGTGACAAGCACCAAGGTGCTGAAACCATATTCCACGGGGCGGTACACCACCCAAGACAAGAATGGACAGTTCCTACAGCTTTCGATAATCATCTCGAGGCTGGCATTCTTGCAACTGTTTCATACAAATTGCCATGAGCTCATCACACTGCTCACTATCAGCCACCGGCATTTCCTCATTGTCCTTCAAGGTCTGAAAGCGTGTTGTGTCAATAGTATTCCACTTGGCTTTGAACCGCTTGACAGTGTGAATGTCAGGACCAGAGGACGGTCCAAGGCAAATGGTGAAGGCCTTTTGAACAAGGATCTCAAAAATGTGATGCCAACACGCCAGGTAGAGGAGATACTTGTGCAACTGTTGTTGAATATGGGTGCATGCCCCTGCCCACAATCCGGTATTGCTGCCATTCCTACCACACGTTCAGATAATTCTGCAGTCATTCGAGGTTTCAATGATGACATTGGTCATGGCTTTCCTGTCTCTGATTCCAAGCTGGGAACATTCAAAAGCTTTTGAAACTCCATCACCTGAGATGAGAATTGGAAGGCATCCAGTTACATTTGCTCGTGTTACATTGGGAATTAGTTTTCCATACTATGCACTACAAGTGGCACAGTTGGTTGGAATGACTTCTGTAGCCATTCCACAGATTCCTTCCGACTCTTGATTCCATCACGGCGGATACTTTGCCTGTTCATAGTATATATTTTTGGATATTTTCCACAGACAGAAATGGTGGCAGAAAGCAGATGGACTGCAGCACGGTACAAACAATAATGAATTGAAAATGAAAATTTATAAGTGCACCCACAAAAACAAAATGGGTGGAAGAAGGCATAAAAAAGACAAATATACCTTTGGACCGGAGGAGATTTTATTTTTTATACCGGGAAATCGATTTTGCTCGGCTGGGAAGCACTTCTTGTCATCAAGATTTTAAGAGATTATACTGTAGGCTACTGTAGACAGTGTGGTAGGTGAAGGCACCCATTATCCACTCACCCAGTGTTGTGTTACCTTTAAGAGACCCCACACTGAATAACAAGCCAAATTGTGTCCCATAACGCAAGGAACCCTTTACAATGATGAATGGTAACCATCTAACCTAATTGTTGCCTAAATGTGTAGTGAATTAACGAGTTCCACCCGGATGCAGCAAATAAGTTGTCTTGTTCACATAAATAATGCTTCCCGGGACGAACCACCAGTTACCCTCACTTTGAAGGTAGGGACTGAGTAGCCTAGGCCCCGTTTCTGATGGAGTAATAAAATAAGAATGGTTAATAAAATACACCTTAGTCGGGGAGGCGCCGTGGCTGAATGTGCTATCCCGTTTGTTTCCCATTTTGCAGTGTTTTGATATTGGATTCAATTCCAGCCGAGGCAGACATTTAAAGTAGGTAGATGATGGCAGGATGCGTTCATATCGATGACAAGTAGACAGGCAGAAAGACAGGTAGACTCAAGCTTTGCGTAAACCACCAAACTTAACCCCAGGGAGTCAAATGCCTAAAATTCGCTTTATGGTAACTCCTCTCAGACCCAGTGATCATGTAGTCACCAAATAGTCAGTGGGGAAAGGGATGGATGGGTCGGGGGAGATATGTGCTGGGGTGGAGTCGTGAGTGTGAAAGGGAAGAGGGCGGAAAGACAGGGGGTAGTGTGTGTGTGTGTGTGTGTGTGTGTGTGTGTGGTGTGTGTGTGTGTGTGTGTGGCAAAAGCGTGGAGGGAGGGTGTGTGTACAGGCGGTGCTATTATTCACTCTTGGCGTTGATGTGACGTGATGACACCACCAACGCTGTGGCTGGTTGCCTCACTTGGGTTATGTGCTCCTGTGATTCAAGACTCAGTTCCTCCCAGCACATAGTCGTATGTGGTGTTCAGTGTTGTATGTTCCTCTGATTGAAATCACAGTTCTTCATGTCTAATAAAAATCATACGTTCTTTCAAAACACGTAAGAAAATGTATTGCCTGAGACCATAAGATAAAATGTTGAGAAATAATTTCCACTCTTAATGACAAGCCACATGGCCATACAATAGCTGACTGCCTTGAAGAGAATAAAGTAGGAGGCAACTAGAGTGGTTAGAAGTCAGGTCAATCGACATCAGAATAGAGAGGGAAAGGCCAATCAAAGTGAAACAGTCAAACCTTGGAATTGGGAGAGAGAAGGCAGCGGAGTTTAGATTTTTTTTTTTTTTTTGGGGGGGGAATAAATATTGTAGGTGATGAATAAAAGATATCAAAACAGAGCAAATAAAAAGTCTTCACGGCAATGGTACAAAAAACAGCTCTATAAATACAAGGTAAGAAACCATGAAACAGGACACTTTCAAAGAGCACAAACGAACAACAAGGAGAACAACGAGCACATTCGTAAGGAAGAAATCATATTAAAGCAGGCACTCTTAGAATGCCATAAGCAAGAACAGAGATGAACACATCCGTAAATATAATATGAAAAGAACTGAAAACCCTTTAACAACGGAGAAAGCCTGAAGTTAACCATGCGGGGGCTTGTATTAAGAAGAAACCAAATGTTTGCGTAGAGAGATTCCCATGGAAATGTAACAAACAACAGAAATTTAGTAATAAAAACAATGACAAGAATTTATGCAAAACTTTACTCATGTAGTACTTATATGATGGCAGACACAGAATTCCCTGGACTACAATGAAATGAATAAAGAAATCCTAAAGAGGAATGAAGAGGTGTAAGACAGGAGGTAATGATGATCTGTACGAACAATAGGCTAATAGGGGAGAAAAAAAATGGAGTTCCCCCGAGCTAAGCCCTGTATTGGACTATATAGCCCCGCTAGGGTTACAGGAGGGAGCTACCCCTCCCGGCACGGCAGCCCGGGCGAGGCTCGAACTTGCAATCCCCCGATCACAAGTCCAGCGCGCTACCACTGTGCTACCGCGCCCCCCCTAGGCTAATAGGGACATGAATGCAAAGGTAGGATAAACCTCCTTAACCCGTCACGTCCCGAGGTTTTCCGCACCTATGACATCCCCCAGTCCCGAGCCTTTTTGGAAATTTTTTTTTTTTTGCTAAAACTTCCTCTTAGGTCGAGAAACGAAGGAAAATCACAAAGAGAGTGGTTCCCGTGGTCTATAAGTGGTCCGTACAGGTGTGGTTCCCCCCCGCAGGTATGGTGTTCTCTAATGGGCTGGATATGCGTTTACGTTTTCTATGGTAAGGAATAATGGGAGAAACAACACACAACACCTCTATATTTATTGAATTTGAACTAATAAACAATAACAGTAACAATATAATGGATTTCAGACACATATATATGAAAAATAAGCATTGTACCATCGCGCGAGCATAGCGAGTTTGGTCCGAGTTGTAACATGCTATATGCTAAGTGTCTGTTATGAGTCAACCTATCATTTTTTCTACTTGTATACTTCTGTTTCAATGACATTTTACCAATTACAACTGTTTGTAATGTTTTCAGATGTTTTCATTCATTATGATGACATGCAGCATAAGTTTAGCGCACATCAGCTTAGTAAGCGCACTCGCTATGACTCGTATTTCAACATACCAAATTGTTTTATCACTTTCCAATTATTTTCACCTTTACATAGAACCTTTCCTCCACCACTGTAAAGGTTTTCAATTATTTTCATTCATTACGAGGGCATTTAGCGATATGCTAGCGCATATTCACGTAGAACCACGATCTCAAACACTCGTGTTTCATCATCTACTTTATTTATTCACTCCACTTATAATTTCCCACTTACATTACACACGTTTACACCCCTATAATGCACTGTACATACTTACTGCCATTATTTATTCAAGTGAGCGTGAGAATATCGCCTGAAAATACCCTCGCAAGGAATGTTTCGACAAACATAATACTCACACAATTATATACTAATTCACTCACACACTTATATACTAATTATTCACTTTATCATTTGCTGACTTTTATTTTGACTAATACGTGCCTTATTCATTCAACTGAGCGTCAGGAAATCGCATCTCTATACACACGCTATGAATATTTGACTTAGAATATATATCATCACTTACAATAATTTGAACTTATATTATACCCGTAAGAATTTCCCATAATAATAATTATATTATTACGGGCCGTATTTATTGCACTGAGCGACAGAATATCGCATCATAAAACCCTCGCTATGTAAGTTTCAACTTAGGGCAGATTTATATACTTACATACAATGTTTTCACTTATGTTCTACCCGTATGCACTTTATACTAATATTTGGAGATCAACATGACTGATAATTTCACT
This sequence comes from Coenobita brevimanus, assembly GCF_032717465.1. Lineage (NCBI taxonomy): Eukaryota > Metazoa > Arthropoda > Malacostraca > Decapoda > Coenobitidae > Coenobita > Coenobita brevimanus. The sequence continues at coordinate 12,669,920 of NC_136983.1, read as the reverse complement.
GAGCGTCTGTCTGTCGCATTTACCTCATAATTTCAGCGTCCTTTCGCATTCACACCATACTAAAATTGCATTAACTTGTGATATTCACTAAAACATGGGTGAATACAGAGACCCACGTCACACTGCACGCACTCATAGCGGGTGTCCTTCCTCTGTGTCGTGAGTCTCACCTGGGAATTACTGCACACGTGACACCTGCGTTGGGGCCTAGGTCTGTTTGGCTGGGAAGGGATAGGAGTGGGGAAATGGCGGCCGAATATTCTCTGGGGAGTTTGGGCAATATGGGCAGTGCGGGTGCGATGTTGGGGCCTTTCAACAGCATACTTTGCAAAGATTTCTCTTGTGAGCTCCCTCACAAACACTTCAAATGTTTCCTGAACTCCTGTGGTCATGGCGTGAAGGTGGTGGCATTTCAGAGCAGTGATATCTAGCAAGTGAAAGAACAGTTTTTTATACCACTTCATCGTGGTCCTGGCACACTCTACCGTCGATATCATCGGGTCTGACTGGTCCACGAGGCGCATGTTTATATTGTAATCCATAACACACTCAGGTTTCCAAACACGACGCCTGCTCTCGCTACAGTAATCTACTGAATCAGTACGGTGCATCAAGGAGCGGTGAACCGTGGACAAGAGGCTTACTTCTCTGTTGTGGTTCCACATTGCTGCAAGGATGTTGTTGGCTTTGAAGAAGACAACCTCATTCCTTGCAAGTTTCCGCCCTACCTTGACCATGTGACGCCTGTTCACCTTTACGGTTCCACAGACTCCCGTTTCATGTGTGTGAAGATAACGAGCGAGAAGAGGGCTACTGTACCAATTGTCGAGGTAGAGAACGTGACCACGATGAAGGTAGTCTTCTATCATCGTCTTTACCACTGCTCCCGACAGTCCAATACTTCGATCTTCTATTATGTCTGTCTGTGCACCGGTGTACAAGACTATGTCTTGCACGTATCCAGTCCTACAGTCGCACATAACAAAGATCTTGAACCCAAAACGGTGCCTTTTGCTGGGTATATACTGTCTGAATGAAATATTGCCTCTCCACAACACGAGACTCTCGTCTATGACGAGGTCTCTATAGGGATAGAATGAGGAACGAAAGGTTTGCCTGAGGTGATCAAAGACCAACCTAATTCGCCTCATTTTATCAGTGTTGTTTGCATTTGCAGGGTCATGAGCATCATAGAAATGGAGGCGACTTAGAATTTGTTGAAACCGATTACGGCTCATCACTTGACCAAATATTGGGGTAAACATTACAGGGTCCCTAGTCCAGTAGGCAGGAATTCTATTCCTTCTTATAATACCCATCAAAAGGACCAGGGCAAAAAATAAGAACATTTCTGGAAGGGAGACAGGGTAATCATAGATCATAGAATGCCTACTCCTTGTTCCCAGTCTTTCACTCTCTAGGCGCTGGGTGCTTGCAAACAGGTTTGTTTGGTATACAATCTGATCAACAAATGCCTCACTGAAAAACAGGTGGAAAACATCCAACCTGGTGGAATTACGGAGAATTCCTGGAGCAATGCAGCCAGATCGCCCCTGCTCAGTGAAGGGGTGAATGAGGGGAGAAAAATCACTCCCATCCTCCTAATCCCATGACACAAATCCCTCGTCCCCATCAGCCCCATCACCGCCTTCATCTGGGTGGGGAGGAGATCCTGGTTGGGGAGGTGGGGGAGAAGGAGTGCGGAGGGCTTCCCCACTGTCACTCCTCTTCCCTCTGCCTTTACTCTTTCCCTTTCCCTTAGCCTTACGGCCTTGAGGAACATTAGGGGGCTGTGGGGATGAAAAAGGGGAATATTGGGGAGCAGAAGACATGCTGGGGAGTGGTTCCTCCCCACCTTCCCCCTCCATTACAACACCACGTGCTTTCTCACGCACCCTAGCTTGACCACGTGTTAGGGGATATTGGGGAGCATAAGACGTGCTGGGGAGTGGTTCCTCCCCACCTTCCCCCTCCATTACAACACCACGTGCTTTCTCACGCACCCTAGCTCGACCACGTGTTAGGGGATATTGGGGAGCATAAGACGTGCTTTGGAGTGGTTCCTCCCCACCTTCCCCCTCCCTCACAACCCCACGTGATAAGGAACGCACCTGCACTGGCCCACGTGATCCACTATGCCGCCTCACACTACGTAGGGAGAGCAATGACTCACTCACGTCACTCTCACTTTCCCTAATCCTCCCTGGACTTTCCCTTTCACTCCTCACTCCCTCCACTTGACTTCCTAGCTCCCAAACAAAATGCTAGGCCCATACCTGCTCATACGACTTGGTGTGCACTCTGGGCCACGATGTGTAATCACCTCCTGTCCATACCACGTGGCAGCACGTCCCACGGCTCCATCATCGTCCTTATCCTCGTCCTCGTCCTCGAATTCTGGTTCCAAATCACGCTGGGGATAGGGATAGGATATTGCACGTGCCTTCTTTGCCTCCTGCCCCTCTCTAGCAGCACAGTAAGTCACGTACTGCTGCTTATTGGGAGACGGAACTTCCTCGTCACTGCTGGTGGTTTCTTCCTCCTCTGGCTGCACATAATCCTTGTCGATATCCTCATCGTCCAGTGGGGAATCACTGTCGCCGGTAAAGGTGTCCAGGGCGACTTGAATTTCGCTGTCTGAGCAGGACCGTGGCTACCAGGTGAGTGGATGAGTGGTGGGCTAGCGCGGGTCGTGCGGGGTCGCCGAGTGTCCCCGCCTGGTGGCAGGTAGCGGAAGGTCATGTGAGGGTACGTACCGCAAATCAAGCGCGAATTTTAAAAATTGTCGAAATTATGCAAATTGCAATTGCACGACGTACCGGTACGTCGCCGGGACTGGCAAATGCAAATCGTTGCAACGTACCCATACGTCGACGGGACGGGGCGGGTTAAAACTCATGCCTCAGCTCACGGTGGCGAAGCAAGCGCTGGGAACTTAGGAGACAAGATGAATTCGTTGTTTGTCCATATTAACTTGGCGGAGATCATTGTTGTTTTGTATCTTGTGTTTCGAAGCTCAGTGGTAGAAAAAGACAGCAACAGGTGCTACTTACCACACACACCAGGCCATGCACGGTCAGCACAACTCCAAGGTTGGAAGAGGAAATTAGTTTATTTGTCTATCAATCATTCAATTTTTTGTCTGATGTAGCAAACTGTGAGGGCTGACCACTTACAAAAGAACCTGCATTCATTCCTGATGTCGGGATCCTGAGGGATTTTTTTTTTTTTTTATATTTATTCATTACATAGAATCCAGTGGATTATGGCCTTGTACAAAAAAGATGTCAGAGTTTTTTTTACAACCGGACGCTGTGAAGCCAGAGTGGGTGGATGTTTTACCCTGTGTGTGTGTGTGTGTGTGTGTGTGTGAAGATAATTACTCAATAACGTTTTCAACCGATGTAATCCAAACTCGATGGAAGGGACGAAAGTTACTATGTTCAAGAACACCACGTCAAAGCTCAGGGTCTCAGGACTAGGGCAAACTTTGATCTAGCAACATCAAGTAAAAAAAATATGAAATTTAGACCAACGTTGTCAAAAAGGTTGACAAAGAGGGAAGAATGAAGTGATTCAGTTTAAAGGTCAAGGTCACAGGGCAAGATCAGTGTTCAACAAAATGACTCATACAGTTTTAATACGATTTCTGCCAAACTTGATTGGACTGTTAAGGGGTCAGCCATGAAGTAATCCTATTGTTTCTTAAAACAGCTGGTCTAAGGCCAAGGTTACAAGGTAAGGTCAAGTTAAAACCAGCCGATAAGTGACGATGGCTAGCTGTAAGCGGACCAAGCTTTGTCAGCAACCAGAAATGAGTTTCGGTATGAAAAGTCACTCCTGCATGGCAGTAGCGGAGGACAACAACCCACCATAAATCATGGCCCTGGCTCAATAATTTTCAGTGCCTTAACATTTCGTGCACACAAGGTAATAATTTTAGCACTTTTCTTATTTTCTTCACCTGATGACTTTTGACCCTTGACCTGCCGGATATAGGTCATGTATGTACGAAGCATACACGTAGTACTCATTAACGTCTATAAGCTTGCAAAGTTTCAATCGATTCCATGCACCCATTGTGGAGCTAGGGAGACTGAAATTCGTGGAATGGCCAACCAGGGGTGCAACTTATAGGTGGCGCTACCAGCGACTGGAAATTAGTTTCAACACTAAACTTCATTTTCATATGGAGGTACTCCAGTGCAACATTCCATCCAAGAATTGTGGCTCTGGCATAATAATCTTCGGAGCCTTAGCATTTCGCATGAGCATAGTTGTGGTTTTTGCATTTGATGACCTTTGACCCCCGACCTGGCCAGTGTAGCACTTAGGTGTACATAGAAAGTTGTAGAACTAGTCAGTGTCTATGAGCATGCAAAACTTTCATTCATTTCCATCAAACCACTGGGGAACTAGGGGTGCATTTTTGAAAACAGGTACTGTGGCCAATCTTCGCAGGGTTGCCACTTTAAAACCAGAGGAGAGAGAGGAATATGGATGTCACACTTCTGGCAGAGAATGACCCCAGAAGATTGCGTCTAAGGAAGACAGAGCTTTTGTATACCCATTAGTAAAGCTTCTACAGCTCAAAACGTGGAAAGTATGAAAAAAAGCAGTTTTTTGGCCTTTGCCAGGCAACGAGTAGCTGCCTTGCAACTCAAGGCCTTGCGGACACAACTAGGTCATAGGCTGGTCATTGTATCCAATTATGTTTGGAATCAGTCAATTCTGAAGGGTAGAAGTGCCTGCCACAATTAAACAAGAATCCAAGCAAGAAATCATGACTTACAGTAAGGGCAGCGTGAGCAGGCAAAAAAAAAATTTGCGTTTACATAAATTTTTCACGATTTGTTAACGACAAGGCAGGAATAATAGAATTTGGTTTTTAGAACAATCAGGCAAATGACAGGGTCACATGGAAAGGTCAAAGACCAAGGTTACGGAGTAAAGCTAGATTAGAGAGGTTTAATCTAGTTTGAACCAAACTTAATGGAAGAGTTATGGCTAAGGCAAGAGCTAAGGAGTTCAAATTTGAGAACAGTCATAGATGATGTCAAAAGGCAAAGCCAAAATTTGACCTGTGACTCCCGTTGGTGGTAGGGGGTATTGCTTATTGCTTTTTCTGAGTGCTCGTTCTGTGTGTGTGTGTGTGTGTGTGTGTGTGTGTGTGTGTGTGTGTGTAAACCTGCAAGTCATTTTATTCAAGTACAAGTTTGGTGGCTTGGTCAGTAAGCAGGTGTGGAGATGGATGAGGGGGACGGGTTGGAAGGGTTAGTGGTCAGGTGGGATACATGAAGTAGCAGGATTGGTTGGGTGGGTGTAGGGGGCTGGGTTGGTCGGTGTGGTGTAAGTGGTTGGAATGGGTGGGTTATGTTAGCGAAATGCATGGGGTAGGTCGGTGAGGTGGGCAGTAGGGTGCTTTGATGGTATAGGGGTGAATTAAAAACACAAAATGAAGCAAGCCGAACCTCTTATTTTGTGTGGATCCACGAGAAAAGTAAATGGACAAAATTTCATTCATATTGAGTTACATGTAGAGGTTGTGCAACACTGCTATGTCATTCCACAAAATCGTGGAAATAATTTAATAATAGTTTGCAATGCAAAAATAATAATATATTGACGTGGCCAGTCGTTTTAGATAAACAACGAAATAGTGACACGATGCAGTAGGCTGCCGTTCATTTTGACTTTAAACTGGCTTTGGAGGCTGTCGGAAAACCTGTTCGATGTTCCTTGACAATCTGAAGCAAGAACTGGATCTGCTGTTCATTCCGAATTCTGCCAGCCTTCGTGAAGGTTGGAATCAGTGCTATTCGCTCTGCAACGTCATTTACTATGTTCAAATATTCCAGCCAACCTTTACTGAACAAAAACTTGTGTTGTTTCCCCAGTTTAATGAATCCTCTTATCGGATATGAACTGGAAGGTCAAGGAAAGTGAACAACTTGTAGGTACTGAATGAGAAGTCTGCCAGTGACTTTCCCTGTGGATTTGGTGTCGAAACTCGTCGGGAAAGATCAATTGACCCTTCAACAGAGTTCCTGTTCTCCAGCATTTTTCGCTTTTCATCGTCATCAGCTGCAGGATCAAACAGTGACAGGCCCACCATCACCTCACTCAGGTACCAGAGGTAGCCTACCTACTAAAGCTAATGTACCAAATGATGTTTGTTTTTTGAAGCTCTTGAAGGAGGGAAGGGTTGCGTTGTGGAGCACTTGCTGCTTCTGTTGCTAAAAACCACGGAAGGACGTAATATTGGGCAACCAATAGGCAGAAGTCCCACAAGCCAGAAATCAGGTGATCAAACTTGCTCTGTTCACTAGAAGTCGAAGGACACTGGTTCATGTATAGCGTGAACTGATATCTGAAGATCCAAATCTTGAAAGAGTAGAATGCATGTCCCTTCCAGCATGCTTGTTGCAGAGCACCTGGTGCCATTAACAGTGGGTATCAGCAGCCATGAGATATTCCTCCCAGGGAAATAGCTGCAATTGCAAGAAAGTCTTTGTAATAATTTCTGGGATGCTTGAGCCTTGGGAGGTCCTGTGCTTCTTGATCAAATTTTCCTACTCATGGACTAATCATAAGGGCCGTACTCTCGTCGTCCACTGCAGTGCAGATTTCATTCAAGTTCACATGGGTCCAAAAATCACAAAATCTCTGGAAAATTGTGATCTCAGGTCCTTTGGAAGGGTCAGAAACATAGGAGGAAAATGATGCTCCCAGGAGCTGTTCAAGAAAGTTATGTCAGCATGCTAAGCATATAATTTCGCGTCCGAGAGCTTGCTCCAGTTGCATGCACACTCCCCCATAAATGTATTTGTCAAATCAAAGAGGTTTTATTTTGGTGCCAAGTCCCCAGTCTTTGGTAACAAGAGCTCAGTCAGTGATAGTGCCAGCTGTCACTGCTGCCTTGGAGCCAGATAGTCTTGGGATTGTGAGGATCTTAGTTATGCTATCTCCAGTGACTAAGACATGTGATCAGATAATTTTGTTTCTTCACGTTAGGTCTGGCACTAATGTTTCCATCCCAATGGCCCACAACCAGGCATTCAGGCTTGCAGAACGCTCTAAACTCAATTGCAAGGGCTGATTCGTATTTGTATCGGCTGGATCTAATGGCGCTGGGACTCAGAGCAATATGGCGGATGTCATGATCCACCTGCTCTGCAGACTCATCTTGGTGCAGTCCAATGCTGAGGTGACTTCTAGTGCTGATTGTCACCATGCCATGTCTCCATTTATGAGCGTTCAGTGCTAAAGATTCTTCATTTTGCTGCCGTGGTTGCCTGTTTTAAGAACTTGTTTCATCGCTTAAAGAGGTTAATGATTCTTAAACAGCGTTAGCAGAGGCAGCTTCCGCCTCACGTGCAAGCTTCACCTTCCACTTTAATTCTTGTGCACTGCTTTTGCAGGTCTCTTCGACTTCTTGGCGGTCTTGTCTTCTTGTCGGCATTGCCAATTTTGCCTCTTCGACCCTCCTCCCTCTGAGCACAGGAAGTCTTTGTCTTTCTGAATTTTTATCATAGTTAAGGCATCTTGATTAACAGTGTCAGAAAGGTTGTTGAGGCTAGACTTGAATCTGTCTATCTATCTATTCCGAGACGCCTCAATCCCGTTCGGGGTGGCCACAAACAAATCGCCTCCACGTCAGCCTGTCCCCCGCCATTTCACTGCCCTGCTCCCAACTCACCCCCCCCTCTCTCATATGCCTCTCCATCCCATCCCTCCATCTCATCCTCGGCCTCCCCCTCCCACTCCCCCCCTCCACCTCACTCACATACACTCTCTTCGTCAGTCTTTCACCCTCCATCCTCTCCACATAGCCAAACCATCTCAGTGTATTCCTCCTAACGCTTCCTATCACATCCACATCCACATCACAATGCTTCTTTATATCCTCATTTGTCAGCCTGTCTTTTCATGTGACTCCACAGGCTCCTCTTAAATAACTCATTTCCACTGCTCTCACTATTGACTTGTACCCTTCCGACAACGTCCAAGCTTCACTTCCATACGCTAGAGTTGGTATCACAATACTGTCATGTATTAACTTTTTCACTTCCATACTCACTTCCCTGTTTCTTATCACTGCTTTCAAGGAACCAGCAACCTTTCTTCCTTGCTCTACCCTTTCAAGCACTTCACCCTCCAAACCTCCATCCTTACTCATTACACTACCCAAGTACTTAAACGTACTCACATTTTCCAATTCCTCACCATCCAATCTCGCTGTACATTCACTGACTTCACCTCTCTAAAAGACCATTACTTTACCCTTCCCTACATTCACCTTTAGGTTCCATTTCTTACACACTCTCCGAAACTCATCCACCAAGCCTTGCAGCTCCCCTCTGTCTTCACTCAACAACACAGTATCATCTGCAAACAACAGCACAGGGAGTTGCCACATACTGCCCTCTCTCACCAGGGCCACTCCAACATCCACTACCATACCTTGTACCTCTTTTATTACCCCATCCATGTACAGATTGAACAACCATGGAGACATGGCACATCCCTGTTTCAACCCAACCTTCAAAGACAAAAATTCACTCAGTTCACCATCCACATGCACTGCAGCCTTAGCACCATCATACATACTCTTCACAGCATTCAACAACTTCCCATCTACTCCATATATTCTTAATACTTTCCACAATCCTTGTCTATCCACCCTGTCATATGCTTTCTCCAGATCCATGAAAGTCGCATATAACTTCTTTCCCTTCTCTAGAAACTTTTCCATTAAAGATCTAAGAATGAATATCTGATCTACACAAACTCTTCCCTTTCTAAAGCCTCCCTGTTCTTCTCCAACTAATTTCTCTGTTATTTCCCTAACTCTGTCAGTAAGTATCCTACCATACACTTTTCCTATTATACTAAGAAGACAAATGCCCATGTGATTACCACATACTTCTTTTTCCCTTTTTCCTTTGTACAAGGGAATAATTATACCTGACTTCCAATCCTCCGGAACTCTTCCTTCCTTCCAGGCCAATTTGCACATCTTCCACATCCATTCTACTACTATCTCCCCCATGCTTCAACATTTCACCACACACTCCATCAATTCCTGGGGCTTTCCCCAATTTAACTTTCTTCATTGCTTTATATATATATATATATATATATATATATATATATATATATATATATATATATATATATACATATATATATATATATATATATATATATATATATATATATATATATATATATATATAACAGAACGGAGGAAGGAAAAACAAATGGGTAAAAAAAAATAATCCATACACCAGATTACTGGTGTCCTCTGTTCATAAAATATCTGTAACAGTTAGACTTGAATAGTTGTGGGTTGAAATTTGGAGGAAAACAACTCTGGGGAAGCGAGTTCCAGAGAGATGCAGTTCGGGGAATGGAAGAATTCTGATAGGCAGAAGTTCTGCAATATGGTTGAGTGACATTCTAGTCATGAGCGCTACCAGATGCCCGTGTAGCACGAGGGAAGGCATGGAGAGGTGGCACCATGGACGCAACTTCGTCTGAGCATTTGCCAAAAAAATATCTGTAAAATAATGCAAGGGAGGCAACATTCCTTCTTACTTGCAGGGGAGGTAGTTTATATGTAATGGCAGGGTTGTTAATGATTCTAACAGCTTTATTCTGAATTTTGTCTAGTTGTCTTAACCCGCGCCGTCCCGAGGACGTACTTCCACGTCCTCACGTTTTTTCACAGCTAATCCCGAGGACGTACTTCAACGTCCTGCAATTGCAAGGTTCATAATTTCCACAATTTTCAATTTTCGCGAGTCATTTTTGGTACGTATACACGGGACACCTTCCTCAACAAGATGCCAGGCAGAGACAATGCCTTACCCAGCATGACCTCCTCCCCCCCCCCTGCATGCCCTTTTTCTCAGCAATTCACCTGTTATCAGTGACCTGGCCAGTATAGCCATGTCATGCCACGGTACGAAATTCAGGGCCAGAGTGATTCCCCAATCAATGACAATGTGGAGGACAAACTTTACATAGCATTAGAGGAAGAAACAGTTAGAAATGATGATCAGGTAATGTGGCAAAAAAAGGTCAGGTATTAGTGAGTGAAACAATGCTTATAATGCCTATATTACTGCTGGAAAACCAATATACTCTTGTACTACATATAAATTCGTAACAGTAAATAAATAAATACCGTTTATGAGTGGTGTGAAATAGTTATCCTTCCATAGAACTCGTTTTCTTTGGTGCCAGCCTGATAGAAAACCCAGTAAGGTAAGGAGGCTCTCCTACCTGTAATGAGTATTTTAAACCTCAGGTGAGCGATTTCTCTATGAATTTTCAATGTTTCTCACCAAATGCGAAAGTTTTAGCAAAAAAAAAAAGGGTTGAAAAATGGTCGGGATTAGGGGGTACCAGTGGTCAAAAAGTGGTCGGGACGGGGCGGGTTAATGCAATCTCTCCACAACCATTCCACAAGGGTGAACAATATTCAAGCTGAGAGCGCACATGACTCTTATAAATTATAGCTAACTGCTCATCGGTGAAGAAGTTACGGACTCTGTACAATAATCCAAGTTTCTTTGAGGAGGTTTTAGCAAGTGATCTGACATGAGAGGTCCAGCTGAGGGCACTATTAAGTGAGACACCAAGAATTTCAATACTTTTGGAGATGGGAATATTAGTAGCACTGAAGGTAATGTACGAATCTGGCAATATCTGTCTATTAGTAGACTGTATATATTTAGTTTTACTAGCATTAAAAGAGACAAGGTTGTTTTCTCCCCATTCACTGATTGTAGATAGATCTTGATTTATGGAGATGGCTGTACTGAGTTGAGAGGTAGAGATATTAGACTTTGTGAATGGATGTCTGAGTGTGAATGAACTATGTAGTGTTGAGTCATCTGCATATGAGTGAATGGGATTTTGAGTGACAGATAAGAGATCATTAATATGAACCAGAAATAGGGTTGGCGCCAGAACTGATCCCTGCGGCACGCCGGCGTTAATTGAATGGAAATTCGAATATACATCATCTACTTTTACTCTTATTTTCCTGTTACTAAGATAAGAAGAAATCAAAGGAACAAAAGACGTTAGTCCATAGCAAGGGAGTTTGGACAGCAGGGAACGGTGCCATAATCTGTCGAAAGCTTTAGAGATATCGAGAGCTACTGCATGAGTTTCTCCAAAAAGATCAATTCATTGATGGATGGTATGAGTTAAGAGGTTGAGTATGTCAATGGTGGATCTTTCGTGGCGAAAACCGTATTGTCTATCACTAATTAAGTTCTTGGATTCAAGATGTTTAACAATATGCTTATTAATTAAAGTTTCAAATACCTTACCAAGAGAAGATGTGACAGCTATTGGTCTGTAATTGGAGGGGTCAGACGAACTTCCTTTCTTAGGAACTGGGTGGATATTGGCTTCTTTCCATGAATTTGGGAATAAAGAAGTACGTATGCATAGTCTGAATAATTTAGCTAGGACAGAGGCAAGTTCAGGGGAAAACTTTTTCAAAACAATTGGCAGAATTCCATCTGGGCCTGGAGCTTTGTTGGTAGGTAAATTGTCTAGGATGGATTTTACGTATCTTGTCTGTATTTTAAGTGGGGCAATTTCGGGAGAATCAAGTTCCAGTACTGAGACATTCTGCCTGGTATCATCTATGGTAGAGTTTCTGGCAAAGGTACTAGCAAAGATATCTGCTTTCCCACGTGGGTCATTTGTAATATTGCCATCTGAAGATTTTAGTGGGGGAATGGAAGATGACTTGTTAAAGTTATTATTGAAAGAATTAAGAGTTGACCAGAATATTCTATTGTCATTAGGGTTGTTAAGTAGTTTTGATGCTTGCTTTTGAAGAAAGTTTGATTTAGATAGATTTAATACAGCTTTTGCATGATTTCTAGCAATTTTAAATTGGGAGAGTGATTCAGATGTTTTTGATTTTAAGTAAGAGTTATATGCTAATGACTTTTGGGCTGTTGCTCTGGCACAATTGCCATCAAACCATTTTGGAGAGTTTGATCTTTTAGTGAATTGTTGACTTGGTATGAATAAATCCATACCAGCTAGTATTAAGTCGCAAATGTGGGACTGGGTAGAATTGGGATCACTAGAGAAGAAAGACTGCCATGGAACATCAGCAAGATAATTTCTAAATCCATCCCAGTCTGCCCTGTCAAAGTGCCATCGGGTCACCCTGACAGGTTCAGAGTGGGGAGGTGTAGGAGGGTTAACTAATGAGGCTTTGATGAGATTGTGGTCAGAGGATCCAAGTGGTGACAGTACCTCTATCATGTATTGATCTGGATTATTTGTCAAGAATAAATCCAAGAGATGGGCATTATGGTCAGGATTATCAGGTATTCTGGTTGGTTGCTTTACCAACTGGGTGAGATTAAACGATTCCGCAAACAGCTCGCATTCTAGACCAGCATCGTCAGTCCGGGCAGAATGCAATAACCATTCAACATTGGGTATGTTAAAATCACCCAAAATGGTAATTTCATTGCCAAGGGCAAGGTCAAGGTTACTCAGCTGAGTGGATATGGAATCAAATAGACTGGGTTCCGAAGAAGCACTGGGGGAACGATAAACTACACAGATATATTTGGTAATGTTTTGGCAATTTAATTTATATAAGAGTAATCAAAACTGGATGAAGTGAAGTTTAAAACAGTGTCAACTGCATATTGGGATTTGATATAACAACAGGTGCCGCCCTTGTTACGAAAGTTTGTCTTCTCACCTCCCTCATTCTCCCAGCCATTCCCCAGCCACTTATACTCGGATCACTTCCATACTCTATGTTCAACTATTCCTTAAAGTGTTCTCTCCATCTGCTCACTTTTTCTCCCTTCTCCACTAGTAATCTACCATTTTTATCTTTCACTCCCCTGCTACCTTCACTTCCACCTGTCTTACTCTCCTCACCTCTTTCCAGAACATTTTCTTACAGTCACTCCACTTTACACTCAAATTCCTTCCAAATTCCTCATCCACTTTCTTCTTAATCTCTCTTACTAATCTTTTTACCTCTTTCTTTCTACGTATATCTCTCTCTTCCGCCTCTCAACTTCTTCCATGCCCTATTTCTCATCCATTCATTGTATGCACTTTTTTTTTTTTGTGCCACAGCCTGTCTCACCTCTTCATTTCACCATGCTATTCCTTGCACACCCCTCCGTCTTCTCTTCATCCCACACATCACATCACATGCTGCACATATTTCTTCTGTGAATATCCTGCACACACCTTCCACGTCCCCCATCTGTTCCAATTCATATTTGCCTAATCGTTCCTCCACTTCTCTCTATATTCTGCCTTTTTCTCATCCTCTTGTAACCTTTCCACTCTTCTTGCAAATACTCCTTGTTCCCATCCTTCCCTTCTTTTATTACTCCATCTTATTTGTATCTTGATCCTGGCCACCACCAAGTAGTGGTCAGAAAGTCCACTCCCCCAATCTCTATAAACTCTTGCATCCATTACACATCTTCTCATCCTTTCATCTACACACACATAATCAATCATTGCCTTCCTTTCATTCAGTTCACCGCCCACCCTCATCACTCGCCATATATACCTGTGCATCATTTTGTGCCTGAAGAGGTTATTGGCTATCACCAACCCCCTCCCAGCACAAATGTCCACTAATGCACTGCCATTCTCATCTATCTCAGCAGGCACACTCCACTCACCAACTATTCCATCCACCTTCACATTCCCTACTTTACCATTCATATCACCGATCAGAAATACACTTACATTCCTTCCAAACTTTTCGATGCACACTTCCACATTTGTCCAGAACTCTTCTTTCATTCTGCTTGCACGATCTTGCATTGGCGCATACACACACACACACACACACTCGCCCACATTTGTATTCCAACTGTCAATCTTACCCACACAATCCTTGACCCAACTGATCCATACTCTCTTATGTTCTTCCATCTTTTACTCACAACTATACACACTCCTTCTTTTGCCCTCTCATTCTTACCTGCTCCTGCACATACAGTATACCGCATCCATACTCCAATTCTCTCACACTCTCACCTCCCCATGTAGTTTCAGTTACTCCACATACATCAACTTTTGCACCCTCAAGCACCTGGACAATCTCTCTCTCTTTCACCTCATCATTCGCACCCCTTACATTCCACGTTCCGACTTGAATGCTGCCTGATTTCCTAATTCTTCTGCATTTTCTGTGAAATACTATTCTTCAAACACTGCTATATGTCATGCAGTTTCTTGACGTGCTTTCTGACATTGTGAAGATATTCTGTTGGTAGACTTTCCCTCACCTAAATTTCAGTGTTGGCTTCGGATGTTGCAGACACACTCTCAACCATGGTTTTCTTCTCTTCCTTGTGCAGATGGAATAAATACCTCAAAGGTAATTTCTGTCCTGGGAGAGTGGCACTGGATGACCCTACAAGCCAAACTGATTCCTTTGAGCTTGTACTAGAAATCATTACTAGTATTCATCACCTGAGAACAAGAAACACATCGGTCAGTGGAATTCGTTAACTCATAAATATCACAATTAAAATACCAGGTGACAGAAAACTAGCGAAAACGACAAGAAACTACAAGAAAAAAGCGTTCCATGCTGCCGGCTGAGAGGTACTCTGTCTTTCTTTTTGATGATAAGGTCATTTGATCACATAAAAAGTTTGCTTTTTATGTTGGATGTACTGTTTGTAAATGTAAACATATCGTATAATCATATGATTGTAATCTGACTAGTATTTTCACTCAAATAGACTATACTCACTGTTCCTACGTATGAAGCTGATGTGAGCAAAAAGAGAAAACTTTGAGACCTTTGCGCAACCTCTAAATGTTTGACGATTTGAAAAAATAATCCACGTGATTTATTTCCTGTTTCAGTACCCAGCAGGTCAGTGATGGGCCAGCATTCTTCCTCTTCTTCTGGTAGATTTGTTAAAAAGATGTCTTTGGAGACATAAAAGTGGTTTCAGAAAAGGTAATTGACATGGATAATCCGAATCTGCCATCAGCTGACTTCTGAGATGGCTTCATCTAGCAACAGCTTTAGTAAAAGTGATTGATTTAAGCCAATTGGCACATAAGCGTGGTTCCATATAAGGTTATCTGACATGCAAAATACACATTTGCTGTCAACTGACATGTATGGTGACACCATCTAGCAGCAGCTTTAGGAAAAGTTCTTTATTTAAGCCCCTTGACACATAAAACTGGATCTCTGTATTAAGGCTAGTTACTGTTTACAGCAAACTGTTTGAAACAAGAGCAACGCAGGTCCCAGAGCAATTCTACTCTTGTTTTTCCATAAACCTCCTCATATACTGGGTTCTGACATTCATATTTTTCATATTCAGTTTTTACAAGCACCCTAGTGGGCAGGAAGAACGTGTACAAAGGAGTACGAAGGAAAGCAAACAGAAACATACCTTATGGTCCTTTCGAGGCTGCTTGTTACAGACTAGACTAAGACTACAAGATCTAATGATACATGCAGAAGGATCAGAATAGTATAGGAGGAAGGCCCCCCCCCCTCTGCTTCCAAACCCTCAAGTTAAAACTGGCAGGAAACAGTGAGAATGATCATCATGCAGCAAGGAAAATTTGACATGGAAATTTCATAGGAATGACTGAAAGGGAAAAGTTACATTCTGTAATACTTTATAAGCTACTAGTGTGAATAACCTGAAAGCGAAAGTAATAAACTAAAATGAGTAATCAAATAAATAAATAACTAGTCCATGACAGTATGTACGGGTACGTTGGGTAAATGGGGCGTATGTAGACACTGTGTGGAAATTGCAGTGTGGATATTCAGGGGTGATGCGGCAGCCTTGCCTGGAGTTTTTAAGGTAGGCAGCAGTCAATCATGCCCCAGCTCTGTTTATTTCACTGAGACTAGGAACTTTCCCATGCGAGACAAGTACAAATGGCTTAGTGGCTTGGCTTTTTGGATAGGTGTGTTTAGGTGTGGGTTCCTGAAGGACAGAACAGGAGAGTGGCCTACTTTGCTGGATGAGTGCATGAGTTTTTTTTTTTCTCAAAAACAGAGTCTGTGCATAGGCTTTGCAGCCCGTTACCAAGGCCTAGTAGTCCTCCTACATACCATACACCTCTATATGTCACCACATCGGCGCTGACTCCCACTGTCTATATTGAATACATGCTAGGGCTGCCTCATACGGGACTAGTGTATTGATATTAGCGGGGGTATTTTTACGACATGCCAGCAGGTCTTCTGGTAGATCAGTAAGGTCTGCTTTAATGAAATTCCAATCCTTAAACTGTTCCCTGCCCCAGTGGGGATTAGAACCTGGCTCAACTAGGACTGCAGGCCAACTCTATTAATTCGGAGTATATGGAAGAATGGGGGGTGGATGGGTGGAAAATATGTCCACTGGGGTGGGATATGTCCTTGATGGAAATGGATCCTGGGGAAAATTTAGGTTCAGTGAGTAAATACGATGAAATGGGATTATATAGAAAAATGGGTCTGCATTTGGGTTTGATGTGTTTCCTTGGGGAAAAAATCAGGCTGTAGTGAAGTCAGGTCCATGGGGAAAATATGTTCATCAAGGGAAACTACAGTACGTCCATTGGGTAAATAGGTCCTTGGGAAACATAAATTACTCGAGGATAATAGGTCCATGGAGAAATAACTTGGTAAAGGTTGGGAAATAGGCCCAATTGAGAAAATATGTCCATAGGGAAAAGTAGGTTCTTGGGAAAAATAATTTTGTGGGGAAAATGTATCCACAGGAAAAATAGTCCATGGGGTGAAGCTGATGGATGGGAAGAATAGGTCCATGGAGATAATCGGTCTGTGGGGAAAACAGGTCCATGGATGAAAATAGGCCTATGAGGGAAATTAGGCCCAAGGGTGGATATAAGTCCATGGATGAAAATGGGCCCATGAGAAAAAAAGGTCCACTGAAGGAAATACGAACGTGGGATGTTAACAAGTTCATGTGGGGAAGAAGGTTGGTGTGGAGGTGACCCTTAGGATGAGTATAACTGGAGATATGATTGTGTACTAGTTAATACTACAATTGATTTTGCTGGCTTACGCCCCTTGCCTAAATGCTCTTCCCATCATCCACCACACTTCTGTCCCCACATTTTCAACTGTAATACCCATCTAATTACTGAAATCCAGTGTTCTCAGTTTTTTATGAAAACAAATGGTCAGCTCTGTGAATAACTGTCCCCTGTGATTCTTCTCTTTTATCCAAGGCCTCTAATTCAACAAACGAACTGTATTTGAATATCTCGAGATGAATGGATCTGCTGTTTGACTGTCTTCTAACTTTCTGTGGTAAGCAGAGCCTTTTTGCCCCTCAGTATATAGTTTCCTCATTTAACCTAAAAACGGTTTCTCTCACGACACTAGTCTCTCTCTGATATGCCAGCATTTTGCCTTTCCACCTGGTTCTCTTAACACTCTGCTCTTTGTCTGCGATTTTTGTTTTCATGCTAGCTCTGATTTTCCCTAAAAAGGTGGCACATGGAAACATAAGGCAGCCTCCACACCCACTCACGTTCAGTTTCCCAGCCATCTCAAGTAATAGTTTGTACCAAAATACTATTGCATTGCTCCACAACCAAGCTTCTCTTACCCCTCTGTGATATTCCATTGTTGGTTGACTATTTTAATTTGCCTTTTTTTTACCTCCTCCTCCTCCTCCTTCATCTCGGCCTACTATTTCCTTTTGTTCTTTTTTTTCTTCTGAATTTTTTTTCTTGTAAATTTTAATCATTTCTCATCATCAAATCTCTTCACATAGCCATACATCTTTCACGTAATCTGTGTCGTTTCTCTTATAAGTCAGTTTCGCCTAACACATAGATACTTGGATTTATATTTTTAGCGTTTCCATTCTTTTCCTTGACCTTGTATAATTTCTTAGGCCGATGTTTCGCAGTCATACAAGCCAGTCGGAACCACTTTGCGTAGATATTCTCATTTTCTGAAGAGACATTGGTCTTTCCTTCTACATGCTTCTCATTGCTCAAAAGTGCTGTCTAAAAACGACCGGCATTACAACACCCTAGATTCTCCGTGTACCATTCTTTTGTTTACTAAGTGTTCCATATGTATTAGAATCATTGTAATTCTCTCTGGTTCTCGGTCTATCAGTTCTTTCAGCAATACCCCATGCATATTAGTTACTGAAGCCCTCTCTGGCAGTCGGTGTACTTTTCCTTCATTTGCCGCGTATTCCTGACATATTACTCTCATTTCACCTCTTTGGTTCTTGGCCTGTTTCTTCTTTCACCAATACTCCATATACGAGTATATTACTGTCACTGTAATATTCTCTGGTTCTAGGCCTGCCTCTTCCTCCACCATCTACACTCTACGTATAAGCGTCATTGCAACCCTTCATGGGAGGGGTGAGACTGACACATGCATTGTGGCCCAGGCGCTGGCTTGTGTAATTAGACTGGTACATAACGACAATGGACGCTATCCCAGATGCCGGGCAGCGATAATAGTGCATCATAAATGGTGGGCGGTTCTAACTGAAGCTATGTGGCGTTCTTCCCATTCTGGCAAGTGCACCGACCAGGAAATATAGTGCTTCATGAATGGTGCACGGTTATAACTGAAGCTACGTGGCGTCTTCTCATTTTTACAAGTGCACCGGCCAGAGAATATAGTGCTTCATTAAGGGTGGGCGGTCACAACTGAACCTTCGTGGCGCCCTTCCCATTCTGGCAAGCGCGATATCAGGGCGGATTAGCATGGAATGGCTATGATAAAGTACCACAGGCCACACACACGCGTCTTCGTATACGTGACTGTAAATGCTGCCTCTGCATGGTTTTCTCACAGCTCTGTATAAAACTGTTGTGCTGCAAAGATTTATATATGTCTGTCTGTCTTTATCATGTATCTATCTATTTGTCTATACCATCTGTATCAACTTAATTCTGTATCTGTCTATCTAGCTATCAACCTATCAACCTATTTTTCTACCTACCTATCTATCTATCAACCTATTTATCTACCTACCTGTCTGTCTACCTATCTATCATTATAGTCTGTATAAAACTGTTGCGCTGCAAAGATTTATATGTCTTTCTGTCTTTATTATGTATCTGTCTACCTGTCTATACCATCTATATCAACCTAGTTCTGTATCTATCTATCTATCTGTCAACCTAACAACCTAATTATCTACCTACTTATCTATCAACTTATTTATGTACCTACCTGTCTGTCTACCTATCTGTCTATCTTTAAATCTGTTATTTATTCATTGTTTTATATACTTGTTTGTTATTCATTCATTCTTTCATATTCTCGTATAACTGATCCTAAACTGTCCTAATTAGACTTTATTGTACCTGGCTGGACCGAATGGATATGCAAATCTCAAATGGGCCTAACCTGGCTTGATGTGATCAGTGATCCATTTTCTTGGTAATCACTTCGGTTAGAAAAATAATGAGCCACTTCAGCTGTTGTTTCCATGGATGAACTAAGGAAGAGGTAATACAGAGTTTCCTAACCCATAATAATATGGTTACACTACGAGGTATATAAGGAGTGTGGACTGGCTATGTGGATTGTATAGCTGACTAATTACTCGCATGCGGAGTAACTAGCTCTGTGTAGTGTCTAGCGATATGCAGTAACCCGTGATGAGACATTTGGATTACTTATGAGCAGCGACTAACTACAGCATATGTAGTGAGTAGTTCTATGTAGTGACTAGATATAAGTGCTAGGTAGATATGAACAGTTACTATGTTAGTGTAGTATCTATGTATGTATAGCGATTAACTACGAGTAGTGATTAGTTGTCTGTAGTGACGAGCTATGACTAATGACTAGCTCTGTTTAGTAACTAGGTTTGATCTGCGTGGCTAAGGAATGATGCATATAGGCTGGCTATGAGAAGTGACTGGCCAAGAACAAAGGATAACGGACTGTGGACTAACTATGAAGAGAAGCGTCTAGCGATGACAAACATAGACTAGCTATTAGAATTCGTGACCAGCCATGAGAAGTAGTGACTCGTCATAATTTTTTGTACGATACATTTGATAAAAGCCCTTGGAGTTTTCTTTCGATTCTCAAAGAACCTTAATTTCATAACATCGCTTTGTTCTTCTTATCCCCGTCTTTACTTCCCTGTTCAAAATCACGTACGATTAGGTAAATAATGTTCTCTAGTTTTTTTTTTTCTACTTATTCCTTTCCTTTGGCCTATGAGAAATTTTAGTCTGTTGTTTAACCATCAAGGTTTGAATTATCCCTTCTAAAAGCTTTTGAAGGGATCTGTCTATCCTGCCCTCTGTGTATTATATTAATTAACTCATAGTTCTCACTGACGGAACGGCTGAGTGGTACCGGACCTGAGATAATCTCTGTCACCTAAACTACAAACTCACCTCACCTATGACGTGAGCTTCCCCAGGGACCCGACGCGCACTGCCACCCATTTCCTCTCCCTAATCTATGACCCGAGCTTCCCCAGTGGATGACCTGAGTCTCCCTAAAGTCACGAGTTAGCCCATGGATTTTAGTTCTGTAATATGATCTTAATCCATCAAAATCTCTTAGACAAAAATTTGGAACGGTCGAGCGGTTTTCAGCAGAACAGACATAGAGCGGTTTTCAGCAGAACAGACAGACATAGACATTTACTCGGGACTTATCTTGGAAAGATCATATTACATCTCTTGTAAAATCTGCTTCCAAGAGATTGGGTGTGCTAAGCCGACTCAGCTCTTTCTTTACCCCTGCACAATTGTTGACTCTATACAGGGGTTTTATCCGCCCCTGTGTGGAGTACAACTCTCATGTGTGGGGAGGCTCCCCACATACAGCTCTTCTCAATAGGGTGGAATCAAAGGCTTTTCGTCTCATCAACTCTCCTCCTCTTACTGACTCCCTTCAACCTCTGTCTCTTCGCCGCACTGTGTCATCTTTATCTCTTTTCTATCGCTACTTTAATGGTCACTGCTCCTCTGAACTGTCTGCTTGCATTCCTCCACCTCTACGACGGGCGCGTAGCACCCGTCTGGCAACAAACTCTCATCCCTTTTCTGTCCAACTCTCTAATGCAAGAGTTAACCGTTACTCCCAGTCTTTCATTTATGCAACAGGTCAGCTCTGGAACTGTCTTCCTCTGTCTGTATTTCCTGCTGCCTATGATCTCCAGTCTTTCAAACGCAGTGTGTCCAGGCATCTCAAAATGATCGGATCTTGAATTTGGCTCTCTATTGTATTTTGTTTTTCTCTTTGAGGGAATTGTTACTGCGGGCTCATGGCCTTTGGTTCCTTCTTCCTCGCATAAAAAAAAAAAAAAAAAAATGAATTCAATTTCTTAATTATCGCCATTACCGTGTCGTCAGTCAACTTCTATATCATTTATGATGTTTTCTCTATTAGATAAAAATGACATCTAGTATATTATTACCTTTAGTGTGCAACCTGATATATTGATAGAGGAAATTATCCAGTACTACCTCTAGAATTATTCCTCTGACTTTGCATTCCGTGTCTCATTTCGCCACTCTATCCTTGGCGGGTTAAGATCCACTACTATAACTTCTAAGCTGGACTGTGACGCTTTCCTGACATCCTCTCAAAGGCATTAACTCTTCTACATAAATTTGAAGATTTGTAAATAGCTCCTAAGACTAATTTGTTACTAATTTCAATCCAGACACTTTCCCTATTCCTTTTTAATTTCGGATTTATTGTAACAGTTTACTTAATCCTTTACATAAATAGTTACCCCACTCCTACCTCGTCGCAGGCGGTTTGATTAAAAAATATTATAACCCTTCACCTGATATTCTGCAAAAAATTCTCGATTGTCTGTATTCACCCAAGTTTCACTAAAAACGTTAATTTCTATTTTCTGCATACAGACATATATGAGAGAGAGAGAGAGAGAGAGAGAGAGAGAGAGAGAGAGAGAGAGAACATTTATAGACAGCCAACCCCAGGCTCTACAGAAGTACATTAGACGTGAAACATGTGCACTGGCGGAAGCTGGCCGCGATCGGTCCCGGAGATTTTTTGGTGGTATTAAGGGCTGTCTGCGCAGTGACAGATTAGTGCATGAAGTGAGCAATAGTGTAGCAGGAAAGGGTGATAACCAATAGTCTGATTACATGAGCTCCTGTCTCTCTGAGTAGTGTACTTTCAGATAGACGGATGTCTGATGGAGGTTTGTGGGGGATCCTACTTGGTTGTAGGATCGGGATATCTGTTCTGGCTCTGTATTTAGCTATACGTGTGAAGTGCAGTGTTTGTCGGAGTAGGAATGTTGCTGAGATATTCTATGTGGTTCTGGGCGATTTATCGCTGTTTATTTTTTGTGGAAAGGATGATGCAGTATAAGCTTACAAGGATGGTATGGGCCATGAACTGATGCGATGAACTACGCTTCTGTTATATTCGTATGATCCTCATTTTAAAGTGTGTGTGTGTGTGTGTGTGTGTGTGTGTGTGTGTGTGTGTGTGTGTGTGTGTTCTCTCGATGTGGGTGGTCGCTATTTATGATTTTAGTTCATCCTGCTAGTATTGTCATGACTTTTTGTGATATGTTTTTCTTACATTCAATTGTGCCAGTTAACACTGCGGACCCCCTTAAGCTAGTGTAATTCACAGATGTTCTAGTAAAGTGGTTATGGAAGGTTGTGAGGAATACTATCTGTTGTCCGAATGTA
Source organism: Coenobita brevimanus (assembly GCF_032717465.1). NCBI lineage: Eukaryota > Metazoa > Arthropoda > Malacostraca > Decapoda > Coenobitidae > Coenobita > Coenobita brevimanus. Next base: position 12,647,201 of record NC_136983.1, on the reverse strand, counting down.
ATGCCTGAAAGCGTCTTCAGGGCAATGATTTTGCGAGATATCTTGGTGCTTCTGTTACAGTGTGTTCATGATAAGTATTAAATTTGGGGATGTTTTTCCAGTGGGAATGGTTGCTTAAAAGGAAAACACGGCGCTGTGTTTCAAATTCATGTATGTTTGAAGGAAATAAGGTAATGACTGATTTGGTTGGTAAGAAAGTCAATCTGCAAAGGTTTAGTCTAAGTTGTAGTGAGTAAGTACAATTAGAACTGGGCTGCAGCTTGTTGAGATCTGCAGTGTTGTGAAGTTATTGCCCTGTCGTCGGTATAACATAGTGTTATTTCTTTAACGGGAGGCAAAGGTTAAAAAGTGAACGTGAAAGGACTGAGCCCTGTGGAACACTGTTAATTAGTCTTAATTTAGACTTTTGATCAGGCCGTATACAGATATGTTTTGGTACAGTGCAAATGCATGTCATCTGATAGGATGATGGCCAGATATTTTTTTTTTACTGTTATCTTCCAGACATCTGCTGATCAAAATATACCTTCGTGCTCTGCAGAAAGCTTTGTTCAAGTCGACTGCTGCTGGTGGTGGAGTTCCTAATGGTGACTGTTTCTTGATCAAACCATCTAAGACAAGTTAACTTGCAGAGATATGTAATGGTTGAAAGTTTGTATTCGTGTTGATGTTGGGAGTCAGACAGAGAGATATGAGTGGTGGTGTTCTTTAAAATTGACATTTCTATTATTAGGGTTGGTTTGGAAAACAGCGATACTGGTCTACGTCAGTGGTTTCCAACCTGTGGGGCGCGCGCCCCCCATGAAGGGCTGCCTGGGGAGGCGCGAAGGATTAATAAAGAGGGTAATTATATTTGAAACTATGAATTATGGTGGAATTCAGTAATTTCTAAATATGGAGAATATATTTCAGATTTAAATAAGAAATCTAGTTATCTGAACATATAAACAATTTTAAAGATTAAGAATCTATGATATTTATTGACATGAGCCAACTATGCCAGTAAAATACAGTATTTGAGGAAGGGGGGCCCAGAGAACGTGTCATTCAGTGAGGGGGGGCGAGAATTAGAAAAGGCTGGAAACCACTGGTCTGCGTGATTGGAGCTATAAGGTTTTCCTTCTTTGAGTATGGAGATGATGGTTGCTTTCCTTGAGATATCGAAGCTGTCATTGTGAGCCATGGAGAGGTTTAGCATTTCGGTAAGGACGTTTATTGCAATATGATAATAATGTTTTAAACGGACGTTAGAAATTTGGTCTGCTTCAGATTACTATTATTATTATTATTATTATTATTATTATTATTATTATTATTATTATCCATCCATCAATCCATCATCCAATCCTACGTTGCCCCATGCGGAGCTTAGGAGCCCGAGGCTAGGCAAGTTGTTCCTGACATTTAAGATGAAAGTGACCAGCCTCACTCATCCCTGAGTGGCCTTACATGAGCATTAAACTCCAACCACCCCGTGGATATAAACCTTCACCGACTCAGTCCGATTGGGGCGCCCTAATTTTATACCCACTAAACCACCAGGTGCCAAAATTAGGTTATATGGTTACCACCCAGCGTGGTAAATGGTTTCCTGGTGTACAGGAAACCATTTGGTTTGTCAATCATTGTACAGTAGAGTCACCCACAGGCAGAAGGAAGAGGAAAGAATGAAGGAAAGAAAGATAGAAAAGGAGTGTAAAGTCACCCGTAGGTAGAAGGACGAGGAAAGAATAAAAAAAAGAAAGACAGCAGAGGATGGAAGGAAAGAAGGATGAAGGAGAGGAAAGAGCAGACACCCGAGAGCAGCACTACATGGAGTGAGTGGATGGTGAGCGTCCCCACCTACCACTGTATTATTATTATTATTATTATTATTATTATTATTATTATTACAAATAATAAAGAAGAAAGTATACAATGAATGGATGAGAAATAGGGGCGTGGAAGAAGTTGAGAGGCGGAAGAGAGAGTTATGTGTAGAAAGAAAGAGAGAGGTGGAAAGATTAGTAAGAGAAAGAAGAGAGTGGATGAGGAATTTGGAAGGAATTTGAGTGTAAAGTGGAGGGACTGTAAGAAAATGTTCTAGAAAGAGGTGAAAAGGGTAAGACAGGGTGGAAGAGAAGTTAGCAGGGGAGTGAAAGATAAAAATGGTAGATTACTAGTGGAGAAGGGAGAAAAAGTGAGCAGATGGAGAGAACACTTTAAGGAATTGTTGAACATTGAGGATGGAAATAATGCGAGTATAAGTGGCTGGGGAATGGCTGGGAGAAGGAGGGAGGTGAGAAGACAGGAAGAAATCAGTAGGATAGAAGTTGTGGAAGCAATGAAGAAAGTTAAATCGGGGAAAGCCCCAAGAATTAATGGAGTGTGTGGTGAAATGCTGAAGCATGGGGGAGAGATAGTACTAGAATGGATGTGGAAGATGTGCAGATTGGCCTGGGAGGAAGGTAGAGTCCCGGAGGATTGGAAGTCAGGTATAAGTATTCCCTTGTACAAAGGAAAAGGGGAAAAAGAAGTGTATGGTAATCATAGGGGCATTTGTCTTCTTAGTATAATAGGAAAAGTGTATGGTAGGATATTTATTGACAGAGTTAGAGAAAGAACAGAGAAATTAGTTGGAGAAGAACAGGGAGGCTTTAGGAAGGGAAGAGGTTGTGTAAATCAGATATTAATTCTTAGATCTTTAGTGGAAAAGTTTCTAGAGAAGGGAAAGAACTTGTATGCGGCTTTCAAGGATTTGGAGAAAGCATATGACAGGGTGGATAGACAAGGATTGTGGAAAGTGTTAAGAATATATGGAGTAGATGGGAAGTTGTTGAATGCTGTGAAGAGTATGTATGATGGTGCGAAGGCTGCAGTGCATGTGGATGGTGAACTAACTGAATTTTTCTCTTTGAAAGTTGGGTTGAAACAGGGATGTGTCATGTCTCCATGGCTGTTCAATCTGTACATGGATGGGGTAATGGAAGAGGTACAAGGTAGGGTAGTGGATGTTGGAGTGGCCCTGGTGAGAGAGGATAGTGTTTGGAAGCTCCCTGTACTGTTGTTTGCAGATGATACTGTGTTGTTGAGTGAAGATGAAGGGGAGCTGCAAGGCTCGGTGGATGAGTTTGGGAGAGTGTGTAAGAAACGGAATCTAAAGGTGAATGTAGGGAAGAGTAAAGTGATGGTCTTTGAGAAAGGTGAAGTCAGGGAATGTACAGCGAGGTTGGATGGTGAGGAATTGGAAAATGTGAGTACGTTTAAGTACTTGGGTAGTGTGATGAGTAAGGTTGGAGGTTTGGAGGGTGAAGTGCGTGAAAGGGTACAGCAAGGAAGAAAGGTTGCTGGTTCTTTGAAAGCAGTGATAAGAAACAGGGAAGTGAGCATGGAAGTGAAAAAGTTACTACATGACAGTATTGTGATACCAACTCTAACGTACGGAAGTGAAGCTTGGACGTTGTTGGAAGGACACAAGTCAAGAGTGAGAGCAGTGGAAATGAGTTATTTAAGAGAAGCCTGTGGAGTCACATGGAGAAACAGGCTGACGAATGAGGATATAAAGGAGCTTTGTGGTGTGGATGTGGATGTGATAGGAAGCGTTATGAGAAACACACTGAGGTGGTTTGGCCATGTGGAGAGGATGGAGGGTGAAAGACTGACGAAGAGAGTGTATGTGAGTGAGGTGGAGGGGGGAAGAGGGAGAGGGAGGCCGAGGATGAGATGGAGGGATGGGGTGGAGAGGTATATGAGAGAGGGGGGTGTGAGTTGGGAGCAGGGCAGTGAAATGGCGGGGGACAGGGCGACTTGGAGGCGATTTGTTTGTGGCCACCCCAAACGGGATTGAGGCGTCTGGCAATAGATAGATAGATAGATTATTATTATTATCATTATTATTACTATTATTATTATTATTATTATTATTGTAAAATTGCATCATGCACTGTACTTATGAAATTAATGAAGTTGGTGTTGTATGTTTCGAATTCTTTTTTGTGTGATGGTTCTGTCTTCAGGATTCATGCCTTTTTTCTCTGGGGGGGGGGTTAATGAATAACAATTTATACATTTTTTTTCTTCTATTTTGCTGGGGATAGATTCATTCCTGTTTAGTTTCGCTTCAAGAGTTGGTGAAACTGAGCTTTTAGATGTGTGAGAATTTACTATTCTTTTCCAAAAATTGCATGGTTTGTTTTTAGGATCAGAGGTGTACTCTTAGTATGTTTTCCTGCTGGCATGAAAAACTTTTAACCTAAAGAAAAGACAGATGGGAAGAACGGCTGACTGGCAGGCAGATACATACGTACAGTATAAAAACAAAATTATATCATATATAATCATTTAATAAATAATGAATTTTTGTTATACACTGAGAAAATGTGTGATATCGTTGCACCAGAAGACAAAGATTGACTCATAGAAAGAGAGTTACAAGAGAAAGAGAGAGAAAAAAATGTAGTCTGTGAGCTGCTAAAAGTGAAAAAAGAAAAGTGATATGGAATATTGCATTCCCCCTCGTGATAATATTGCATCTGGAAAAAGTTTGGGACGTGCGTAACAAAGAGGACGTTCACTTTATTCTTCCTTCTTGTACTCCTCTACCTTTTTCATTCTCTCCTCTCTTCTTTACTTTCTTCTATCTTTATATTCTCTCTTAACCCTCCCTCTCTGTGTCTTCTCCACCTCTTTTCAGTTAATTTCTTTTCCACTTTTTTTTCCTTTTTCCCTCGTTTGTTACCATTCTTCCCCTTTTCACTCCCCCCTCCCCTTTTTTTTGCCTTGCTGCCTTAAGTCTTTATTCCTGTCCTGCTCTCTTCTTCCCTGACTTCCTTTTTTGTCTCTTTTTACCATTCTTTGTCTTTTCATTTACTTTTCCCTCATTTTTCCTTACTCGCTTCATTCCTATTTACAAGTCTTTATTTCTATCTGTTCTCTTCTTTCCTGTCTTCCTCTCCTTTTCTTCTCCCCCTCTTTTCTCCCCTGTCTTCCTTCCTGCGGATTTTGGTATCGCCTTTCCCGTTTTCCTCTCCTGTCATGGTCTCGTCTTTTCTGACCCGCTCTCTTCTATCCCTTTTTCCACGCTTTCTTCTTGTCTTGGCATCTTCTTACCCCCATCTTGATCTCTTTCATCTTACAATACTCTCTTCTCCCTGTCTTCTTCTGTATTTCTCCCTTCTTTCGGTCTTCCTCTCTCCTGTCGTCCACTCCAGTATTCTAGTTACCTTTTCCCAACGTTTTTTGATCCACTTTTCTTCCCCTCTTTCCTTGATTCTCTGATATTTTGTACAATCACCCAAAGAAGTGATGACCCGATTCCCATTACCTTTCCCTCAATGGTATCTGAAGACAGCCACGGCCTAGTTATATTACCATTATTACAACCGGGAAGCGCAGTATTTTGGTTATATATATATATATATATATATATATATATATATATATATATATATATATAAAGTAATGTTACGGTGTATATCTTGCATAACTTGAGAGGAATCACAATGTGCTAAACCTAAGGCTTAGCAATACGAAAGAATGTGAAACTGCCAATCATTCAACGGTCTCCTGGGTCAAATGTGGAGAAACGCGCACAATGGTTGTTTTACATCAAATCAACAATGCTGAGGGAGTAAATAAAATATGATAAAAAAAATATTTACAGTTAAAAGTAATATCCGAATCACAAGTGTCATCAGTTCACGAAAGTAAACACTTAAAATTATATTCTTATCCACACTTAAATCTCTATGTGAGGTAAAATTCAGGCGGGAAAACAAAGTCGTGAGCGCTGTCAGCAAACAGTGCAATAATGAAATGCTACGAACAGGAATATCCACTAAATATTGTGAAAAGGTGAAATTACTGGGGAACAGCTGTGCTGTTTTACCTTAACCTGTCCTAGACTTCCATTCTTTTGCAGCTTATTTCACGTAGTCAAATGGAGGAAAACAACATAATACGGTTCCACACTATTTCCACGCACTTCTTTCTGACTAGCATCATAGTTTAGTGTTCATATATTTTTACAACTCGGCATTCAAGATGGAGATAAGCAATTTCAGACCAAACTAAAAGTAAAAAAAATAATAATTTTTATTGACGATGAAATTTCAACTGTAATGGAATCAATTAGGGCAGTCTCATGAAAGAAAGAAAAGTGTGGTGGTCAAAAGCAAGAAAGACAATGATGAGAACAGAAGACGAACAAGATGAAAAAAAAAAAAAAAAGCATGAAAATGAAGGTCTGAAGAGACACAATCCCAATCTTAGTATGATCATGACTAACGTAGACATCTTTGGACAGCTTACTGTAGTCGCTTAGGCGCAACTGGAAACGTGCCAGATATTGCTTATAATTTATTTAATGTTATTAATCTAAAACGGTAAAGACGAATCTTTCTTACGTTTTTGCAAAAGTAGCTTTGTTTTACTTCTTCAACACCACAAATTAAGTTTGGGGGCACGCAAGTTATGGGAATCACATCCAAAAATGGAAAGTAATGCCGTCTCGGACTTACCATCCAGTGGAAGGTTGCCAAATCAGGGAGTTTTATTTGAAACTTAAAGAAGGCGAGTCATCACTTCCATGGGCGATTGTACAAGACCGATAGAGTTCAATTAGCAGCGCAGGGAGTCGCTGAGACATGAGATATTAATAACAACTATCGCATACAGTTCTGGTGTCGACACAGGTAAACACAAAATTTTCTTTATTTTTTTCTGAATTTTGTTACCATAAAACACATGACTAATGAATTTCATAAGACCAGACAATTTTTCATAATGTAACTGACAACAACAAACCATTAGGGCTACATGCCAACGTTGAAAGATCGATGCAAACAGCGTACTAAAAATTACGTGAACTTTTAAGAACTCAATAAAAGTTAAGGACAAAAAATTACTGAACATGTTATGGCTAGAAGTTCAATGAGAGTAATATACAAAACGGCCAATTTTAGACCGATATTCATCGACAACGATTAAGTACAAATTTACAGCTCTATGCTCTACGGCTGTATCGAGAATTGAATAAGATGTAGTAGCCCCTTCCTAGAGATTTATTTTACATAGTATACATTCCATTCCATTGAATGCTATTTATATCATTTTACTGTCCACAAAATTTGTCAGTAACGTACAAAAGGATATTGAGGTGCACCTGCAGAAGATTTGCTATAGAGACTCTCATTCCACCATGAGTGTGATCCTGCTTAAATTATCAAGGACCGAGATGGGCGAGTGGTATGTCAGGCCGTCTATTGAATAAAATAACTCTAGGTTGGGCAAGAAACAGATTGACTAATAGAGTTTCGTTCAGAGAGACTTCACTGATCTTCCACAAGATCCACCGACATGTAATTTATACTCCCACTAGTACTAAAGTGTCAGTCCTGAATCTGTTCATTACAGTGGGTGGGCATTGGTGTCGAAGTGGGAATACATGAAGGTGGGTGCTCATAGGACAACTGGTGGACCTCCGCGGATATGCTGTTAAGCTTGTGCTTAGAGTGTAACTTTAAAAAATAATAAGTCACAATAGATTTTTGATGGACATTGTGGAGCGCCATTGCTTGTTAAACGTGATCCCCCTGCATCCCACATTACATAATGCAACTAGTAATGTAAAGGAGGCACAAGACATGTTCTATCTTTGTCATTTGCTTCTGAAAAATATCGTTAAGGAAAACTTTCCTTCTCTTGTACAGGTATAGTTTCTAGTTTATGACTGTACGTAACAGGGACGTACTATAGATGGCATGGGAAACTTCATGGTACCTTATCCATAGGGATTTATATTGCTTACTATACCAAAAGTTTCTCTTATTTGAAATTTATACCATTGTAATATCGAACTGAGTATACTGAGAGCAAGAAGCACGTAAAGAGACTAGTGTAGAGGTAAAAGAAGGAGGTAAATGATGATCTAGGAAGAAAAATGAATGCAAAATACTCTGAAAATAGGAAGTTATTCTGGAAAAGGTACGGAAATGTAGAAGTGAAAGCGGAAAGAAGTGTGATGGTGTGAAGGATGCAGGTGGTAGATTATTAACCCATGGAGATGAAGTAAGGACCAGAAGGAAAGAATATTTTGACAGCCTGATGAATGGTAATAGAGAGAGCAGAGCGGCTGTAAACATGATTGTTTTTGGTGGTGTGCGAGAAGGAATGCAGTGCCAGGAAACGTGACACTGGCACAGGTGAAGAGTGATGTGAAGCGGCTGAAAACGGGAAAGCAACTGGGGTTGATGAGGTGTATGCAGAAATGCTTAAGTGTAGTGGAATGAGTGAAAAGAAGTGCTTGTTGGAGATATGTAAGAAGGCATGAATGAGTGAAACCGTGCCTGCAGAGTGGAAAAAGGCTGTGATTGTAACCCTGTACAAAAATAATGGTGAGCGAAATGAGTGCAAGAATTATCGCGGCATAAGTTTATTGAGTGTGGTAGGGATGATATATGGAAGAATTTTTATAGAGAAAGTAAGAGATATCAGAAGTCCTAGTGACTGATGAACAGCGTGGCTTTGGGAGTGACAGAGGATGTGTGGATCAAATATTTGCAGTGAGACAGATAGCAGGGAAGGCTTGTGAGAAGGACCATGAGGTGTTTATGGCATTCATGGATCTGGACAACGCATACGACAAAGTAGACAGAGAGAGTTTGTGGAAAATTTGTGCATGTACGGTGTAGATGGTAAACTGCTAGGTGCTGTCAAGAGTTTTTATGATGGTAGTGAAGAATGTGTAAAGGTTAATGGGCATCTAAGAGAATGGTTCAAGATCGGTGTGGGCGTGCGACAAGGTTGTGTGATGTCCCCATGGATGTTCAATATATATATGGATGGGGTGATGAGAGAAGTAAAAACACGAGTAATGGAGGGTGGGATGGCATTGGTAATGAATTGTGATGGATGGAATATCTCAAATTTGTTGTATGTTGATGATGCAGTACTGCTTGCAAGTACCGGACAAGAACTTGGTAGGCTAGTGCAGAGTTTTGCTGATGTCTGTGAGCGTCATGCCTTGAGAGTAAAGGTAGAAAAGAATAAAGTGATGGTTACTGAGAGAGTAGGTGACTCCCAGTGTGATGTTACAGTGAATGGAGAGAGACTGGAATTGGTGAGAGTTCAAATACCTGCGTACAGTGATAGAAAAGAGAGAAAAATGTGCAAAAGAAGTTGAAAGTAGAGTGACACAAGGAAGAAAAACAGTTGGTGCAATGAAGGCCTTGATAAGAAACAGAGGCTTGGGTGTTGGAGCTGCACGAGGCTTACATGAGGGAGTGTTAGTGCCACCTTTAACATACAGTATCGATGTGAGTCTATGGTGTGGCATGATAATGAAAAGTCAAGAGTGAGAGCAGTGGAGATGGGACTGCTGAGGAATGTATGTGGAGTACAGAGGGTGGACAGGATACGAAATAATGTGATTTGTGAAAGGTGTGGAGTGAGGAAGTCGGTGGGCACCAGAATCGAAAATAGTGTACTGAGATGGTATGGTCATGTGGAGAGAATGGATAACAATAAAGTGGTGAAGAAGGTATATCCGAGCGAATTTGAAGGAGGGAGGAGGCGAGGTAGGCCAAGGAGAAGGTGGAGAGATATGGTGGATAAGTGTGTGAGGAAGAGAGGTCTGGAAGTCGGTAAGACTAGGGAACTGACAAGAGAACGAGCTGGCTGGATGAATGTTGTGATGAGAAGTGCATGATCAGGGATTTTGGCACCCCTTTTTAACGTGGCAGCGTCCGGATTGAGTCAATCGGATACGTTTATGTTAAGGTACAGAACGTGATGAAAGTTTTTTGGCGTATCCGATGGAGCCGGGATTCCGGGGGCATGAATGATGAGTGAATGGAAGGGTGCCCCATTGGATTGGGCAAATTTGGGCTGTCTGGACATTGCTACTCCTCACCCTGCCCTTGGGTGGGAAAGGAGGTCCAGATGATGATGACGATGATGATGATGATGATGATGTAATATCGACATTATTTGCATAAGCAAGAAGAAAAGTCTTTATAAGATGAGATGTGCACAATAAATCACTGAGGAAGAGGTGTCTATGAAGTCTCCAAATCCCCAAAGGAATGATCCTTAGTATGATGATTCCTTCCAGGCTAAACATAGACCATGAGTACAAGTAAAATAAACAGCGGCTTTTATAAACCCCTAATAGTACCTCGTACAAACAAAGTTAATGGTTCTGGGTGCAGTGTTAAGAGTAGACAATTACAACATCCGGTAAGCGATTCCCAACGTCAGTTGCAGCTGTTTCCTTCAGCTACCAAATTTAGAACAATCTTAGGGTGTGGAAATTTTATATGACTTGTTGCCTCACATGACAGGCATAGTTAATGCCGTTCGATCTTAGAGCAATGATGCACATAGACAAATTGGCTACTCGACCATATACTTAAAACTTACATCACGAAGGGTAAACCAGGCTCCTGATATTTGATGGACATTCATTGAATTCTTATTGGTTATTAGATGTGATAGGCCTCCAACGCACCACAATAAGCAGAACTCATGGTTGTGACTGCAGTGATAAAAGCAAACATTGGTGCCTTCCGATACGTGATTGCCACCGTCAACCACAGCTGTTTCCTTCACCGTCACCAAACTCAGCTGTTGCACCGATTTACGTGGCTCATATCAAGGATAAGGGGAGAAGGGAGATACATTTCCCTCACGGTATCTTTCCCTGCCTTCCTTTGTCTCTCGTTCCTTCCATTCTCCTGGTTTATTCTCATATTCTTTTCTTTTCTTTTCATTCGCCAGTTGTTTACATATTCATGCGGCTCAGGTTTAGGAAGCACGGAGTGAGATATATTTCCCTATGCTCTCCTGACTCCCCTTGTCTGTACTTGCTCTTGTTTCCTCCTCTCTGCTTTCCCTTTCATTCTTCTAGTTGTCTTGCCTTCCTTTCTTACCTTTCCCTTCCCATCTGATTCTTTCACTCCTATCTACCTCTGTTATTTTTTTCACTTTATCATTCTTCATCATTCCCCCTTATCCTCCCCCTCTCCACTTCCATGTTGTTCTCCTTCCCCTCACTTTCTCCGCTCCCGTCTCATTTTTCTTCTTCATCCTCCTCCCTGTCTTTCCATTTTTCTTGTCTCTCTGCATTTCAATTTTGACAGTATTCATTTCTACTTCCCATTCTGTCACAGCCACTTTTCTCCTTCTCCTTCCCTCTCCCTCCTCATCTCTCTCCTCACTCTACCCTTCTCCCATTTTTCCTGTCTTCCTCCCTTTTCACCGCTCGCAATACTCTCTTCTGGCTTTCCCTTCTTTCGACATCCCTTTCCATCTTTCTTCCTCCCTCCTCACTTCATCCATCCGTCAACCGCTCTTATCTTACATTCTGGATCTTTTCTCTCTTCTCTCACTTCTTCACTCAACCTTTCTTCCTCTGTCTCATTCCTCCTGTCTTCCTTCCCATCTCCCCCTCCCTCTTCCTCCTAATCCTTCTTGCCCAACTTCCCACTCATCGTCTCTCATCCTATATTTCCCATTTTAACATTCTGCACCGCTATATTCTCTCCTCCTCTCTCCTCTCCTTCTCCTTCCTCCTTCCATCTCTCGTATCCCACACCTTTCTCTCTTTCAGGTCTTCCTTCAGTTTTCTTGTCCCCTTCTCCCTCCATCTACCTCTCCATCTTCGTTCTCTCCTATCTCCCTTCAATTTACCTTTTCCCCCTCCATCCTCCCATATCTCTTATCCCTCCCCTATTCTTCTGTCCGCCCTGTCCCCCTCCCTTTTCCCGTCATTCCTCTCAACCCATCTTCTCTTCCCCTCTACCTCTCTTTCTTCCATTTCTCTTTCCTCCCTCTCTTGCTTCCATCTATCCTCCCTTCCCACTCTCCTTCCCTCCGTCTCCCTTACCTTCTTCCATTTGTCCTCCCTCCCCTCCCACACACACACACGCACCTCCCTCCTGCCACTATGTCTCTCAGCGCGAAATTCAGGGACAAGGTGCACTGGGTCTTAAATTTATTGTTTATCATATGGTTGCTGGAAATTTTGCGAAACCTCGTCCCCCCTCTCCTTCCCCTCTTTTGTTTTACCTCTCCCCTGACGGCAAGTAAGTGGTATTTCTTTTTCGTATCATCATCATCATCATCAACAAAACCCTCTTCCTCCGTCATTTGGTATAGTTTTTGTCTGTACTTTCGTCTTGTGCTAATAGAAATGTGTATTAATTATCATAATTTCCGGCGGCGGCGGCGGCGGCGTTCTAGGTGTCCTTATTAAAAATGTCGATTTTTCTTACCATTGATATTTAACCCGTTCCGTACGATAAAGTATTAGAGCAAGAATAAATCAAAGGATGCCAGAGCAGAGGAGGAGACATTGGAAACTCATTTACAGTGCCTTCAAAATTTCATCCAGACCAAATTGAACGATATAGTCTAGAGCTGGCAGGAATTTCATAACAAGTATAGTCACCAACTTCTATAAAAGATCTTGTTCGCCCCATACCTTCCATTTCGGGTTACTCGTCGGTCTTGGACAGCTTTGGTATCCTTAAGTCCAATTAGGTTAATTTAGATTTAGATCGCTTGAGTCGATTCAGGTCAGTTATTCAGGCTCACTAGGGTGAGCTGAGTTTAGTTCAAGATCACTTAGGTCCAGTTAGGTTCATTTAGATAATCCATTTCTAGTCGGGCCCACTGATATATGCCCTAAGAGAGAGAGAGAGAGAGAGGGGGGGGGAGGGGGGAGAATTTACGTCCTGTCATGACATTCATGTCAGCTTAGATCTGCTCTAGTCATTACTGTTCTTGTTAGATCAGTTCATGATTAGTTCACATAAATGGTTTCATTTCATTTTATGCCCATAAGTAAATTTCGATTTATTATTGACGGAGGTGGTACCTGTAAATTTTGTATAAAAAATCAACCCAGTTGTTGCACTAAGTTTTGATAGGTGATCATTCAGTCCCTTCAGGCCTCTCAGATCAGTTTGAATCAATATAGATATTTGCATGTCGTGTGTGAAGGCCAGAATCATCCACTTTCGGTGTGCTGGCTGATGAGATATCATTTCAGATATTTCTCTAATGCATGGGATGGGTGGAGTTGGCGGACACCAATGGACAACGTAGACTGGGATGGTGATGGGTAGTTGTGTGCTACGTGGCGAAAATACTGTGAACTTGGGCGCTGTAGGCAGGTATTGTGAGATGTATCCCAAAAAGAGGGGGAACAGAAAAGAAACAAAAAAGTGGGACAGGTGGAAAGCAGTGAGCGGGATGGGCGAAAATGGGAATGGATGATGGGACAGGGTGGGATGCCGATATCCCGTGATGAAAGGGGTAGTAAGAGAGGCGGCGATGATGCTGGGAAAAGATTTTTCTTAATAGTATCATGGATGCGGACAGAAAAAAGGTGTGAATACTGAGTGGGATGGTCGGGGATGGCGGTGAGTCACGGCAAGACGAACCCATCCTGTGATGATGGATGTTGTGTGAGTGGCAGCTTCGGTGATGCGAACATTTTTTTTTTTTTTTTTTGTGGTCAGAGTGGTAATAGGGCACGGTGGGACGGGTGGGCGGTAGGGATGGGTGAGATAACATATCCTATGAAAATAGATAAGAACATAAGAATGTAAGAAGAGAGGATAACTGCAGTAGGCCGTTGGCCCATGCTAGGCAGCTCCTAGAAGAGTAATTGAACTACTAGAATGAGATAAGGACGGCAGAGAAGAAGGCTCTCCCCCGCCCTCCAAACCCTCCAGCCGAAGCCGGCAGGAAAAAGTCAGAAAGAACACCACGCAGTATAGAAAAACTGGCGTGCACATTTTAGAGGAGGGTGTGAAAGGAGAATAGAAACTCGTATTGTAACCTGAAAACGAAAAAGAATGAATTAGTATTGGTTATAAGATATAATTTTTCTTTATGCGCCCGTTATTTGTCATATGTTCATCTAGCCTATGCTTGGATGTTGTCTGTTTTTTCCGGTACGGCTGCTTCAGTTATTTAAACGTTCTCCAAGCAGAAAAACAACAAGAATCTTTATGTATCCTCAAGTGCCTTATATCTCATGACACGTGTAACACTAATATGTCGTCGTTTGGAGGCAGTAAATGCGATAATGTGAGAACTATTTCGTATGGATTTTTAAATGCAGAGAGATAAAGAGGACGAAAGCCTAAAAATACCTGGAAAATGTCTCGTCCAAAGAGTCAAACATGAGGGAAAATCAAGTTCCCTTCATTTCTGGTGGCTAGACTCGCTGCATTTGATGGCATGGACAGGAAGAGAAACAAATTAAGAGAAATTGTCTAAGGATTGGGCAGTTGAATGCCAGAGACTGAGGGTATGGGTTAGCTGCTGCATAACAGAAACCGATGGGTAGACAAGGGGATGAATTCTCTGTGGTTTGGAGTGTGTAAGTTCCCGTCTCTACGATTAATGTTGCACATTATGCGGTACATTAACACTTGCAAACTCCTTTGACTCACTAAGAGGAGTAAAATTGTCTAATGTTAGTTGTATGAGAATGCTAGAGCTGTCCCGACCATGATGATGTTAATGGTGACTACTGACGTTCATGTTCCAACGATAAACTCTTAATTGCCTAAAGTCGCCAGTTATAATCAATACTAGTGTTGTTCCGCTTATGAGCAGTTTTAGATCCTTATGTGTTATTAGTGCAAACTATGAAGATACTGAAAAAGCAAAAATAAAGACATATGTTCAACATTATCTGTAATACAAAGCTGTTCACTACTTTGTAAAATTAGTGGGTATGTTGTTGCATAAACCAGGTCAGTCTAACCAAGCAGACCCGTCGTCAACAGGCAAACAACTGCATCTGCGTGGCCGTCCTTGAGATACAAAATAGTACATTCTCTGTATAGAGATCCGGCAACCCCTTCTGGTAGACAACGACTTACCAGGCCCAGACTAGGGTCCCTCCCACAGCTAGAGAAAGTGATATATGAGGAGGTTTGGCTTCCAAATTGACGCCGCAGCTGCCTCACCTAGAGTGCACAGCGCCACCACGTGTATGTATGTTCCCTTTCAGCACCAATGAATAGGTAGAAGTACAAATGTGACCTTACAGCGACCAACCAACCAATCACTTGTTGCTTCTTAGATATCACTGTTTTCTTATATATAGGATACCATGACATTAGCAATCCTATTTCCTTAGACTTGTTGCATCAGAATCTCTTCATGAGTATACTGTTGTTCGCTATGATTATCTAGAAAAGAGGAAAAATTAGGGCTAATGACATAAATATGCTTACTTCTTCAAATGCATTTAGTCAGTCAGTGGTAGCTTCGATCACGTTCGGTAACACGAGGACAAGTGAAATTATTGATACACGTACACGGATCAACCAACTTCCGCTAAGGGATGCTGTCAGTACCGGTAATCGTAAATCAACAAAAGGTCAGCAAAGGAAGATGGCCACTCTTTGAGGTACTATTGGTTGGTAAAATAGGAGCTGCATTTATCATTTCATCCAGCTACAGTTCGTACAGATCTGACATAGTTTTGCCCGTGTTTTTCAATAAATATCGTTCTTATCTGCCACATTGATTCGTCTCTGTCCGTCATGTAATTTCTGGTTAATAGTTTTGTCCTCGACGGCCATAGTTTCGCCCGTGTCTGCAAGGAAACACTCGTTCATGTCTACCATAGTTTGATATATACTTTCATTCGTGTTTTGTATATAGTTTAGTCCATGTTGCATAATTTCGCCTATGTCTCATATTTTCGTCCGTGTTTGTCAGTGTGGTTCCCTGTGTGAATGTCACGTAGTTTTGTCCATTTTTTTCTTATCATTCCGACTGTGTTTGTCATACTGCTTTATCCGTGCCTTTCATTTGGCTTCGTTTGTGTTTGTCAGATATATTCACACGTGTTTGTCATATGTTTCGTAAGTTTTGATGTATTGCCAGTTTCATTATTTTTTTTTTTTCCATATCTGTTACATACCTTCGTTCATTTTTCATATTTCTTCCGTTTTCGCGTTTCGTTCATATTCACATGTATTATGTCGTTCTGTCTTTTTCTTTCATACTAGTTCATCAGTGTCTTTCACATACCTTAATCTTTTGTTCTTATAGCCTAGCTCCTTCCATTTACACCTAAGAAAAAAAAAGTTTTGACCGCAGCCCAGTAACGGCCAGGGGTTCACGGGGATTTTTATGCATTTTCCAATGTTGTTAAATTTTGAGAGAGATGCAGATAGGTAGGTAGGGAGGGAGGGAGGTCCATACTTCTCTGCCTGCCACAAGTGCTACTACATTTTATCTGGCGGCTACAGGACCGTCAAGGGCCGAGACGACCCGCCACTAGGATGCCATTACGCTGGCACAAACCTATCTTTTTTCATGGGAAAAGGAGTGGGAAGCAGGATCTCTCCCTCTCTCTCTCTCTCTCTGCATCCGTAGCCTGTTCCCAGCAGTGCTGCCGGACATGAGGAATATTCCCTAGATTTGAGGAATTCTTGGTACTGATGGGGAAATGGGGAATTCAGGTCCGATTTGGGGGAATTTTTACTGTGAATTAGAATTTCCTTCAAAATTTGGGGAATTTTTACTGTGACCCAAACATCTTTCTTTATATTTACGTAATACTTCTTAATGAAACTTATCGTGTAGCATTTACCATAACTGGTTTACTCACCTGGTTTACTCACCTGATTGGCTACCCTTTTTTGCACTGGATAGTTAGGCAGTGACAGGAGCCACATAGAGGAAAACAAGGGTAGCACAAATCTGCAGGGGCACCAATCAAATGGGACAACAAAGGCAATCTAATATTATCAACGGGAAAGACTGAGTTATGTACCTTAAGCAGAGTATAATAATACTAACAAGGTATTGCAGTGAACAGAGAAATTTCAAAGCAGGGTATATAGAGAGGAAAGGTGGGTTAGTGGTACATCTAAGGGAATGAGAATTTAAAGGTAAAAAGCTAAACAGTACCTAGTGTATTTATTATACTTTTTAATTACATCCTACATTCACGGTGACAATGCCTTTTTGGCATTTGTGTAGTTTGTAACTTGCCAGTTCTGCTTTATTAGTCGACCTGGACTGAACAGACACGTAGCCTAGTATTCGGGAATATGACTAGCAACTAGCGCACTCCACTGGTAGGACACGGGCACATAGGAAGTGTACGAGTACATATCGCGACATTGCTTCCATTCTAGGGTAATTTACCCTAAACTAGGGTAATCGCACTCCCATGTAGGGGATAAAAAAAAAAATATAAATACAAAACAGATTTTCAATGCCAACAAAAACTTTAGTTGGATTACTGCATTTTCAGCGCTGCTTGAAAGAGGATTATTTCAATTTCTCAGTTGACAACACCCTTATTAGACGTAGGAGATCAGAAATGTATGACGATAAACAGACTGATTCAGACTGAAATGCTTATAAAAGATAGGAGCTACCGTTTAAAGGCATGTTATTGTAAAATGTCAGAATTAACATGCTGAATGGTGTGTACATAGTCGTAAACAGGACAGAACAGAATGTACTCTCTTAAAATGTGAAATATGTAGGTTTATATATTTTATAGGAAAATGGTAAAACTACGCAGTACAATGAAAAGGTGTTTAGTTGCTAGCAAGGCACTACGATTTTTGTGACCTAAGATTATTTTGTTTATTTCTTAAAATATTAAGTTCATATGTAATACACCAAAGACAAACCAGTTCATGTGATACTTTGGTTTTCAATTATCCTGTCCCCGTAATTCCCCTCCCCTACGTTACTGAATATGAGTATTAATTGTTCAGTGTGAGTTGATGTTCACAACTGGAACAAAAATTATATGTTCTGCATACAATATTATGAATGGAACATGTGATGAATGAGGATTGTAAATAATAGTACATTAAAGTGAAATATACAATGAATGCTTCTCTTCCCACAACATATCATTCATATTTAAAAATGTTAATTACAGCAATAACTCCTAACATAAAAATATTAATTACAAATGGAAGTAAAACAAAAATGGGGAATTTCTTTTCATTTGGGGGAATTTTGCCGTTCGGATCTGGGGAAATTTGAACCAGAGCATCTGGCAGACTGTGGTCCAGTAGTCAACCCAGGACGCATCAGCGTAGTCTTCATGCAGGGAGTCGTATTCTAAGTGGCACTGAAGATTCCGTATCACCTCTTTCTTAGCGATCTACTTTGCATTTTACACCTCATTACTTTCTTGTTTGGCATCTTATTGAATGATTATGCATGCTGCACCGTCATACCCATGTGTACGTTGTCTTCATTTTAATATCGGAGAAGGTTGCATTTGTAGCACAGGTGAGAGTATTAACGTGCTGTGAAGAAATTAAATAGTAAGGAAGAGGTGCTAGACAGCCTGCTTTACCAAAATGAAAACCATCTTAGAATCCTGTGTTTATATTTTGATTCTCGTGTGGTCAGTGGTACAGACTGGCGGGCGTCTTCATTTTGCACCGTTTTACTTTCTACTGGCAAATTTTATTTTTGTTTGCCTTGGTAGAGTGACGAATTATAATAAATACAAAAACAACTCTGAGAGACTTTTTCACTACGATGACGATTTTAAGCTCTATAATTATTTCTGCCAGACCACATTCTACTTCAGGGGGGCGGATGCACTAACACGTCCCCGTAAGGTCCCCGTAAGGTCCCCGTAAGGCCGCCGCCGCTACGGTCCCCGTACGATAATCGGTGTTTTGCTATGTACTAACATTTCTCCCACCATCGTACGGTGACAGTAAGGCTAAGGGCGGGGAAAACTCGCTGTGTTTGAGGGAATTTTTCCCCGCTCAGCTGATGGTCGCTTTGGCCAATCACAACGCAGGATGCTTCTCTGCCTAGACGCTTCAGCCAATCATCGTGTTTGGTGACACAGACTCTCAGCCGAGAACTCAAAAACAAAACAGAGAACAGGCTTGGATGAAATATATGAAGTGTTTGTCAGTTTTGGAAGTGCAGTGGGCAGAAAGCATTACTCACATTATTACCAGCATAGCTACTGCTGCATGTTGTGCAGCAGTACTGCATAGTACTATTATACAATAATGAGTACATTAAAATGCCTTCAGTATACTGCACCGACTGAATTGCTCTTATATTTAACATTTCAGCCGTACAACACTTATTAAGACATTAATGTGCGTTGTGCAAAACTAAACTGACACTACTGTACACTGCACAGTACTGTTTCTGACATTTTATGTCGAACAAAAGCACCCTAGAAAAAGCACCCTGGGATAAAAGCTCCAGCAAAGACAATAAATTTGTGTAGCTTTTTATTTTATTTATTTTATTTTTTGATTAACAGTAACCTGACCTAAGAACCTAAAGGAACCTGACCAATGGTAACTGAACAGCCTAAGCTAAGCCAAGCAGCCTAACCTAACCAAACCTTAACCAAACAACTTCACCTTACCTAAGAACCTAACAACTAACAACCTAACCATACCTAACTAAATAACCTAACCTAACAGAACTTAACTCAAGAAACATAAAAGCCACATAGAACAAGCTAACCTAAGCCAGCAAAAAAAAAAAATAATAATAATAATAATCTTAACCTGACCTAACAAGCAAAATTATCCAACCCTAACCTTGGTCTTAGATTCACATATACTGTATACTGTTCTCAGTCATTCCTCACTTTTGCCAGAAAATACTGAATAATTCCTTTCTAAGACCCAAGAGGGATTCCATCCCTCCTTGGAAGTTTTGAATAGATACATACTTGGGTTAATCTTAAATTTTTATGGCATGGAATTTAGTGGTTTTAGGGAAATTTTTGGTATAATCTGTTTATAAGAAGATTTTGTACTTTTATGTGGGCATAACAATTATGTGATGATCCAAATTTTGTCCTTACGCTTAGAAGGCACAAATCAAAAGCCAAAAACCATCAAAACATAACAGGCATTTATAACCGTTTTGGCTTTTTTTTTTTTTAATTGCCCCCTTGAAATGTCAAAATTCCCCTTGCCCTCTTCACCCAACTATCATATGCTAACTGAACATAACCCTAAACTTAAATTAGCCTAGCCTAATAAATTACGTTAATTTTAACCCATCCCATTTTAGTAATAAACTACCCTAACTTAAATAACTTATATTTAAAATAATCAAGTTTAAGCTAAAAGTAACCAAAGCTTAACCCAATTCTTACACTAACATAATCTCACCTAACCTTAAATTAGCCTAACATTAGTTTAGCGTAGCTAATCTTATCATTACTCAATCCAAAAATAAACAAATCTTACCTAACAAAAATAAACCTAATCTAACCAACATTAAACCTAACCTAACCTAGTTCTTAAATTAACCTAACCTAACCCAGTACTAACCTAACCTTACATGAGCCCAAATTAAACTAAGTTAACCTTACAATAATCCAATCCACATATAAACAAACCTAACCTAACAAAAATTAACCTAATCAAAAATAACCTAACCTTGATTTTAAATTAACCTAACCTATCTTGAAACTATATTAGAAAAGAGATTTTTTTCTAGGGGCTTGACCTATTAGGCTATTCCCCTAGAGGATCTTGTCCTGACGGTGTACTCTACTGCACAACAGAACATATTATACTACTCTACAGCACTACACCTTACACTATTTCACCCTAACATTGCTGTACACTAGACTACATTAAAGCACACTATAATTTTCTACCAACCTAAAGCATAGGTTAATACTGTTAAACATTAATTTATAGTATTACACAGCACTGGTGAGCATATAATACAGTAGTACACTAATGAACATTAATACTGACACTAATTTACACTAATGTACAATTCAGCGCACTGTATATTGTTGTACAGCACCTCTATTAACTACCCAGTATAGTGAAATAATTCGTTTACACGAGAGAATGCCTAATTCAATTTATTTTCGGGTGGCTGAAAGATACGGGAGACGTTAAGGGTGGTCGGGCCCACCCTTAGCGGCGATCGTAACTCCGGCTCCCGTAAGGTCTCCGAACGTGTTTAATGCATGCCAACATCCGACGTCGCTCCCATTTCCCCCGTCCGTAGCGAGTAAAGCCCCCTTCACACCTACACGATCTTTTAACAGACCGCAGCGCGATTAGAGATCGTGCTGCGGTCAGGTAGTCATCGTTTGGCATCGCAACGCAGTCTAGCACATCGCCATGGAATCCTGGAACTTCAGGATTTTTTAATGCATAAAAAAATCGTGGACCTAGGCGATTGTCAAATTCATCAGAGAGCAGTTGGGGTACAATCGTGTATCATCGTGATACAGTCCATTTGCAGTCCTGATAAATCGTGGTTTCATCGCCGGGAAAAAAACCGTTAACGAGATGTGGCAACAGCGTATATACAATTGGCATAGGCACACACAGCCATAAAATGTGTGGCGTGACTCCCTCAAGTTCACAGTCTAGTGCGCGTGTGCCCTGACCGTAATATACGTGTCTGTCGGTGTCACCATGGCTATAGATTGTCATGATGGCTGGCTCAGGGACTCTTGCTAGTATGGTGGTCACAGCTGATGTTATTCAATGAGGGGCATGGGGGGCTTTTTATATTGTGCCGGGGTTCCCACTGATGTTCGTCTCATAATCGCAGTATCGTCATCCTATCGTCTTGATGCAATCGTTCTTATCCATGCACTGTCGGTGTGTAGTCGGGAACCGGAAATGACCGTTGTTTTTCAATTTTGTACCCATCCGGATGCAGGCATAGGGGGTTCCCAGTGCCATCTGGACACCATCGTCATTCGTCTCAGTGTGCGCTTAGTGTTATCAGATTGGGTCAAAAATCACACGATTTCAGGGCGATTTCTAGTTGCTGAGGTATCGTTATCACAATCGTGAAAGTGTGAAAGGGGGCTTTATGGAACCACAACTGCGTTAGTGCATCCGGCCCCAGATTAAGAAGGACCTCTCTTACTCGGAGGTTTAAGTGATTCTTTTAGGAAAGTTACAGTGATAAGCTTTGACTTTAAGATAGTATTTTACCTTACTGGAAAATGCTTGGAAATGAAGGAAGGCAGAGCGACTTAATGATGCAGTAATATTTTGTAAGTTATTTTTACATTTTGCAGTTGCAAATCCATACACATACTTTAGCCTCTTCCGTACGGTGACGTCATTCTTTTTTTGTCTCCACTCACTTATGATGGAAGAAGCATGAAGCGATTGGTCTGGCCGTCCGTCCGTCCGTGCGTTGGATGGGTGGGTGCGTGCGTGCGTGCCTGCTTAGGTGGGTGCGAACATGCGTGGTTGCATCCATGCATCTGTAACACTTTGTGGGCGAGATAACCCCTGAGCCCATCAACAGATTTCCGCCAAATTTTTGTCAGTGATGCAATATGAGTAAATGATGAACTAATTAGGTCAGCAAGGTCAAGGGGTCAAAGGTTAAGGTCACAGGGGTCGAATATGCAAGAAACAAGGAACCAAAGGCCAGGAGCCCGCAAACCGTTCTTTCATAGAAAATAAAATACAAAAGAGAGCCAAACTCAAGATCCGTTCATTTAGAGCTGCCTGGACACACTGCGTTTGAAAGACTAGAGATCATAGGAAGTAGGAAATACAGACAGAGAGAGACAGTTCCAGAGCTGACCTGTTGCATAAATGAAGGACTGGTAACGGTTAACTCCTGCATCAGAGAGTTCGACAAAACAGGGATGAGAGTTTGTTGCTAGTAAGTCTAAGTAATATACAGTCGTCTCACGCGCAGGTTGATGACGTCATAAGGATGACGTCACCCGGCCTTCCAGATAGAAAACGAAATGTAAAGGGATAACTCAAGTTTGACAAGTATACCCTATTCACTCAGCTCTGCTGGCTAGAGCCAAGAAACGTTCGAATTAAGGCTGCTCATTGGTTTATGTAGCACTGAGGAGCGTGGTAATTCTACAGCTCTTCTTACTTTAACACATATATTTATATTTGAAAACTACTTGCAATATAAGCAGCCAGTTTAAATATGGAATAATTTCCAAAGATAAAGAGATCAAAGTTAGCTTTAAAAATACCATTACCAAAGAAAATTAAAGTTGATTATAAAGTTTAATAAAAGAATGAGTGACATTTGAAGTAAATGCAAGCATGTATTATAACACATGTGGACGTACGTGTACACAGTGGTTGGATAATATTCTTCAAACGTCACTCATCGTCTTATAAAAGTTTATAATCTTTAATTTTCTTTGATAAAGGTAAACTTTGAATCTAATTTTTACCTCTTCAGCTTCAGAAATTATTCCATATTTAAACTGGCATGTTTTCAAATGCCGCACATCTGAACTTCCTGCACGAGTGAGAAGAGACTGAAGGGAGACGCATCTACTCCCCACCGCTGCCAGGAGCCAACTGACAGGTCCGGGACCCCATGACGTCATGCGTGGGATGCTCCAAATTTTGAACCAAGCGTGAGACGACTGTATATTACTTAGACTGTGGTTGCTAGATGGGTGCTACGTGCCCATCGTAGAGGTGGAGGGATGCAAGCAGACAGTTCAGCGGAGCAGTGACTATTGAAGCACCGAAAGAAAAAGAGATAAAGTTGCAACAATGCGGTGAAGAGACCGGCTGAAGGGAACCAGTAAGAGGAGGAGAGTTAATGAGACGAAAAACCCTTGACTCCACCCTATGAGAAGAGCTGTATGTGGGGAGCTTCCCTACACATGAGAGTTGTACTCTACAAAGGGGTGAGTAAAACCCGTGTATAAAGTCAACAACTGTGCAGCGGTAAAGAAGGCATGGGGTTGGCTTAGCACAGCTAATCTCTTGGAAGCAGATATTACAAGAGATGTAATATGATCTTTCCAAGATAAGTCCCAAGTGAATGAAGCCCCAAGCATATTCAAGGATGATGGAAGATTGAGCTCGGTATTATTAAACATGAGTGGGTACTCCTGTGGATGATTTTGTTGGGTTGATAGGTGTAAAAACTGAGTTTTTGATGCATTAAAACAACAAGATTATTTTTATCCCAGTCAGAGATACAAGCCAAGTCAGTCATTACATGTGCCATAACCTCATCCCTTGATTGAAGCAATTGCTGAGATGGACGTTGCGGGAACCGAATGGAAAGGTGAAGGGTGGAATCATCAGCATACGAGTGGATGGGGTTAGATGTACAACTTAAAGGTCATTGAAGGAAAAAAGGAAGAGAGTTGGTCATAGGACGGAGCACTGAGGAACACCACTGTTGATAGATCTAGGAGAAGAATGATGGCCGTCTACAAAAATGGTTATAGAATGACCAGAAAGGAAGCTACAGATGAATGCACAGATAGAGAGATAGAAACCGTAAGAGGGCGGTTTGGAAATTAAAGATTTATGCCAGACTCGGTCGAGAGCCTTTGAGATGTGTAGCGGATTGGCAAAGCTTTGACCAAAGTCCCGAAAGGAGGATGACCCAGAGTCTGAAAGGTAGGTGAGAAGATTGCCAGAGGAGTGTCCCTGATGGAACCCATATTGACAATCAGAAAGAAGGTTGTGATAGGAAAGATGCTTTAAAATTATTCTGTTAAGAATGGTCTCGAACACTTCTGAGACACAAGATGTTAAAGCAATTGGCCGATAGTTAGAGGGTTGGGAATGATCACCATTCACTGGGACTGGCTGAATGAGGGCAAACTTCCAGAAAGAAGGAAAAGGTACAAGTTGATAGACAAAGGCAAAAGCTTTTACCTATGCAGTGTGTAAGCACAGAAGCACAGTTCTTGAGGACAACAGGAGGGACTCCATCAGGCCCATATGCCTTGTTAGTATTGAGGCCAGTGATGGCAGAAAACAAATCAACTGAAGAAATTTTAATGTCAGCCATGAGGAAGTCAGAGGGGGGAAGTGATGGAGGAACAGCACTAGAATCATCTACGGTGGAATTGGAGAAGAAAGTCTGAGCAAAGAGATCTGCTTTATCAGTAGAACAAATAGATACAGAACCATCAGAGTAGCAAAGAGGAGGGGAGGATGATGAGGTAAAGTTGTTAAAAATATTTTTGGCAAGGTGCCCGAGGAAGCGGGAAGAATTCGAGTTGGAGAGTTGAGAGCATTTAGTATGGATGAAATTACTTTTAGCAGAGCGAAGAACAGACTTAGCACGATTCCGAGCAGAAACATAAAAAGTATGTAATTCAGGGGTGGGTTGGCTCTTGTACTTTTTATGTGCCCTTTTCTTGTTGTGGACAGCATTATAACTAGCACGATTAAACCAAGCCTTTCTTGCATTAGTTAAAGGATATGAAAAGGGAATGTATGCTTTCATGCCCGAGAAAATAATCTCCATAATGCGCAAGGAACACTCAGATGGTTCCCTGCCATGGAAGCAATAATCATTCCAGGGAAAATCAAAGAAGAACTGCCTGAGGGCCTCCCAATCCGCAGCTCCAAAGTCCCACAATTGACATTTTTTTGGTGGGTCCACTGGCCATACTGGAATGATAGGACAGGTTAAGGTAATAAGGTTGTGACTGGAGCAGCCCAACAGAGAGGAAGGATTAACAGTGTAAGCAGAAGGATTAGTTGTAAGGACGAGGTCAAGTATGTTGGAGCTCTCTCCAAGGCCATCAGGGTTTTGGGTAGGGTGCTCTACAAGCTGGTCTAGGTCATTAAGGGTAGAAAAGATGTAGGGTTGTTCACCAGGTGGATCAGTGAAAGGAGAGGAGGATCAAAGGTGGTGGTGAACATTGAAACCTCCTAGAATGGAGATTTCAGAGAAAGGAATAATGGATAGAATTTGTTCCATTGCAGATATAAGATAGCTGAAGAATTTTTGATAGTCAGTAGAATTAGGGGATAAGGAAACCGCAGATATATTTTGCCAGAGAATGACAGGACTGCCGAAGCCAGAGAGTAGAGAATTTAGAAGAATCAAATTCAGGAACACGAGGGCAAGATGAGTCATCGAATACATGTACACAACAGCCACCTTTGTCTTTGAAATGAGTATAGAGCAAGTAGGAAGATACAGAAAAGGGTTTCCTGTCAGTTGCCTCAGACAGCTGATTCTCAGTCAAGAAAAGAAGGTAAGGTTTGGGGAAAGAGATGGTGCTCAACAGAGAGAATGTTGGAGGAACGGCCATGATTGTTGCAGAAATGAAAAAGTGAGTCAGACAGTGGTTCCAGGCAGCTCGTTGAGTCGTCACCGGGAGAGGGGCAGATAGTTGGGATATTTATGGTCCCCTCCCCCTCGGGGACTCCGAGGCTTGATTATTATTAGACACCATTTTTCTTTTTTAATTTTGAAAAGGACGTGTAGTGTGTACTGTGCCTGTAGTCTGATGTTGACAGAGAAACTTGTTTTGGAACGCATGCCGGCCTACTCCGTGTTACTGAAACACTGAAAAAGCTCAGCAAAGGGGGATAGTCAGGAACTAGTCCCGAGAGATGATGAAACGGGAGCTCCAGCTCTTCCTGTCATCAGCTTTCTATCCACCTTAGGAGTACTGCCCTGCTTGACTGGTGCTACAGTCTACTCCTTGTTTGCGCGATATCTCCTGAACCCCTCGACGAATTTTGATCAAATTTTCGTCAGTGATACAGTATGAAGGGACGATGAATTGATTAGTTCAACAGTCATGGAGGTTGTATGAGGAGTCCGTACACAAGGCTTGGCGGAGGCATACCTAGCCACGCTTTGCATCGATGGCTTGGGGCCCAAGCCCTCAGCGTTTTATTACCGAAGTTGGAGGCGGTAGTGATAGTTTTCTTTTCTTTTTTTTTCTTCTTCTTACTATTATTTTATCTATCATTATTGCTCTTATCATCATCACCATCATCATCATCATTATTGTTAACAGATTTTCACCGAGTAATATTCCTCTATTTTAACCGCTTAGTACGGTGACATTAATTTATAAATTTTGTAGTAGTAGTAGTAGTTGTTGTTGTTGTTCCCTAGGCAGTCTGGCCGAACAGCCCCGAGTCTTTTAGAATGGCCATGGCCGAGACCAGGCTTTCCCACAGAGCTCAAAGAGTGTTGTGTTGTTGGCGTAGGTGATTGTGTGCAATTTTGTAGTTATTCTTGTTGGGTTGCTATTCTTGTTGCTTTATTGTTGTTGTTGGTGGTGGTGGTGGTCGTCGTCGTGGTCGTCTTCGTGGCGTTATGCAAGAATTTATATTTTATTACTACCATAATTTCCGCCATGAAACTATAGCAGTCATCAGTAAATTAAACCTGCATTGCTGTTTTAATCTTGGTCCCAACATGAACCAGTCGTCATTTGCTCCATCACTAGCATTGGGGCTCGTGGTTAGGCTATTCAGTTTTGATATTCAAGGCAAAAGTGACCAGCCTCCTGCCCCTATGCCCCTGTGTCGCATTATGAGAGTAACCATAACCGTCCTTCAAGTGGATTCCACTATATGCTCTATTATTATGGTTTTAGCGCCTTAACCAACTTGTCCACCAGGTGTCATATGATTAAAAGGATACCTTCCAGATACAGGAAACCATATGGCTTGTGACTCGGTGTATATATATATATATATATATATATATATATATATATATATATTGTTACATAGCCTATGATTTCATCATCCTTTGTGTAATTTTAACGCACAGTATGCTGCATGTTTGATCACGAGCGTGTTCTGCCTCAGTCCCCCCCTTCTACCGTTATAGTAGAGTAAGTCGTCCTTTCTGTTGTTCAGAGCAGGATTGTCAGCTCTTTGTCCCCTATGGCTTCATTTGTGCGTCCTTCTTACAAGTTGTATCAAGCTCTGCTGGCCCCTATATAATGAGCTCAGTCTCTACATTAATTGCCACTTAGATCTGCTCCTCATTTTGTTCACATCTCTGTCCTCCCCTGTACAGTTATTATTATTGTGAGTGCTCGGAAGTCTCCAAACATCTAGCAGCTGTGTGGTTTGAGTATAACTGTTATTGCATTTTTTCTTGTACTGTGTGGCGTGGTGTGTTAATTCTTAGGCCTAGTGAGATTTTTTGTAATTAATGTAAAGTTTTTGTCAGTCATCATTAATAATATTTTGTATCTGTAATAATTTATCTTGCATTAACTGAGCATTACCCAGTGTATTTTCATTTTATCAGGGCTGACTTAGGTAAATTTACTCTTGCTAATTTCGTGTTAATAGAGGCTATTGCAGTTAACCATATATTTAACCTGTTTTTTGCCATTACATTATCCTTATGAGTCCTGAATGTTTTGTTGTTAGTTTGTGCATTAAACTTTAACTTGTAATTTTACCTAACTCTTTTGTTTTGAACCTGGAACTTTACAGGACAGTAGTGATTTTTAGTATTCTCACTTAAAGCGTACATTATCTTTCTCTGTTCCGTAACATAAATTTGGCGACCTCTCATCAGGATATTCAGGATATTATCATAAGGATATTGCTTGATATTTTGTGACTGTTACTTATTCATGATGTCTACTATTACTACACTTGATGAAGCCAAAGATTTTTTGTCAAATGTGCAAACAGTGTGTGATGTAGAAAACAGAACAAAGAATGAACTTAAGCTTGTTGCTCAACAATTGGGAATTGCAGTTCACTCTCATCATTCTAAATATCAAATTGTTGGCATGATTAATAAAAGCTTGTTTAATGTAACTCCTCCAAATGAGCAAACGCAGATTGAATTAGCTAAGTTACAGCTAGCCCTGCAGGAGGCTCGTGTGAAGGAAGCTGAATTTCAAGCACGTGCTAAGGAGGCTGAGTCTCAGGCTAAGGAGGCTTGTGTTAAGGAGGCTGAATTTCAAGCAAATGCTAAGGAGGCTGAATCTCAGGCTCGGATTCAGGAGGCACAGATACAGGCACAAGTTGAACTTGCCAGGATTCAGGCAGACCATGAGTATCGCATGAAACAATGTGGAACTGGATCATCTAGCTCTGATGATTTTGATCTGGCTAAAAATGTTAAACTTGTCCCTCCTTTTAATGAATCTGATTTAACAAAGTATTTTCAGTTGTTTGAGAGGGTAGCTACAGGTTTTAATTGGCCCAAGGAGTATTGGCCAGTACTCCTTCAAACTGTTCTCACCGGTAAAGCTCAAGTAACTTATGCATCTTTGCCTCAGGATCAATCTGATAATTATGATGTAGTTAAGAGCTTGATTCTTAAGGCCTATGAGCTTGTTCCTGAAGCTTATAGAGTAAAATTTAGGACAACTTACAAGCAAGATAAGCAATCCCATGTTGAGTATGCAAAAATCAAAGGAGATCTGTTAGAGCAGTGGTTAAATTCTAAGAATGTGGATTCTGATTTTGGTAAATTTAAGCAGATGATTTTGCTGGAGGACTTCAAAAGGTGTATTAGTAAGGATGTAAGCCTATATCTTGATGAGAGAAGAATAGATAATTTGTCTGATGCTGCAGTTTTAGCTGATGAATATGTTCTCACTCACAAGAGATATTCTAGAGAAAAAGGGAAAGCTGAGAGTAAGTACGTTGCCTCTACTCAGAGTACAGATAACAGGAAAGAGAATAAAGATGATGTTTCTCAGGAAGTAAATACCAGCTTCACCTCTAGATTTCAGAAAAGTAAATGTACTTATTGTAGTAAGCTTGGTCATACTACGGAGAAATGTTTCAGGAGACAGCGTGATGTGAACAAAAAGGAGTCTTTAAATATTCAGTCAATTGGTCTAGTGTCCACTCTTGAGAGTTCCCAGAATTCTTTAACTGAGTTAACTGAACCTGCTTTGAGGGGTAACTTAAGTTCTCATGATGGAGCTCCTCTTTTGAGCATTAACGTGGGTGACACTCTCAAGAGTTCATGTGCTAATTTCCTGTCTGATGGTTTTGTCAGTCCTCTGGACAGTAATGACAGGAAATCAGTTAAAATATATCGTAATACAGGTGCTTGCCAATCCCTTATGCTGACCAGTGTTCTAGGCTCTAATGTTAATTCCTCTGATGAAACTGTAATCTTACAAGGTGTAGGGAATAATTACTTCTCTGTCCCTCTGTGCAGAGTGAATTTAGAGTCTGGTTTTGTTAATGGTTCCGTTATGGTTGGGTTGGTTGAGACACTCCCAATGTCAGGTGTAACTTTCTTGGAAATGATATTGGTGGAAGTCAAGTGTGTCCAGCTCCTCAGTTGTCTAGTGAGCCAGTGGCTGCGTCCCAGGATTGTGATGTCCCTGATGTGTTCCCTGCATGTGCTGTCACTAGGGCTAAGTCTAAAGTTACTGGTGACTTAGAGGATAATGATGATGATGATGTTATCCTAGCTGACACTTTTCTTGCTAATTTGGACCACTCACCAGATGAGGCAGTACCCCGTAGTGTTGATAATTTGTCTCGTCAAGAGTTGGTTGAATTGCAGGTTGCTGACCCTGAGTTGATAGGTCTAGCTAACTCTGCTTGCAGTGAGGAAGAGTCAGCTGGTGCTTCTACTTGTTATTATATAAAGTCAGGAGTACTTATGAGGAAGTGGAGACCCCCAACAGTATCAGCCGACTGTGAATGGGAGGTTGTACATCAAGTTGTCATCCCTCGTGTTTGTAGGCAGGATATCATTAGAGTGGCTCATGATTCCAGTTTGGCAGGACACCTTGGAGTGAGGAAGACTGTGGCACGCATTTTGAAACACTTCTACTGGCCAGGTATCTTCAGGGATGTTTCCTGGTATTGTAAGTCTTGTCACACCTGTCAAGTTGTAGGGAAGTGTAATCAGACCGAAAAGGTTGCACCTCTAGTTCCTATTCCTCCTTTTGAGGCGCCTTTCACCCGTGTGTTGGTGGATATTGTGGGCCCTCTTCCTAAGACTTCTTCAGGATTTTCTTATGTGTTGACCCTGATTGATATGGCAACTCGTTATCCTGAAGCCATTCCACTTAGAAATATCTCAGCAAAGAACATGGTTAAGGAAATGCTAGAGTTCTTCACAAAGTTTGGTCTGCCCAAGGAGGTACAGTCAGACCGGGGAAGTAATTTCATGTCAAACGTTTTCAAGTAGTCTCTGAAAGAGTTGGGCATCACCCAGATCACGTCTTCAGCTTACCATCCCCAGACCCAAGGAGCGATGGAGAGATATCATCAAACACTCAAATCGATGCACAAGAAATACTGTTTGGAACATCAGAAAGACTGGGATAAAGGTCTTCCATTCGTTGTGTTTGCTGCAAGAGAATCTCCAAATGAATCACTGGGCTTCTCACCTTTTGAACTACTGTTTGGCCATGAAGTAAGAGGACCCCTTAAGCTACTCAAGGAATGCTGGCTGTCGGAGGAAGATGACGTCAACCTGCTGGAGTATGTGATGAAGTTCAAAGAATGGCTGTCCACTGCTTTACAGCTGGCGAGAGAGAATTTAGGAGCTGCTCAGGAGAAGATGAAGACTTGGTATGATAAATCCAGGTTACGCCACTTTCAGCCAGGAGATCAGGTTTTGATTCTGCTACCAGTACAGGGGCAACCTCTTCAAGCCAAGTTTAGTGGTCCTTATTTCGTGGAGAAGAAACTCAGTGATGTCAACTATGTCATCGCCACACCAGATCATAGAAAGAACAAGCAACTTTGTCACATCAACATGCTAAAGTTATATCACAGGCGGGACGAAAATAATCCAGTCTGCACTGTAGCTGTTCCACCCGAGTCTGCAAGTGAAGCTTTCCCATGCAGCATGAGCCTGAGTGATAGTTTAGGGAAGAATCCTGATATCATGAATGATCTCCAGACTAAGCTTTCTCATCTACCTCCCGAGGAAAGGCAGGAGTTTTCGGCATTACTGCAGGAGTACCCGCAAGTGTTCTGTGCCACTCCAAGAAGAACTACTGTGTTGATGCATGATGTCGATGTTGGAGACGCAAAGCCAATTAAACTGCCTCCTGACCGTGTGAACCCAGTGAAAGTTCCTCTCATCCAGAAGGAGCTTGGCTACCTGTTGGACCACAAGATGATTGAGCCATGTCAGAGCAAGTGGAGTTCTCCTGTCACTCTAGTCCCTAAGCCAGGTGGGTCACAGCGGCTTTGCATTGACTACAGACATGTTAATCAGATAACCAAAACAGACACTTACCCTCTCCCTCGTGTGGAAGATTGCATAGACAAGATCGGAAAGGCTAGGTACATAAGTAAGTTTGATTTGTTAATTGTAATTGGTGATGGACATGTTGCACCACCAGGAGCTAAGGTTCAGGTTATAAGTGATCTTCCCAGACCTAAAAGTAGGAAAGAGCTACAAAGATTTTTGGGAATGGTAGGTTATTACAGGAGATTTGTTCTTAACTTTTCAATTCTTGTATCACCACTTACAGACCTACTGAAAAAGGGAGTTAAATTTGTCTGGACCGATAACTGTGAATCCTCTTTCTGCAAACTTAAAGCTATCCTATTAAGTCAGCCAGTGCTCGCTACTCCAAATTTTGCTAAGCCTTTTAAGATGTCTGTTGATGCAAGTGATACAGGAGCTGGGGCTGTTTTGCTGCAAGAGGATGATCAGGGTATTGAACACCCTGTATCTTATTACAGTAAGAAGTTCACTCCACCTCAAAAGAACTACTCAACTATTGAAAAAGAGCTTTTGGCCTTGATTTTGGGTTTACAGCATTTTTCATTTTATTTGTGTTCTGGTTTTGACCCCATAGTCATTTATACCGATCATAACCCACTGAAATTCCTTAGTAAGTTTAAAGATAAAAATCAGAGATTGACAAGATGGAGTCTACTTCTTCAGGAGTATTCATTAGACATACAACATGTCAAGGGGAGAGAAAATGTTATTGCAGATTGCTTATCTAGACTTTAGACAGATTGTTTTAGAGTAATAAGAAATTTCCTTTGTAAATTTCTTTTTCTTTGTGGGGAGGTGTTACATAGCCTATGATTTCATCATCCTTTGTGTAATTTTAACGCACAGTATGCTGCATGTTTGATCACGAGCGTGTTCTGCCTCAGTCCCCCCTTCTACCGTTATAGTAGAGTAAGTCGTCCTTTCTGTTGTTCAGAGCAGGATTGTCAGCTCTTTGTCCCCTATGGCTTCATTTGCGCGTCCTTCTTACAAGTTGTATCAAGCTCTGCTGGCCCCTATATAATGAGCTCAGTCTCTACATTAATTGCCACTTAGATCTGCTCCTCATTTTGTTCACATCTCTGTCCTCCCCTGTACAGTTATTATTATTGTGAGTGCTCGGAAGTCTCCAAACATCTAGCAGCTGTGTGGTTTGAGTATAACTGTTATTGCATTTTTTCTTGTACTGTGTGGCGTGGTGTGTTAATTCTTAGGCCTAGTGAGATTTTTTGTAATTAATGTAAAGTTTTTGTCAGTCATCATTAATAATATTTTGTATCTGTAATAATTTATCTTGCATTAACTGAGCATTACCCAGTGTATTTTCATTTTATCAGGGCTGACTTAGGTAAATTTACTCTTGCTAATTTCGTGTTAATAGAGGCTATTGCAGTTAACCATATATTTAACCTGTTTTTTGCCATTACATTATCCTTATGAGTCCTGAATGTTTTGTTGTTAGTTTGTGCATTAAACTTTAACTTGTAATTTTACCTAACTCTTTTGTTTTGAACCTGGAACTTTACAGGACAGTAGTGATTTTTAGTATTCTCACTTAAAGTGTACATTATCTTTCTCTGTTCCGTAACAATATATATATATATATATATATATATATATATATATATATATATATATATATATATATACAGAGAGAGAGAGAGTGAGAGGGAGAGATTGGTAACACTGCATCGATTGAGTGGATGATGGGCGGCTCCACCTACCATAGGCTAATAATAATAATAATAATACCCATCATCTGTGAGCCAGGTAGCTGTAATAATACTGTTAGATGAAAACTTGACTGTTAAATATCCATCCTGGATAACTCCCAATGCTGATTGAGTGACACGTGAACTCAAGTTCTGACTCTAAACAACTTTTATTAATAACTTTTCCTTCTACAATCAATACTTTCTGAGATTTGAGTTTTTGACACAGACACACACAAATACATTTCATACAAAAATAATGACCATTGACTTCGTCTACCTGCTTCATTAATCAGCAAATTCAGTGTGGGATCCTGCTTCCCCTTCTATTAAGCCTGGCTTCCCCTTGGTCTGGTCGATGAGCAGGCCGGCACGTTATAATTGATTTATAAGTTCTGGATGGGAAAGTTAAGTGCAGTCCTGTAGTAAGGCCTTTGCCAGAATGTGTGTGTGTGTGTGTGTGTGTGTGTGTGTGTGTGTGTGTGTGTGTGTGTGTGTGAGGGGGGGGAAGGGGAGAGGGTTGGCGGCCCGGGCTTAATAAACTAATCTTGGCCTCATGTCAGTCTTCACCACAACTCGGGTCAGAGGGGTCACGAGCTTTTTAACTCAGGACGACTCTAGCATGCGATTCTAGGTAATGTCAGCGCGATATTATGCCGTTTAGGGTGAAGATATGAACCCGAAAGTATCAGTATTGTCACCATTTACCCTCTTACCGTAGTGTCAGCTCTGCTTTTCTAGACCAATGGCAGCTAATGCCGCATTATTATTTCCACTTGATAACGAATCATACGGCCAATAATGTTATGTTCTCATCACTAGCTCTTTCATTTTCAACATAACTCTAGTATTTAAATCCAGCTAATGCCACAAGATTCCATTCAGCTCAGTGAGGGATTAGTGTCGGAGAGTTTTAAGTAATCAAGATTAATGCATTATTTGTTTCATTGCCGTAGCCTCCTCATAACTGATGTCTGTGGAGTCACTTATTATTTTTTTTTTCTTTTTTACCTTTGGTGAAGTGTGTCCCTACATTGGCGTATTTCTATAGATTCATTTTTTTTTTTTTTTAATTAAGAGAACTCCCGTTTGAGAAGGTGTTACTAACCTATGTATCTAACTTCGGTTCTAGCAGTATATCTTGGAACAAAAAAAAAAAAAAAACCTGGAGATGAAAGCAGGAAATATACAAAAAACAGCACGCTGAGAGTGCAACATCTGCGACCTTTTATTGATATAAGAGCTGAGCGTTAGACTTTGACGTGTGACCTTGACCTACAACCGATTGCTATCAAATCGAGTAACTTCATTCCTGTCTGTCTCTTATACCTTTTAACAAGTTTTACTAACCTCACGTCAGACTTTCACTGGCTGTCGGGGTTAGAAATATTGTCGCTTAATACAGAATAGTGACAATTAAACGATATGGTCTCTAACGTGGCCTAAAATTGGCATCCCTCCATCTTGAAATGAGATTAAGATTAGAATATGTTGTTAGTCATGAGGAAATGCAGTGAACAGAAGAGAAAGCGGTAGTCTTATCTTATTCTAGCGCAAAACTACAGGAAATATGCGAAGGAAAAATTATGAGATGTTCTGCCAAGTTTTTTTTTTTTTTTTTAATGAATGGAGGAAGGAAATACAAAGAAAAAAAATAAGTCCATGTGCCTAAAGGCATCCTCCATTCATAAAATACTTATAACAATTGGATTTAAAATTGAGAGGATTAAATGTATGTGGGAAGCAACTCCCAGGAAGTGAATTCCAGAGAGTAGTAGTTCTGGGGATAAATGAATTTTGATAAGCAGAGGTTCTGCATTGTGGGGGAGAGAGTGTGAGTTCATGGGCTCTCCCAGCTGCCCGAGTATTTCGGGAGAAAATGTGAAGGGGAGGCACAATTGAAGCCAGTTCGTTAGAGCACTTACGGTAAAAATATCGATAAAATAGTGCTAAAGAAGCAACATCTCTACGTACTGATAACGGAGGAAGGTCCTGCGTTATGGCAGGATTATTGATTAATCTAATGGCTTTATTTTGAATTTTGTCCAACTGCCTCAATGCAACCGCTCCACATCCACTCCACAGTGGTGAACAGTATTCGATCTGAGAACGCACATGACTTTTGTATATTGTGGCCATCTGCTCGTCAGTGAATAACTCACGAACACTGTACATAAGTCCCTGTTTTTTAGAAGCATTTTTAGCAAGGGATTTAACATAAGCTGTCCAGCTTAGGTTGGGGTTTAGAGTAGCAACTAGGACATCAATTGTAGTGGATATCGGAATACTGACACCATTTAAAATTATGTGAGAGTCTGAGGGACTCTTTCTATTGGAAAAATTAATGTAGGCCTATTTAGTTTTCTGAGCATTAAATGAGACCAGATTTTTTTGTCCCCATTGATTAATTTTAGAAAGGTCCTGGTTCAGAGAAATTGCTGTGTTTATTTGGAAATTTATAATATCAAATTGTGTAAAGGAGGTACTAAATGTGAAAGAAGTATGAAGGGACGAGTCATCAGCATAAGAGTGTATTGGGTCGTGCGTGACAGATAGGAGGTCATTTATATGTATGAGAAAGAGGGTTGGCGCCAAAACTGATCCCTTAGGTACGCCAGCATTTATGGAATGAAACTGATAATAAATTCCGTCTACCATGACCCTTATTTTTCTACTATGAAGGTATAAAGAAATTAGAGGAACCAGCGATGCAAGGCCATAGTGTGACATCTTAGACAATAAGGCCTGGTGCCATACTCTGTCAAATGCTTTTGAAATATCAAGTGCTACTGTGTGAGTTTCACCATGTTTCACCATGGTTGTTAATCTGATGGGTAAGAAGGCAAAGAATATCTACAGTTGAACGTTCCTGTCTAAATCCATACTGCCGATCATTGATCAATTTATTGATTTCTAGATGCTTGACTATGTGTTTGTTAATTAGTGTCTCAAAAACTTTACCGAAAACGGAAGTTATTCCAACTGGTCTATAGTTTGATGGATCAAAAGTTGCCCCCTTTTTAGGAACAGGATGGATATTTGCTTCTTTCCAAGGGGCTGGAAAAATTGAGGTACGGATGCATAAGCGGAAAAATTTTGCTAATACAGGAGCCAACACTGAGGAGCAATTTGTAAGTACAATTGAAGGAATTTCATCTGGACCAGTGGCTTTGTCTGCTGATAGATTCTGTAATACAGCTTGTACGTGTCTGGTGTGAATCATGAAAGGAGGTATTTGTGGGGAATCAAAATCAAGTACAGGAATATTATGATTTTCTGAACTTAGGGTTGAGTTTGTTGAAAAAATGTCAGCAAGGAGATTGGCTTTTCCGTGTGGGTCACTTACTAGATTTCCATTGAGGGACTGTAACGGTGGAATGGAAGAGGTGGTAGTGAAGTTAGTTTTGAATGAATTAAGGATTGACCAGAATATTTTGTTATCATTTGGATTGTTTAGTAGTTTGTTAGCTTGTCTATGTGGCAGGGAAGTTTTGAAAGTGAGTGAGTTGGATAAAAGAGAGAAAATGATAGAGTATCAGGAGAAAATGAAAGATGAGTGGAATGCAGTGAAATATCCGGAAAATGGCAGTGTGGAGGAGGAATGGCAGTTATTTAAGAGTGCTGTGGTGGGGCATGCAGAAGAGGTGTGTGGTGTGACGTGTGGGTGGTGGTGTAAGAAAAGGAAGTGAATGGTGGTGCGAGGAAGTAAGTATGGCTGTGGCTGAGAAGAGACGTGCATATGAAGTGTGGCTGCAGAGGAAGGATGAGGTGTCATATGAGAGGTATAAGGAAAAGAGGAATAGGGCGAGTAGGGCTGTGCGTGATGCTAAAGTGGCAGCAGATGAGAGGTGGGGTAGGCGGCTGACTGAGACTTTTCAACAGAATAAGTGTCACGGGGTTTTTAAAAGTAAACAATATTAAATGATAATGTTCAGTAATACTGAAGAGCAGTACAATGAATTGTCTTGCTAAAATCAAGCAATGATTACTTTATGCTGGCTTGCTTCGCTCGATTCTCTAAGAACGAGAATTTATAAACTTTCTCAACAGTACACAGCAGAGACTAATTCCTCACAATTGCTGTTTATTGGTACTGTTACCCTCTGGAGAAAATGACTTCACCCCTGACAATAAAATAACTAATACTATTAATGGTATCAGGTTCTTTTCTGATGCGTTAACTCCTAGAAGACACAACGGATTTTAAGCTTAATACAAGACTGGCCCAAGTACCAGTTATGAATAGCAATGCGTTTATGCAAGCTAGGAGCTATAACTAGAATAAGCTTAATTATGGAAAAATGAAACGCGAGTTTACATTACATTAAGCTCAAAGAAAAAGAACTTAAATTTATTGATTACAAAGGAATAAATTTAACGTTACATTTCAAAGTGAATTCAGAAAAAGAGATCGCACTCACTCACTCACTCAAAAGCTAAATTCTTAAACCTAGGAAAACAACATGCGGCGCACCCGGCCGGCATGTGAGAGAACAGCACCTTAACTAAACTCTTAAGTCTAGGAAAACGAAAAGAAAATACTGGTCAAAGAGTGGACTAAGCGGTGACTGGGTGTCGTTACTGAGGAAGAACACTGCACTCGCTGTCTCTCGCCAATCACACCTATGTGGAAATACGGCGACGGTGGGAACTAGGTGTCGTTGAAGGACACTGCCACACAGAACCTACTTCCGTGGTGCTCAAATCTTGACTGACTAACTCGTGGGAAAGAAAGGAGCGCTGTGACCTCATTTCTAACTGCTAGAATGAGCGAAACACGCCCAAAACAAATCGCTCAGCAGAAGCGCTAATGTCTCACACAAAGACGATCACTTATGACAGTGAAAAATTGATTTGAAAAGACTCCCGACCGAATGAGCGGTTAACTGAACGATTCTCTGGGATTCCACTAGAGTTCGCGGTTTCCCACAAAAGCCAATGTCACTAGCCGACTCGTGACAATAAGATGTTCTGGAAGGAGGTGAAAAGGGTGCAGAAGGGAGAGTCCGGGAAGGAAGAGCGAGTAAAAGCAGAGGATGGAAGGATGTTACCTGAGATGGATGCAGTAAGGAAGAGATGGGCAGAGTATTTTGAAAGATTGTTAATTGTAGAGGAGGAAAGGGTGGCTGAGATTGTGGTGGATGAAAGGGTGTAAGGAATAAATGTGTTGGGAGAGTTGAATTATTCTTTGATCACGAAGGAGGAAATGGAGAAGGCAGTAAAGGAGATGAAAACAGGGAAAGCTGCAGGTATGGATGGGTGTGCTGTGGAATGCCCGAAGGGTGGTGGAGTGACTATTGTTGACTGGTTAGTAAGATTGTTGAATGTGTGCTTTGTGAAAGGTATGGTGCCAATTGACTGGGCAAGTGCTTGTGTGGTCCCGTTGTATAAAGGCAAGGGTGATAAGTATGAATGTACTAGCTTTAGGGGTATAAGTCTCTTGAGTGTTGTAGGTAAGATGTATGGTAGAGTGTTAAATATGAGAGTTAGAGACGGTACAGAGGGAATGATTGGTGATAAGCAGTGTGGCTTTAGGAGAAGGAGAGGATGCGTGGATCAGGTGTTTGCTGTGAGACAAGTGTGTGAAAAGTATTTAGCAAGGCAAGGATGTGTTTTGGGCATTCATGGATTTAGAGAAAGCGTATGATAGAATTGATAGGGAGGCTATGTGGACTGTTTAAAGATTGTATGGACTTGATGGTAGGTTACTAAAGGCGTGAAGAGTTTTTTATGTAAATAGTAGAGCGTGTGTAAGAGTGGGAAATGCTGTGAGTGATTGGTTTCCTGTGAGAGTGGGGCTGCGACAGGGATGTGTGATGTCACCTTGGTTGTTTAATATTTATATGGATGGTGTTGTAAGGGAGGTGAATGCAAGAGTTTTAGGTAGAGGTTTGAGTCTGATGAATGTTGATGGTGGAGAGTGGAATCTGAAGCAGCTGCTGTTTGCAGATGATACTGCACTGGTGGCTGATTCAGAGGAGAGATTGAGACAGTGGGTAGAGGAGTTTGGAAGGGTGTGTGAAAGGAGGAAATTGAAAGTAAATGAGAAGAAGAGTAAAGTGATGAAGTGTACGAGGTTGGTAGATGGTAGGGGGATGAATATAGTTTTGAATGGTGAGTTGCTTGAGGAGGTAGAGTGTTTTAATTATTTAGGGTCAAATGTTGCTGTGAAGAATAGATGCAGAAGTAAAGTTTAGAATGAATGAAGTAGGAAAGGTGCTGGGAGGAATGAAAAAGGTGTTTAAATGTCGTTCGCTTAGAATTCATGTAAAGAGAAGGCAGTATGAGTGTGTTGTGGTACCGACTGCGTTATATGGGGCTGAAACATGGAATATGGGTGTAGCAGAGAGGAAAAGTTTGAATGTATTGGAGATGAGGTGTCTGAGGAGTATGTGTAGAGTGACGCGTATGGATCGAGTGCGAAATGATGAAGTGCGAAGGAGAACTGGAGTTGTTCGGGAAATGGCTGGTAGAGTTGAGCAGAGGGTGTTGCGATGGTTTGGGCATATGGAGAGAATGGATAATGAGTGATTGGTGAAAAAGATAACTAGATCTGATGTGAGAGGTGTAAGGCTGAGAGGGAGACCACGAATAGGATGGATGGACAGTGTGAAGAGAGCGCTGGTTGTGATAGGAATGACTGTTGAGCAAGGAAGAGTGGTTGTGCATGACAGAAATAAATGGAGAGAAATTGTGAATGAATAAATGATGACGCAGCCCTGAGGAGATATTCTCCTGCATTTCGTCTGATCAGCTAGTCAGGTCAGGTGCGGGTAAGGGGATAGGTCTATCATGATGTGGCAGGGGTAAACCAGCTCTGCTGTCGGGCCCTGCTGCGGATGTCAGTGATTGTACTGTGCAGTTGACCCTTGTGCAGTGTGGTGCAGTGAGGATCTGTCCCTTCTCCCCTTTGGGGCTAAGATGCGAATGAATGTGTTTGAATGGATGAGTAAATGGGGAGTGTGTCATCCTGTCTCGGCTACCTCCCTTTCCTTGGGGGAAGCAGCCTAGGTATGTAGATAGATAGATAGATAGTCTATGTAGAAAGTTTGATTTAGAAAGAGTGATAATAGTTTTGGCATGGTTTCTGATACTTTTATAATAGTTAAAGGGTTCTGTGGTTTTGGTCCTTGTATAAGTGTTATACGCTATTGTTTTATGTTCTGTCACTCCAGCACAATTGTGGTCAAACCATTTAGAGAATTACATCTTTTTCTGTAACTATGATGGGGAATGAATGTTTCCATGCCGACTTTAATGAAATCCTGTATGTGGCCCAATGTGGAATTTGCATCATGGGAGAAAAAGGAGGTCGAAGGAACATCAAGGAGAAAATTTTGAAGTCCCTCCCAGTCTGCCCTGTCGTAGTGCCATTTAGTCATCACGACAGGTTCAGAGCAGGAGGGTGTGGTAGGTGTGAAACTGGTGGCTTGAATCAGACAATGATCCGAGGATCCGAGGGGGGACTTTACTTCAACATTATAATTATCTGAATTGGTTGTTAGAAACAAGTCCAATAGGTGGGGATTTTGATCGGGGTTGTCTGGTACACGGGTAGGTTGATTGACTAACTGGGTGAGGTTAAATGAGTCTGCAAATAGCTCACATTCAAGACCAGAGTCATCAGTTCTGGGTGAATAAGTGAGCCATTCGACATTATGGACATTAAAATCACCCAGAATAGTAATTTCTGATGCAGTATTAACACTGAGGACACTTAGTTGTGAAGACAGAGACTCAAATAAACACGGCTCTGGAGGGGTGTTAGGGGAACGATAAACACAACAGAAATACTTGATTTTACCAAAAGAATTTAATTTGTATATGGAATAGTAGAAAAAAGAACAATTAAATTTAGTAATCTCCTCAAGGGCAATTTCTGATTTAGCAAGGCAACATACTGTACGCCTCCTTTGGGTCTGAAATTTCGAATCCAGATATAACCAGGAAAATTAAATCTAGCTAAATCAGAGGTGGGTCTTACTTGTGTCTCTGTCAGAAGTAGCAGATCAGGGCAGTACTCCCGAGGTGGATGGAAAGCTGATGACAGGGAGTGCTGGAGCTCCCGTTTCATCAGCCCTCAGGACTAGTTCCTGACCATCCCCCTTTGCTGAACTTTTTCAGTGTCTCAGTTACACAGAGAGTAGGCCAGCTTGCTCTCCAGTACAAATTTCTCTAACTATCTTCACCAAACTACATGCACAGTACACATTACACTTCCTATTCAAAATTCACCAAAAATGGCTTCGATTCACCAAGCCTCGGAGTCCCTAGGGGGGGGGGACCATAAATGTCCCCGCCATCTGCCCCTCTCCCGGTGACGACTCGAGGTGCCTGGAACCACTGTCTGACTCTCTTCTTCTTCATTTCTGCAACATTCACGGCCTGTCATCTAACTTTCGCTCTGTTGAGCACCACCTCTCCTCCTCTAAACCTCACCTTCTTTTTCTAACGGAGACTCAGCTGTCTGAGGCAACTGACAGCAAACCCTTTTCTGTATCCTCCTACTTTCTCTATACTCATTTCAAAGCCAAAGGTGGCTGTTGTGTATACATACGCAACGACTTATCTTGCTCTCGTGTTCCTGAACTTGATTCTTCTGAATTCTCCACACTCTGGCTTCGGCTTTCCTGTCATTCTCTGACTAAATATATCTGTGCTGTTTACTTATCCCCTAATTTTACTGACTATCAAAAATTCTTCAACTATCTTACTTCTACGATGGAACACATTCTGTCCATTTCTCCTTTCTCTGAAATCTCCATTCTTGGAGATTTCAATGTTCACCACCACCTTTGGCTCTCCTCTCCTTTCACGGATCCACCTGGTGAACAAGCCTACATCTTTTCTATCCTTAATGACCTAGAGCAGCTTGTACAGCACCCTACCCGTATCCTTGACCGCCTTGGAGAGAGCTCCAACATACTTGACCTCTTCCTCACAACTAATCCTTCTGCTTACTCTATTAATCTTTTCTCTCCGTTGGGCTCCTCCGATCACAGCCTTATTACCTTAACCTGTCCTATCAGTCTGGTACGGCCTGTGGACCCTCCAGTGAAACGTCGTCTGTGGCATTTTGGAGCCGCGGACTGGGAGGCCCTCAGGCAGTACTTCTTTGATTTTCCCTGGAATGATTATTGCTTCCATGGCCATGAACCATCTGAGTGTGCCTTGCGCATTACAGAGGTTATTCTCTCGGGCATGGAAGCATACATTCCTTTCTCATATCCTTTGACTAATGCAAGAAAGCCTTGGTTTAATTACGCTTGTTCTAATGCTGTCCGCAACAAAGAGAAAGCCTACAAAAGGTACCGGAGCCAACCCACCCCTGAATCACATCATCTTTATGTTTCTGCCTGGAATCGTGCTAAGTCTGTTCTTCGCTCTACTAAAAATAATTTCATCCATACTAAATGCTCTCAACTCTCTAACTCGAATTCTTCCCGCTCCTTCTGGCACCTTGCCAAAAATCTTTCTAACAACTTTACTTCATCATCCTTCCCTCCTCTTTTCTACTCTGATGGTTCTGTAGCTATTTCTTCTACTGATAAAGCAGATCTCTTCGCACAGACTTTCTCCTCCAATTCCACCTTAGACGATTCCGGTGTTGTTCCTCCATCACTTCCCCCCTCTGACTTCCTCATGGCTGACATTAAAATTTCTTCAGTTGATGTATTTTCTGCCATCACTGGCCTCAGTACTAACAAGGCATATGGGCCTGATGGGGTCCCTCCTGTTGTTCTCAAGAACTGTGCTTCTGTGCTTACACCCTGCCTAGGCAAGCTCTTTCGCCTTTGTCTGTCAACTTGTACCTTTCCTTCTTGCTGGAAGTTTGCTCTCATTCAACCAGTCCCAAAGAAGGGTGACCACTCCCAACCCTCCAACTATCGTCCAATTGCATTAACGTCCTGTATTTCAAAAGTTTTCGAGTCAATTCTTAATAGAAAAATTTTAAGACATCTTTCCTATCACAACCTTCTTTCCGATCGTCAGTATGGGTTCCGTCAGGGACGCTCCACTGGCGATCTTCTCACCTACCTTTCAGACTCCTGGTCATCCTCCTTTCGGGACTTTGGCGAAAGCTTTGCCATTGCACTTGACATCTCAAAGGCTTTCGATCAAGTCTGGCATAAATCTTTAATTTCCAAACTGCCCTCCTACGATTTCTATCCTTCTATCTGTGCCTTCATCGCTAGCTTCCTTTCTGGTCGTTCTATAGCCGCTGTTGTAGACGGCCATCGTTCTTCTCCTAGATCTATCAACAGTGGTGTTCCTCAGGGCTTTGTCCTATCACCAACTCTCTTCCTTTTATTCATCAATGATCTTCTAAGCTGTACATCTAACCCTATCCACTCATACACTGATGACTCCACCCTTCACCTTTCCATTCGGTTCCCGCAACGACCATCTCAACAGTTACTTCAACAAACAAGGGATGAGGCTATGGCACACCTAATGTCTGACTTGGCTCGTATCTCTGACTGGAGTAAAAATAATATGGTTGTCTTTAATGCAGCTAAGACTCAGTTCTTACACCTATCAACCCGACAAAATCTTCCACAGGTATACCCACTAATGTTTAATAATATTCAGCTTAATCCTGCATCATCCTTGAACATGCTTGGGGTTTCATTTACTCGGGACTTATCTTGGAAAGATCATATTGCATCTCTTGTAAAATCTGCTTCCAAGAGATTGGGTGTGCTAAGCCGACTCCGCTCTTTCTTTACCCCTGGACAATTGTTGACTCTATGCAGGGGTTTTATCCGCCCCTGTGTGGAGTACAACTCTCATGTGTGGGGAGGCTCCCCACATACAGCTCTTCTCAATAGGGTGGAGTCAAAGGCTTTTCGTCTCATCAACTCTCCTCCTCTTACTGACTTCCTTCAACCTCTGTCTCTTCGCCGCACTGTTGCATCTTTATCTCTTTTCTATCGCTACTTTAATGGTCACTGCTCCTCTGAACTGTCTA
Source organism: Coenobita brevimanus (assembly GCF_032717465.1). Classification (NCBI taxonomy): domain Eukaryota; kingdom Metazoa; phylum Arthropoda; class Malacostraca; order Decapoda; family Coenobitidae; genus Coenobita; species Coenobita brevimanus. The sequence continues at coordinate 12,602,576 of NC_136983.1, read as the reverse complement.
CTTGCAGTCCTCCACCTCTACGACGGGTGCGTAGCACCCGTCTGGCAGCAAACTCTCATCCCTTTTCTGTCCAACTCTCTAATGCAAGATTTAACCGTTACTCCCAGTCTTTCATTTATGCAACAGGTCAGCTCTGAAACTGTCTCCCTCTGTCTGTATTTCCTGCTGCCTATGATCTCCAGTCTTTCAAACGCAGTGTGTCGCGGCATCTCAAAATGATCGGATCTTGAATTTGGCTCTCTATTGTATTTTGTTTTTCTCTTTGAGGGAACTGTTACTGCGGGCTCATGGCCTTTGGTTCCTTCTTCCTCGCATAAAAAAAAAAAATAAAAAAATATATATTGCAAAAGAAAATTTTACTGCACTGACAAGCAGATTTAGGGCGTCGCAACACTGGAGGTGGCACAGTCACTTGATGACGACTGGGAGGGCCCTGAGCAAACGACCCTGCCCTGCCGGTGGTGGTCACCTGAGAAACCACCACACTGATTCTCAGTATAGCAGCAGCCATGGTTCTTTTTATGGGGGGGAGAGCAGGGATGTGTTGTGGAATGGGTATGATATGTAATGACAAGATCGGTGTTTTCTGGAGACAGGATAGCTGGTTTAAGGTAATGTAATATAATGTGGATGTGTGTGTTGTGTAAGAGGGCAGCCTGATGCCCTCCGGTGTGTGAGGCAGAAAGATGTGCAACCAGCTACCAAGGCCTAGGAGAGAAGATGGAATCCAGGCTATTCCTTGAGTCTCCCATAACCTTGGCGGTAATACTTCCCTGGGCGGTGTTGCCGACCCCTACTTCTCACCCCTAAGTTTTACTAATTGTGCCTCCTGTATTGAATTAATTCTGTTAGTGAGGTGCGTGGGTGCTATCTCCCCTTTGCTGATATTTCTGGGAAAAGAAGAAAGTTTGCCGCCTCCCCCTTTCTGAACACAGGTCTGAATTAGGAGCAACTGTGATGGGATGGAGAGTGAGTGGTGACCTGTAATGCACCAGGGAACCACGTGAAGGTGGCACACAGTGTATATCCTAGCTGTATTCTGTGACAGGTGCAACAATGCAACTTACCCATTTCGGTGGTGTTCAAGCCGGCTATACAATACTTACATACATTTCGTTGGTAGAGCATGCATAGTGGTATCTTCTGTTAGCAATTTATATCTATTAGATTTTGACACTTTCTCTTATTTATGTTTCCCAGATCTATCAAGACCGTTTTCATTGTGGCATTCTGGGTTACTTAATACAGTATTCTGTTTATTATAGTTATTACACCTTGACATTCTCCTGTATGCCATGAATATTAGTTAAATGATTACATAATTTGTATCAGTGACGCAATAGCGTATTGAGGAGCAATGAGCAAAATAAAACACTGTGAAAAGGTGTTACAAAAATCCAATGCCATTTCGAATATGGCCTTGAGAGCGATATACAGGACGATTAGTTCGTTGCCACAACTGAATGGTCCTAGGGGAGGCGGTGGCTCAATCGGTAGAGAGGTGGCGTGCGGTCCTAACGGACCCAGGTTCAAATCCCGGCTGGGGCAGGGAACAGTTTAAGGATTTGAATTTCATTAAATCAGGCTTTACTGATCTACCAGAAGACCCGCCGACATGTCGTAAAAATACCCCCGCTAATACCAATACACCAGTCCTGTATGAGATAGCCCTAGCATGTATTCAATATGGACGGTGGGTGTTAGCGCCGAAGTGGTGACATGTAGAGGTGTATGGTATGTAGGAGAACTGCTGGGCCTTGATAGCAGGCTGTGGAGCCTATGCCCAGAGTCGGACACATTAAAAAAAAAAAAAAAAAAAAATAAGGTTCGCTTCTTGGGCCTCCACGAGACCTTTGGACGGAGTCCCTTTCACTCCTACTCCATTCACACCTAGAACTTAAAATAAGGACCTGCACTGTATATTCCGAACTTATGTACCGTAGTTTGGGTGAATATTTGTTTGACGCTTTCCCTATCACACACATGCACTTTGTTGTTGTTGTTGTTGAAGAAATTTTTGAAATATAGCAATGCCACTCACATGCCGGCAAGTCTATGAGTACATCTTCATGGGATGCATTGCCTCTATCCTGTCCCACCATCAGCAACAATCCCAGTACCTTCCGTCCACTCCTCTGCATCCATCCCAAATTTAATTTTTATTCCTTTGCCATGAATATCTCTCACCCCCACCGATGCCCGCCATGCAACACATGTCTTCACAGGGTAGTCTCGGCTCGGCCTGTCCTGCCACATCTCTGACCACAAATTTCCCATCTTTGGTTTGCACGTTACCAGCCTACGTACAACATATATTTCACAACAACTGTTTCCCTGGCATGCACTACCACCCACAACCACCTTCTCGGGATATCCAGTCTTTTAGAAAAAAAAAAAAAAAATGTATCCTTTTTTCTGCTAATTCATCAGTGCAATTGGGAACCTGAATGTAACATCCACAGTTGCAGGTCGTGTTTAAGGTGATGACTATGATTAAATTTAAAATGATTGTTTGCCTAGATGACACATGTGTAATCGATAGCCTTCTTGATCTTCCCATTTCCATCCCAGCCCATTTGCCCACTCATCTTCATTCACCCCACCCATTTCTTCTCTGATGTGATGAATATTAGAGCCACAAATAAATAAAATCCTATGAGTTTAGCAAGATTAAAGTGGATATGTGTTCCTCCCAGTAAGTTGCAAGATTTAGCCCAGTAATTTTTTCTCGTATTAAACTCTTCACTTACATGAGGTATTTAGTATTTTATTCTTGGCACTATCATGCATCTGTATTCAGCTAATGAATGATATCCAAGACTGGAGGAGTTACAGGTTAATTTCTATTTCAGTGCATATAATCCAGAAGACTTGCTTCAGTGGTGGCGGAGGGATTTACCGGTCCCACTTAGGTATATAAAGTATATTAATAATGAGACTATATAAATATGCATTCTTAATCATGTTAATATATTCAAATGTGTTTATTATCTCCTCGTACATTATTTTATCATATATGGTGGCAACCCTTCTTCTGACTCCAGTTAGCTACAGATCTCTGTAAGCTCAGCTTTTCAGCTCAGCCCTCTCTCACGCTCTGATGGCAGGGCAGACTGTCAAACTTCTCCCAATGCAGACTGTTCCTACGCCGACCTGGCCGAGTCCTGTACTCGTATTTTTCAAGCTTTGTATATAAATCAAGAAAATTCGCTCCAAAAACCTCACTACAGTTTGGTTCTAAATTCAAGACGGACTGAATCTGAAGTATTTAATATTTAACAATAAACGTAAGCTACACACATATTGCCTTCATTTACTCGTTAATTGTAAGACAACATTCAGGTGTTGAATAAATTCGTCTGGTGGTAAAATAACTAAAATAATATATCATCATGGTGAAGTTTCCTTCAAGATTCATCCATATTCACCCAATCATCTACCTATGTATGCACGTATACACCCATCGCATCATCACCCTAACCTTCCTTGCCAATAATACATGTGATGAAAGGGATCCAGGAAAAAGAACAGGGAAGTGTAAAAACTGTCGACCTATCAAACCCAGCCTAATAAAATGGACTGCACATCCTTTCAATCATCATCCCGTTTGTTGATCTCTATCAATGTACCTATACAGTATACCTATCTATATCTATTTCTATATTATGTAACCTTTATTGCTCCATCAGGTCCGTGGGAACCGAGGGGCTGGGCTACTCAGTCCAGACATTTAAGGCAAGAGTGTCCAGACATTTGCACCTGAATGGCATTAAGTGAACTCTTCATCCCAACCGCTCATCAGACGGTTATCCTTCTGGGCCACATTTGTTTGGAGCGCTTTTATCCAATGCACCACCATTCAAACCTTTGAAATTCTGTGCTCAACCCCCCAGGCAACCATCATATTATTTTTCCCCTTAACTTCCAGTATTTTCACATATTCATATCATCAGCAATTTCACACCCAGAAAAGTTTCTTGTTACCTTCCAGAATTACTCTCTTCAAGATTCCTTCCCAACCTGTACTCAGATTCCGATCACTTTTTCTTTTCCTTTTTACATGCCTCATGAAACGCCAGGTATATGAGAGTCACGCACTTTGTACAGTACCGTAATATAGAAAATCCAGTTTTCTTCACCTATCTTTCCCATGGCTGGATTTACAGATACTTGAGTGAGAAATGCCAACAAAGGTCCATATTATCACCTGCAGAGGCATGATAATATACACCTTTGTCATGGATGATAACATACATATCACCTATGTCACATTCAAATGTCAATGATCCAGCAGTGAAAGAGAGGCAGGAGCTGGGAACAGACCTTTATAGTTGACTGTGTACTGGTGAGCCATAGTCGTATTTATTAAAATCTTCAATACGGCCTCGCCTTTCTGTATTTTATTTTTATTGCCAAAAGCAGCTACATGTGGCTTAGCAGAGACCTATCGAACTCGAGGAGTTGCATATAATCAGTCCCTTAATACCCACAAAATCCCTTATATGCTGAATAAAACTGACCGATAAGAGCAAGAATTTAAGGTGCATATTCGTCATAAGGTTAAGGGTACCAAAATGAGTGGCCGAAAGTGTAAGCAGTTCCTAATACTGATGCTCATTTATAGAAACATGCAAACTATTAGATGTAATCAGCTTGCATCGTCCACAATAACGTGTTGTCAGGAAAGTACAGAGAGGTGGGACATGTTCTATCAGTACAGCATGCCACAGAACTATTCGTCAAAATCTGAGGCTTGTTCATACCTTCTTGTTCTCAGGTATAATAGTACTGACCCCGATTCACCAACAAATTTAAAATCAACTTCGTGCCCACATAATAATTTGTATTAGCAGTGAAGGCCCGGAGTGTTTAGGGGCCTTCCATGCTTCTTCTTGTTCTTTAAAATCAAATCTTATTTATAAGAAGAAAAATATTTTTTTCTTATATCAAAGCCAAAAAAAAGACAGTGCAGAACTTAGATTTTCTAGTTTTGCTCGGAAAAGCAAATCTATTTAACGACTGGCAATCAGTAGCTCCAATCTGGACCAACATGGTACTTTAGCGACATTTTGCAAAAATTTAGCAAATGTAATGCTTAAAGCCTCCCTGCCCACGGCGTGGAGACTTAAGTTGCCAGTGCTGTCAGTGACTCCATTTTCCTAGGCCCTCCCTTCACTTCCAGTGCCCAGCAGGTCCTCAACTTTACTCTAAGTGTACTTCTCAGGTCCAGGTCTCCTGTGGGAAATACTTCAGTGCACTTCACCAAAAACTTTTTCAGCTGCTCCTTCTGTGGTTTCTCAAGACACTGGGCACTTCAGGCAAATAAATCCCGCAAGTGGTCAGATAGTTCTTCCAAGGGCTTAACTGAACTCCTCTTATATGCAGTGTTTGATGGCTCCTGACTGACTTCTAAGCACAGTCCCACAACCGTCCCCTGATGTATCTTCTTAAGACGAAATGGGATGTTAGTTTTGACAGTGGGCACTTTTTCCACCATAGGGTCAACCAAGGTCCTGCTCGCCATCACTCCCACTTCTGCCATGCCTCCTGCGCTTCGCTAAATCCAAGGTCAGCGTGCAGCGTGCCTTTATTCATACAGGGCAGCAGCAGCATTGACTCAGGGGGGATAAAATAGTCCATTTGGTCATCACAGGTAGGCTTCCATGCTTCACGACCCTCAGCGGAACACTGCTTCCTCCTAGCTCCATTAGCATCAAATGGATGTCAAACAGGCAGCAGAGGGACACCTGGTAGTACAAGCCCAGGATGCAGGGTCCCCAATGTTGGCAACATACACAGCCAGGGGTCTGCTTCATTCCTCCCAGCCACATCCTGAAACAAACCGGTTCTCCTGTTCCAGCACAGCGCCCTGCAACTCCACACAGTCTATGCAAAGTCTCTGGAAGCTGCTGATAACCCACCACCTCCAGCAGCACCAAACTTCTTTTTGACCATTGTTGATGACCATTGGACATGCTACTCCCTCAGTATCACCATCCCCCTCAGTGCACCTGTCACTGGCACCTAAGGTGTGTGCTGGGTACGGTACTGTCTTTCAGTCAAACACGTTCAGGGTCATTGACCCTGTCACTTACATCCTGTATTTAACTTCTAATTTAATCCTCCGCTATACAGAGAACCTATTCTCTCACTTTTCGTTATTGTCTTCTCATATATTCTCTCTACCTTGATGTACGCCACCTCTTGTTGTTGCTTCAGTCTACTCGTCCCATCCTGCTGCTCAGCACATTGTTGGCAAAGCTCCTGTCACTGTCCATTTAGCTTTTCCTCTTGTCTTGTGTGGTATTGTGCTTGGTCTTCTTTCTGTTCTTCTTGCTTTACTGTCAACACTGACAGTATATCTTTCTATTGTTCTCCTTGCTGTGCTCTGAACACTGAGTGTTCTTTCTTTTGTTTTTCTTGCTGTGCTTCTTGTTATTTTTTGACCTTCTTTATACTTCTTTTGTTCTTGCTGTGCTCTCAAACACTGCATGTATATCTGTCAGATATATGCCAACCGTTTTAGCACCTATCTACGGGTCTCCATCTCTATAAACGTAACCCACTCCTCATGTCAAACTGTTACACCTAAGGGTTCTTAGATACGTCAAACATGTTGCTTAGACGAGCCAGAAAGTTAATCAAAGGCTGCTTAACACTGCACAGCTTTATTCCCTCCAGGTACAACTAGGACACACTAGCAAAATGCTGTGGCTTATCTCTCTCTCTCTCTCTCTCTCTCTCTCTCTCTCATGCTACCTCACTCACTGCTATTAATTAACTGTTCGTTTACTGACTGACCACCACTCACAGTCCCTGACTGACTATTCCATCCTTCAATGACAAACTCTCAGTGTCTGACTGCCGCTCACTAACTAACTCTGTACGTTACTGACTCTCTTACTGTCCGTGTTCTCTAACTGACAGACGTGGATGTGAGATGCTCCCTTTAAATTCCCCCTGACTCCACCACCAGAACGGCACAGAATATGCTAGAACCGAAGAGGGTTGTCACATTTTCTTGTGGAATAATGCATATTTTAGTTCCTAGGAGTAACGTTTTCCCTTCCAATAATGCACTGAAATAAACGCTACACAAGAACACTAATGACAAAAAATAATTAATACAGTAAGACAGAAGAAAACCCATCAAGACATATTGAAGCTTTTAGAAAGTTCCCAAAATCTCCCGATATAAACCACTAACCAAATCTTACCAACACAATAAAAATAATGATTGATGATCCATACGACAAAATTGTACCTAAATTTAATGATGTACAGTACAGTTGCATAAATTTTGTGAAATGTTGTTAAAGCTGCAATGACATGGATTTTTCTTGGTGTCTCGTTGTTGCTCTAAATAGGAATTACACATTTCAGTGAGTCGGAGTAGGGTAGGCTGGGTGAGCAGAAACTCATCTGTAAATTTTTGGGTTGGGCTCAGATAACGTAAATTAGGTAATGACTCACATAATCCATAAATATATAGAAATAAATATGTCTGTCTGTCTGTCCTTTATGGAAATCAAGAGAAATGCATATAGAACTCTACTCTAACAGGTGTAATTTTTTACGACAGATTTATATGTGTGCGATGAAAAACAAAAATCGTGTCACAGTTTTGTCCCAAGATTAAATATAACACGTGAGACATTTTGAGAACTCTTCCACTGTTAAATACTCATGATTGGCTAACCTGACCTCCTCAAACTTTTTATCTGCTGCTGTTGGAATGATGTATTCATGAACCCAGGAAATTCTGAGGTCTTAACATCATTTCGCAAGAAAAGCCGCATCCAAATTTCGGATGAGAGACGAAAAGCAAATGGTCAGGCGATGATCGCCTAGCCATTTCATCTTACGGCTTACAGCAAAACGTCAAGCATACTTACTATATACCCTGATATGGAGAGGTCAAGGGATATGCATCCCACTATTAGGGGGATGAAAAGTGGCATGTTCTCCCTTTTTTTACGGGTGCCGAATCCTGCACAGACAGTTCAAACATTTGGTGTAAGCAAAACTGGAGAATTGTTGACAAGGCGATTCTGGGGAGAATGTTTACTGGAAAACCACCATCTTTCAAGGTCGCCCTAGTGTTACATCACAACAATAGGGCCATATAATAATCACACTGTTGGAATCAGCACCTGCAAACAGTGACTGTGGGATAAGAGAAGAACTGTACCTAGAATGAAGCACAGGAACAGTTGTGCGTAGGCACTGATAATCTGGTTTATGTGTTTGAACTCCAGCCTGTGGGATGCAGTTCACCACACTAATGGAACATTTTAATAGTGTATTACAGCAATTTTGTCCTCATACATAGTACACTTTAGTAAATTTTGTTTTACAACACTGGCAAATGATGAGAATCCCAGGACATAATTATAAACTTTATTAACTAATTTAGCAGTTTAATTAATAAAAAATTAAGAACTGACATCCAGACACTTACTTGGCTAATTGAATTGCAACGTTGCTGATGTAAATAAAAAAATAAGGAAAAAGAACAGATGAGAAATACTTCCTATATATCAAATAAGAATAACAGTCGAGAAAACATGATATACAGACTGGTTTTCCTTAGTGAGTGGAGGGGAAGCAGAGTCAGGGAGGAAGCTGGGAGATGGAATAGAAAGTTACATGCAGAGAAGTGTGAAAAGGTTAGTAAGAGAGAATAAGAAGAGGGTGGATGAGGAGTTTGGAAGGAAAGTCAGTGCAATGTGGATGGAATGTAAGAAAATGTTCTGGAAGGAGGTTAAGAGAGAAATAGAGGATGATAAAGAAGGTAGTAGAGGAGGGAAAGATAAAAATGGCGGACTGCTGGTGAAGGGAGAAAAAGTGAGCATACAGAGAGAACACTTTAAAGAATTGTTAGACATGGAGAATCAAAGTGACATGAGTATATTTTTCTGGGGAATGACTGGGAGAAGGAGGGAGAAGGATGAAAGAGATCAGTAAAATGGAAGAAGCAGAAGCAAAGAAGAAAATCAAAGTGGGGAAAGCCCCAGGAACTGATGGAGTATGTGGTGAAATGCTGAAGTATGAGGGAGAGAAAGTAGTAGAATGGATGTAGGAGATGTGCAGATTGGCCTGCGAGGAAGGTAGAGTCCCAGGGGATTGGAAGTCGGGTATAAATATTCCACTGTACAAAGGAAAGGGGGGGGGGAAGAAGTGTTTCGTTTCGTTTCGTTTTTAAAGGCTCCAACATGCTTGCATGTGTCGGCCTTGGTCACCTAATGGCGGCTCTCCACGCTGCACGATCCATTGCAGCCTCTCTGTTCAGTCCCTTAACCCTAAGGTCACACTTAAGTGTGTGGTGTCTTCTTAGTGTAATAGGAAAAGTATATGTCAGAATACTTATTGACAAAGTTGGGGATACAATATAGGAATCAGTTGAAGTAGAACAGACAGGTTTCAGGAAGGGAAAGGGCTGTGTAGATCAGATATTCAACCTACAGAGTTTACCAGATAATTTCTAGAGAAGGGAAAGAATTTACACGTGACCTTCATGGATTTGGAGAATGCACATGGCAGCGTGGATGGACAGGACATGTGTAAAATATTACACATATATGGAGTTAGGACACTGTTGAATGCCGTGAAGAGTATGTTTGAGGGCACTAAAGCTGCAGTGCATGTAGATAGTGAACTGAGTGAATTTTTGTATCTGAATGTTGGATTGAAACTGGGATGTGTCACGTCTCTTGGTTGTTCAGTTTGTGAATGAATGGTGTTATTATGATACAAGGTAGGACAGTGGATATTGGATTGGCTCTAATGAGTGAGGACATCATTTGAAAAATTCCTGGTATGTTGTTGCAGATGATACTGTATTGTTATATGAAGACGAAAGGTAACCGCAAGGCTTGTTGACTGAGTTTGCAAGAATCGGAATGTAGGGAAGAGTAAAGTTGTGGTCCTCAAGAGAAATGAAGTCCCTGAATGCATAATGAGGCTGAATAGCGATTGAATGGAAAGTATGAGCGCCTTTAAGTATTTGGGTAGTGTGATGAGTAAGGATGGAAGTTTAGAGGGTGAAGTGCTTGAAAGGGTACAACAAGGAAGAAAGGTTGCTGGTTTACTGAAAGCAGCGATAAGTAATACGGAAATGAGCACGGAAGGGGAAAAAAAGTTGCTGCAAGATGATATTGTGATACCACTCTTACGTATGGAAGCATAGCTTGGACCTTGTTTTAAGGACAGAAGTCAAGAGTGGAAAGGAGTTATCTGAGAGGACCATGTGGAGTTATATGGAGAGACAGATTGACAAATGAGGAAGTGAAGGATGATTGTGGTTTGGATGTGGATGTGATAGAATATGTTAGGAGACATATATTGTGGTGGTTTGACCATGTGGAGAGGATGGAGAGTGAGAGACTAAAACAGTGTATGTGAGTGAAAAGGAAGGGGGTAGAAGGAGGGGGAGACCGAGTATGAGATGGACAGATGGAGTGGAGAGGTATATGAGAGAGGGGGGTACAAATTGGAGGAGAGCACAGAAACATCGATGGCAAGGGACAGGGCAACATGGAGGCGATTTGTCTGTGGCCATCCCTTACAGGACTAAGGCATATGGCTATAGATAGATATACATTTTTCGCTTGGTTACCAAAAATATGTTCGCATTCAGGGGCTGGTCACCTGGAGCATATAGCAACTTATTGTCAGTGCTATCAACTGTCCTTATGACACAAAGCAGAGAGCACCAAAATTTATTTTTTCAGTAGATTTTTCACCAAATTTAACGACACGTCTTTTGTCTTTCACTATGTGAGTGAAGCAAAATGGAATGTGGTCGAAGCAGTATGGGAGAGTAGCTTTGACCTGAACAGCATGTTGGAAACACTGCTCACCCCAGGCATGAATGTTTATCACTCAGCAAGTTCATCACGAGGATTCGGACATTTGAACAGTTTCTACTTATTGTGCCAGCAGGAGAGCATTTGGTGTGAAAAATAACACAATCAAACTTGAAGTGCCAGAGAGCTGACCCACCAAAGCTAAATGTAATTATAGTAATGATTCTTTGATTATTTATCATGGCATGGCCATGACTCGGACTGTGGTTGGCAACACCCAAGTCAGTCTTAATGCGTGTTAACTAATTTTCCTAAACATTATGATCGCTCAGCAAGACTTTTGGACTGAATCATTAAAAACTTTGCATTAGCATCTGTTCATAACACATAATAATACCCTACATAATAATATTATACTCACACTCCTTCAGGGTAGTTCTCGCGCAGCAATAAGACAATGCTTTGAAAAACTAATAGAAAACCGTTGCTGATTATTAATGGTGTGAAAATATATAGTTTGTCCCAAGTAATCATTTTAACACGAATTAGAGCCTACATTAGCGAATGAAAAGAGTGGCTTTATGTCACACCCTTGTATATTCTTCACTGACACTTTCGTGTGGGCGTTTCCCATTCAGGAGTACCAGTCTCGTAGAGATGCCAACTGAGCATAATTTCTGATACCTGGCATTCACTGGTGTAAAGATCATATTTAATCAAGTGTACATTACTGTTGCTAAAGTAGTTTCCCTAATGGCCAAGACAGAAATAATCAAGTCTACATGGTGAAACCAGGGTAACCAATTACCATTTTTTACAACCATATCAGTTTTAGCCACAATGGGTTGGAAAAGTAGACTGATTGGTGGAGTGGGTAGGGTGGATGGGTGGGGTGGGTGGGCAGAATTGAGTGAGTGGATGGGTATGGAGAGGCAGTGTGGGTGGAGTAGGTGAAAGGATGAGTGTGGGGGGGCAGAATATGTGGAGTGGGTGGACAAGACTGGATCGCTGTGATGGGACAGCGTGGATGGCTGAGTGTGTGGTCAGGATGGGTGAATGAGTGGGTGGACAGGGTGAGTGGGAAAGTGAATGGGTGGATGGATAGGATAGGTGGGTGGGTGGGTAAACAGGGTGGTGGGAAAGGTTGGTGGATGGGTGGGTATTGGAAAAATGGGTCCATGGTAGGAGTAGGTCCACGGGGAATGTATCCTTGGGGAAATGGGCCGAAAGAGGAAATTAGATTCAATGGATAAACTAGGACCTGGGCTTCTTCTCCCAGAGGGAGAGTGGCCATCCGGGGTCCCCAGGCAATGCTACTATGCACGGTCATAGGGTTTTACCCGGGCAGTGCCGGTTACCATAGCTAATGTGAACTTATATTAAAAAACAATATCAGATTGATAAAGTTAACAGTGGAAAACATGTCTTTGTTCGGTGCGGAACCCTAGGCGCGACTTCCTTTGATCTGCTATAATAAGAGAGGGTGGGTAGATGTTTCAGCTCACCAATGTACCAGTTCAATATCGATCTCGTTACTGCATCATCTCATGCTGTTTCCATATCAACGTTCTGTAATGAATATTAACATCACCAGAATTAACTTTTTTTTTTTTTTTAGCATTATAGTTTCACTTTCATTAACACTCCGACGTCTATCACTCGCTCACTGCATTAGCTGGAACAGAATACTAGAGCTGTCCCCACCATGACATTATTAAATGAATTTTATGATGGTATCATATAATGACGATTATAGTGAACTTTCTTATACAGGGTTTCGTTAAGCATTAATCACTCAAGTACGAACACGTCATATCATACTGTTCTTGGTAACAGCACATGTTTTAAGTATGTTTGGGAGAGGTTTTCGAAATTAAGGATTGGACATAGGTTTCAGTAGCCCCTTCGGCGCTCCGGCGCTCATCCAAACGTGATTAGAAAATCTCAGAAATATCTATAATAGAAAACTTAGTTACAGGACTAAAGAAATTAGTCAACGGTAGTCCTCTTTTTCAGGATGGTGCATATAATGTCATGGCTGACATAACCTTTGAAAAAAGTGTCACACAAAGAAAATACAAATAAAAGGAAAAAATAAATATCGCCACATTGCAAAGTTGAGAAAATTCCACTCTCTCCCCAGTACGTTATGATGGGCAGAAGAATGCATGGAATATTAGAATCAATGGCGTTTTTCTGCCCGAGTACCAACAGCATAAAATGGTAATGAACCTGACACACCCCTTGTCGACATAAGGTGGTGTCTCACATTTTTTTTTTTTTATATATATAAGTAGTAACACTGTACTGGCGACATTCTCTTGACTATGTTTCACTCCTTCAGTCCTGTTACATATTTCTGCTTCAATCTTGCGCCCAAGATGACGGAGGGTTCAAAAGCCTCTTCCTCAACACGTCTCGCATAAGTTAATAAAGCCGTCTGGCAGTAGCGGTAATGTTATTGAAAGTACGTCACCAAACTGGATTGTTTAATGAAATACTTTCAACAAGAGCCTTTGCAGACTCTTGTCACCAACGCCCCCGAAAATTGTTACGACTGTGTGGCCTAGTACATGTTGTTTCCTCCTCCCCCCACCAAAAAAAGAAAGAAAGAAAAAAAAAAGCTCATGTGACAAAACTTGTCAACTTTAGTCTAGTTTCGCAGTCCCTTCTTGATTAAAAAAATGTCAGATTCATATTGTACCCTTGGGCATTTTGGGACCTGGGGCTGGTCTGATGTAGGCCAAAACATTTAAGGGAACGAGACCAACCGTTGTTTTTGGTAGCGTTTTATGTAAGTGGAGACCTCACGACACCTCATTGGTCTTGTCACTTGACAAACAAGTATTTCTCACTTTTGCATCTCAAACTTTGGAATGACAAAGTTTTATTTGTGTCATTATCCTTCATTTTTATTGTTTCATAATATTTGTATATTGTTTCAAGAATTAACGTCAATTAAAAAAAAAGAGCATCTGACAGCCGAATGCTAATCGCCCGCCAGAATATGCTGTTGACCAAGTCCAAGATTTAGGCCATATCTTGATACCCTGAAGGTTTCTTGCTGATAGCTCAAGCCGTTTATGTGATATATTGGTGCTAAGGGCAGGTAATAAATACTAGTTGGCCTTTGACAGCCATTTTGGTGACCTTGACCTTGACCCCAAGTGCCCATTTTCGATCTCGTCCAAGATTTTTGCCATATCTTGTTACCCAGAAATTTGCATGTTGATAGCTCAAGCCGTTTATGAGATATAATGGTGCTAAAGGCAAGCAATAAATATTAGTTGACCTTTGGCAGCCATTTTGGAGACCTTGACCTTGACCCCGAGTGCCCATTTTCCGAGCCGGCCAAGATTTTGGTCATACCTTGATACCCTCAAAGTTTCATGATGATAGCTGAAGCCATTCTTGAAATAGAATGGGAACAGATCAAACACACACACACACACACACACACACACACACACACACACACACACACACACACACACACACACACAGGCAGACAAAACCGTTATCGCTCCGCCTCCTAAAGGCAAGCGATAATAAGCAATATCAGTCTTCTCTCCTTTAATATATATATATATATATATATATATATATATATATATATATATATATATATATATATATATATATATATATATATATATGCAAACAAACCCCAGGAGAAATGAAAGGAGCGACAGTGAATACTTTCGTATATTACATCTTCAGACATGTAATATACGAATGTACTCACTGTCGCTCCTTTCATTTCTCCTGTGGGTAGTTTGCATACATATCTTCACGGTGAAGTGAAGTCTCTGCATATATATATGTATATCATATATATATATATATATATATATATATATATATATATATATATATATATATATATATATATATATACAGTATATATATATCCAGACGCCTTAATCCCATAAGACAATGGTTTCCAACCTTTTCCAATTCTCGCCCCCCCTCTCTGAATGACACGTTCTCTGCGTCCCCATTCCTCAAATACTGTATTTTACTTGCATAGTTAGCACATGTCAATAAATATCATAGATTCTTAATTTCTAAAATTTTTATATATTAGCAGGAGTAGACTGTAGCACCAGTCGAGCAGGGCAGTACTCCCGAGGTGGATGGAAAGCTGATGACAGGGAGTGCTGGAGCTCCCGTTTCATCAGCCCTCAGGACTAGTTCCTGACCATCCCCCTTTGCTGAACTTTTTCAGTGTCTCAGTTACACAGAGAGTAGGCCAGCATGCTCTCCAGTACAAATTTCTCTAACTATCTACACCAAACTACATGCACAGTACACACTACACTTCCTATTCAAAATTTACCAAAATGGCGTCGTCTTATCAAGCCTCGGAGTCCCCAGGGGGGGGGACCATAAATGCCCCCACCATCTGCCCGTCTCCCGGTGACGACTCAAGGTGCCTGGAACCACGGTCTGACTCTCTTCTTCATTTCTGCAACATTCGCGGCCTTTCCTCTAACTTTCGCTCTGTTGAGCACCACCTCTCCTCCTCTAAACCTCACCTTCTTTTTCTAACGGAGACTCAGCTGTCTGAGGCAACTGACAGCAAACCCTTTTCTGTATCCTCCTACTTTCTCTATACTCATTTCAAAGCCAAAGGTGGCTGTTGTGTATATATACGCAACGACTTATCTTGCTCTTGTGTTCCTGAACTTGATTCTTCTGAATTCTCCACACTCTGGCTTCGGCTTTCCTGTCATTCTCTGACTAAATATATCTGTGCTGTTTACTTATCCCCTAATTCTACTGACTATCAAAAATTCTTCGACTATCTTACTTCTACGATGGAACACATTCTATCCATTTCTCCTTTCTCTGAAATCTCCATTCTTGGAGATTTCAATGTTCACCACCACCTTTGGCTCTCCTCTCCTTTCACGGATCCACCTGGTGAACAAGCCTACATCTTTTCTATCCTTAATGACCTAGAGCAGCTTGTACAGCACCCTACCCGTATCCCTGACCGACTTGGAGAGAGCTCCAACATACTTGACCTCTTCCTCACAACTAATCCTTCTGCTTACTCTGTTAATCTTTTCTCTCCATTGGGCTCCTCCGATCACAACCTTATTACCTTAACCTGTCGTATCACTCCGGTACGGCCTGTGGACCCTCCAGTGAAACGTCGTCTGTGGCATTTTGGAGCCGCGGACTGGGAGGCCCTCAGGCAGTACTTCTTTGATTTTCCCTGGAATGATTATTGCTTCCATGGCCGTGAGCCATCTGAGTGTGCCTTGCGCATTACGGAGGTTATTCTCTCGGGCATGGAAGCATACATTCCTTTCTCATATCCTTTGACTAATGCAAGGAAGCCTTGGTTTAATCACGCTTGTTCTAATGCTGTCCACAACAAGGAGAGGGCCTACAAAAGGTACCGGAGCCAACCCACCCCTGAATCACACCATCTTTACGTTTCTGCCCGGAATCGTGCTAAGTCTGTTCTTCGCTCTACTAAAAATAATTTCATCCATACTAAATGCTCTCAACTCTCCGACTCGAATTCTTCCCGCTCCTTCTGGCATCTTGCCAAAAATCTTTCTAACAACTTTACCTCATCATCCTTCCCTCCTCTTTTCTACTCTGATGGTTCTGTAGCTATTTCTTCTACTGATAAAGCAGATCTCTTCGCACAGACTTTCTCCTCCAATTCTACCTTAGACGATTCCGGTGCTGTTCCTCCATCACTTCCCCCTCTGACTTCCTCATGGCTGACATTAAAATTTCTTCAGTTGATGTACTTTCTGCCATCACTGGCCTCAGTACTAACAAGGCATATGGGCCTGATGGGGTCCCTCCTGTTGTTCTCAAGAACTGTGCTTCTGTGCTTACACCCTGCCTAGGCAAACTCTTTCGCCTTTGTCTGTCAACTTGTACCTTTCCTTCTTGCTGGAAGTTTGCTCTCATTCAGCCAGTCCCAAAGAAGGGTGACCACTCCCAACCCTCCAACTATCGTCCAATTGCTTTAACGTCCTGTATTTCAAAAGTTTTCGAGTCAATTCTTAATAGAAAAATTTTAAGGCATCTTTCCTATCACAACCTTCTTTCCGATCGTCAGTATGGGTTCCGTCAGGGATGCTCCACTGGCGATCTTCTCACCTACCTTTCAGACTTCTGGTCATCCTCCTTTCGGGACTTTGGCGAAAGCTTTGCCATTGCACTTGACATCTTAAAGGCTTTCGATCGAGTCTGGCATAAATCTTTAATTTCCAAACTGCCCTCCTACGGTTTCTATCCTTCTATCTGTGCCTTCATCGCTAGCTTCCTTTCTGGTCGTTCTATAGCCGCTGTTGTAGACGGCCATCGTTCTTCTCCTAGATCTATCAACAGTGGTGTTCCTCAGGGCTCTGTCCTATCACCAACTCTCTTCCTTTTATTCATCAATGATCTAAGCTGTACATCTAACCCTATCCACTCATACGCTGACGACTCCACCCTTCACCTTTCCATTCGGTTCCCGCAACGCCCATCTCAACAGTTACTTCAACAAGCAAGGGATGAGGCTGTGGCACACCTAATGTCTGATTTGGCTCGTATCTCTGACTGGGGTAAAAATAATATGGTTGTCTTTAATGCATCTAAGACTCAGTTCTTACACCTATCAACCCGACAAAATCTTCCACAGGTATACCCACTAATGTTTAATAATATTCAGCTTAATCCTGCATCATCCTTGAACATGCTTGGGGTTTCATTTACTCGGGACTTATCTTGGAAATATCATATTACATCTCTTGTAAAATCTGCTTCCAAGAGATTGGGTGTGCTAAGCCGACTCAGCACTTTCTTCACCCCTGCACAATTGTTGACTCTATACAGGGGTTTTATCCGCCCCTCTGTGGAGTACAACTCTCATGTGTGGGGAGGCTCCCCACATACAGCTCTTCTCAATAGGGTGGAGGCAAAGGCTTTTCGTCTCTTTAACTCTCCTCCTCTTACTGACTCCCTTCAACCTCTGTCTCTTCGCCGCACTGTTGCATCTTTATCTCTTTTCTATCGCTACTTTAATGGTCACTGCTCCTCTGAACTCTCTGCTTGCATTCCTCCACCTCTACGACGGGCGCGAAGCACCCGTCTGGCAGCAAACTCTCATCCTTTTTCTGTCCAACTCTCTAATGCAAGAGTTAACCATTACTCCCAGTCTTTCATTTATGCAACAGGTCAGCTCTGGAACTGTCTCCCTCTGTCTGTATTTCCTGCTGCCTATGATCTCCAGTCTTTCAAACGCAGTGTGTCCAGGCATCTCAAAATGATCGGATCTTGAATTTGGCTCTATAATGTATTTTGTTTTTCTCTTGGAGGGAACTGTTACTGCGGGCTCATGGCCTTTGGTTCCTTCTTCCTCACATAAAAAAAAAAAAAGATAACTAGATTACTTATTCATATCTGAAATATTTTCTGCATATTTAGAAATGACTGAATTCCATCATAATTCATTGTTTTCAAATATAATTACCCTCTATATCAAGCCTTCGCACCCCCCCAGCCAGCTCTTCGTGCCCCCCTAGAGGTGCGCGCCCCACAGGTTGGAGACCACTGCCGTAAGGGGTGGCCACAAACTAATCGCCTCCATGTCGCCCTGTCCCCCGCCATTTCAATACTCTGCTCCTAGCCCACAACCCCGTCTCTCATATACCTCTCCACTCCATCCCTCCACCTTATCCTTGGCCTCCTAACACTTCCTATCACATCCACATCTACAACACAATGTTCCTTCACTTCCTCATTTGTCAGTTTGTCTCTCCATGTGACGCCACATGCTCCTGTCAAATAACTCATTTCCACTGCTCTCACTCTTGACGTCTGTCCTTGAACAAGGTCCAAGCTTCACCTCCATACGTTAGAGTTGGTATCTCAATACTGTCATGTAGTATCTTTTTCACTTCCATGCTCACTTCCCTGTTTCGTATCACTGCTTTCAAGGAACCAGTAACCTTTCTTCCCTGTTGTATCCTTTCAAGCGCTTCACCCTCTAAACTTCCATCATTACTTATTACACTACCGCGCTCACATTTTCCCTTTCCTCCTCATCCAGTCTCACTGTATATGTCACGGGGTTTTTAAAGGTGAACAATATTAAATGATAATGTTCAGTAATACTGAAGAGCAGTACAATGAATTGTCTTCCTAAATCAAGCAATGATTACTTTATGGTGGCTTCCTTCGCCGATTCTCTAAGAACGTGAATTTATAAGCTTTCTCAACAGTACACAGCAGAGACCAATTCCTCACAATTGCTGTTTATTAGTACTGTTAGCCTCTGGAGAAAGTGACTTCACCCTTGACAATAAATAACTAATACTATTAATGATATCAGGTTCTTGCTGATGCGTTAACACCTAGAAGGCACAACGGATTTTAAGCTTAAAACAACAAGACTGACCCAAGTACCAGTTATGAATAGAAAAGCGTTCATGCAAGCTAGGAGCTATAAAGGAAATAAGCTTAGTTATGGAGAAATGAAACACGAGTTTACATTACATTTAGCTCAAAGAAAAAGAATTGTTGAATTTATTGATTACAAAGGAATAAATTTAACATTTCAAAATGAATTCAAAGTAAGGAGATCGCACTCACTCACTCACTTAAAAGCTAGACTCTATAACCTAGGAAAACAACATGCGGCGCACCCGGCCGGCATGTGAGGGAACAGCACCTTACCTAAACTCTTATCACCCAGTTTAATGGTTAAACCCCAAACTTAATTAGCGAAAAGACTGGGCGTTTGTGCAGGACATCAAACGTTGTGATTCGCTAATGGAACCCAGTTTACTGGTTAACTAACTCTACGTTTACGATTAATGACAGGGAGCTGAGAATCGCTACGCAATCTCGGGCAGGTCACGTTTTAACACCCACTGTGGGTGTGAACACTCATGTGGATATTGTGCATTCTCTGGGAATCCTCAGCGAGGCCCACATCTCGAGACGTTCCACAAGGTAATTCATACACAGCCTCGGACTGTCTCTGCAGGGTTCTCAAACTTCCCCCTTAACTTATGGTATACATGTATGTACAGGCCCTGGACATACTGCGTCCTGTGGGGCCAATGGGCGAGACATCAGGTCTGCACCCACTTCACCACTACCCTGTCTCTCAACTGACTCAGAGATTATGGGTATGGTTACAAACGGCGCAGGAAGGACATGTCCCTGATTAGTGGTACATGAACACACATTGGAGGAATGCACAAAACTATCTATGTCTTGTCCCATCCCTGGCCAGAAAAAGTCAGCTCGGATATGGCTCTGGGTCTTCCTTTTGCCCAGGTGACCTCCTGAGGCTGAACAATGACCCCATTCTAACACTGCTTGGCGGTACTTGGCAGGAACGACAAATTGCGGTCAAACCTCGCCCTCGGGTGTTCGTGACTCATGGTAGAGCCGTCCTTGTTTACGAAGGAACTTGGCTCGACCTCCCCATGAATACTTTATCACTCTACCCTTTTGTTTCTTCCACACGGCAGCAAGTGTCGGGTCAGAATGTTGTTCTTGAACAACAATTTGGCTACACATCAGATCTTGCGGCGATTCAGTAGTTACAGAGGTGACACAGTCTGGAGCCTCAGTCATGGCTCGTGTTTCTGCAGCCAAAGTCATCCTCGGTGCAACTGTCCTTGACACCGGGAATATTGCCTATGATTAGGTCAAATAAATGTTCTGGCATGACAACTGCAAGTGTCGTACCAGTGTAAAATGGAGATGCCACCTGGATACGTGCCTCAGGGAACAATCTCACTGATCCATCAATAAGGTTAGCATGGATCTGTCGACCTGTGTACTGCTCAGGCCGAACTAGACTCTGCTTGACAGAGCAACCTGAGGATCCATTATCTCTCAGGACCTTCACAGGAATGTCTCCCACAAACCCTGGCTGAACAAGGAAGGCACTGTCACCTGTGGGAGGGCCTGTGGAGGAAGCAGCTAGCCACTGATTAGGCTGCTGAATAAATGATGCGGCAAACATGGTGCCTTGTGAACTAGATACTTGAGGGGTCGTACTCACTGCCTGGGGAGATGGAACATTGGCAATCTGTGGAGGGGGGTTCACTGTCACTGTGGGACTAGTGAACTGTGGGGGAGTACCCGTGCTGGTAGGAACATGACCACCATGCTGCTGGTGAGGAATGAAGGCTGCGTTCGCCTCCTGCCTCCTATTCACTTGAGCTGGTGGTGTAAAGGACAGTCCCGACGGTTGGTTGCGTGGCTGATACTGCTGCTGGTTAGGGTACTTGTTGTAACTTTTCCACTCAGGTTTCTGAGTGTTTTGCCCCTGGTTCTTCTTCTGCGGTTTTGGACCTTGGCCATTATTCTGAAAACGGCCTTGTTGCTAGGGTTCAGTCTGAGACGATTTCCCAGATTTATCAGGTTTCCTGTTCCAGGTATGCTGCTTGCGAGTTTGATACCTGTATGCAGTAAAGAATGCGTCAGACTTCTTCACCATTTGGCTGACATCTCTTACCTGGCAGATCTTAAGTTGAGCAATAAGTTCAGTAGGCCACGACTTTTCTAGCTGCCTACGCAGCATAAGGTCAATTATCCCCTCACGCGTGGAAGGAGTTTCATCTTTCTCCAACCACTCATTTAAGTAAGCAGTAAGCCGGTCAAGAAACTGAACAGCAATCTCTTTATCCTGTAAATGCACCCTCATGAACTGACTCTTGGCGTCGTCAACTGTGAGACCGTACGCTTTGACGAGTGCGGCCTTCATCATCTCATACGTGAGATTGTCTCCACGAATTCTGTGGAGAATATCGAGGGCAGGACCCTCAAACAGGCTAAGAAACTGAAGCCGCTTAACTGCATCATCCAGCTGGTAAAGTTGAGCCATGACTTCAAAACGAGCTATGTATGGCTTGATTCGCTCGCCATCTTTGTATGGGGGAAGCTTGATGTGTGGGGTCACCATAACATGTGCAGGGAGAACGCTCGTGGAGCTTGGACCAACTGCACCAGACGTGTCTGAAGCCAAGGAATCTCGCTTGAGGTTCAACATTTCAAATTCATGTTTTTCGCGTGCTTCTCTTCTGGCACGTTCTTGTTCTCGTTCTCTCTCTCGTTCCTCATGCTGTTCTTGCTCGTGTTCTAAGTCAAATTCGCGCTGTTTTTGCTCATGTTTGCACTGTTCTTGCTCGTGTTCGCGCTGTTCTCGCTCATATTTGCGCTCCTTTTCGCATTCCTCACGCTGAATTCGACGCTCCTCATGAGCATCACTCTCGCGCTGCTGTTCGTAATGAAATCGAGAGAGGACGAACTCCTTGATTTCAGTTGGGTCCATAAGACCCATATCTTTGGCTTCCCGTACATAGACGCTGGTCGACATGATGCCAATTCAATCTAAGTACTAGCGACTCAGTACTGACTGCGATTAATTTTTTGGAAAGAGAGATGCCAATAATCAAAAATAAAGAATATAGGCATAGGTTAGTGGTGACCAGTTCTATCTAATTAAACTGGTAAAGAAAATTAAACAGACAACTGACTGTGAAAACTATTATGTAAATTAATAAAAATGAATCAATAATCACCAGTAAGGTAGTGCCTGTAGGCTTTAATGATAAATACCTAAGTATGAACGAGTGAGTATTATCTCGTGAATAGCTTTAGAGCTAGGAGTTAATATCCTGGCGAGGTCGCCAATTGTGACGGGGGTTTTAAATGCAATATTAAATGATAATGATCAGTAATACTGAACAGCAGTACACTGAATTGTCTTGCTAAATCAAGCAATGATACTTTATTCTGGCTTGCTTCGCTGATTCTCTATGAACAAGAATTTATAAACTTTCTCAACAGTACACAACAGAGACCAATTCCTCACAATTGCTGTTTATTAGTACTGTTAGCCTCTGGAGAAAGTGACTTCACCCCTGACAACAAATAACTAATACTATTAATGATATCAGGTTCTTGCTGATGCGTTAACTCCTAGAAAGCACAATGGATTTTAAGCTTAATACAACAAGACTGGCCCAAGTACCAGTTATGAATAGCAAAGCGTTTATGCAAGCTAGGAGCTATAAAGGAAATAAGCTTAGTTATGGAGAAATGAAACATGAAATTACATTACATTAAGCTCAAAGAAAAAGAACTGTGAAATTTATTGATTACAAAGAAATAAATTTAACGTTACATTTCAAAATGAATTCGAAACAAAGAGATCGCACTCACTCACTCAAATGCTAAATTCTTAAACCTAGGAAAACAACATGCGGCGCAACCGGTCGGCATGTGAGGGAACAGCACCTTAACTAAACTCTTAAGTCTAGGAAAACGAAAAGAAAATACTGGTCAAAGAGTGGACTAAGCAGATGACTGGGCGTCGTTACTGGAAGGACACTGCACTTGCTTAAGTCTCTTGCCGATCAACTATGTGGAAATCAGGAACGGCGTCACTACGCTCTGGCCCAACCTGTTTTCGTGGTGCTCAAACCTTGACTGACTAACTAGTGGGAAAGAAGGGAGCGCTGTGGCCACATTTCTAACAGCTAGAATGAGCGAAACACGCCCAAAACAAATCGCTCAGCGGAATCGCTAGTGTCTCCCACAAAGACAATCACTTATGACAGTGAAAAATTGATTTGAAAAGACTCCCGACCGAATGAGCGGTTAACTGAACGATAAACTGGGATTCCACTAGAGTTCACGGTTTCCCACAAAAGCCAATGTCACTAGCCGACTCGTGACACTATATTTACTGACTTCACTTTTCTTGAAGACCATAACTTTACTCTTTCCAAGATTCATCTATAGATTCCGTTTCTTACACACTTGCCCAATCTCATCCACCAAACCTTACAGCCTTCCTTCGTCTTCACTTAACATCACTTAACATCACAGTATCATCTGCAAACAACAGTACAGGGAGTTTCCAAACACTTCCCGCTGTCACTAGGGCCGTTCCAACATCCACTGCCCTACCTTGTATCTCTTTTATAACCCCATCCATATACAGATTGAACAACCTCGGAGACATGACATATCCTTGCTTCAATCCAACCTTCAAGTAGAAAATTTCATTCAGTTCCCTAACCACACACATTGCTGCAATAGCACACTCATACATACTCTTCACGGCCTTCAACAACTTCCCATCCACTCCATATATTCTCAATACATTCCACAATCTTTTTCTATCCCCCCTGTCATATGCTTTCTCCAAATCCATGAAGGCTGCATACTTCTTTCCCTTCTCTAGAAACTTTTCCACCAAAGTTCTAAGAATGAATATCTGATCTACGCAACCTCTTCTCTTCCTAAAACCTCCCTGTTCTTCTCCAACTAGTTCCTGTGTTATTTCCCTAACTCAGTCAATAAGTATCCTACCATATACTTTTCCTATTATACTAAGAAGACAAATGCCCATATGATTTCCACGCACTTCTTTGTCCCTTTTCCCTTTGTACAATGGAATAATTATATCTGACTTCCCATCCCCCGGGACTCTACCTTCCTCCCAGGCCAATCTGCACATCTTCCACATCCATTCTACAACTATCTCTCCCTCATGCTTCAGCATTTCACCACACACTCCATCAATTCCTGGGGTTTTCCCCATTCTGACTTTCTTCATTGCTTCCACAACTTCCATCCCACTGATTTCGTCCTCTCTTCTCACATCCCACCATCTCTCAGCCATTCCCAAGCCACTCATACTCGCATTATTTTCATTCTCTATGTTCAACAATTCCTTAGTGTTCTTTCCATGTGCTCACTCTTCTCTCTTCTCCATTTGTAATCTACCATTTTTATTTTTCACTCCCCAACTAACTCCTTTGGCACCCTGTCTAACTCTCTTTACTTCTTTCCAGAACATTTTCTTACATTCCCTCCACTTTACACTCAGATTCCTTCCAAATCCCTCATCCAGTCTGTTCTTACTCTCTCTTACTAATCTTTTCACCTCTCTTTTCCTCTCTACATATAATTCTCTCCTCCTCCTCTCAACTTCTTTCACTTCCCTGTTTCTCATCCATTCACTAAATGCTTTCTTCTTTTTTGCCACAGCCTCTCTCACCTCTTTATTCCACCATGCTGTTCCCTGCACCCCCTTTCGTCTTCACTTCATCCCACACACCACTTCACTTGCTGCACAGATCTCTCCTGTGAATATCTTGCACACATCTTCCATGTCCTCCATCTGCTCCAATCCATATTTACCCGATCGCTCCTCCACTTCCCTCTTATATTCTGCCTTTTACACACACACACACACACACACACACACGCACACATATATATACTGTATATATATAGATATATATATATATATATATATATATATATATATATATATATATATATATGGAGCCTCTGTGGTACAGTGGTAGAGTGTGCGTTTCGCACGCTGGTGAGAGCGGGTTCGCCTCCCACCAGAGTTATTAAAACTTTGGGAAGCGTTCACCAAGCCACTTGCTACTTTAGCGGACACAAGGGGTTCTGTGGTTGAACCAGTGTCGCATACTAGTATGCTTGCACCTAATCGGCTTAAGGCGGGACGATTACACTTGGTTCACAGACTACACACACATTCGAAGCCACTACAATCACACTCACAAGCACTTCACACCCTACATACAGTCTCTACCAGACAGCTGGGTAGAGATACATTGACTGTATCGTCCCTGCTTCGGTAGGGATAGGCCGGTCCTGCAGTGGACCTCAACGGCTGATTATATATATATATATATATATATATATATATATATATATATATATACATGTGTGTGTGTATATGTGTGTGCGTGTGCCCGCGCTCCTCACTCCATCTCCTCTTTTTCGCAACGCACAAGATACAGCCAGGAGGGTGGTTGTAAGGGCATATCACATACAGACCACCCTGTAAGTACCGGTAAATTGGGGAAAGGGAGAGGACAACAGGTTTAAGGAGAAAAATACAGATGTAGGTTAACTGTATCTTAAGAGTGGTCAATAATAATAAGACTAAATCTTCATTCCCTCCAGCCAAGGATGATGACACATTTCAAACTGTGCCAGAATATACACTGTCTGACCTATTGATATGGCATCCTAATAAACACTTTGTGCAACCTAAATAGCCTACACATTGCCACATCCTCATTATCCCTCATTAGGCCGGTGTACATTTTAAAAAAATCTGGTTAGTGAACAAACTATGGAATACAACTTAGGAAAGACTTCTAATGCTAAACGGAGCAACGAAAAGTTGTTTCTGACCCAGTCTTTGCAGTTCGAAATACTTTGATAAGCTGCAGAAAACTGTCTGGTATTATTTGAAGTAAAATATTAGATCTGTCACGGTCATGTTTAATTTCTAATAGACAGAGATGTGAAAGTGAGTGACCTTGGGTCTCCACATCTCCTAACACATTTATACAATATCCATCCATCCATATACCTAGGCTGCTTCCCCCAAGGAAAGGGAGGTAGCCGAGACAGGACGACACACTCCCCATTTACTCATCCATTCAAACACATTCATTCGCATCTTAGCCCCGAAGGGGAGAACGGACAGATCCTCACTGCACCACACCGAACAAGGGTCAACTGCGCAATGCAATCAGTGACATCCACAGCAGGGCCCAACAGCAGAACCAGTTTACCCCTGCCACATCATAACAGACCCATCCCCTTAACCGCACTTGACCTGACTAGTTGATCAGACCAAATGCAGGAGAATATACCCTCAGGGCTGCGTCGTCACTTATTCATTCACAATTTCTCTCCATTTATTTCTGTCATGCACAGCCACTCTTCCTTGCTCAACAGATATCCCTCTCGCATCCAGCGCTCTCTTCACACTGTCCATCCATCCTATTCGTGGTCTTCCTCTCAGCCTTACACCTCTCACATCAGATCTAGTTATCTTTTTCACCAATCGCTCATTGTCCATTCTCTCCATGTGCCCAAACCATCGCAACACCCTCTGCTCAACTCTACCAGCCATCTCCCGAACAACTCCAGTTCTCCTTCGCACTTCATCATTTCGCACTCGATCCATATGCGTCACTCCACACATACTCCTCAGACACCTCATCTCCATTACATTCAAACTTTTCATCTCTGCTACACCCATATTCCATGTTTCAGCCCCATATAACGCAGTCGGTACCACAACACCCTCATACAGCCTTCTCTTTACATCCATTCTAAGCGAACGACATTTAAACACTTTTTTCATTCCTCCCAGCACCTTTCCTACTTCATTTATTCTAAACTTCACTTCTGCATCTATTCTTCCATCCACAGCAACATGTGACCCTACATATTTAAAACACTCTACCTCCTCAAGCAACTCACCATTCAAAACTATATTCATCCCCCTACCATCTATCAACCTTGTACACTTCATCACTTTACTCTTCTCATTTACTTTCAATTTCCTCCTTTCACACACCCTTCCAAACTCCTCTACCAACTGTCTCAATCTCTTCTCTGAATCAGTCACCAGTGCAGTATCATCTGCAAACAGCAGCTGCTTCAGATTCCACTCTCCACCATCAACATTCACCAGACTCAGACCTCCACCTAAAACTCTTGCATTCACCTCCCTTACAACACCATCCATGTAAATATTAAACAACCAAGGCAACATCACACATCCCTGTCGCTGCCCCACTCTCACGGGAAACCAATCACTCACAGCATTTCCCACTCTTACACACGCTCTACTATTTACATAAAAACTTTTCACCCCTTTTAGTAACCTACCATCAAGTCCATACAATCTTAACACAGTCCACAAAGCCTCCCTATCATTTCTATCATACGCCTTCTTTAAATCCATAAATGCCCAAAACACATCCTTGCCTTTCGCTAAATACTTTTCACACACTTGTCTCACAGCAAACACCTGATCCACGCATCCCCTCCCTCTCCTAAAGCCACACTGCTCATCACCAATCACTCCCTCTGTACCCTCTCTAACTCTCATAATTAACACTCTACCATACACCTTACCTACAACACTCAACAGACTTATAACCCTAAAGCTAGTACATTCATACTTATCACCCTTGCCTTTATACAGTGGGACCAAACAAGCACTTGCCCAGTCAATTGGCACCATACCTTTCTGAAAGACACATTCAACAATCTTACTAACCAGTCAATAACAGTCACTGCACCACCCTTCAGGCATTCCACAGCACACCCATCTATACCTGCAGCATTCCCTGTTTTCATCTCCTTTACTGCCTTCTCCACTTCCTCCTTCGTGATCAAAGAATCATTCAACTCTCTCAACACATTTATTCATTGCACCCTTCCATCCGCCACAATCTCAGCCACCCTTTCCTCCTCTACGTTTAACAATCTTTCAAAATACTCTGCCCATCTCTTCCTTACTGCATCCATCTCAATTAACATCCTTCCATCCTCTGCTTTTACTCGTTCTTCCTTCCCAGACTCTCCCTTTCGCACCCTTTTCACCTCCTTCCAAAACATTTTCTTATTCTGTTGAAAATTCTCCGTCAGCTGCCTACCCCACCTCTCATCTGCTGCCACTTCAGCATCACGCACAGCCCTTCTCGCGCTATTCCTCTTTTCCTTATACCTTTCATATGACATCTCATCCTTCCTCTGCAGCCACACTTCATATGCACGTCTCTTCTCAGCCACAGCCATACTTACTTCCTCGCACCACCATTCACTTCCTTTTCTTACACCACCACCCACACGTCTCACACCACACACCTCTTCTGCATGCCCCACCACAGCACTCTTAAACAACTGCCATTCCTCCTCCACGCTGCCATTTTCCCGATCTTTCACTGCGTTCCACTCATCTTTCAATTTCTCCTGATACTCTATCTTTTTCTCTCTTTTATCCAACTCACTCACCTTCAAAACCTCCCTGCCACACCTAACCCTCCTAGCTCTCACCCATCTCTTACCTACTCTTACCTTTCTCTCCACCAGGTAGTGGTCAGACATACCTCCACCCTCCCCTCTCAGAACTCTCACATCCAACAATCTTCCTATTACATTCCTAGACACAACCACATAGTCCATCAAAGCTCTATCGACAACCCTTCCACCCTCCTGTCTCACCCATGTATACTTATAAATATTTTTCTTCTCAAACAGCTTATTCCCAATCACCATCTCTCGCTCAACACACATCGGTATCATTCGTTCCCCATTTTCATTTCTTCCAGGCACACCATGCATACCAACTACACCTTCAACTGCTACATTTCCCACTCTAGTATTCAGATCTCCCATCATTACCACATTCACATTCACTCCAAAACTCTGCAGACACTCATCAACATCATACGAAGCATAAACTGTGCATAAGTGCGCGTCCACACAACAATACTTGCTGGTGGAGGAAGGAATTCTGAATCTCTATAACCCATACAAGTTCTCACCCACACCTGTCCCATCCAGTGGTACCACTAGTGAAGGTTAATTATGAATACTCTCACCAGAACCTGCCTGCACCTGCCCGCACCAGCAAGTATTTGGTGTGAACGCGGCCTAAAATGGCCATGTAGTTCCAAGAGTTAATGAAAAATGACCCGGACTTCAGCCACTGTATTTTATACTTTTTTTTTCTTTTTTTTTTTAACACCCACGTTCATGAAGTTGCTGCTCACCTACAACACTCGTCGATTTTCTTTCACCTAACGAATGTAGGTTACCTTACAACTTGAGTACTTAGTCGTGGCTACATTAAACTTAGTGAATCTTGGCTATCAGGTAGGAATGACACTCCTTACTTGATTGGTCATATCGATTCTCCAGGCTGACAATACTTGGCCATCAGCTAAACTGAAAAAGATGAGTTAACTTTTCAAGTGGAAACAAACGTACTCTAACACCTCTCATTTTTCTCAGTCACACTGCATCACTTGCTGCAAGTATGGTTTATTTCTTTTCCCCTTTTCCTTCACGCTCCAACACAAAAAATTCTACCAAGTCCCATTACATCAACCACTGTGTTCTAGGGTTTGTATACATGAAAGGTCTTATCTGAATCTTTCAATAAAAAAGCAACCATAGAAATGAATTATTTTCAAAAATCGGTCCATATTTCCACTTTCACATTCACTTAAGTTTGGGTGCAGTGTTTAGCAACTATGCGAGTAACGCGAAAAGTATAAATAGCAAATCTTTCTCACAAGTTTGGGAAAGTTAGTGAATATATTAGTTTCTTTTTTCCTTCACTCTCTCTCTCTCTCTCTCTCTCTCTCTCTCTCTCTCTCTCTCCGTAAACATCAGTTATTATTCTTCAGTCCCACTTCACTAACCATTATATTCTTGATCTGTTCCTCCCCCTCGCCTTCTCTCATCCTCCAGTACTGGTTATTCCCCAATCCCACTACATCAACTTCTGTATCCTAGGTGTGTTTCTTTTTCCCCTCATCCACATAGTTAACATCACTCATGTTCCTCAGTCCCACTCAACCAACTGCTATATTCCAGACCTGCTTCTCTTTCTCTCTTCATCTCTCAGCCGAAAGTTAGTTCCCACATTTCCTACAGATTTCCCGCAGGTAACTTCCATCGCCCATTCTCTTCTCTGCTATTTTCTGTACAACCACTGTAAATCTTCTCCATGTGACATGTATTCCACGAACCGTTATTTTCTATTTTTCTTTGTTTTTGTGTGTGTTATGACCTACAGTTTTACGAGTACTTCAGGTAACTCGTCTTTCATTTTCACTCATCTTCTATATTCTTCACGTTGCCTCATACAAATTCCGCTCTCCCTATACATCCCCTGAATTCTTAATAGCCTGTGTCCTCTGAGTCTCCTTTGTGTCAGTACCTATGAAAATCTAAGTAACTTATGTCTTCAATAATCTAAATGATTCGATTTCCTATACTTTCGTGAATCCTTAAATTCGATGACGTAGTCGTCTAATGATTTAAAAAGGCAAAAGAAGATCCATGAGGATGTGGAGGGAGTAATGGAGATAATTTCTAGTCTCGTTACTAAAAGTGGTCTTCCCACACATTAACAAAACTGTTTGGAGACAGCAAGAATGTACAATGAGAGGTGTTCTCGTGCTGAGGAAGTAAATATTTCTTTCTTGGGAGTCTATTTACTCCTGCCTGTGAATTATCTCTGTGTCGAGCGAATGTAAATCGTTTCATTTCGTTTCATATATGAAAGCTCCAACATGCTTTGATGCATCGGTCTTGGTCACCTATTGGCGGCTCTCCGTGCTGCTCGATCTTTGGCAGCCTCTCTGTTCAGTTCCTTATCCCTGAGGTCACATTACATGACCTCGTCCCAGGTCTTTTTCGGTCTGTCTATCAGAACCCTATCCCCACTCTCTTCACACAACTGTCATCCCCCATCTTCTCCAGATGCCCAAACCATCTAACTATTCCTATCCTCATCACAGTACCAATACACCCAAGTCCCATCCTTCCTCTTAACTCTTCCATCGTGAACCTAGCCTGCCTAGGCCTCACATTCAAGGACGCACTGCACATTCGCCTGTTCATTGTCATTACTGTATGTTTGAGCCTGGAATATCCTCTTGTTTTACTGTTCAGGCCTCACTACCATACAGCTTTACACTCCCGACACATGCCGCACTCAAAGATCCCATAGCACGGAGGAAGAGCCCTCTCAGTGTCAGGCGAGGCAACAGCTCCCTGAACTTCTTCCAACCACTCCTCACTTTAGCCACAGAGCTTGCTGCAGCCCCATCTCCAGTGCATAACATGTCTCCCAAATAACAAAACTCTTCCACACACTCGAAGGACTCACCAGCAAGATCAATCCTTTCTCGCCTGACAATTTCTACATGCCCTCCTTGACACTGCACACATGAAATCAGCATTATCTAGCAGTCTACCTCTAATACACTACATCTCATAAGCATCCACTTATCACAAATACTACATAAAATGAAATTACTTCTCACGCCCTTGTGGCTTGCATCCCTCCACCTTTTGGCGGGTGCATAGTACCCGTTTAACAACAAACTCTCATTGCTTTTCTGTCCAACTCACTAATGCAAGAGTTAACCATTACTCCCAATCCTTCACGTATACAACAGATCAACTCTGGAACTGTCTTCCTCTGTCTGCATTTCCCATTACCTATGATCTCCAGTATTTCAAATGCAGTGTGTCCAGGGATCTCGAAATGAATGGATCTTGAATTTGGCTCTCTGTTATCTTGTTTTTTGGTTTCTTTTATTTTTTTTTGTTGAAGGGAACAATCTTGCCGGCTCCTGGCCTTTGGTTCCTTCTTTCTTGATCAAAAAAAGCAAATGGCCACTTTCTCTCTTCTTTGACAATACCACCACAACCGTAGATACCATCTGCATTTATAGTCAAGCCCTTCTGCCCCGTACCATCTCTCCACTTCCTATATCTTTCATCTGCCTCCCCTTCATTCTCTGCCATCAACACCAAATCATCGGCATACAACATCTCCCAAGGGAGTCCATTTCTGAAATCACGTGACAGGGCTTCAAACACCGTGATAAAACGACAAGGGACTGACCCCTGATGCACACCGACAATCACGGAAAGCTCATCGCTCATATCTCCATTCACTCTCATCTGGGTGCGAGGACCCAAATACATAGCCATAACCACTCGATCCACACACTCCTCGATCCCAAACTTTCTCATTGTCCACTTTACCACCTCCCTAGGAACTCTGTCAAAGGCCTTCTCCAAATCAACTAAAACAAAGTATAAATCCCTTTTCTTTCCTATATATTTTTCCTGAAACCGTCAAACAATGAATATGGCATCAGTGGTCCCTTTGCCTGGAATAAACTCAAACTGCATCTCATCAGTAGTCACCCTTCCTTAACCATACTTTCTAAAATTCTCTCCATTACCTTCATGATCTCGTCCAAAAGTTCAACGCCTCTATAACTGTCTCTTTCCAGGCATTACCATTTCCTTTGTACACATTTACAATCACACTCTTTAGCAAATCATCTGGGACAACACACTAGTATATAATCGTATTTATCAAATCAGTAACTAACCCTACTCTTATATCTCATGAGGCCTTCAGCATCTCAGCAGTCAATCCAGATACACCTGCTGCCTTCCACACCTGCATCCAGCCTATTGCCCTGCTCACAGTAATAGCATCAATCAAAGGCCAAGGACCAAGCACTGGATCTGCTGACTCCAAACCTTCCCTGTTCCAGTCAAACTCCTTCAGCAGCCCATTTCAATCCTCTCTCCAGGCGTCTTTAATATCCTTAATGTTCACAACTACCTTTACTTCATCATTCTTCACACACTGCTCACCTCTGATATCTCTGTTTTCCCTCCTCATCTGATTTGCCACCATATCATAGTTTTCCTTTCCACACTATTTAGGTTATCCAGTAAGTCTTTGAGACGCAGAGTTTGCTTTGTATACCTCTATTCTAATGCTTTGTATGGCAGCCAAGTATTTCCCTTTGTTACAACCCTTTTTCCATTCCTTGAGAAGCCTTCTTTCTCTTTAACTGCAACCTCTAGACCCTCATCCCACCACTACGTAAATGTAACGTAATATTGTATTATCCCTCTCAAATCTCACTTGGGTGCAGTATTTTTATACATGAACCTTAGAACCTTAGAACCTTAGAACCTTAGAACCAAAGCGACGTAGAATGTAAGGAGTGCAATTGATGAGGTGAAAGAGAGAGATTGTCCAGGGTGCGAAAGTGGATGTATATGGATTAACTGAAACTAAATGCCGAGGTGAGAGTGTGAGAGAATGGGAATATGGATGGGGTATATGTGCGGGAGTAGATGAGAATGAGAGGGGGAAAGAAGGAGTGTGTACTAAGGTGAGTAACAGATGAAAGGAGAATATAAGAGAGTATGGATCAGTTGGCTCAAGGATTGTGTGGGTATGATTGAAAGCTGGACTACAAATGTGGGCAATTGTGTGCGTGTATGCACCAACACAAGATCGTGCAAGCAGAGTGAGGGAAAGGTTCTGGACAAATGTAGAGGCGTGCATGGAAAAGTCTGAAAGGAATGAGAGTGTTTTTGATTGGGTATTTGAATGGGAAAGTAGGGAATGTGAAGATGGATAGACTAGTTGGTGAGTGGAGTGTGCCTGCAGAGATGGATGAGAATGGCAGTGCTCTAATGGACATTTGTGCTGGGAGGGGGTTGTGATAGCCAATACCCTCTTCGGGCACAAAATGATCCATAGGTATGTATGGCGAGTGATAAGAAGGATGGGTGGTGAAATGAATGAACTGAAGGCGATGATTGATTATGTATGTGTGGATGAAAAGATGCAAAGGTGTGTGATGGATGCAAGAGCATCTAGAGGTTGGTGGAGTGCACTTTCTGACTACCACTTGGTGGTGGTGAGAATCAAGGTCCAAGGGAAATGGAGAAACAGTAGAAGGGAAGGACGGGAGGAAGTAGTATATGCAAGGAGAGTGGAAAGGTTACAAGAGGATGACAAAAGGCAGAATATAAGAGAGAAGTGGAGGAGCGATTGGGTAAATATGATTTGGAGCAGATGGGTGACGTGGAACATGTGTGCAAGATATTCACAGAAGAAATCTGTGCAACATGTGAGGTGGTGTGTGGGGTGAAGAGAAGACGAAAGGGGGCGTGAGGAACAGCATGGTAGAATGAAGAGGTGAGACAGGCTGTGGTACAAAAGGAGGCATTTAGTGAGTGGATGAGAAACAGGGGAGTGGAAGAACTTGAGAGAAGGAAGAAAGAGTTATATCTGGTGAGGAAGAGAGAGGCGAAAAGATTAGTAAGAGAGAGTAAGAAGAGAGTGGATGAGGAATTTGGAAGGAATTTGAGTGTAAAGTGGAGAGAATGTAAGAAAATGTTCTGGAAAGAGGTAAAGAGAGTAAGACAGGGTGGCAATGAAATTAGTCTGGGAGTGAAAGATAAAAATGGAAGATTACTAGTGGAGAAGGGAGAAAAAGTGAGCAGATGGAGAGAACACTAAGGAAATGTTCGACATAGTGAATGAAAGTAATGCGACTATAAGTGACTGGGGAATGGCTGGGAGAAGCAGGGATGTGAGAAAAAAGGAAGGAATCAGTAATATGGAAGTTGTGGAAGCAGTGAAGAAAGTCAAAATGGAGAAAGCCCCAGGAATTGATGAAGTGTCTGGTGAAATTCTGAAAAATGGGGAGAGATAATAGTAGAATGGATGTGGAAGATATGGGGATTGGCCCGGGAGGAAGGTAGAATCCCAGAGGATTGGAAGTCAGGTATAATTATTCCCTTATATGAAGGAAAATGGGAAAAAGAAGTGTGTGGTAATCACAGGGCCATTTGTCTTCTTAGTGTAATAGGAAAACAATATGGGAGGATATTTATGGACAGAGTTAGGAAAATAACAGAGGAATTAGTTGGAGAAGAACAGGGAGGTTTTAGGAGAGGAAGAGGTTGTGTAGATCAGATATTCATTCTTAGTTTCTAAAGAAGGGAAAGAAGTTGTATGAGGCCTTCATGGATTTGGTTTGGAGAAAGCACATGACAGGGTGGATAGACAAGGATTGTGGAAAGTATTAAGAATATATGGAGTAGATGGGAAGCTGCTCAAGGCCGTGAAGAGTATGAATGAGGGTGCTAAGGCTGCAGTGCGTGTGGATAGTGAACCGAATTATTTTTTTCTATTTGAAGGTTGGGTTGAAACAAGGATGTGCAATGTCTTCAAGGTTGTTCAATTTGTATGGATGGAATAATAAAAGAGATACAAGGTAGGGCAGTGGATGTTGGTGCGGCCCTAGTGAGAG
Source organism: Coenobita brevimanus (assembly GCF_032717465.1). NCBI lineage: Eukaryota > Metazoa > Arthropoda > Malacostraca > Decapoda > Coenobitidae > Coenobita > Coenobita brevimanus. The sequence goes on along the minus strand of NC_136983.1, from coordinate 12,567,043 downwards.
AGGGCAGTGTTTGGAAACTCCATGTACTCAGGGCTGGGCATTAATTATACTGAATGTATTTAAATACTATATACATGAGGGAAATGTATTTAAATCCTAAATACATTTAACAAATTTATTTGAATACTAAATACATCAATTGTACTTAAATACATTTGTAAATACAATATAAATACATACAAGTTGTAATATATATATATATATATATATATATATATATATATATATATATATATATATATATATATATATATATATTATACAGAGAGAGAGAGAGCCGGTACCTGGCATATGGAATAGACCTTTTCGTGCCAACCATCCCTGAAATAGGCCAAACTGGCATAATTATGCCATACCGGGCAACCCTGACTGATGGAACTGAACTTGTGACTCATACCGTGTTCACTGTTTAGGGTTGCCAGATAGTTGGACGGGTTTATGGCCAAATTAACTGGTAAAAAAGTATTTACATTTTTATATTTTGAGGATTAAAATACATTGTATTTAAAAACTCATTAAAATGTGAGTACGTTTAAGTACTTGGGTAGTGTGATGAGTAAGGATGGAGGTTTGGAGGGTGAAGTGCTTGAAAGGGTACAGCAGGGAAGAAAGGTTGCTGGTTCTTTGAAAGCAGTGATAAGAAACAGGGAAGTGAGCATGGAAGTGAAAAAGTTACATGATAGTATTGTGATACCAACTCTAACGTACGGAAGTGAAGCTTGGACGTTGTTGGAAGTGTCATAAAGACTTTGTAGTTACTTGTAGAGAAGTATATTTTAGACTTGTAGTCGAGCGGCTTTTATATCTTGTAGTAGTTTCCCCACCAGATGTCATGTAGTGACGGGAGAGGTAAAGAATAGTATGGGACTATTTTTATTTGTCTTGGAAATATTAAACAGGTATAATAGTATAAGTCCTGGGTAGCTACCTCCCTGTCTCGCTATCTCTCTCTCTCTGTTCTAAGGCTAATCTCTGTCTCGACCTCTCTCTAGGGTCGCTTGTCTCCTTCTGTCTAGCCTGTTCGGTGGCTAATCTCCGTCTGAGCTCTCTTTCCTAAATTCTGGTATAGCAGGGGTGGACTAGATCTTTGTTCACGAGAGGACTGCTGACAGCTAACTGCATCATCTCCTTACTGGCCGCTGTCGTCAGCTTTCCTCAGTGTTAAGAGTGTGTAAGCATGCTTAGCACTGCTCGATTCTCGCAGACACAACACCTTCTCATCATTTGACTTCCTGCTTCTATCTGTCTCTCTATCTATTTATTTATCTATCTATCTAGTATGATTTGCAATTATAATATGGAGACCTACCACATTGCTCTGCCGCGCAAAAATGGCGTACCATCGACATTTAATAGTTATAACATATTAATACATACTACATACACATTATAATGAACTTATAAGCTAATTAAGTGAAATACATAATATTGTAAAGTAACATAATTGTATGAATATTGTATACATATATTATTCATAGTAAATAGTGATTATTCAGTAATATTACATTTAAACAAGTTGTATACATATTTGAATAAATGCAATGGTTGTTGTATAACACTTGTAAGACGTGCATGTACAACAGACGTACGCATATAATTGTGCAATGGTAATACTGCTAGGTTATACATTACATATTTGAGTTATCACTTTAGTAATGTCTAATATTTCACCTAACTTGTATGATGATACTGGTAATACAGAATTGTGCTATAATTGTATGACTTATAATATTGTACTAACATTGTGGTACTACATAATTGTGTTGGCCTTATAATTGTAGTTACATTTTGTTAATGCAACTATTACATATGTGTCTTGGCCTTATAATTGTAGTTAAAGTTACATAAAAGTTACATCTTGTTAATGCAACTGTTTTGTCGTTACATAATTGTTACATATCGTTTGTAGGTACATAATTGTTGTTAAAGTTACATAAAAGTTACATCTTGTTAATGCAACTGTTACATAATTGGCAAAGTGTAACATAATGCAATCGTTTGTCGTTACATAATTGTTACATATCGTTTGTAGGTACATAATTGTAGTTAAAGTTACATAAAAGTTACATCTTGTTAATGCAACTGTTACATAATTGGCAAAGTGTAACATAATGCAATCGTTTGTCGTTACATAATTGTTACATATCGTTTGTAGGTACATAATTGTAGTTAGTGTAACATAATGCAATCGTTTGTCGTTACATAATTATAGTATGGAGTTACATAATTGTAATAACTGCAGTCCTAACATATGCTGCGGTCGATGATAGTGATGATGTGTCGTGCCACTTGTATGTGGAGACAACAATTTGCTTTTTTGTTTGTAGATTATGTGGTATTTTGACTTATGTAGTAACATTTACACTTATTTTCATTTGTTTGTTATGTGATCTTACTCTATTTCTCTTTTTTCTGTTTTACTTTTCTTTCTTTCTTTCTTTTTTTTTTTTTTGTATGTATTGATTTTCCATAGTTTGTTTCTCTTTGCTTGTGTACGCTTGTTTCCATGTTGTTCATGGTTACATAATTACTGGCTAATTTTCTTGGGATACTTTTTTAAAGTTTAGTTTATATTGCACAGATACTATAAAATGATATTATATAGTCCCATATTTTGTTATTTTATATAAAAAATATATACATATACACTATATACAGTATTAACTATACACACTGATTCGTTGTTCACCTGTACCTATCGTGAGTAATATGTGTGTCAGCACTGTGTGGAAATCATTGTCTTCACGATTGTGTTGAAGATGTTCACTCTTGCTAACGGCATTTGTGTTGGCCATTTTTTTTTTTTCTTCTCTAGGTTACCTTGTAACTTAATTTGTCTGTTTCCACTAGGTAGCTTTAATTAATAAATGTTTAATACAGTTCTTTTAATTGCTCACTGAGTAACTGTGATTGTATATTTTCTTTATTACTTTGTAGATATAATTAATGTATAGTTGTATGTATGAAACACGTATTTTATGTAGGTATAAATGGTAACACTCGTTGGTAGTAAATAAATGTTATAATAAATGAATGAATATATACAGTGTAGAATATTTATTGTTGGTGCAAGTATTTAATGATTGAATTATGAAGATAATTGAAGTAAGTATGTGTATTTAAGTTGTAACTATACAGCACGTTTTATATGTTTGTGCAGAAGCTTATTGTCTATCACTGTGTATTGTATAAATGAAGTAACTATGTAACTCACTAATTTTTACCGTGGTGAGAATGGTGTGAGTGGTGGTGCAGGTGGTGTGTTGACTGACGTGGCGTCTGTTCAGCAAGCACGCATGATGACCTCAACTTCCCACACTGGTAGCTGTGGTGAGTGAATGAGTAGCGATGAGTAACTTGAGTGAAGACGAGTGAGTAAGATGAGTTGTAAATATGGACTTGGTGTTTGCTTCGTCGTCCTGACCTCTTCACACCTGCGTAAACGTTGGGGGTTGGGTGGATGTAGCAGAGAGAGGAGGGTGAGGTCTGGTGGTTATGAGTTGTGAGTCGTCTCTCACTCTTCGTTTGTTTGTTTGTTTTCTTTCTTTCTTGATGTATTCTTGGTCCTTTTTTCTTGTGATTTACTCGTTGTGGGATGAAGAGTGCTGCTACTTGTAGGTGCGTGTAGAAGATTATACAGACGACGTAGAGTTGTTAATTGTAGTTGATTGTAGATGGCTGTAGTTCGCTGATTCGTCGTAGACTTGTAGACTATTTGCACTGTAGGCTGTATTTTGTAGGATTTTGCTTTTAATTCGGAGACGATGTCCGCAGATTTGCTGGTTTGTCATTAAGCTACTTGCAAGGCGTCGAGTGATCTCTTGACCTCTGCATCAGCGTAATGATCTGGGAGACGGAGGGGGCAGGAGCTGATATTGTTGGTTGTTGTCAATCTTGATATTTTGTAGGAATTTAATGTTGATTCGTAGACGAGGTTCGTATCCCACCGCTGCCACCAAATGTCATAAAGACTTTGTAGTTACTTGTAGAGAAGTATATTTTAGACTTGTGGTCGAGCGGCTTTTATATCTTGTAGTAGTTTCCCCACCAGATGTCATGTAGTGACGGGAGAGGTAAAGAATAGTATGGGACTATTTTTATTTGTCTTGGAAATATTAAACAGGTATAATAGTATAAGTCCTGGGTAGCTACCTCCCTGTCTCGCTATCTCTCTCTCTCTCTCTGTTCTAAGGCTAATCTCCGTCTCGACCTCTCTCTAGGGTCGCTTGTCTCCTTCTGTCTAGCCTGTTCGGTGGCTAATCTCCGTCTGAGCTCTCTTTCCTAAATTCTGGTATAGCAGGGGTGGACTAGATCTTTGTTCACGAGAGGACTGCTGACAGCTAACTGCATCATCTCCTTACTGGCCGCTGTCGTCAGCTTTCCTCAGTGTTAAGAGTGTGTAAGCATGCTTAGCACTGCTCGATTCTCGCAGACACAACACCTTCTCATCATTTGACTTCCTGCTTCTATCTGTCTCTCTATCTATCTATTTATCTATCTATCTAGTATGATTTGCAATTATAATATGGAGACCTATCACACAAGTCAAGAGTGAGAGCAGTGGAAATGAGTTATTTAAGAGAAGCCTGTGGAGTCACATGGAGAGACAGGCTGACGAATGCAGATATAAAGGAGCGTTGTGGTGTTGATGTGGATGTGATAGGAAGCGTTATGAGGAACACACTGAGGTGGTTTGGCCATGTGGAAAGGATGGAGGGTGAAAGACTGACGAAGAGAGTGTATGTGAGTGAGGTGGAGGGGGGAAGAGGGAGGGAGAGGCCGAGGATGAGATGGAGGGATGGGGTGGAGAGGTATATGAGAGAGGGGGGTGTGAGTTGGGAGCAGGGCAGTGAAATGGCGGGGGACAGGGCGACTTGGAGGCAATTTGTTTGTGGCCACCCCAAACGGGATTGAGGCGTCTGGCAATAGATAGATAGACAGATAGAAAATATTTAAATACTATATTTAAATACATGAAAGCCACAGTATTTATACAGTTCTAAATACAGAAAAGTATTTAAATATATATTTAAATACAAACATATTTAAATAATGCCCAGCTCTGTCTATACTGTTGTTTGCAGATGATACTGTGTTGTTAAGTGAAGACGAAGGGGAGCTGCAAGGGTTGGTGGATGAGTTTGGGAGAGTGTAAGAAACGGAATCTAAAGGTGAGTGTAGGGAAGAGCAAAGTTATGGCCTTCGAGAGAAGTGTACAGTGAGGTTGGATGAGGAGGAAATAGAAAATGTGAGTGCACTTACATACTTGGTTAGTGTGATGAGTAAGGATGGAAGTTTAGAGGGTGAAGTGCTTGAAAGGGTACAACTTAAAAGAAAAGTTGCTGGATCCTTGAAAGAAGCGTTAAGAAACAGGGAAGTGAGCATGGAAGTGAAAATGTTACTACAGACAGTATTGTGATCCCAACTCTAATGAATGGAAGTGAAGCTTGGGCCTTGTTGGGAGGGACTTTTATGCGCGGTTGTGAAGAGAGCAGACGTGTGCTGAGCTATTCTCTAGCTTTTAGGACTGCCTCACTGGCTTTAGTTCTTTTTTTTTCACCTTTCTGGTGGTCAATAGGATAGTTAGTACTCATTTTCCTCCTCTCCCTCTTAGTTTAGAACAGTAGGTGTCTGTTCTACTATACTGAGTTTACATTTGCTTACTCGCCCACGGAGGGCCCGCCTCACTGATCGCTCTGGGGCGTGAACTGACAAAGTCGGGCCTCCCTGGAGTGGTTTGAGAGGGCAACCTCAGACTTAGGTGTTAGGTCCCAGGATTGTCCTTTGCTCGTTTTCTCACCTTCTTCCCACTTCCCCCGTTAGGGGGGAATGGTACTATGACGGACGCCCCTACTGCCTCCCCCCCCTTCAGGGGAGGAGGTGGTCCTGACCGACCCCTGACTGATCAATGGACTGACAGCCCCCAGACAGAACGGCCCCAGACTCGTCAGCCTCTTGACATAAATGTCAAAAAAGCGGAGTTTGTTATTGTCCATGCTCTAGGTTCCACTCCCTTGAGCAGTCTCAATCCCTTCATGATCAAGAGGGTTATTGATGGCTGTGCTGGGGAGGTGGAACAAGTAAAAAAACTTGCGAATGGAGACCTCCTTGTCAAGACTAGTAATTCCTCCCAAGTTAAAGACTTGCTGAAGCTGCATAAGTTTCATTGCTATGATGTCGAAACCAAGATCCCAACTTCCATGAATTCCTGCAAGGGGGTTATTACTTGCAGGGATCTTATGGTGATGAGTGAGGAAGACATCATAGAGGAACTTGCTCAGTAAGATGTCATTGATGCCAGGTTTATAACTAGATTTTCCGAAGGCATGAGGACGAAGACGGCCACTATTGTTTTGACTTTCGGCGAGGTTTCACTCCCGGCACATGTCAAAGTTGGCTACGAAATTGTTAATGTCAGACCATATATCCCCAACCCACTCCTTTGCATGAAGTGTCAATTATATGGGCACGTTGCTAAGAATTGTCGGGCTTCACAGTCAGTGTGTGGCAAATGTGCAACACAGGATCACGATGCCGAGCAATGCACATCAGAGACTATCTGTTGCTTTCACTGTAAGGGTGCTCACTCCACTTACTCTAGGGCTTGTCCCAAGTGGAAGGAGGAGAAAGAGGTCTGCACAGTGAAGACAACTGAAGGTGTCTCCTACTATGAAGCAAGGAAAAAGGTGAAGGAGTTGCATGCAACTCCTACGCCGAATAGGTCCTATGCTTCGGCAGTGATGTCCCGTCCCGTGTTGTGCTCTGCTGCAACACAGACTGACCCTGAACCGGTTCCTCTTGCCACACATTCTACCTCTCCATCTCAGCCTCCTGTCCAACCCACCTTTCAACCTGATACCCCTGTTACAACTTCCTACTCTCAGGCAGCTGCTGCTTCTCAGTCAGTCAAGTCTAAAACGAAGCCTGACAACTCTTGTAAGTGTAATATGACCACCCTTACTAAGTCATGACCTAATGTTCTTCCTGCTCCTGGCCCAGCGAGGGAGAGAAAGGGTAGCTCTTCCTCGGTGGAATCTGGGACCCTCGTAATTGATGAAAATATGGAGGTTTCCGTAAGCAAGCACCTGGATAGGTCCGCCGGTATCACCCACCAGAAGGCGAGTGGTAAAAAAAGCCTAAGCACACTGGCCCCCAACGTAAATCTTAAACTGTCACTTTCACTGTATTACAGTGGAATTGTAGAGGTGTTGGGAATAAGTTACAAAATCTAGCAATTTTGCTTTCAATACACAGGCCAGACGTTGTTTGTTTACAGGAGACGCGCCTGGAGGATCACCCTGATCCTCCACAGTTCAAACACTACCACTCGTATAGAAGATATGAAGGTCACGGAGTTGCCATTTACACACACAAATCACGCCCACAAACGGAAGTGATTCTAAATTCTACTCTGGAAGCTGTCACATGCAGAGTAAAATTTAATAACACATATCTGTTTATTTGCTCTCTGTACTGTCATCCACATGGCCTCATTGATAATGATGCTTTAAATTCACTATTTGAACATCTTCCCAGAAATAAGTTAGTGTTGGGCGATTTTAACGCCTATCACTAGCAATGGGGTAGCTTGAGGATTGATGGTCGTGGGGAGCAAGTAGCCGACCTAATACTATAGTCCAACCTCTGTCTTCTGAACGATGGTAGAGCAACTCATGTAGATGATCGTACTGGTAACTTTTCGGCCATTGACTTATCTTTTGCCTCCCCTGGTATACATCAAGATTTCTCATGGGACCCTTATGATGACTCCTTGGGAAGTGATCATTTACCCATCTGTCTTTCTTATACACGCGACATCATTTCAGACCCTCCACCTCCAAAATTTAATTATAAGAAAGCAGACTGGGGATCCTTCTCAAGGATCGCAAATTTAGATATATCTGGGGAGACCATTGATGTTAAGGTCGAAAATGTAACTACTTCCATTTTACACACAGCTGAGGCTGCTATTCCCAAGACTTCTACAGTCCATGCAAAGCATAGAGCACATTGGTGGACGCCGGATTGCTGACAAGCATTAAGAAAATGCAATAGGAGAAACAGGATTTTTGATAGTCAGCCCACTGAGGAAAATTTTATTGCATACAAACAGGCACGGGCTGAGGCAAGGAGAATAATAAGAAGGGCCAAACGTGACTCCTGGCGGTCCTTTGTGTCCACGGTGACTAGTACAACACCATTAAGTAAAGTCTGGTCCACAATAAGAATATTAAATAATAAAGGCCCATATTTCCCTGTGACCACCCTGCAGGTGAATAACACCATCTATGACGAGCCCGTGGACGTTGCTAACATCCTCGCCAGGAGTTTTTCTCATATAAGTACCTCAGCCAATTATGATCCGCGTTTTCAACATCATAAACGCACGGCTGAGCTACAGTTAATTGACTTTGCCACAGAAGACTTAAGTCCCCATACAATCGAGAGTTTATGCTAGATGAACTGCTCCTTGCCCTTAAATCCTGTAAAGACACCAGCCCTGGACCAGACACCATCACGTACGGTATGATCCAGCATCTTAATCAGGACAACCCAATTAAGATGTTAGCACTGTACAATGAGAATTGGGCGTCTCGAACGTTCCCAAACTCATGGCACTTTGCGCACGTGATACCGATACCCAAAGAGGCTGGTCGTCTTATGAATCCCACTTCATTTCGTCCTATTGTGTTGACTTCTTGTCTATGGAAGATCATGGAACGTATGGTAAATAATAGGCTTCTTTTTGTTTTAGAGTAGAAGAATTTGTTAAATGATCAACAATGTGGCTCCCGCAAATACAGAAGTTCACTAGATCATTTAATGAATTTGGAGCATTGTATTTCAGAGGCATTTCCCAATAAAGAATTCATGATAGGGGTGTTCTTGGACATCCATAAAGCCTATGACATGACATGGCGACACGGTATACTAATGAAGCTCTATGCTTATGGTTTAAGAGGAAATTTGCCAATTTGTATTTCAAAATCTTAAGGGACAGGACTTTCTCTGTCAAATTGCCCCGTAACGTAACATCGGATATATTTATCCAAGAAAACGGGGTGCCGCAGGGAAGTGTGCTTAGTCCTACTTTATTTAGTATTATGATCAATGATATTCTGTCATCAGCTCCCATCCTGAGGAATCTTAAATACTCACTCCACGCTGACGATTGTGCAATATAGCACTCTTCCCGTAATGCACAATTTTCAGCTGGGCAGATTCAAGCTGCCCTTGACTCCGTCCACCAATGGGCCTAGCAGTGGGGATTTAAGTTTTCCATCCGTAAGTGTACCACTGTAGTTTTTACGACTCGTAACTTACCTAGTTTGTGATTAACTTTGGATGATCAGGCGGTACCTTTTCAAAATTCTGTAAAGTTTTTGGGAATACATTTTGATCGTCGTTTGAACTTCAAAATTCATGTTAATAATTTGATTGCTCATTGTGATGAACCGGTAAATGTCCTCAAGTACCTAGCGGGTACCACATGGGGTGCCGACAGAAATCTTTATTAACCCCTAGGGTACGCAATTCTCCAGCCTCGACTGTCCCTCAGGACACAAAAACAGGCCAATTTTTCGAATTCCTCAAAGGTTAAAAGTTTTATGCCCGATTTATAGAGCTTGAATTTACACACCTGAAAACGCAAACCCCACCCTTCCAGACCCAATAGTTACCGAGCTATGGTCCGTCAAAGTTTATAATAGTTACCCGTCGCGGCCCCGGCGAGAAAGAAAATACGCTGCTCGCACCTGTTTTCTTTGCAACAATACGTACAAAAATCACCAAAATCAATTTTTTTTTGGTGTGTATAGATGTTATAAACCCTTGTAATGTACTTAGAAAAAAATAAAATAGTAACAAACCCCCCAAATAAATATGATAAATAAAAATTATCCTTCCCTCCTCTCCTCTCCTCATACCTCCAATCCCCTCCCTCCCCTTCCCTTCCTTTCCCTTCCCCTCGCCTAACCTCCCCTCCCCTTTCCTCTTCCCCCTTCCCTCCCTGCCGAGCTCTCAAATCTAGCAAGGGAAATAGGTCATGAACTCCCCAATAAAAATATGATAAATAGCAAAAATTATCCTCCCCTTCTCTCCCCTCTTCAAACCTCCAGTCCCCTCCATCCCCTTCCCTTCCCTCCCCTCCTCTCTCTTCTCCTTCCCTCCCCTCCCCTCGCGTAACCTCCCCTCCCCTTTCCCCTCCCCTCTGAGCTGTCAAATCTAGTTTTCGTTTCGTTTCGTCTGGTTTCGTTTCGTTTCGTTTTGAAGGCTCCAACATGCTTCCATGCATCGGGATAAAATAGAATGTCTTTATCAAGTGGGTTTCGACTAAAGACAGCTAAAGTAATTGTGGTGTGGATATCTATATGCAGACACCAATAAATTACAGGTAATGATTCAAAAACACGTGCCATAAAGCGTAAAAAATACGCATAACATTCGAGGCCGGGGAGGTGCTAGGTGGTGCGGGTAAGGGGTGGGAGGGTAGGGGGAGCTGGTAAGGCCAGGAGGGGGTGGATGGGGATCGAGGGATGGGAGGAGACCACCACAAGACACAAAGGAAGGGCCAAAGTGGAGTACAGGGACGTGGAGGGAAGGTAGGGGGGAAATACCCTCCCCCCAGTTGACTGGGGAGGGGGATGTGGGGGGGATCCACATGGGAGTGGGGGTTGTTGTTGTGGTAAGAACGGTGGGAGGTAGGGTAGTAACAAGGTAGTGGAGTAGAAGGACATGGTGAGAGGGAGGTGTGGGTACACCCCTCCACCGCCTGGTTACGGGACTGGGTCCCCCCTCCGGTGTGTCCAACACCTAGTTCTAATTGGTTAGAAGCCGTCTACATTACAGCTGGGGTGGAGCCAGTTTCTGCCAGTTTTTTGTTGATGTTGTACGATCGGTGTTGCTCGTCATCTTAAGAAATTGCGCAAAATGCCCGATCGATGAGATGAGCACTTAAAGGATTCATGGTGTATAAGTCCCTTATTCGATCAAAGCTAGACTATGGCGCACAGGTGTATGGCTTGGCATCTGATGCCACGCTGAAAAGATTCGATGTGTTGCAGAATAAATGTTTGCGAATGTGTCTTGGAGCCATCAGGTGTACTGGCGTAGCTCATATGGAAGTGGAGGCAAATGTGCCTCCCCTCCGTATTCACTGAGACCACATGGTCTTATCATATGGCCTACAAACATCGAGGAAAAGTAATATCGGCAATGTGGCCTGTACCCCCCTGCGTCAATACCACCGCCTTATGAGGGGGGTGCATTGGCCACTTGCCGTTCGCCTCCACTTACTAACTCAGGAGCTTGGAGTGGATGTCAATGACTGTGACAAGTTGGTGTTTAAAAATATAGCGCCTTGGGAGCCACCCGGCTTTACAGTGGATGAATCATGGCTCCCAGCACCAAAGGCCAAGGCGCCGGAGGCGGAGGTCCACCACTTGTTTCGTAACATCATCGTTCGTCACTTGGGGTCCCGTCAATTGTACACCGATGTCTCCAAGTCGAGTGAATGTGTGGGTGCAAGTGTGTGGTTGACTAAATGTGCACTTTTTTTTTTTTTTTTATGCGAGGAAGAAGGAACCAAAGGCCATGAGCCCGCAGTAACAGTTCCCTCCAAGAGAAAAACAAAATACAATAGAGAGCCAAATTCAAGATCCGATCATTTTGAGATGCCTGGACACACTGAGTTTGAAAGACTGGAGATCATAGGCAGGAGGAAATACAGACAGAGGGAGACAGTTCCAGAGCTGACCTGTTGCATGAATGAAAGACTGGGAGTAACGGTTAACTCTTGCATTAGAGAGTTGGACAGAAAAGGGATGAGAGTTTGCTGCCAGACGGGTGCTACGCGCCCGTCGTAGAGGTGGAGGAATGCAAGCAGACAGTTCAGAGGAGCAGTGACCATTAAAGTAGCGATAGAAAAGAGATAAAGATGCAACAGTGCGGCGAAGAGACAGAGGTTGAAGGGAGTCAGTAAGAGGAGGAGAGTTAATGAGACGAAAAGCCTTTGACTCCACCCTATTGAGAAGAGCTGTATGTGGGGAGCCTCCCCACACATGAGAGTTGTACTCCACACAGGGGCGGATAAAACCCCTGTATAGAGTCAACAATTGTGCAGGGGTAAAGAAAGAGCGGAGTCGGCTTAGCACACCCAATCTCTTGGAAGCAGATTTTACAAGAGATGTAATATGATCTTTCCAAGATAAGTCCTGAGTAAATGAAACCCCAGGCATGTTCAAGGATGATGCAGGATTAATCTGAATATTATTAAACATTAGTGGGTATACCTGTGGAAGATTTTGTCGGGTTGATAGGTGTAAGAACTGAGTCTTAGAAGCATTAAAGACAACCATATTATTTTTACCCCAGTCAGAGATATGAGCCAAGTCAGACATTAGGTGTGCCATAGCCTCATCCCTTGTTTCTTGAAGTAACTGTTGAGATGGGCGTTGCGGGAACCGAATGGAAAGGTGAAGGGTGGAGTCATCAGCGTATGAGTGGATAGGGTTAGATGTACAGCTTAGAAGATCATTGATGAATAAAAGGAAGAGAGTTGGTGATAGGACAGAGCCCTAAGGAACACCACTGTTGATAGATCTAGGAGAAGAACGATGGCCGTCTACGACAGCAGCTATAGAACGACCAGAAAGGAAGCTAGCGATGAAGTTACAGATAGAAGGATAGAAACCGTAGGAGGGCAGTTTGGAAATTAAAGATTTATGCCAGACTCGATCGAAAGCCTTTGAGATGTCAAGTGCAATGGCAAAGCTTTCGCCAAAGTCCCGAAAGGAGGATGACCAGGAGTCTGAAAGGTAGGTGAGAAGATCGCCAGTGGAGCGTCCCTGACGGAACCCATACTGACGATCGGAAAGAAGGTTGTGATAGGAAAGATGCCTTAAAATTTTTTATTAAGAATTGACTCGAAAACTTTTGAAATACAGGACGTTAAAGCAATTGGACGATAGTTGGAGGGTTGGGAGTGGTCACCCTTCTTTGGGACTGGCTGAATGAGAGCAAACTTCCAGCAAGAAGGAAAGGTACAAGTTGACAGACAAAGGCGAAATAGTTTGCCTAGGCAGGGTGTAAGCACAGAAGCACAGTTTTTGAGAACAACAGGAGGGACCCCATCAGGCCCATATGCCTTGTTAGTACTGAGGCCAGTAATGGCAGAAAATACATCAACTGAAGAAATTTTAATGTCAGCCATGAGGAAGTCAGAGGGGGGAAGTGATGGAGGAACAGCACCGGAATCGTTTAAGGTGGAATTGGAGGAGAAAGTCTGTGCGAAGAGATCTGCTTTATCAGTAGAAGAAATAGCTACAGAACCATTAGAGTAGAAAAGAGGAGGGAAGGATGATGAGGTAAAGTTGTTAGAAAGATTTTTGGCAAGGTGCCAGAAGGAGCGGGAAGAATTCGAGTTGGAGAGTTGAGAGCATTTAGTATGGATGAAATTATTTTTAGTAGAGCGAAGAACAGACTTAGCACGATTCCGGGCAGAAACGTAAAGGTATCGGTTGCCGACTGATACATCTGTGTTTACCTCCGAACTTTTTGCTATTAACAAAGCCATAGACTATGCTCTCAATTCTAGGCATGACTCATTTGTCATATTTTCGGATTCAAAATCAGCCCTTCAGGCAACTGGATCTTGTACTACGGACTCTCACGAGATCCAGGGCTGCCTCGTTAATAAGTTACATTCATGAAACAAGTCATTCACGCTGATCTGGGTGCTTGGTCATTGTCGTATCTACGGCAATGAGCAGGCTGACTTACTTGCAAAGTCGGCTGTAGAGCTCGAGGAGACTTGGGACGTTCCTTGTGATCTACGGTCGAGTCTCTCTCTCGGAAAGAAATCAATAAATCTTCTGTGGCAAGGTCAGTGGACCCGACTAAATATTTCAACTTGTAAGCCGCACTGGGCGACTGGGACACTGCCAACCGCCCCAGTCGCCTTGAAGAAAAAGTATTGGCGAGATTACGGCTCAATGCCACCGTTTTAACTCACATGAAACCATATATGAAAAGACGCTTCCCACCGCACTGTGACATCTGTAATGCGGTGTTATCTATCAGTCATATCATCTTGTGCTGTCAGCGATTTATTCGTGAACGTGCTTCACTTATAAATTACTGCGGCGCAATAGACTTCCCCTTCACCCTTTCCACCATCCTGGGTGATGGGGACATTGTTATGACTGATAAATTGATGGCTTTCTTGAGAGAGACTGGACTGATCAGAGTGATGTGACTTTTTTACCGTGTGGTTATGGATTTTATCAACTGTAAATATATATATATATATTGTACTATTAATTAGGGTTGACAGTTGACGTATTGTATTTGAAATAGTTCCTCCTCCCACTGACCTATTTCTAATATTGATGTCCCCTACATTAAACCCCGTTCCTCGACTGACAGTCACCAGCTGATGAGTGCAAGTGTGCAATATAGAAAGGTATTGGGCACTTGCGTCGATGGTGGTCTGTTGGGCGAGGTTCTTCACTTTTTGTACATATTATGTAAATACATTATACCATGTTCCTGAAGTTACTAATTAGGGCCGACAGCTGACGTATATGGAAATGTTCCTGACTTGTCTGGTTCTCTTTCATATATTGACGTCCCCTACATTAGGTTATGCCTCGACTGACAGTCACCAAGTGATGAGTGCGGGTGTGCAATGTAAAGAGGCATTACATATCTGCAGTCGATGGTGTTCTCTTGGTCGAGGCCTTTCTACCATTAGTGTAGGTTTAGTTATTTGTCTCTTTAGGATTTAGTATAGGTTAGTGATTTGTCAGTTAGGTAGTTTCAGGTTTTTTAGATTAGGCATTTTTGTTTATAATGTAAGGTCAAAAAATATAAAAATATAAAAAAATAATAAATATAAAAATACAAAAAAATAATAAAATAAAAATTATTATATATATATGTACGTGTGATTGAAAGTATGTCTGTATATATGCATGGAAGTGTGTGTGTATATATATATATATATATATATATATATATATATATATATATATATATATATATATATATATATATATGGGTAGCTGTATATACATATATATATCTGGCCTTAATGACCAGGGGCTTTGCCCCAATGGTCGATAGTCCAATTAAAAAAAAAAAAAAAAAGGCCTTGTTGGAGGGACAGAAGTCAAGAGTGAGAGCAGTGGAAATGAGTTATTTGACAGGAGCCTGTGGAGTTACATGGAAAGACAGACTGACAAATGAGGAAGCGAAGGAGCGTTGTGATGTGGATGTGGATGTGATAGGAAGCGTTAGGAAAAACACACTGAGGTGGTTTGGCCATGTGGAGAGGATGGAGAGTGAGAGACTGACGAGGAGAGTGTGAGTGAGGTGGAGGGGGGGGAGAGGGAGAGGGAAACCAAGGATGAGATGGAGGGATGGAGTGGAGAGGTATATAAGGGGGGGGGATGTGTAAGCTGGGAGCAGGGTAATGAAATGGCGGGGGACAGGGTGACATGGAGGCGATTTGTTTGCGGCCACCCCTTACGGGATTAAGGTGTCTGGCGATAGACAGATAGACTTTTGTCTTTGACTGTACATTATTTTAGTACATCGTTATTTGTTAGTATGAACTGTCTGAACACTCCTGTCAAGTCATCCGAAGCTCCTGGTCTTTACATTGCCCCAGACTATTGCTCTGTCAAGTCAAATTCTGTCTCTACGTACCCAACCCGTCAACGCTATGCTATTCGTTCACAAAACTTTGAAATCTGTGGATCTATAAATATCTCTTCCGTTTTCCCCATTGATAATATATCACCACCTCAGCTAGACATGATTGCTTACCTAAACAATTCTGACTTCGTGAATGTTCAGATGTCTCACTTCCTGCACTACCCTTTTTAAGCACTCGTTTTGTATATCCTCCTATTGCAGTCATTCTGCTAGGGATTTTGCTTATGATGGTTTATGTCCATTGCTGTTAAAAGTATGGAAAAAAGACTGTGAGATTAGATTACGGCACTGAACAGGGAAACCACTGAAACTTGATAAATGTGAAAGTGAAGAAGAAATTGCAACCTGACCTGAAATTGGGAATATGTGAGTGGCACTATGATGAAATGGGCAAGCCACGGCCCACTCTACCTCAAGTATACAGTGTTGATTTCTGTGAAGACATATGCACACTCAATTATTTGTATGAATATCATTTTGTTTTTATGAGACCTTATACTTTCGCGATGGCATTGTGATTCCTGTATAACCAGCTGTTGTTTTAACGTAATTTTCTTATAACTGCAACATACTGTACACTATATCAGTATTTTATCATTTTCTTCGGTATGTTTTCCCTGTTAACTAGTATGCCCTTATTATTAGTATTGCATATTGTCATAACATTCTTGTACTGTAGTGATAATACTAGTTCTTACCGTATTTACTACTTGAAATGTTTTCTATTAATCTCTCCCTCCATAACTCGTCGGGAGGCATCTTAAGTACCCAGGAGACAAATGTCCGTGAGCGGATGTTTGTTGCTTACTTTTGATGAGTCAGACGCTGGTAGAATGTCATATATCGGGAGTGCCCGGCTGCATTCTTACCAAATCTGCTGAGGAGACTGTTCTATGTGTACACAGTACAGTCATGACATTGAGCAATGCACACAAAGGAAAAACTGTTTCCTCTGTGCTGAAAGATTGTATGAGAGACAGAGTTCGACTAAACTGCGTGAGTGCAACATAGCTCACTCCCAGTAAAGCATCTAGTAGCAATACGGAGTCTTTAAGAACGACCGAAATATAGGAAAAATGAAGGTTCTGAGTAGCCCGATCTGTTTCAAAAAGTCTCCCTCGAACTGAATACAATCATGTGAAGGTAAGAATAAGAAGGGGCAAATAAAAAGCACAATATCTATGTCTTTTGATCGATCTATGACCGAAAATCTGACCTAGCTCTGTCACCTTGACATTTAACCGATTGTTCTAGACTTTGAAATACTTCGTCCTTGTAACCATGAAACCTTCCACTAAGCATGGTCCAGTTTGCATATAAATGGCTAAACTGACCATGCCCTGTCGCCGTGATCTTTGTTCTCTTTTTTTTTTTTCACTAATTTAATTTGTTCTTAACTTCAGATTGTTCTGCCAAATATAATTCAAATTGGATAACAACTTCTTGAATAAAAGATCCAAAAGTTACGGACAGTCCAGTGGCCATAACTCACGAGTACCCAGGATTCCTCTGGGAGAGATTTTGCTGGAAAGGTACTAAACGTACGGCCATCCGCCAATCGACTCATAGTTCCGTAGCTCATAGATCACTACATTTGGTTCCCGCAATTAACTTCTGAGAATGCCTAGTTCGGTCCTCTGTTTTGGACACTGGATACAAATGTGTAAAATTTTGAGGGATTTTTCTCAAATATTAAATACTTCACCTTTTAATTACCTTACATAATTTTACCTAATTATTTAAATCAGATCGAAACTGTAAAAGTTGATATAACAGAACTATTTTCTCTAGGTGTTTTCGGACTATTATTACCACGCTTTCGACCAACTGGAAAATGAAGCCCTTCCTAAAAAAAGAAAAGAAAAAAAAAAAAAAAACAGTTTTGCCCTTCTGCAACAGGGGTCAAGCAAGGAGATCCTGGGTGTATTGCCGATTGTAGTTTAGCGTGTTGGTGTTATGTTTAAGCCGCTTCAAATATTTTTTAGGTATAAACAGCTATGGAAATCATGGCTAGATGCTGTTGTTGTTGTTGATGATTCTCTCCTCAGTAGAGGAGACCGGGCCTTGCTGTAGCCCGGTTGGTGGTGGTTGGCTTGAGAGAGGTAAGGAGGAAGACAGGGCCTGGGGATTGCCCAGCACACACGTCCTGTCTCCTGGCTGAGTTTGTTGTGTGTGTGGGCTAGATTCTTACAAGAATTTAATTACACCGTGTTTTGAAGCAACTAAATGTTATATTTGTTAAGATTTACGGGCGCATCGGCGCCATCCCAATATCTGCCGATATAGTTAGATAGATAGATTGATAGATAGATAAATGCCTTAGAAGGGAATTTTCATTTTCAAATGGTAAGAAAAAACTTTTCTCCCGAATCCTTATTAAATCTCACCAAAATAAGTAAAGAATGCATAATCATTACCATTCTTTATAAATCTATTCCTAGTATATTAATAAATGTTATACCTGTGACAAACATCTGAATGAAATATGAAGTTCTTCCTCCTACTGTACTTTTTTTTTTTTTTTCTCGGCCTATCAACCCCTACAGTACTGTACATTAATAGGTGTTATACCAATAACAAATAACACAATGAGGTAAAATCATGTCGCTTACAAAGGAAATCAAACATCAAAAGACAATGGAACTAAACAAACTGTTCATCGCAGACAATGCAATTATTTAGGTTTAAATATCTATAGATTTAGATAAAGATATAGAATTTAAGTAACATATATAAGAATAATTTAGTTACATCCGTCCGAGATCGCCATTACTCATTTATCTTGGTGAATCCAGATAATTTTTTCAGGTTTTAGAGACATTCCAGTTTGGTAGGGTTATATTAAGCATCCACTAACCCTCTACTACTAGAGGTCTTTTCCAAGTTTAATATGATCTCCTAGGCGTAGGAAGAATATAATATTAAGGTTATTATTTGATGGAGATTTTGCAAATGACCTGGAAGTCTTCAGATTCGTCCCTAATAAATAATTCGTTATAATGTACGTCTAAGGTATTATCAACGTATGATCAATTTTTTCGTTCTCGTCAGGAATCCTTATATTAATGTTATTCCCATGCCGAGACGATTGAGTCCTTTCAATGTTCTATATATATATATATATATATATATATATATATATATATATATATATTCCTACACACACACACACCCACACACACACACACACACCCATATAGATATATATATATATATATATATATATATATATATATATATATATATATACCCTTGGGGGTAGGGGGGGTTTTCAAGAATACTCCCCCAGTATCCCTGCTTGTCGTAAAAGGCGACTAAAAGGGTTGGCGGAGGGTTAGTGCCCCTCCCCGGAAAACAACTAACTAAAAAACAAACAATAAGCCTCGAACAAGGACTGACCAAACGATGACGACCAAGGACCGGACAAAGGACATGGTTATCGGAACGTGGAATGTAAGGGGAGCGAATGATGAAGTGAAAGAGATATTGTCCAGGTGCTTGAGGGTGCGAAAGTGGATGTATGTGGAATAACTGAAACAAAATGGAGAGGAGAAAGTGTGAGAGAATGGGAGTATGGATGGGGTATATGTGCAGGAGTAGGTGAGAATGAGAGGCCAAAGGAAGGAGTATGTATAGTTGTGAGTAAAAGATGGAAGAAGAGCATAAGACAGTATGGATCAATTGGGTCAAGGATTGTGTGGGTAAAGTTGAAAGTTGGAATACAAATGTGGGCGATTGTGTGTGTGTATGCGCCTACGCAAGATCATACTAGAAAAGTGAGAGAAGAGTTCTGGACAAATGTAGAAGTGTGCATGGAAAAGTTTGGAAGGAATGAGTGTTTTTGATTGGTGATATGAATGGTAAAGTTGGGAATGTGAAGGTGGATGGAATAGTTGGTGAGTGGGGTGTGCCTGCTGAGATAGATGAGAATGGGAGTGCGTTAGTGGACATTTGTGCTGGGAGGGGGTTGGTGATAGCCAATACCCTCTTCAGACATAAAATGATCCACAGGTATTTATGGCGAGTGATGAGAAGGGTGGGTGGTGAACTGAATGAAAGGAAGGCAATGATTGATTAAGTGTGTGTGGATGAAAGGATGTGAAGATGTGTAATGGATGCAAGAGCTCATAGAGGTTGGGGGAGTGGACATTCTGACCACTACTTGGTGGTGGCCAGAATTAGAATTCAAGTAAGATGGAGAAATAGAAGAAGGGAAAGACGAGAGGAAGGAGTAGTTGCAAGGAGAGTGGAAAGGTTACAAGAGGATGAGAAAAAGGCAGAGTATAAGAGAGAAGTGGAGGAACGATTGGGCAATTATGAATTGGAGCAGATGGGAGACGTGGAAGGTGTGTGTAGGATTTTTACAGAAGAAATATGCGCAGCAGGTGATGTGGTGTGTGGGATGAAGAGAAGACGGAGGGGGGTGCAAGGAACAGCGTGGTGGACTCAAGAGGTGAGACACGCTGTGGCACAAAAGAGGAAAGCATACAATGAATGGATGAGAAATAGGGGCATGGAAGAAGTTGAGAGGTGGACGAGAGAGTTATATGTAGAAAGAAAGAGAGAGGTGAAAAGATTAGTAAGAGAGAGTAAGAAGAGAGTGGATAAGCAATTTGACTGTAACGTGGAGGGACTGTAAGAAAATGTTCTGGAAAGAGGTGAAAAGAGTAAGACAGGGTGGAAGTGAAGTTAGCAGGGGAGTGAAAGATAAAAATGGTAGATTACTAGTGGAGAAGGGAGAAAAAGTGAGCAGATGGAGAGACCACTTTAAGGAATTGTTGAACATAGAGGATGGAAGTAATGCGAGTATAAGTGGCTGGGGACTGGCTGGGAGAAAGAGGGAGGTGAGAAGACAGGAAGAAATCAGTAGGACAGAAGTTGTGAAAGCAATGAAGAAAGTTAAATCTGGGAAAGCCCCAGGAATTGATGGAGTGTGTAGTGAAATGCTGAAGCATGGGGGAGAGATAGTAGTAAAATGGATGTGGAAGATGTGCAGATTTGCCTGGGAGGAAGGTAGAGTCTCGGAGGATTGGAAGTCAGGTATAATCATTCCCTTGCACACAGGAAAAGGGGAAAAACAAGTGTGTGGTAATCATAGGGGCATTTGTCTTCTTAGTATGATAGGAAAAGTGTATGGTAGGATACTTATTGACAGAGTTAGATAAAGAACAGAGGAATTAGATGGAGAAGAACAGGGAGGCTTTAGGAAGGGAAGAGGTTGTGTAGATCAGATATTCATTCTTAGATCTTTAGTGGAAAAGTTTCTAGAGAAGGGAAAGAAGTTATATTTGACTTTCATGGATTTGGAGAAAGCATATGACAGGGTGGATAGACAAGGATTGTGGAAAGTATTAAGAATATATGGAGTAGATGGAAAGTTGTTGAATGCTGTGAAGAGTATGTATGATGGTGCTAAGGCTGCAGTGCGTGTGGATGGTGAACTAAGTGAATTTTTCTCTTTGGAGGTTGGGTTGAAACAGGGATGTGTCATGTCTCCATGGTTGTTCCATCTGTTCATGGATGGGGTAATAAAAGAGGTACAAGGTAGGGTAGTGGATGTTGGAGTTGCCCTGGTGAGAGAGGATAGTGTTTGGAAACTCCCTGTACTGTTGTTTGCAGATGATACTGTGTTGTTGAGTGAAGACGAAGTGGAGCTGCAAGGCTTGGTGGATGAGTCTGGGAGAGTGTGTAAGAAACGGAATTTAAAGGTAAATGTAGGGAAGAGTAAGGTGATGGTCTTTGAGAGAGTTGAAGTCAGTGAATGTGCTGTGAGGTTGGATGGTGAGGAATTGGAAAATGTGAGTATGTTTAAGTACTTGGGTAGTGTGATGAGTAAGGATGGAGGTTTGGAGGGTGAAGTGCTTGAAAGGGTACAGCAGGGAAGAAAGGTTGCTGGTTCTTTGAAAGCAGTGATAAGAAACAGGGAAGTGAGCATGGAAGTGAAAAAGTTACTACATGACAGTATTGTGATACCAACTCTAACGTATGGAAGTGAAGCTTGGACGCTGTTGGAAGGACACAAGTCAAGAGTGAGAGCAGTGGAAATGAGTTATTTAAGAGGAGCCTGTGGAGTCACATGGAGAGACAGGCTGACGAATGAGGATATAAAGGAGCGTTGTGGTGTGGATGTGGATGTGATAGGAAGCGTTATGAGGAACACACTGAGGTGGTTTGGCCATGTGGAGAGGATGGAGGGTGAAAGACTGAAGAAGAGAGTGTATGTGAGTGAGGTGGAGGGGGGAAGAGGGAGGGAGAGGCCGAAGATGAGATGGAGGGATAGGGTGGAGAGGTATATGAGAGAGGGGGGTGTGAGTTGGGAGCAGGGCAGTGAAATGGCGGGGGACAGGGCGACGTGGAGGATGATTTGTTTGTGGCCAACCGAAACAGGATTGAGGCGTCTGGCAATAGATAGATAGATAGATATTATATATATATATATATATATATATATATATATATATATATATATATATATATATATATAATTAATCCCTGGATTATCTAGATGTCCATTATCCGAACAATACATTATCTAGTCGCTGTGATGTGGCTGTCTGAAACCATCATTTGTACATTTTTCCATTTCATCCGTACAAAATGCTTGTGTTCAGGTAGGTATTATGGCCACATGAACATTTTCGCTTGGCCGGGCCTTTTTTTTTTTTTCATATTTTTTTTCATGTCACTGCAGGGTACCATATATATGAATGTACTATGTATATATACAGCAATATGCCACCGCTGATGGTAAGGATAATGAGGTGAGGGCAAGTAAAAGATGAACTGACTAATCACTTCACAAGAATAAAAGGGTGTGGAGAGACTTCTCTGCTATCTCCACCATCTCACCATCCCCAACTGTTCAAGATGCCATGCATTTAGTGCATCTACAGTTCGGCGGTACATGAAGACATCAGGCCAGTGTCCTGGCACTTGATGAACTCATACCTCTCCCTACAGTTGAACTAAACCACGATTCTCTGGACTGACATCGTAGGCATTATCGATCTGCTCAAAGCCTTCCCCTCAATGGGTCCTAGACAAGAGCAGGAGAGCACTGGGAAATGTGTAAACCCTGGAACTGTCGAGCTCGAACTCCTCTCTCCCTCTCTGGTCGATTTTTTTTTTTATGTGAGGAAGAAGGAACCAAAGGCCGAGCCCGCAAAACAGTTCCTTCCAAGAAACAAACAAAAACAATACAAAAGAGAGCCAAATTCAAGATCCGTTCATTTCGAGATACCTGGACACACTGTGTTTGAAAGACTGGAGATCATAGGAAGTAGGAAATACACACAGAGAGAGACAGTTCCAGAGTTGACCTGTTGCATAAATGAAGGACTGGGAGTAACGGTTAACTCTTGCATTAGAGTGTTGGACAGAAAAGGGATGAGAGTTTGTTGCTAGAAAGGTGCTATGCACTCGTTGTAGAGGTGGAGGGATGCAAGCAGAGAGTTCAGAGGAGCAGTGACCATTGAAGTAGTGATAGAAAAGAGATAAAGATGCAACAGTGTGGTGATGAGACAGAGGTTGAAGGGAGCCAGTAAGAGGAGGAGAGTTGATGAGACGAAAAGCGTTTGACTCCACCCTATTGAGAAGAGCTGTATGTGGGGAGCCTCCGACACATGAGAGTTGTACTCTAAACAGGGGCGAATAAAACCCTTATATAAAGCCAACAACTGTGCTGGGGTAAAGAAGGTACGGAGTCGGCTTAGCATACCTAATCTCTTGGAAGCAGATTTTACAAGAGAAGCAATATTTCCTTTCCAAGATAAGTCCCGAGTGAATGAAACCCAATGCATGTTCAAAGATGATGCAGGGTTGAGCTGGATATTATTAAACTTTAGTGGGTACTCCTGTGGATGGTGAACGACTTATACAGCTTAGGAGTGTTCTCTTATGGTAGGTTTACTGATGGTGTTGTCTAACTCTTCCAGCTCAAAAATCTCTCGTAAACGGAATAAAGTCGTATGGATGTAGCGAGAGTACCCCCCCCCCCATTCCCCGGGACAAAAGATTTTTGAAGTAAAGGAGTTAGAAGCCATAGGCTATTCTGTTCGTCAAGGGAGGCTTTATAGTGTCCCTACTTTAGCAGAGTATTTTCCATGTTAAACCAATACATTCCCTTTCATGTTACTTGGATTTTCAACTCCTTCACTTCCTCGAGGGAACACTGCCTTTCCATGGAGAAAAGGCGTCTATAGGTACGGCACAGTTTTCATGGAATCTGTGCTTGTCAAGTACATACTTACTATATATGCTATTATCAGGGGTCAGCCTATGTGTTCCCTTTGTAACAGTCGCATGAGCTGGCTACGACAAAATCCTTCTTCACAATGTACATTAACTACTGGCCGTGGACTGTGAATCTGCATCAGAGCATAAGATGCTAATTGTCTCCGGGTATCCCAGCCTTGCCACTTTTGGAAACTGTAGATTGGGTTGTTCTACGTCAAACTCTTGCTGTAGTTCCTTAACTTACAGTAGTGTAGATTTACATCCTTTTGAAGCTTATTTCACGTGGCTCAGCTGTAGAAAAAGATAATGTACGGTTTTACATCATTCTCATAGCACATCGTGACTGACACTTCATTCCAGTGTTAATCTGTTGCTACAGCTCAGCATTCAAACTGGAGATGTGGCAATTGTAGGCCAAGTTACAGTAAAATGAATTTAGTGAAGCCAGCATGGCTATTACTGAGCAACTGAGAGATGAGAGATGTAGGACAGCATAGGCCTTCGTGAGGTCAGAAGACCACGTGCATAATTTCTTCAGATCTATGTGCAATGGTTGTATATTGTGCTGGAGGCAAACACGAACAGGAGGAAAATAGTGCTTTTTTTTTTATTATTTTTTTTTTTACAAAAACCTTGGAGGCAATACTGAAGAATTCGTTCATATAAATACAAAGAACAAGATGAAGCTAATACAAGTGTATCTTCTAACTTCAGCCAATTATGTCGATAAAGCAAAGTTTCATTGAAGGATTATGTCATTAAATGAAATTTCAGCGTTAAAATCGAGACTAATAAGCAGTGGCGTACCAAGGGAAGGGAAGCCATGAGGCCATCCCCCCCTCCTCTTTTGCAATATACATACATATATATATATATATATATATATATATATATATATATATATATATATATATATATATATATATATATATATATATATATATATATATATATATATATATATCTAGGCTGCTTCCCCCAAGAAAAGGGAGGTAGCCAAGACAGGACGGCACACTCCCCATTTACTCACCCATTCAAACACATTCATTCACATCTTAGCCCCAAAGGGTAGAACGGACAGATTCCCACCGCACCACACCGCACAAGGGTCAACTGCACAATGCAATCAGTGACATCCGCAGCAGGGTCCGACAGCAGAACTGGTTTACCCCTGCCACATCATAACAGACCCATCCCCTTACCCGCACCTGACCTGACTAGCTGATCAGACCAAATGCGGGAGAATATCCCCTCAGGGCTGCGCCATCACTTATTCATTCACAATTTCTCTCCATTTATTTCTGTCACGCACAGCCACTCTTCCTTGCTTGACAGACATCCCTCTCACATCCAACGCTCTCTTCACACTGTCCATCCATCCTATTCGTGGTCTTCCTCTCAGCCTTACACCTCTCACATCAGATCTAGTTATCTTTTTCACCAATCGCTCATTATCCATTCTCTCCATATGCCCAAACCATCGCAACACCCTCTGCTCAACTCCACCAGCCATCTCCCGAACAACTCCAGTTCTCCTTCGCACTTCATCATTTCGCACCCGATCCATACGCGTCACTCCACACATACTCCTCAGACACCTCATCTCCATTACATTCAAACTTTTCCTCTCTGCTACACCCATATTCCATGTTTCAGCCCCATATAACGCAGTCGGTACCACAACACCTTCATACAGCCTTCTCTTTACATCCATTCTAAGCGAACGACATTTAAACACTTTTTTCATTCCTCCCAGCACCTTTCCTACTTCATTTATTCTAAACTTCACTTCTGCATCTATTCTTCCATCCACAGCAACATGTGACCCTAGATATTTAAAACAATCTACCTCCTCAAGCAACTCACCATTCAAAACTATATTCATCCCCCTACCATCTATCAACCTCGTACACTTCATCACTTTACTCTTATTCTCATTTACTTTCAATTTCCTTCTTTCACACACCCTTCCAAACTCCTCCACCAACTGTTTCAATCTCTCCTCTGAATCAGCCACCAGTGCAGTATCATCTGCAAACAGCAGCTGCTTCAGATTCCACTCTCCACCATCAACATTCACCAGACTCAGACCTCCACCTAAAACTCTTGCATTCACCTCCCTTACAACACCATCCATGTAAATATTAAACAACCAAGGCGACATCGCACATCCCTGTCGCAGCCCCACTCTCACGGGAAACCAATCACTCACAGCATCTCCCACTCTTACACACGCTCTACTATTTACATAAAAACTTTTCACCCCTTTTGGTAACCTACCATGAAGTCCATACAATCTTAAAACAGTCCACAAAGCCTCCCTATCAATTCTATCATACGCTTTCTCTAAATCCATAAATGCCCAAAACACATCCTTGCCTTTCGTTAAATACTTTTCACACACTTGTCTCACAGCAAACACCTGATCAACACATCCCCTCCCTCTCCTAAAGCCACACTGCTCATCACCAATCACTCCCTCTGTACCCTCTCTAACTCTCATAATCAACACTCTACCATACACCTTACCTACAACACTCAACAGACTTATACCCCTAAAGCTAGTACATTCATACTTATCACCCTTGCCTTTATACAACGGGACCACACAAGCACTTGCCCAGTCAATTGGCACCATACCTTTCTCAAAGCACACATTCAACAATCTTACTAACCAGTCAACAATAGTCACTCCACCACCCTTCAGGCATTCCACAGCACACCCATCCATACCTGCAGCTTTCCCTGTTTTCTTCTCCTTTACTGCCTTCTCCACTTCCTCCTTCGTGATCAAAGAATCATTTAACTCTCCCAACACATTTATTCCTTGCACCCTTCCATCTGCCACAATCTCAGCCATCCTTTCCTCCTCTACATTTAACAGTCTTTCAAAATACTCTGCCCATCTCTTCCATACTGCATCCATTTCAATTAACATCCTTCCATCCTCTGATTTTACTCGTTCTTCCTTCCCAAACTCTCCCTTCCACACCCTTTTCACCTTCCAAAACATTTTCTTATTCTGTTGAAAATTCTCTGTCAGCCGCCTACCCCAGATAGATTGATAGATAGATATAAATATAGATATATACCGGGTATATATATATATATATATATATATATATATATATATATATATATATATATATATATGTATACTGTATGTCATACTGCCCAGTATTCCTATCTATTCTGCTGAAGTTTTATTAAAAAAAAATAATGAGCATTTGAATTTTAGTACTATAAGGTTATTGGAGAGACTGAATCATAACTCAGTGGCATAGAGTACTTAAAAATTGCTTTAGAATATTTTATATTAATGTCTTATACCCATTCCACATGACCTCAAAATGATTATCAAATTGGCCAAAACGCAGTATTTTCTCCAGGGAGGAGGGGCTTACAGTGTCCCCTCGAACCCCCCAGCTATACGGGCTCGCTGCGCTCGACAAAGTCATGGGCTGCACAGTTAAAAAGATTAAAAAAAAAAAAGCCCCCCCCCCTTTTCAACTTCCTGGGTATGCCACTGCTAATAAGCGAAAATATCACTAACTTGATGCCGGTAATATTTATCTCGGCATTATGAGATTTCATTTTCAGGTTAAGAAAGTCCATAGTACCGGAGGAGTTGCTGATATTGTTACGTGATCCTATGCACTGACAGTAGAAATGCCTCTCATTATATATATATATATATATATATATATATATATATATATATATATATATATATATACACATATATATATATATATACAGTATATTCTGTTACATAGCCTATGATTTCATCATCCTTTGTGTAATTTTAACCCACAGTATGCTGCATGTTTGATCACGAGCGTGTTCTGCCTCAGTCCCCCCTTCTACCGTTATAGTAGAGTAAGTCGTCCTTTCTGTTGTTCAGAGCAGGATTGTCAGCTCTTTGTCCCCTATGGCTTCATTTGCGAGTCCTTCTTACAAGTTGTATCAAGCTCTGCTGGCCCCTATATAATGAGCTCAGTCTCTGCATTATTGCCACTTAGATCTACTCCTCATTTTGCTCACATCTCTGTCCTCCCCTGTACAGTTATTATTATTGTGAGTGCTCAGAAAGTCTCCAACCATCTAGCAGCTGTGTGTAATTTGAGTATAGCTGTTGTTGCATTTTTTCTTGTCCTGAGTAACATAAGGTTGATTCTTAGGCCTAGTGAGGTTTTTGTGATTTATGTAAGGTTCTTATTGTCAGCCATCATTAATGATATTTTGTATCTGTAATAATATATCTGGCATTCACTGAGTATTATCTGGTATCTCATTTTAACAGGGCTGACTTAGATAAATTTGCTCATGCTAATTTCGTGTTAATAGAGGCTATTGCAGTTAACCATATATTTAACCTGTTTTTTGCCATTACATTATCCTTATGAGTCCTGAATGTTTTGTTGTTAGTTTGAGCATTAAACTTTAACTTGTAATTTTACCTAACTCTTTTATTTTGAACCTGGACCTTTACGGGACAGTAGTGATTATTAGTATTCTCACTTAAAGTGTACATTATCTTTCTCTGTTCCGTAACAATTCGTACTGGAGATTATTTAAATTCGGACGGTTTTTTGAAGTTTATAATTAACTCATGCAGTTCGGTTTGTGTATCCCACACTGAATACAGTAAAATAGTCATAGAATAAATAGAACATAACTTTGTATTAAAAGGATTTCAATGCAAGAAAGGAAGAAAAAAAGTACTCCCTGCACAGCCTATACTTAATTTTTAACCATTTTTAAGGCTCAAATATTTAGACTGAGGAACTTGGAGCAGGAATTTTAAGTTATAAATCGTGTGTATATATGAATTTTGCGCGCTTTTATGTGTGTTACTAAATAACAATGTATTAACTCATGTTATACAACAGCGTACCTTGTAGGTTATCCTTTCTGCCAGACGATTTTGTTCAGCCTAGGACAGGTACTATGAACTGATGGGGTTACAGCCTTCAAGTGACCCTTTTACCACTGCAGATCTTGACCATGTTTGTTAAACAGTAGAAAACAAGAACAAAGTAAAAACTGTGTACTCGGGCTGAAGAGCTGAACGCAAACTTTCATTTTTATTGTATCAGTTATATTTTTTCTTCAAAGCCAGACAATTGTAATTTTGCTTCAACAATTCCATTTTGATAGCAACCTTTTACTAAGCTACCGCCTTTCGGCCTAGCTAGTTTCATCAAGTTCCACCAGAGCAAAGTACTTCTACTGTCTCCACTATATAGGCTCGCCCTCAGGTTTTTTCGTACCAGTACAGCCATCATTCCATGCCTATTCTGATGTTACTACAACAACAAGAACAACACCAATACTGCTGCTGCTGCTACTACTGCTACTATTGTAATACTAGGTGTTTTTGGTTCGGCTTCCCATACCTTAAGCACCTAACGTGTAGCGGGGCTTTCTTTCGAGACCGGGGCTTAGGACAAATAAGAGAGAGGCAGGACACAAAAACTCCAGGCAATAACCTTACACGTGTAGGCTATTACTCAGTCAGACAGGGGAATCAGCAGATGTTACAGACACAATATACTGGGCGATTTTAAACTCTTATATCTAGATAGGGTTAATAGTATCTTGCAGGGTATTGTTAGAGAATACAGTGAAAACAACACTCGAGATGGGGTATTCTGAAGTAGTATAGTCCAAGGTCTCTAAGCGCGTGGAGAGGTTTGAGAGGTTTCTCACTGGGGGGGGAGGGTGTAAGGCACTGGGGTCTAATTATGATTATGGTAGTACGAGGTGGAGTTTACTGGTAGCGTGTTCACTTTGTTATTTTCTACTTGCAAGGGACTTTAGATTAATTATCGTTCCGAGCTCCATGGCTTTGGTGTTTACACATTTACTGTATGGTGATTGAATTGTGTCGGTCTTTCTTATCAACACTTGGGTCTGTTATTATCAATTCACTGTTCCGCCTTGTCACTGTTAGACCATTATCATTTCACTGTGCCTATTCTGCTTACTAACACTTGGGTCTATTATGAACAATTCACTGTCCCACCTCATCACTGCTTTACCACTGTCATTTCACAGTCACCATCACTATGGTTCTCTGGCGGCAGTGGTGCAGCAGAGGGGCAACCCAGCTTCGTTACTGCCAGGGCTGGGGCACTGCCAGGGAAAGCCGTGCTCAGGGGACACGGGATCACACGCTGGGGCGTCTGCTCTTGTCTGGGACTGTGGATGGCGAAGGGGCCCATACTCTCCAGGTTGGGGACAGGAGTGTGACCCTCAGGGTTGGGGCCGAACAACTGCCTGAATTGGTCGTTCAGGCTCTTGACAGAGGGAGAGGTCCTCCGTCATCGAGGTGTAGGGAGTTCCCACCCAGGCATTCTGGGGAGGGTCTGGGGTTCCCGATAATTGTGGTCCCCAGGGCTGGGCAGTGCTGACAGGGAGGGGCTGCGCTACCAGGGTCCATCAGGTGGGTCTCCTCCAGAGCCAGTCATAGGGAGTGGAGGCTGGGGGAGGCTATAGGGCCTCTCCAATACTCCTCTACGCCCTCTGCGTCCGGGGTCGGGTAACTGGCGTCAAGCTGGGGTGGCGGGGCGGCTCTCAGCCGCATCCAGCTGTAGGGCCCGGCTACTGCCCATAGCTTCCCAGGGGCACGGCTACAAGCCGCCAAGGCCCAGCTACTGGCTGTGGCCTGCGAGGGTGAGTAACTGGTAGCAAAACCAGGGACACCTTTGGAACAGCTACAGGCTGTCTGACGTAGATGAGAGCGGCTACAGGCCAACTCCTGCAGGAGAGGGGTAGAGCGGCTACAGGCCAACTCCTGCAGGAGAGGGGTAGAGTGGCTACAGGCCAACTCAGGGGGAACACCTTCGGAGTGGCTACTGGCCATCTGACGAAGGCGGAAGCGGCTGCAAGCCAACTCCTTCGGGAGGGGTTTGGAGCAGCTACCTACCGTCTCAAGGGGAACACCTTCGGAGCGGCTACAGGCTGTCTGACGAAGGCGGGAGCGGCTACAGGCCGTCTCCTCATTACGCTCAGAGTGGATACCAGCTGTCTCCTTAGCAAGGGGCGAGTGGCTACAGGCCATCTCTGGGGGAATGCCTTCGGAGCAGCTACAGACCATCTGATGAAGGTGGGAGCGGCTACAGGCCGATTTCTTCAGGAGGGGTTTGGAGCAGCTACCGGCCGTCTCAAGAGGAACACTTTCAGAGCGGCTACTGGCCGCCTCAAGGGGAACGCCTTTGGAGCGGCTACAGGCCATCTGACGAAGGTGGGAGCAGCTACAGGCTGTCTCCTCATTACCTTCAGAGCAGCTACCAGCCATCTCCTTAGCTAGGGGCAAGTGGCTACAGGCCGTCTCTGGGGGAATGCCTTT
Source organism: Coenobita brevimanus (assembly GCF_032717465.1). Taxonomy (NCBI): domain Eukaryota; kingdom Metazoa; phylum Arthropoda; class Malacostraca; order Decapoda; family Coenobitidae; genus Coenobita; species Coenobita brevimanus. Next base: position 12,535,737 of record NC_136983.1, on the reverse strand, counting down.
GGGGGGGTTACAGACCATCTGACGAAGGTGGGAGCGGCTACAGGCCGACTCCTGCAGGAGGGGTTTGGAGCGACTACCAGCCGTCTCTGGGAAGGACACCTTGGTGAAAGCGGGAGCGGCTACCGGTTGTCTCCAGGACACCTTCTTGGAGAAGGTGGGAGCAGCTACCGGCCATCTCCTGGTTACCCTCAGGTCGGCTACTGGCCGATTCCTTAGTGAGGGGCGAGTGGCTACTGGCCGTCTCAAGAAAGAAGACACCTTCTTGGCGAAGGCGGGAGCGGCTACTGGCCGTCTCCTTGGCGGTGCTGGCAGGAGCTGGACAGACAGCTCCATCCCTTTGCTGGTTGGTGAATGCTTGCCTGGAAGGTAGTGCAGTATTCCTGCTATGGCAATGGTGGGCGGGCTGCGGGTCATAGGGGCGCATGGCCCAGGCTGACTTAGGCAGTTGTCGCACTGAGTCACGGAGCACTGCTGCTGCTCCTCCGTGGGCTCCTTGTGGGGGTGTCCAGGAGTTCATGGGGGCACTATGCTGTATTCCTTGTGGGGGTGGCTTGTGTTCCAGGGGGCACTATGCTGCATTTTAACTATTAGTATTAGTAGTAGCATTAGTAGTAGTAGTAGTTTGGCCATGAGAAAAAAAAATGGTCGATATATCTTTTATCGCTGAGTTTTATATTTTTTCTGTTCTATCTATATATCTATCTATTGCCAGATGCCTCAGTCCCGTTTGGGGTGGCCACAAACAAATCGCCTCCACGTCGTCCTGTCCCCCGCCATTTCACTGCCCTGCTCCCAACTCACATCCCCGTCTCTCATTTACCTCTCCACCCCATCCCTCCATCTCATCCTCGGCCTCCGCCTCCCTCTTCCCCCCTCCACCTCACTCACATACACTCTCTTCGTCAGTCTTTCACTCTTCATCCTCTCCACATGGCCAAACCACCTCAGTGTGTTACTCATCCACACCACAACGCTCCTTTATATCCTCATTTGTCAGCCTGTCTCTCCATGTGACTCCACGGGCTCCTCTTAAATAACTCATTTCCAGTGCTCTCACTCTTGACTTGTGTCCTTCCAACAACGTCCAAGCTTCACTTCCATACGTTAGAGTTGGAATCACAATACTGTCATGTAGTAACTTTTTCACTTCCATGCTCACTTCCCTGTTTCTTATCACTGCTTTCAGAGAACCAGCAACCTTTCTTCCTTGCTCTACCCCTTCAAGCACTTCACCCTCCAAACCTCCGTCCTTACTCATCACACTACCCAAGTACTTAAACGTATTCACATTTTCCAATTCCTCACCATCCAACCTCGCTGTACATTCACTGACTTCACCTCTTTCAAAGACCATCACATTACTCTTCCCTACATTCACCTTTAGATTCCGTTTCTTAAACATTCTCCCAAACTCATCCACCAAGCCTTGCAGCTCCCCTTCGTCTTCACTCAACAACACAGTATCATCTGCAAACAACAGTACAGGGAGTTTCCAAACACTATCCTCTCTCACCAGGGCCACTCCAACATCCACTACCCTACCTTGTACCTCTTTTATTACCCCATCCATGAACAGATTAAACAACCATGGAGACATGACACATCCCTTTTTCAACCCTACCTCCAAAGAGAAAAATTTACTTAGTTCACCATCCACACGCTCTACAGCCTTAGCACCATCATACATACTTTTCACAGCATTCAACAACTTCCCATCTACTCCATATATTCTTAATACTTTCCACAATCCTTGTCTATCCACCCTGTCATATGCTTTCTCTAAATCCATGAAAGCCGCATACAACTTCTTTCCCTTCTCTAGAAATTTTTCCACTAAAGATCTAAGAATGAATATCTGATCTACACAACCTCTTCCCTTCCTAAAGCCTCCCTGTTCTTCTCCAACTAATTCCTCTGTTCTTTCTCTAACTCTGTGAATAAGTATCCTACCATACACTTTTCCTATTATACTAAGAAGACAAATGCCCCTGTGATTACCACACACTTCTTTTTCCCCTTTTCCTTTGTACAAGGGAATAATTATACCTGACTTCCAATCCTCCGGGACTCTACCTTCCTCCCAGGCCAATCTGCACATCTTCCACATCCATTCTACTACTATCTCTCCCCCATGCTTCAGCATTTCACCACACACTCCATCAATTCCTGGGGCTTTCCCCAATTTAACTTTCTTCATTGCTTCCACAACTTCTATCCTACTGATTTCTTCCTGTCTTCTCACCTCCCTCCTTCTCCCAGCCATTCCCCAGCCACTTGTACTCGCATTACTTCCATCCTGTACTAATAGTCGAAATATACTCCCCAGGCATAATTACAGTACAGAATGACTTATGTGAGATAGATTTATACCTCTGATTCCTAGGATATTATTATTATTATTTAGGGTTGCCATATCTGAACTGTCAAGTACCGGATAGGGTGTGTCGAACAAAATTGTTTTTGATATTCGTAAAGCCTGTGCATGGGAACTATGTGCATGGATGCAGAGACTCTATATATGAATTTTTTTAAATCCAAAAATATTTAGAGGTGCCGCAATGTGATTGAAATTTGACGCAAAATCAGATATGAATTCCAAACGTATTTCATACCAACATGTCTCCTAGACCTGTTTTAAATTATATATAGATAGATAGATAGATAGATAGATATAGATATATATATATATATATATATATATATATATATATATATTGTAGATAGTGTAATGGAATAAAATGACTATGGAATACTTGTAGTACTGATGCTGTTGCTTTGTTCATATCATATTTTATTCATTTATCATTAATGACTATTTATTCCATTGCAGGTGAAATTTGACAGTCTTGAGAGCTCACTGATATTAAATATAACAGAACATTATTGACAATTTGAAGACATGGCTAGTGCAGTGAAAATTTAAAAAGCGGTCAAGCAAAAACTTCTTCCAGCTGTCTCCCTTTTTGGAGAGGCAGAGTTTACTGAAAAACAGCTTCCTACATGTGAAGAAGCTATTCAGCATTATCTCCACATAAGAGCAGTCCTTCTTAATGAGAATGAAGGAAAAAAGGAGGCAGCTGCCAATGAAGTAGCAGAGCAAATGGCAGCCGCAGTGACTGAAATTTGGAAAAAAGCTTCAATTCCCACAGTTTCTCTGCAACAAGTACTAGCTAAAGTGATGATGTGTCATAATAAGTACAGACAAATTATGAAAACTGACCGGAAACGTAAAGACTTTGAAGCTAACTTGCAAGATTTTAAGAGAAAAAACAAACAGATTTTTTATATTGCAGCGTGTGTGTGAACTTATTGTGTTCTTGTGAGAAAAATCGTTAAGTTCCAATAGAAGAACGTTTCTTTTTGATTGATCAACGGAGTTCCAGGAAAATGTTTATCGAAGGTATTTATCATGTGACTAGTAAGAAGCTTCAGAAACGCTCAAAACGGAAAGAAAAAGAAAGACATCGACTTGAGAGGTATGTGACTGATGACATGCCATCAGCATCTGCAGCGGATACTGGCTATGTGAGTTATTCTGATAGTTCAGATGACGGTGAGACAGGTAACAGAGGTGGAGATATCCAGACTCCATATTATAATTACAAATCATAATAGATAGATAGATAAATAGATAGATAGAGAGACATATAGAAGCAGGGAGTCAGATGATGAGAAGGTATTGTGTCTGCGAGAATCGAGCAGTGCTAAACATGCTTACACACTCTTAACTCGAGGAATGCTTGATAGGCACACGACAGCGCCTAGTGACCATACACACACATACACATATACTCACACACAGGCTGCTAGAACTTTCCACTCACAAGGAACACACGTGACACACCCCTGCTACACCAGAATTTAGGAAAGAGAGCTCAGATGGAGGTTAGCCATAGAACAGAGAGGTCAGAAGGAGACAAGCCTTAGAACAGGCAGGTCAGAAAAAGGAAGGGCTTGGCAACATGAGAGAGAGAGAGAGACAGAGAGATAGCTAGCGGGACTGGACTCTATACTCCGCTCCGTGTGAGAGACTTGTTAATATTTCCAAGACAAATAAAAATAGTCCCATACTATTCTTTACCTCTCCTGTCACTACATGACAAATGGGAAGCTACTCCAAGATATAAAAACCGCTCGTCCACAAGTCTAATATATATATAACTCAACCAAAAGGAACCACAAAGTCTTTTATGACATTTAGTCATTTTATGACATTTGGTAGCAGCGAACGTATACGAACCTCGTCTACGAATCAACATTGAATTCCTACAAAATATCAAGATTGAAAACAAAAAGAATACCTCTCACAACCAGCTCCTGACAGTATTCTCTCCACCCAGCCCCCTCCGCCTCCCCGATCATCATGCTGATGCAGAGGTGAAAGAGGTCACAGGACGCCTTGCAAGTAGTTTAACAAAACATTGATACGATCTTGCAACTTCTACGACGAACCAGCGAATCTACGGACATCGTCTCCGAATTAAAAGCAAATTTCTACAAAAGCAGGCTAGACTCTACAAGATTAGCTTCAGTTCTACAGTGAATCCCTACAAAATACAGCCTACAATGCAAATAGCCTACAAGTCTACAAAACAACTCTATAATCTTCACGTAACTTCAAGCAGCAACAAGAAGAATATAAAACAAAGCAAGTAAAGAAGAGGAAAGACCAAGCAACAAGCACACAATTCCCCACCACTCTCTCCCGCCTACGCCTGACGCAGAGGTCAAGACATGCAGCAAAACACCAGAGCCACATTTATAACGCGACTTACTTACCTTTCTTCACCCAGCTTAAGCATCGCTACTCAGTATTCACCACAGCTACCAGTGTGGGAAGCCGACGTCACCATGTGTTGAGACGACAACACGTTAATCAACCCGCGAAGGACAACGCTATCACCACGTGCAACACCACTCACACCATTTCCTCCACGGTAAAAATTAGTGAGTTACATAGTTACTTCATTTATACAATACACAGTGATAGACAATAAGCTTCTGCACAAACATATAAAACGTGCTGTATAGTTACAGCTTAAATACACATACTTACTTCAGTTATCTGCATAACTCAAACACTAAATAATCACCAACAATAAATATTCTACACTGTATATATTCATTCATTTATTATAACATTTATTTACTACCAACGAGTGTTACCATTTATACCTACATAAAATACGTGTTTCATATATACAACTATACATTATTACATCTACAAAGTAATAAAGAAAATATACCATCACAGTTACTCAGTGAGCAATTAAAAGAACTGCATTAAACATTTATTAATTAAAGCTACCTAGTGGAAACATATAAATTAAGTTACAAGGTAAACTAGAAAAAAAAAAAAAATGGCCAACACAAATGACGTTAGCAAGAGTGAACATCTTCAACACAATCGTGAAGACAATGATTTCCACACAGTGCTGACACACATATTACTCACGATAGGTACAGGTGAACAACAAGTCAGTGTGTATAGTTAATACTGTATATAGTGTATATATTTTTTATATAAAATAACAAAATATGGGACTATATAATATCATTTTCAGTAATACCTGTGCAATATAAACTAAACTTTAAAAAAGTATCCCAAGGAAATTAGCCAGTAATTATGCAACCATGAACAACATAGAAAAAGCGTACACAAGCGAAGAAAAGCAAACTATAGAAAATCAATACATACAAAAAAAAGAAAAGAAAAAAGAAAGAAAAGTAAAACAGAAAAAAGAGAAATAGAGTAAGATCACATAACAAACAAATGAAAATAAGTGTAAGTGTTACTACATATGCCAAAATACCACATAAACTACAAACAAAAAAGCAAATTGTTGTCTCCACAAGCAAGTGGCATGACACATCATCACTATCATCGACCGCAGCATATGTTAGGACTGCAATTATTACAATTATGTAACTTCATATTATAATTATGTAACGACAAACGATTACATTATGTTACACTTGCTACAATTATGTAACTACAAACAATATGTACCAATTTATGTGACAGTTGCATAAACAAGATGTAACTTTTATGTAACTTTAACTACAATTATGTAACTACAAACAATACTACAAACAATATGTACCATTTCTGTGACAGTTGCATTAACAAGATGTAACTTTTAAGTAACTTTAACTACAATTATGTAACTACAAACGATATGTAACAATTATGTAACGACAAACGATTGCATTATGTTACACTTTGCCAATTAACAGTTGCATTAACAAGATGTAACTTTTATGTAACTTTAACTACAATTATAAGGCCAAGACACTTATGTAACAGTTGCATTGACAAAATGTAACTACAACTATAAGGCCAACACAATTATGCATTAACACAATATTTTGTAACAATTCATAAAATGTTACAATTATGTAGTACCACAATGTTAGTACAATATTATAAGTCATACAATTATAGCACAATTCTGTATTACCAGTATCATCATACAAGTTAGGTGAAATATTAGACATTACTAAAGTGATAACTCTATGTAATGTATAACCTAGCAGTATTACCATTGCACAATTATATGCGTACGTCTGTTGTACATGCACGTCTTACAAAGTGTTATACAACAACCATTGCATTTATTCAAATATGTATACAACTTGTTTAAAATGTAATATTACTGAATAATCACTATTTACTATATTATATGTATACAATATTCATACAATTATGTTACTTTTACAATATTATGTATTTCACTTAATTAGCTTATAAGTTCATTATAATGTATATATAATGTGTATTAATATGTTAGGACTATTAACTGTCGATGGTACGCCATTTTCGCGTGACCGAGCAGATATCCAGACTCCATATTATAATTACAAATCATAATAGATAGATAGATAAATAGATAGATAGAGAGACAGATAGAAGCAGGGAATCAGATGATGAGAAGGTATTGTGTCTGCGAGAATCGAGCAGTGCTAAACATGCTTACACACTCTTAACTCGAGGAATGCTTGATAGGCACACGACAGCGCCTAGTGACCATACACACACATACACATATACTCACACACAGGCTGCTAGAACTTTCCACTCACAAGGAACACACGTGACACACCCCTGCTACACCAGAATTTAGGAAAGAGATCTCAGATAGAGGTTAGCCATAGAACAGAGAGGTCAGAAGGAGACAAGCCTTAGAACAGGCAGGTCAGAAAAAGAAAGGGCTTGGCAACTTGAGAGAGAGAGACAGAGAGATAGCTAGTGGGACTGGACTCTATACTCTGCTCCGTGTGAGAGACTTGTTAATTTTTCCAAGACAAATAAAAATAGTCCCATACTATTCTTTACCTCTCCTGTCACTACATGACAAATGGGAAGCTACTCCAAGATATAAAAACCGCTCGTCCACAAGTCTAATATATATATAACTCAACCAAAAGGAACCACAAAGACTTTTATGACATTTAGTCATTTTATGACAGATGATAATGAGAAAGACGGTGAGACAAGTAATAGAGGTGATGACATTGAGAAACAATCACCAAAATCAAGCCAACTGAGAATGAAGCTACCATTTTAGCAAGGTCATGTGACAGATATGGAGTTTCTGATAGAGCAGGGGCAGCAATAGCATCAGGTGCATTAGAGGATTTTGGTCTAATTAGTAATCAGGAAAAATCAAATGTAGTAGACAAAAGTAAGCTGAGAAGACAAAGGAAGAAAGTAAGAAGAGACTTCAATGAAGCAAGGAAAGAAAATATAATAGAGGCCTTATAATTTGATGGGAGGAAGGATAACACAAAAGGAAATATGAAGGAAACTGGTTGATATTACTCTAATACTATAAAAGAGGAACATATCACTCTGATTGCTGAGCCTGATTCAAAATATATTGGACACTTTACTCCCCAAACTGGAAATGCAACAAATATAGCTAATGGGATTATTGAATATCTAAAGAAAGAAGAAGTGAATACAGATGATTTGAAAGTAATTGGCTGTGATGGAACAAACACTAATGTTGGCAGGAAAAATGGTGTAATTAGACTACTTGAGTCTTATTTCAAGAAACTATTTCACTGGTTTGTCTGCCTACTTCATACCAATGAATTGCCTTTACGACATCTACTACACCATCTAGATGGAGGAACAAAAGGAGCTAGCCATCTCACCGGACCAATTGGCAAAAACTTGATAAATTGTGAGACTATGCCAGTTGTTAAATATATGGCTGTCAAAGGCAAAAACATTCCAAAATTCTCTGATGGACTTGAACTAAGCAAAGATCAAACTTACTTTTTGGAAATATGTAATGCTGTTTCCGATGGAATTTGTCCACCAAATCTCGAGCATCGTAACCCAGGGCCTATTAACCATTCAAGGTGGCTAACTACTGCCAACAGACTCTTGCGACTATATGTTGCTAGTAGTGAACCATCAGAACAACTGATTACACTAACCACATTTATCATGCGAGTGTATGCCCCAGCATGGTTTGAAATTAAACACAACTCCTCCTACAGCCATGGACCAAGAAATCTGTGGCTTATGATCTCCAACTCAAGATACTTGGCAGATGATCTTAAGTCAGTGATAGATCCTGTTCTTCAAAGAAATGCTTACTTTGCTTACCAGGAAAATATTCTAGTTGCTATGCTTTCAGATAGCAGGAGAGAGATCCGGGAACTGGCTTTTAGAAGAATCATGGTAGCTAGAAACCATAAGGAGACTAGTTCATTTCCACGGGAGTTTGAGATACCTAAGCTAAACTTCAATGCAAATGATTACAGACAGATTTTTTTAAACAATTATCCAAGACATGAACCACCTATGACCTTGGAATTAACAGTCCCTGAGCTGAAAGCCATAGTGCAAGGAGATATGTGTGCTGTCTCCAAGGGATATCCTTGCCATGCTCAGGCAGTAGAAACATATTAAATTAGTTACAAAAGCTTCGGCCTCGGTATGTGGAGAGAGAGAACGTAACAGATTTATCCGTCCACTAATTTAAGCAAGACAAATAATGGCCAAATTTGACACTAAATCAGACTACAAATGCAGTTAAGTAATTGATTTAATGGAGGGAGGATGGGATGGGCATGGTGTGGAACTCGAAATGCAGCCACCTCCTCGTGGTGAGTTGTGGGTGACTTATCTTACATATCAAGATAGGTCAGCGATGAGCTGCAAACAATTAGAGGAATTGCGGCACCTCTATGTATTGGTCTATTGCAATGAAATTTGAACAGTAGGCTCATTATGGCATTCTACAAGTTTCTGAAACACAGGCCAAGTGAAATTTTGAAAAAAGTTGTTTTTCATCAATTTTCGACCCACCCTAGTACCGGACGCCTCCCCTGAAACCCATTCTCCCCGTTCCCCCAGCACACACTTTCGGCCTTGGACGTTATGAAACCTTTAATATATATATATATATATATATATATATATATATATATATATATATATATATATATATAAGCATGTTTTTCATTATATTGTTAAAATATTAAAAATTGTGATACAGTACAGCAGTACAGAACTGGCTAGATTATATCTGAAAAATGCTAAAGTGCCTTAGATGCAGGATAAGATCATAAGAATAACAAATGCTACAGTGTAAAACTGAAATCTAAGTCATTAATTGTGTGTAGTTATCCCGTATTTTATGTCTATAACAGCATTATGCAAGGAATAAATAAATGCTCCTGCTTGAACAACTGGAAAAGGCAAGACATTTTAGCTAGCTGCCAGCACTAAACCAGCCAATTTGGCAACACGTAACAACAGATGAAAACAACGGAGGCATCTCTCTCTCTCTCTCTCTCTCTCTCTCTCTCGTCAATAGCCTCTAATGGTACATTATTTTTTTCGAGAAAAACTGATGGAAGCTGAAATATCAGACTTTTGGAGAATTCTTAAAATTCCTCTCGGGCGAAGACTTTGACACCTAAATGCAGGACATGTCCGGGACAATCCAGACGTATGGCAACCCTATTATTATTTGTCCATGAGAGAAAAGTTCAAGATACCTGTTGTCTCTGAGTATTAAAATTTTCCTGTGTTGAGAGTCGAAATATACTCCCAAGACATACTTATAGGGGAGAATGACTTACGTGAGATACATCTATATCTCTGACTCCCAGGATGTCATCCATCTGATATAGCATCGAAAAAGTTAATTGTTAAATTTCAGGGATTATTTAACTATTTACTTATTTTAAAGAGAATGATCTGGTGTTAATTCAACGTCGAATTTTATAGCTCATTCTTGCTGTTATATGTTCATATTTTGCTTAGACAATGTTCCATAGTAGTGCAAGGGTTCGAGAACTATCTCTTAAGGTAAGTTTATTCGTCTGCAGATAGGAAGAATAATATATATAGGGAAAAACGGCACCAATCTGAAGAGTTTAATGTGAACAGACATGTGAAAGTTGCTACCGTCGAAAGGGTCACTGTTTCAAGCCCAGCTAACTCCTATCATCCAGACGTTTTTTTTTTTTTTTCTTTTTTTTTTCGTTTTATTCTTGCTACCACTTAACAATTTTACATTGCCTAACGAATCCTTTCACAGAGGAGGAGGTTATTAGTTTTCGTATCCAGCTACTGCCAGAGGTTTCCCGGGATAATATACTTCTTCAGCGTGATGGAATTTTTAATCATATCAAAGAAAAAGTTTTATTAAACTCCAACAGGTTTTTCTAGTGGTGAATTCGCTCTTCAATGCCATATCTATCTACTGTATACAGTCGTCTGGAGATACCGAGAATAAATGAGTACGACATCGTTGTGAATGATTTCTCGTTGGGGATTCAAGCTATAAGCTACGTGCATTTTTTTTTTCTCTGTTCTCACTACCATTAGTCTGTGCTGTTCAATTTCAGGTAGGTCTGAACTAGAGGGGTTTGATATTTTCAGTTACTTCATTGTTACTACCGATCCACCGTAAGCCGAATGGACGCGTCTAGTGGTGTCGTTACTAATTTATCCATCTATCTGACTATCCATCTATATGTGTGTGTGTGTGTGTGTGTGTGTGTGTGTGTGTGTGTGTGTGTTCGTTCGTTCGTTCGTTGAAAGATTCCCTGCACATATAGTGCAGGCCGGGCCATACTGTACATTAGCCCGGTCAGTGGTGTATGGGCTGATCAAAAAACAGTAAGTTGGGAGGACAGGACCTGGGGATTGCCCAGCACACACGTCCTGTCTCCTGACTGGTGTGTGTGTGTGTGGTGTGTGTGTGTGTGTGTGTGTGTGTGTGTGTGTATTTATTATATTGAAGGGACTGAGTAGTCTCGGCGTAGGAGTATTAGTAATATACAGTCATGGAAGGGATTGTATAAACGTAATCTATTCTGTTGATGCTTCCTAGTTGATGGACTTTTTTTTTTTTCTGGCCTATCGACCATTGGGGCCTACGCCCCTGATCATTAAGGCCGTATATATATATATATATATATATATATACACACTTCCATGCTTATATACAGACACTCATGCACACGTACATATATATATATATATATATATATATATATATATATATATATATATATATATATATATATTCTTGGTTTTATATTTTTTATACCTTATAATATAAAGAAAAACCTAATTTAAAGACCCTAAAACTAATCACCTAACATACAAATCGCTAAACTATACTAAATCCTACAAGAGACAAATAGCTAGACCTACACTAATGGTAAAAATACCTCGATTAACAGAGTTGATTTTTTTTTTTTTTTTTTGCCTATCCACCATTGGGGCCGAAGCCCCTGGTCATTAAGGCAGTTTTATATATATATATATATATATATATATATATATATATATATATATATATATATATATATATATATATATATATACAGTGACACATATATACATATATATACATACATACATACACACATCTATGCATATGAACATACAAACTTTCATGCACACGTACATACTGCATATATATATATATATATATATATATATATATATATATATATATATATATATATATATATATATATATATATATATATATTGTATTTTTATTTATTATTATTGTTTTATATTTTCATATTTTTTACCTTACATTATAACTAAAATTGCCTAATCTAAAGAACCTAAAACTAATCACCTAACTGACAAATCGCTAACCTATACTAAATCCTAAAAAGACAATAACTAAACCTACACTAATGGTGAAAAGACCTCGACCAAGAGAACACCATCGACTGCAAATATGTAATGCCATTCAACTGTACATACCTGTACTCATCACCTGGTGGCTGTCAGTGGAGGCACAACCTAATATAGGGGACATCAATATATGAAAGAGAACCAGACGAGTCAGGAACATTTCCATATACGTCAGTTGTCGGCCCTAATTAGAATCACGTAAACAAGATGTTAGAATATATTTACATATTATGTACAAAAAGTGAAGAACCTCGCTCAACAGACCACCATCTACTGCAAATGCCCAATCCCTCCCTATATTGCACACTTGCACTCATCAGCTGGTGACTGTCAGTCGAGGAACGGGGTTTAATGTAGAGGACATCTATATTAGAAATAGATCAGTGGGAAGGAGGAACTATTTCAAATATGTCAACTGTCAACCCTAATTAGAGTACAATATATACATAATTACAGTGGATAAAAAACAAAACCATATAGTAAAAAAAAAAAGTCACATCACTCTGATCAGTCCGGTCTCTCTCAGGAAAGCCATCAGTTTATCAGTCATAACAATGTTCCCATCACCCAGGATGGTGGAAAGGGTGAAGGGGATGTCTGCTGCGCCACAGTAATTTGTAAGTGAAGCACGTTCACGTATAAATTGCCGACATCGCAGGACGATATGACTGATAGATAACACCGCATCACATATGTCACAGTGAGTTGGGAATTGTTTTTCCATATAAGGTTTCATGTGCGTTAATAAAGTGGTATTAAGGTGTAATCGCGCCAACACTTTTTCCTCAAATAATGAAACTGAAAACTTACAGATAAACTGCAAAGTATCCATTGCATAATAACCTACTTAATATTTTAATCATTCAACGCCTAAGCGATCTTATTAGTCTTGGAAAAGACCGGTAGTAGTAGAGGGGTTAGTGGATGTTTAATATAACCCTACCGATTTGGAAAGTCTCTAATCACTCTGAGATAATTATATGGATTCACCAAAATGGTGATTTCGGGCGCAAAGAACTAAGAAATTAAACTTATATTTATCAAAATTCTATATCGTGATCTAAATCTACAGATACAGAAACCTAAATAATTGTCTTCTCTGTAATGAATAGTTTCGATAGTGCCATTGTCTTTTGCTGTGTGATTACCATGTTCGGTACCTCTTTTTACTTCATTGTGTTATTTGTTATTTGTGTAACATTGAGGTACAAGGGAGAAGAATTCTAAACGTCATTCACATACTTGTCAGTGGTATAACAATCAATACTAATTAATGATTAAAAATGTCGTGTTTTGGAGTAATTAATATTACATTTGCTAAGGTTTATGAACGCATCGGCTTCATCCCAGTATCCGCCGACACTGATATATATATATATATATATATATATATATATATATATATATATATATATATATATATATATATATATCCCATTGGAGCCCAGTGTCCCGAATATTGGACAAAACTGGGATTTTTCAAGTCTGTACAAAGTGGGGAACCCCCGGGTAAGGACCTATGAGCTTCGCAACCATGAGCCGATAGGCGGAGGGCGGTACGCTCAGTACCCTCCCAGTGCGATGCCTCGCCCAACACCCCGGGGATCCAATGGGATATATATATCAGAATGGAGCTGTCGTTTTTATATTGTGAAAATAACACTGGTTGTCCCGAATGCTTAATAATTTAAAACATTTTAGAATGCATAATCAATACCATTCTTAAGAATTCCATTCTTATTATATCAGTAACTGTTATATCCAAATAATGGCTTATAGAATTCTTCTCCCTCTACCTCAGTGTTATATCAATGACAAAACACAATGAAATAAAAAGGTAACCTACAAGGAAACCAAACAGCAAAAGACAATGGCACTATATCGAAATTGTTCATTTCAGAGAAGGCAATAAATTAGGTTTCTATACCAATATATTTAGATCTGGATATAGAATTTAGTTAATAAATATAAGTTTAATAAGTATACAAATATAAGTTAGTATAACTTTAACCTTCCTTCCGAAATCGGCATCTTGGTGAATCCATATAATCTTCTCAGAGTTATTAGAGATTTTCCAAATCGATAGGGTTATATTAAGCATCCACTAACCCCTCTACTACTAGAGGTCTTTTCCAAGATTAATAAGATCCCTCATGCGTAGGAAGAATATAGTATACAGCAGGTTATTATCCGAGTGAGACTTTGCAAATAACTGTAAGTTTTCAGTTTCGTTATATATAACTATTTCTTCTGAGTTCTATGAACAGTGTCATCCGCATGTCTAGTAAATTTTTGAGAGTTTAATTAGTTTCTGTATAATACTATTACTTGTATGCGGAGATGACTAAGTCCCCTTAATGTAATACAGTATACTTACTAGTAACAGTATGAGAGTCCATTCGGCTTATGGAGGATCGCTAATAACAATGAAGTAAATGAATATAATATTAAATTCCTCTAGTTCAGACCTCTCTAAAATTTAATAACCATCTGATGGTAGCGAGAACTGATAAAGAAAAAAAAAAAAGCTTGTAACCTATATTCCCAACGATAAAGCAATTCACAACTATGACGGATTAGTTTTTTCTCGCTATCTTCAGACGACTACGACTGTATCCACCTTAGGAGGTGAGATTTGCACTGAGTTTAATAAAACCTTTGGTCTGACGTGATTAAAATTAAAAATGCATCACGCTGAAGTAAATTAACTCGGGAAACCTATGGCAGTAATGGTGTCAGATTCAAATGCCAGTAAACTTCTCCACTATGATAGGATTCCTTACACTATGTATTATCGCTTAAAAAAAAACAAAAAAGCATAGTGTTGCCAGGCATAACAATGCTCGCTCGATAGCAATTATGTAATTGCTGTTAAATACTGACTCGCTTCTGCCAAATAGTGCACAGTTAACTTTTAAGGTAATGGGACAAATGTTTTCGATTTATGCTCTCTGAAAATCCGCGATCTTGCACATGACCTTTCAAGGTCACTTAAGATCAAAGATTATGCTGCCTAATGAAAGCCCATGTGAGACATTCTGTATCTTGGTAACAATAAATATCTGTCTTTAACGAGTTTCGAGTTATAGCCCCCTGAATATCCATGACCTTGAATTTGACCCTTCAAAGTCACCATCAAAAATCAAGGTACCAATTCAAAATCCATATGGAACTTCCTAAATATTGATAACGCTAAATATCTCTCTTCAACTAGTTTCGTGTTATACCCCCTGAATATCCGTGACCTTGAGTTTCACCTTTCAGTCATTCAAGGTCAAAGGTCTCTGTGCCAAATGAAAGCCCATACTACGAGTTCCTGTATGTTCATAATAGTAAGTACCTGTTTCTACAACCGTTTTTATATTATAGCCCTCTGAATATTCGTGACCTTGAATTTGTGTTTCAGGGTCCCTCTGTTACCTCCAAAATTAATTTTTTCTTTGGAGATCAATGCCTACATATCCTGAAAGTTTCATGGTATTTCATTTAGCCGTTTTTCAGTAACATTGCTAAAAAACAAAGAAAAAAACAGAAAACTCGGCCCAAAACATTTCCTCGTCGAACTCCGTCCAGGCAAGGTAGGAAAAAAAAAAAAAAAGACTTTGGACTGTTGAAAGTTAGTTGTGCTTGAAATTGTTACCCTTTCGACGGTATCAACGGCCTTACATATGCCCATTCACGTTAAACTCTTCACTTTGGTGACTTTATTTCCTATTATTCTTGCTAGTTACACACAACATAACGTTGCGTAAGAGATAGTTCTCGAACCATTACATTACTTTGGGACTCCTTCCCAACCACTCTCCCACCACTGACTCCCCCCAATCACGACCATTTTTGGATTTTTTTTTTTGTCTCAAACCTCCGATTTTGGTGAGAAACATCAAAAAATCATGGAGAAATTGCTCACCTGAGGTTTAAAATACTCGATACAGGTAGCAGTACCTCCTCACCATACTGTGTTTTCTATCAGGCTGGCTCCAATTAAAGCGAGTTCTATGGGACTGTAACCATTTCACACTACTTAAACGATATTTCTTTATTTAGTGCGAATTTATATGTAGTACGAGAGAATATTGGTTTTCACACAGTAATATAGGCAATATAAGCATTGTTTCACTCATGAAACACATCAACATACCTAAACTTTTTTGGCGACATTACCTGATCATCATTTCTGATTGTTTCTTCCTCTAATGCTATGTAAAGTTTGTCCTCCACATTGTCATCGATTGGGGAATCACTCTGGCTCTGAATTTCGTACTGTGGCATGACATGGCTTTACTGGCCAGGTCACTGGTAACAGATGAATTGCTGAGACAATGGTGTGCAGGGGGGGAGGTCATGCTGGGTAAGGCATTGTCCCTGCCTGGCATCTTGTAGAGGATGGTGTCCCATGTATACGTACCAAAAATCAATCATGAAAATTGAAAATTGTGCAAATGAGGGACCTTCCAATTGATTCGCATTTATGTACGTCAACGGGATTGGCAGTGACAAAACGTGTGGACGTTAATTCACGTCGACCGGACGCCACGGGTTAAAGTTGTAATGGCAAGAATAAGGTATATAATTCGACATTGAACTAACATCAGACCATTCTTGTTAAAAAAGATAAAACTAATAATTAAATAGCTAACCTTTTCAATGCTATTTCAGATGAATGACATCCTAGGAATCAGACCTATAAATATATCTCTCATAAATCATTCTCTTGTATAAGTATGCCTGGGGAGTATTTGTAAAATATCAACAGAGGAAAATTCTAATAGGCTACCCAGAGGTGACAGATATTTCGATTCTCATGGACCAAAAAATAATAATAATAATAATAATAATGATAAATTCCTAGAAGTCAGAGTTACAGTATATCTCCCATAAGTCATTCTCTGCTGTAAATATACCCCCCCTTACAAAAAAATCCTGTGAACGCCCTTGTACAAGCTGTAGCCACTTGCCCCACATAAAGTATGACTAACAACTTATCCCCTATCTGGTAGTTTACATGAGTCACCTCCCACCAGGAAGACTGGAGTAAGAGCAGCAGGTGAAATCAAAACCCCTGAGGCATTGCAACTTTTAGAAAGGCTAATCCAAGGAAGATTCAATGTGGTAGCAACAGAAGACTCCACACAGTGATACTAACTGATACACCTGAGAGGATGAAATTACAAAATAAGATGGACAAGTCTCAAGAAAAACAGTGTAAAACCTTCAAAGGGAACCTGAACACTAAACTGTCTCAGATGTCTACTGGAAATGGGAAAATAGATAGACTACAATAGATTGTTCATTTCTTGTTGTTGTTGTTGTTGTTGGCGCACTCTCCTGTCCAGTTCTGTTTTACAACAGATGGCTTTTTTTTTCTTATTATTATTTATTCATTTACATATGTTTTTCGTATCCCTTATCTGCTTCAATTATTCCTTCCCCATATTTAGTACTATCCTCTTTCTTTTCAGTAGTATTTCTACAGTTTCTGCTGCTTTATCTATATCGTTTTCTTGAAATGCTCCAATTATTGTTTCCTTCTCTATTATGTTCTCCGTTATGTCTTCATATGCCTTACAATGAAACAGATGATGTTGCAATTCTTCTTCCTCCTTGCATAATTCACATAGTAAATTTTGTTCATATTTATTTTTGTAGTTTACCTTAACATCAAGCATTCTCGTTCTTATGATAAATATAAATTTTGCTTTTTCAAAATTCAGCATTTCTAAATATTCTATTTCCTGTTCTGCTGCTTCTTTAGTTTTGTTTCCTCATCTCATTTCAGCTATGATTTCTTCTCGATTCTTTTCTTGTACCTTACTTCTCATTTTCTTTGCCTGATTTTGTTCCATATTTGTTATATTTTCTGTAATATTATATAGCCTTTTCAGATCTTCTATTTCTTTTTCGTATTCTCCTCATTTTCCTCACTGAGCCGTTTCAATTGTACTTCCACTGCATCCTCATTTCTTTAGTTTAGCTCTACTGTATATAAAATTCTAACTTTCTTTTATTTATCTTAAGTTCCAATTTCATTGATTTTGTTTCATACAGTACTGCACATTTTGGTGTTATTTTTGGTAATTTTAATAGTTTTCTTAAATACTTTGTTTGGATGTCATGAACCTCTTTTCTTTCTTTTTAACTTTTTCCAAGTTTCTGCTCGAAACAAGAGTGCTGGTGTTACACATGCGTCACACAATTTTAATCCTATTTTAACTCCACTAACCTTCATTTCCTTTATATTATACTGATACCCTCATTAATTGCCACCTCTGCTTTATTAATTCTGTTTTTAATGTGTTAATTTTGCTTTCCCTGGGGCTGGATTATTTTCCCCAAGTACTGTGTTATTGGTGTAACACTGACGTACGAGGGAGAAGAATTCTAAACGTCGTTCACATATTTGTCAGTAGTATAACAATTAATACTAATTAATTATTAATAATACCGTGTTTTGGAGTAATTAATATTACATTTGTTAAGGTTTATGAGCGCATCGGCTTCATCCCAGTATCTGCCGACACTGATATATATATATATATATATATATATATATATATATATATATATATATATATATATATATATATCAGAATGGAGCTGTCGTTTTTATATGGTGAAAATAACACTGGTTGTCCCGAATCCTTAATAATTTAAAACCAAATTTAGAATGCATAATCAATACCATTCTTAAGAATTCCATTCCTATTATATCAGTAACTGTTATATCCAAATAATGGCGTTTAGAATTCTTCTCCCTCTACCTCAGTGTTATATCAATGACAAAACACAATGAAATAAAAAGGTAACCTACAAGGAAACCAAACAGCAAAAGACAATGGCACTATATGGAAACTGTTCATTACAGAGAATTCAATAAATTAGGTTTCTATAGCAATATATTTTGATCTGGATATAGAATTTAGTTAATAAATATAAGTTTAATAAGTATACAAATATAAGTTAGTATAACTTTAACCTTCCTTCCGAAATTGGCATCTTGCTGAATCCATATAAACTTCTCAGAGTTATTAGAGACTTTCCAAATCGGTAGGATTATATTAAGCACCCACTAACCCCTCTACTACTAGAGGTCTTTTCCAGGATTAATAAGATCGCTCCTGCGTTGGAAGAATATAGTATACAGTAGGTTATTATCCGAGTGAGAGTTTGCAAATGAACTGTAAGTCTTCAGTTTCGTTATATATAAATATTTCTTCTGAGCTCTATGAATAGTGTCATCTGCATATTTAATAAATTTTTTAAATTGTCTAATTAGTGTCTGTATAATACTATAAATCGTATGCGGAGATGACTGAGTCCCCTTAATGTAATACAGTATACTTACTAGTAACGATTCCAGTATGAGAGTCCATTCGGCTTACGGAGGATCGCTATTAACAATGAGTATAATATCAAACCCCTCTAGTTTAGACCTCCCTAAAATTTAATAACCACTTAATGGTAGCGAGAACTGATAAAAAAAAAATAAAAGAAACGTTGTAGCCCATACTGTGAATCCCCAACGATAAATCATTAACAATGATGACGCATTAGTTTTGTTTTTTCTCGCTATCTTCAGATGACTACGACTGCATCTACCTTAGGAGATGAGATTTGCACTGAGTTTAATAAAACCTTTGGTCTGACATGATTAAAATTAAAAATGCATTACGCTGAAGTAAATTAATTCGGGAAACCTATGGCAGTAATGGTGTCAGATACAAATCCCAGTAAACTTCTCCACTGCAATAGGATTTCTTACGCTATGTAGAATCACTTAAAAAAAAAAAAATAAACATAGTGGTGTCAGGCATAACAAAGCTCGCTCGATATCAGTTTTTTTATTGCTGTTAAATACTGACTTGCTTCTGGCAAATAGTGCACAGTTAAATTTTATGGTAATGGCACAAATTTTTTCGAGTTACGCCCTCTGAAAGTCCGTGATCTTGCACATGACCTTTCAAGGTCACTTAAGGTCAAAGGTTATGCTGCCAAATGAAAGCCCATATGAGACATTCTGTATCTTGGTAATAATAAATGTCTGTCTTTAACAAGTTTCGAGTTATAGTCTCCTGAATATCCATGACCTTGAATTTGACCTTTAAAATTACTTATCGTGAAAAATCAAGGTACCAATTAAAAACCCATATGGGACTTCCTAAATATTGATAACGCTAAATGTCTATCTTCAACTAGTTTCGTGTTTTACCCCCAGAATATCCGTGACCTAGAGTTTCACCTTCCAAGGTCATATATATATATATATATATATATATATATATATATATATATATATATATATATATATATAGATATATACTGTAGATAGTGTAATGGAATAAAATGACTATGGTATACTTGTAGTACTGATGCTGTTGCTTTGTTCATATCATATTTTATTTATTTATCATTAATGACTATTTATTCCATTGCAGGTGAAATTTGACAGTCTTGAGAGCTCACTGATATTAAATATAACAGAACATTATTGACAATTTGAAGACATGGCTAGTGCAGTGAAAATTAAAAAAGCGGTCAAGCGAAAACTTCTTCCAGCTGTCTCCCTTTTTGGAGAGGCAGAGTTTACTGAAAAACAGCTTCCTACATGTGAAGAAGTTATTCAGCATTATCTCCACGTAAGAGCAGTCCTTCTTAATGAGAATGAAGGAAAAAAGGAGCCAGCTGCCAATGAAGTAGCAGAACAAGTGGCAGCCGCAGTGACTGAAATTTGGAAAAAAGCTTCAATTCCCACAGTTTCTCTGCAACAAGTACTAGCTAAAGTGATGATGTGTCATAATAAGTACAGACAAATTATGAAAACTGACCGGAAACGTAAAGACTTTGAAGCTAACTTGCAGGATTTTAAGAGAAAAAACAAACAGATTTTTTATATTGCAGCGTGTGTGTGAACTTATTGTGTTCTTGTGAGAAAAATCGTTAAGTTCCAATAGAAGAACGTTTCTTTTTGATTGATCAACGGAGTTCCAGGAAAATGTTTATCGAAGGTATTGATCATGTGACTAGTAAGTAGCTTCAGAAACGCTCAGAACGGAAAGAAAAAGAAAGACATCGACTTGAGAGGTATGTGACTGATGACATGCCATCAACATCTGCAGCGGATACTGGCGATGTGAGTTATTCTGATAGTTCAGATGACGGTGAGACAGGTAACAGAGGTGGAGATGATAATGAGAAAGACGGTGAGACAAGTAATAGAGGTGATGACATTGAGAAACAATCACCAAAATCAAGCCAACTGAGAATGAAGCTACCATTTTAGCAAGGTCATGTGACAGATATGGAGTTTCTGATAGAGCAGGGGCAGCAATAGCATCAGGTGCATTAGAGGATTTTGGTCTAATTAGTACTCAGGAAAAATCAAATGTAGTAGACAAAAGTAAGCTGAGAAGACAAAGGAAGAAAGTAAGGAGAGACTTCAATGAAGCAAGGAAAGAAAATATAATAGAGGCCTTATATTTTGATGGGAGGAAGGATAACATAAAAGTAAATATGAAGAAAACTGGTGGATATTACTCTAACACTATAAAAGAGGAACATATTACTCTGATTGCTGAGCCTGATTCAAAATAGATTGGACACTTTACTCCCCAAACTGGAAATGCAACAAATATGGCTAATGGGATTATTGAATATCTAAAGAAAGAAGAAGTGAATACAGATGATTTGAAAGTAATTGGCTGTGATGAAACAAACACTAATGTTGGCAGGAAAAATGGTGTAATTAGACTACTTGAGTCTTATTTCAAGAAACTATTTCACTGGTTTTTCTGCCTACTTCATACCAATGAATTGCCTTTACGACATCTACTACACCATCTATATGGAGGAACAAAAGGACCTAGCCATCTCACTGGACCTATTGGCAAAAACTTGATAAATTGTGAGACTATGCCAGTTGTTAAACATATGGCTGTCAAAGGCAAAAACATTCCAAAATACTCTGATGGACTTGAACTAAGCAAAGATCAAACTTACTTTTTGGAAATATGTAATGCTGTTTCCGATGGAATTTGTCCACCAAATCTCGAACATCGTAACCCAGGGCCTATTAACCATTCAAGGTGGCTAACTACTGCCAACAGAATCTTGCGACTATATGTTGGTAGTAGTGAACCATCAGAACAACTGATTACACTAACCACATTTATCATGCGAGTGTATGCCCCAGCATGGTTTGAAATTAAGCACAACTCCTACAGTCATGGACCAAGAAATCTGTGGCTTATGATCTCCAACTCAAGATACTTGGCAGATGATCTTAAGTCAGTGATAGATCCTGTTCTTCAAAGACATGCTTACTTTGCTTACCAGGAAAATATTCTAGTTGCTATGCTTTCAGATAGCAGGAGAAAGATCCGGGAACTGGCTTTAAGAAGAATCATGGTAGCTAGAAACCAAAAGGAGACTAGTTCATTTCCACGGGAGTTTGAGATACCTAAGCTAAACTTCAATGCAAATGATTACAGACAGATTTTTTTTAACAATTATCCAAGACATGAACCACCTATGACCTTGGAATTAACAGTCCCTGAGCTGAAAGCCATAGTGCAAGGAGATATGTGTGCTGTCTCCAAGAGATATCCTTGCCATGCTCAGGCAGTAGAAAGACATGTTAAATTAGTTACAAAAGCTTCGGCCTCGGTATGTGGAGAGAGGGAACGTGACGGATTTATCCGTACACGAATTGAAGCAAGACAAATAATGGCCAAATTTGACACTAAATCAGACTACAAATGCAGTTAAGTAATTGATTTAATGGAGGGAGGATGGGATGGGCATGGTGTGGAACTCGAAATGCAGCCACCTCCTCGTGGTGAGTTCTGGATGACTTATCTTACATATCAAGATAGGTGAGCGATGAGCTGCAAACAATGAGAGGAACTGCGGCACCTCTATGTATTGGTCTATTGCAATGAAATTTGAACAGTAGGCTCATTATGGCATTCTACAAGTTTCTGAAACACAGGCCAAGTGAAATTTTGAAAAAAGTTGTTTTTCATCAATTTTCGACCCACCCTAGTATCGGACGCCTCCGCTGAAACCCATGCTCCCCGTTCCCCCAGCACACACTTTCGGCCTTGGACGTTATGAAATCTTCAATATATATATATATATATATATATATATATATATATATATATATATATATATATATATATATATATATATATATATATATATATATATAAGCATGTTTTTCATTATATTGTTAAAATATTAAAGATTGTGATAGAGTACAGCAGTATAGAACTGGCTAGATTATATCTGAAAAATGCTAAAGTGCCTTAGATGCAGGATAAGATCATAAGAATAACAAATGCTACAGTGTAAAACTGAAATCTAAGTCATTAATTGTGTGTAGTTATCCCGTATTTTATGTCTATAACAGCATTATGCAAGGAATAAATAAATGCTCCTGCTTGAACAACTGGAAAAGGCAAGACATTTTAGCTAGCTGCCAGCACTAAACCAGCCAATTTGGCAACACGTAACAACAGACGAAAACAACGGAGGCATCTCTCTCTCTCTCTCTCTCTCTCTCTCTCTCTCTCTCTCGTCATTAGCCTCTAATGGTACATTATTTTTTTTGAGAAGAACTGATGGAAGCTGAAATTGCAGACTTTTGGAGAATTCTTAAAATTCCTCTCGGGCGAAGACTTTGACACCTAAATACAGGACATGTCCGGGATAATCCAGACGTATGGCAACACTATTATTATTTGTCCATGAGAGAAAAGTTAATCAAGATACCTGTTGTCTCTGAGTATTAAAATTTTCCAGTGGAGAGGTATATGAGAGAGGGGGGTGTGAGTTGGGAGCAGGGTAGTGAAATGGCGGGGGACAGGGCGACTTGGAGGCGATTTGTTTGTGGCCACCCCAAACGGGATTGAGGCATCTGGCAATAGATAGATAGAGATAGAGAGTCTATATATACTCCCCAGACATACTTATAAGGGAGAATGACTTACGTGAGATGCATCTATATCTCTGACTCCCAGGATGTCATCCATCTGAAATAGCATCGAAAAAGTTAACTGTTTAATTTCAGAGATTATTTAACTATTTACTTATTTTAAAGAGAATGATCTGGTGTTAATTCAACGTCGAATTTTATAGCTCGTTCTTGCTGTTATATGTTCATATTTTGCTTACACAACGTTCCATAGTAGTGCAAGGGTTCGAGAACTATCTCTTAAGGTAAGTTTATTCGTCTCCAGATAGGAAGAATAATATATATAGGGAAAAACGGCACCAATCTGAAGAGTTTAAGGTGAACAGACATGTGAAAGTTGCTACCGTCGAAAGGGTCACTGTTTCATGCCCAGCTAACTCCTATCATCCAGACGTCTTATTTTTTTTTTTTTTTTTTCATTCTTGCTACCACTTAACAATTTTACATTGCGTAACGAATCCTTTCACAGAGGAGGAGGTTATTAGTTTTCGTATCTGACTACTGCCAGAGGTTTCCCGGGATAATTTACTTCTTCAGCATGATGGAATTTTTAATCATGTCAAAGAAAAAGTTTTATTAAACTACAACAGGTTTTTCTAGTGGTGAATTCGCTCTTCAATGCCATATCTATCTACTGTATATAGTCGTCTGGAGATACCGAGAATAAATGAGTACGACATCGTTGTGAATGATTTCTCGTTGGGGATTCAAGCTATAAGCAACATGCATTTTTTTTTTTTCTGTTCTCACTACGATTAGTCTGTGATGTTCAATTTCAGGTAGGTCTGAACTAGAGGGGTTTGATATTTTCAGTTACTTCATTGTTACTACCGATCCACCGTAAGCCGAATGGACGCGTCTAGTGGTGTCGTTACTAATTTATCCATCTATCTGTCTATCCATCTATGTGTGTGTGTGTGTGTGTGTGTGTGTGTGTGTGTGTGTGTGTGTTCGTTCGTTCGTTGAAAGATTTCCTGTACATATAGTGCAGGCCGGGCCATACATTAGCCCGGTCAGTGGTGTATGGGCTGATCAAAAAAAAGTAAGTTGGGAGGACAGGACCTGGGGATTGCCCAGCACACACGTCCTGTCTCCTGACTGGTTTTGTGGTGTGTGTGTGTGTGTGGTGTGTGTGTGTGTGTGTGTGTGTGTATTTATTATATTGAAGGGACTGAGTAGTCTCTGCGTAGGAGTAATAGTAATATACAGAGTCGTGAAAGGGATTGTATAAACGTAATCTATTCTGTTGATGCTTCCTTGTTGATGGACTTCTTTTTTTTTCTGACCTATCGACCATTGGGGCCTAGGCCCCTGATCATTAAGGCCGTATATATATATATATATATATATATATATATATATATATATATATATATATATATATATATATATACACACACTTCCATGCTTATATACAGACACTCATGCACACGTACATATATATATATATATATATATATATATATATATATAATTTTTTTATTTTAATTTTATCTTGGTTTTATATTTTTTATACATTATAATATAAAGAAAAACCTAATCTAAAGACCCTAAAACTAATCACCTAACATACAAATCGCTAAACTATACTAAATCCTACAAGAGACAAATAGCTAGACCTACACTAATGGTAAAAATACCTCGATTATGAGTTTTTTTTTTTTTTTTGCCTATCGACCGTTGGGGCCGAAGCCCCTGGTCATTAAGGCAGTTTTATACATATATATATATATATATATATATATATATATATATATATATATATATATGTATATATATATATATATATATATATATATATATATATATATATATATATATATATATATACAAACTTTCATGCACACGTACATACTGTATATATATATATATATATATATATATATATATATATATATTTACATAGCCTATGATTTCATCATCCTTTGTGTAATTTTAACGCACAGTATGCTGCATGTTTGATCACGAGCGTGTTCTGCCTCAGTCCCCCCGTTCTACCTTTATAGGAGAGTAAGTCGTCCTTTATGTTGTTCAGAGCAGGATTTTCAGCTCTTTGTCCCCATGGCTTCATTTGCGCGTCCTTCTTACAAGTTGTATCAAGCTCTGCTGGCCCCTATATAATGAGTTCAGTCTCTGCATCATTGCCACTTAGATCTACTCCTCATTTTGTTCACATTTCTGTCCTCCCCTGTACAGTTATTGTTGTGAGTGCTACCGGAAATCTCCAACCATCTAGCAGCTGTGTAATTTGAGTATAACTGTTATTGCATTTTTTTCCTTGTACTGTATAGCATGGGGTGTTGATTTGTAGGCCTAGTGAGGTTTTTTGTAATTTATGTAGGATTCATTTTGTCAGCCAGTTTTAATACTATTTTGTATCTGTAATAATTTATCTTGCATTAACTGAGCATTACCCAGTGTATTTTCATTTTATCAGGGCTGACTTAGGTAAATTTACTCCTGCTAATTTCATGTTAATAGAGGCTATTGCAGTTAACCATATATTTAACCTGTTTTTGCCATTACATTATCCTTATGAGTCCTGAATGTTTTATTGTTAGTTTGAGCATTAAACTTTAACTTGTAATTTTACCTAACTCTTTTGTTTTGAACCTGGAACTTTGCGGGACAGTAGTGATTTTTAGTATTCTCACTTAAAGTGTACATTATCTTTCTCTGTTCCGTAACATAAATTTGGCGACCTCATATCAGGATATTCAGGATATTATCATAAGGATATTCCTTGATATTTTGTGACTGTTACTTATTCATGATGTCTACTATTACTACACTTGATGAAGCCAAAGATTTTTTGTCAAATGTGCAAACAGTGTTGGATGTACAAAAACAGAACAAAGAATGAACTTAAGCTTGTTGCTCAACAATTGGGAATTGCTGTTCGCTCTCATCATTCTAAAGATCAAATTGTTGACATGATTAATGAAAGCTTGTTTAATGTAACTCCTCCAAATGAGCAAACGCAGATTGAATTAGCTAAGTTACAGCTAGCCCTGCAGGAGGCTCGTGTTAAGGAGGGCTGAATTTCAGGCAAGTGCTAAGGAGGCTGAATTTCAGGCAAAAGCTAAGGAGGCTGAGGCACAAGTTGAACTTGCTAGGATTCAGGCAGACCATGAGTATCCCATGAAACAAGGTGGAACTGGATCATCTAGCTCTGATGATTTTGATGTGGCTAAAAATGTTAAACTTGTCCCTCCTTTTAATGAATCTGATTTAACAAAGCATTTTCAGTTGTTTGAGAGGGTACCTACAGGTTTTAATTGGCCAAAAAAGTATTGGCCAGTACTCCTTCAAACTGTTCTTACCGGTAAAGCTCAAGTAACTTACGCATCTTTGCCTCAGGATCAATCTGATAATTATGATATAGTTAAGAGCTTGATTCTTAAGGCCTATGAGCTTGTTCCTGAAGCTTATAGAGTAAAATTTAGGACAACTTACAAGCAAGATAAGCAATCCCATGTTGAGTATGCAAAAATCAAAGAAGATCTGTTAGAGCAGTGGTTAAATTCTAAGAATGTGGATTCTGATTTTGGTAAATTTAAGCAGATGATTTTGTTGGAGGACTTCAAGAGGTGTATTTATAACGATGTAAGCCTATATCTTGATGAGAAAAGAATAGATAATTTGTCTGATGCTGCAGTTTTAGCTGATGAATATGTTCTCACTCACAAGAGATATTCTAGAGAAAAAGGGAAAGCTGAGAGTAAGTACGTTGCCTCTACTCAGAGTACAGGTAACAGGAAAGAGAATAAAGATGATGTTTCTCAGGAAGTAAATACCAGCTTCACCTCTAGATTTCAGAAAAGTAAATGTACTTATTGTAGTAAGCTTGGTCATACTACGGAGAAATGTTTCAGGAGACAGCGTGATGTGAACAAAAAGGAGTCATTAAATATTCAGTCAATTGGTCTAGTGTCCACTCTTGAGAGTTCCCAGAATTCTTTAACTGAGTTAATTGAACCTGCTTTGAGGGGTAACTTAAATTCTCATGATGGAGCTCCTCTTTGAGCAGTAACGTGGGTGACACTCTCAAGAGTTCATGTGCTAATTTCCTGTCTGATGGTTTTGTAAGTCCTCTGGACAGTAATGACAGGAAATCAGTTAAAATATATCGTGACACAGGTGCTTGCCAATCCCTTATGCTGACCAGTGTTCTAGGCTCTAATGTTAATTCCTCTGATGAAACTGTAATCGTACAAGGTGTAGGGAATAATTACTTCTCTGTCCCTCTGTGCAGAGTGAATTTAGAGTCTGGTTTTGTTAATGGTTCCGTTATGGTTGGGTTGGTTGAGACACTCCCAATGTCAGGTGTAACTTTCTTACTTGGAAATGATATTGGTGGAAGTCAAGTGTGTCCAGCTCCTCAGTTGTCTAGTGAGCCAGTGGCTGCGACCCAGGATTGTGATGTCCCTGATGTGTTCCCTGCATGTGCTGTCACTAGGGCTAAGTCTAAAGTTACTGGTGATTTAGAGGATAATGATGATGATGATGTTATCCTAGCTGACCTTTTCTTGCTAATTTGGACCACTCACCAGATGAGGCAGTACCCCATAGTGTTGATAATTTGTCTCGTCAAGAGTTGGTTGAGTTGCAGGTTGCTGACCCTGAGTTGAAAGGTCTAGCTAACTCTGCTTGCAGTGAGGAAGAGTCAACTGGTGCTTCTACTTGTTATTATATAAAGTCAGGAGTACTTACGAGGAAGTGGAGACCCCCAACAGCATCAGCCAACTGTGAATGGGAGGTTGTACATCAAGTTGTCATCCCTCGTGTTTGTAGGCAGGATATCATTAGAGTGGCTCATGATTCCAGTTTGGCAGGACACCTTGGAGTGAGGAAGACTGTGGCACGCATTTTGAAACACTTCTACTGGCCAGGTATCTTCAGGGATGTTTCCTGGTATTGTAAGTCTTGTCACACCTGTCAAGTTGTGGGGAAGTGTAATCAGACCGAAAAGGTTGCACCTCTAGTTCCCATTCCTCCTTTTGAGGCGCCTTTCACCCGTGTGTTGGTGGATATTGTGGGCCCTCTTCCTAAGACTTCTTCAGGATTTTCTTATGTGTTGACCATGATTGATATGGCTACTCGTTATCCTTAGAAATATCTCAGCAAAGAACGTGGTTAAGGAAATGCTAGGGTTCTTCACAAAGTTTGGTCTGCCCAAGGAGGTACAGTCAGACCGGGGAAGTAATTTCATGTCGAATGTTTTCAAGCAGTCTCTGAAAGAGTTGGGCATCACCCAGATCACGTCTTCAGCTTACCATCCCCAGACCCAAGGAGCGTTGGAGAGATATCATCAAACACTCAAATCGATGCTCAAGAAATACTGTTTGGAACATCAGAAAGACTGGGATAAAGGTCTTCCATTCGTTGTATTTGCTGCAAGAGAATCTCCAAATGAATCACTGGGCTTCTCACCTTTTGAACTACTGTTTGGCCATGAAGTAAGAGGACCCCTTAAGCTACTCAAGGAATGCTGGCTGTCGGAGGAAGATGACGTCAACCTGCTGGAGTATGTGATGAAGTTCAAAGAACGGCTGTCAACTGCTTTACAGTTGGCAAGAGAGAATTTAGGAGCTGCTCAGGAGAAGATGAAGACTTGGTATGATAAGAAGTCCAGGTTACGCCACTTTCAGCCAGGAGATCAGGTTTTGATTCTGCTACCGGTTCATGGGCAACCTCTTCAAGCCAAGTTTAGTGGTCCTTATTTCGTGGAGAAGAAACTCAGTGATGTCAACTATGTCATCGCCACACCAGATCGTAGAATGAACAAGCAACTATGTCACATCAACATGCTAAAGTTATATCACAGGCGGGACGAAAATAATCCAGTCTGCACTGTAGCTGTTCCACCCGAGTCTGCAAGTGAAGCTCTCCCATGCAGTATGTGCCTGAGTGATAGTTTGGGGAAGAATCCTGATATCATGAATGATCTCCAGACTAAGCTTTCTCATATACCTCCCAAGAAAAGGCAGGAGTTTTCGGCATTACTGCAGGAGTACCCGCAAGTGTTCCGTGCTACTCCAGGAAGAACCACTGTGTTGATGCATGATGTCAATGTTGGAGACGCAAAGCCAATTAAATTGCCTCCTTACCGTGTGAACCCGGTGAAAGTTCCTCTCATCCAGAAGGAGCTTGGCTACCTGTTGGACCACAAGATGATTGAGCCCTGTCAGAGCGAGTGGAGTTCTCCTGTCACTCTAGTCCCTAAGCCAGGTGGGTCACAGCGGCTTTGCATTGACTACAGACGTGTTAATCAGATAACCAAAACAGACACCCTCTCCCTCGTGTGGAAGATTGCATAGACAAGATCGGAAAGGCTAGGTACATAAGTAAGTTTGATTTGTTAAAGGGATACTGGCAAGTACCTATGACTGAACGTGCTAGGGAGATCTCATGTTTTGTAACACTAGGAAAGAAAATGTTATTGCAGATTGCTTATCTAGACTTTAGACAGATTGTTTTAGAGTAATAAGAAATTTCCTTTGTAAATTTCTTTTTCTTTGTGGGGAGGTGTTACATAGCCTATGATTTCATCATCCTTTGTGTAATTTTAACGCACAGTATGCTGCATGTTTGATCACGAGCGTGTTCTGCCTCAGTCCCCCCGTTCTACCGTTATAGTAGAGTAAGTCGTCCTTTATGTTGTTCAGAGCAGGATTTTCAGCTCTTTGTCCCCATGGCTTCATTTGCGCGTCCTTCTTACAAGTTGTACCATGCTCTGCTGGCCCCTATATAATGAGTTCAGTCTCTGCATCATTGCCACTTAGATCTACTCCTCATTTTGTTCACATTTCTGTCCTTCCCTGTACAGTTATTGTTGTGAGTGCTCCGGATAGTCTCCAACCATCTAGCAGCTGTGTAATTTGAGTATAACTGTTATTGCATTTTTTTTCCTTGTACTGTATAGCATGGGGTGTTGATTTGTAGGCCTAGTGAGGTTTTTTGTAATTTATGTAGGATTCATTTTGTCAGCCAGTTTTAATACTATTTTGTATCTGTAATAATTTATCTTGCATTAACTGAGCATTACCCAGTGTATTTTCATTTTATCAGGGCTGACTTAGGTAAATTTACTCCTGCTAATTTCATGTTAATAGAGGCTATTGCAGTTAACCATATATTTAACCTGTTTTTGCCATTAGATTATCCTTATGAGTCCTGAATGTTTTATTGTTAGTTTGAGCATTAAACTTTAACTTGTAATTTTACCTAACTCTTTTGTTTTGAACCTGGAACTTTGCGGGACAGTAGTGATTTTTAGTATTCTCACTTAAAGTGTACATTATCTTTCTCTGTTCCGTAACATAAATTTGGCGACCTCATATCAGGATATTCAGGATATTATCATAAGGATATTCCTTGATATTTTGTGACTGTTACTTATTCATGATGTCTACTATTACTACACTTGATGAAGCCAAAGATTTTTTGTCAAATGTGCAAACAGTGTTGGATGTACAAAAACAGAACAAAGAATGAACTTAAGCTTGTTGCTCAACAATTGGGAATTGCTGTTCGCTCTCATCATTCTAAAGATCAAATTGTTGACATGATTAATGAAAGCTTGTTTAATGTAACTCCTCCAAATGAGCAAACGCAGATTGAATTAGCTAAGTTACAGCTAGCCCTGCAGGAGGCTCGTGTTAAGGAGGCTGAATTTCAGGCAAGTGCTAAGGAGGCTGAATTTCAGGCAAAAGCTAAGGAGGCTGAGGCACAAGTTGAACTTGCTAGGATTCAGGCAGACCATGAGTATCCCATGAAACAAGGTGGAACTGGATCATCTAGCTCTGATGATTTTGATGTGGCTAAAAATGTTAAACTTGTCCCTCCTTTTAATGAATCTGATTTAACAAAGCATTTTCAGTTGTTTGAGAGGGTACCTACAGGTTTTAATTGGCCAAAAAAGTATTGGCCAGTACTCCTTCAAACTGTTCTTACCGGTAAAGCTCAAGTAACTTACGCATCTTTGCCTCAGGATCAATCTGATAATTATGATATAGTTAAGAGCTTGATTCTTAAGGCCTATGAGCTTGTTCCTGAAGCTTATAGAGTAAAATTTAGGACAACTTACAAGCAAGATAAGCAATCCCATGTTGAGTATGCAAAAATCAAAGAAGATCTGTTAGAGCAGTGGTTAAATTCTAAGAATGTGGATTCTGATTTTGGTAAATTTAAGCAGATGATTTTGTTGGAGGACTTCAAGAGGTGTATTTATAACGATGTAAGCCTATATCTTGATGAGAAAAGAATAGATAATTTGTCTGATGCTGCAGTTTTAGCTGATGAATATGTTCTCACTCACAAGAGATATTCTAGAGAAAAAAGGAAAGCTGAGAGTAAGTACGTTGCCTCTACTCAGAGTACAGGTAACAGGAAAGAGAATAAAGATGATGTTTCTCAGGAAGTAAATACCAGCTTCACCTCTAGATTTCAGAAAAGTAAATGTACTTATTGTAGTAAGCTTGGTCATACTACGGAGAAATGTTTCAGGAGACAGCGTGATGTGAACAAAAAGGAGTCATTAAATATTCAGTCAATTGGTCTAGTGTCCACTCTTGAGAGTTCCCAGAATTCTTTAACTGAGTTAATTGAACCTGCTTTGAGGGGTAACTTAAATTCTCATGATGGAGCTCCTCTTTTGAGCAATAACGTGGGTGACACTCTCAAGAGTTCATGTGCTAATTTCCTGTCTGATGGTTTTGTAAGTCCTCTGGACAGTAATGACAGGAAATCAGTTAAAATATATCGTGACACAGGTGCTTGCCAATCCCTTATGCTGACCAGTGTTCTAGGCTCTAATGTTAATTCCTCTGATGAAACTGTAATCGTACAAGGTGTAGGGAATAATTACTTCTCTGTCCCTCTGTGCAGAGTGAATTTAGAGTCTGGTTTTGTTAATGGTTCCGTTATGGTTGGGTTGGTTGAGACACTCCCAATGTCAGGTGTAACTTTCTTACTTGGAAATGATATTGGTGGAAGTCAAGTGTGTCCAGCTCCTCAGTTGTCTAGTGAGCCAGTGGCTGCGACCCAGGATTGTGATGTCCCTGATGTGTTCCCTGCATGTGCTGTCACTAGGGCTAAGTCTAAAGTTACTGGTGATTTAGAGGATAATGATGATGATGATGTTATCCTAGCTGACCTTTTTCTTGCTAATTTGGACCACTCACCAGATGAGGCAGTACCCCATAGTGTTGATAATTTGTCTCGTCAAGAGTTGGTTGAGTTGCAGGTTGCTGACCCTGAGTTGAAAGGTCTAGCTAACTCTGCTTGCAGTGAGGAAGAGTCAACTGGTGCTTCTACTTGTTATTATATAAAGTCAGGAGTACTTACGAGGAAGTGGAGACCCCCAACAGCATCAGCCAACTGTGAATGGGAGGTTGTACATCAAGTTGTCATCCCTCGTGTTTGTAGGCAGGATATCATTAGAGTGGCTCATGATTCCAGTTTGGCAGGACACCTTGGAGTGAGGAAGACTGTGGCACGCATTTTGAAACACTTCTACTGGCCAGGTATCTTCAGGGATGTTTCCTGGTATTGTAAGTCTTGTCACACCTGTCAAGTTGTGGGGAAGTGTAATCAGACCGAAAAGGTTGCACCTCTAGTTCCCATTCCTCCTTTTGAGGCGCCTTTCACCCGTGTGTTGGTGGATATTGTGGGCCCTCTTCCTAAGACTTCTTCAGGATTTTCTTATGTGTTGACCATGATTGATATGGCTACTCGTTATCCTGAAGCCATTCCACTTAGAAATATCTCAGCAAAGAACGTGGTTAAGGAAATGCTAGGGTTCTTCACAAAGTTTGGTCTGCCCAAGGAGGTACAGTCAGACCGGGGAAGTAATTTCATGTCGAATGTTTTCAAGCAGTCTCTGAAAGAGTTGGGCATCACCCAGATCACGTCTTCAGCTTACCATCCCCAGACCCAAGGAGCGTTGGAGAGATATCATCAAACACTCAAATCGATGCTCAAGAAATACTGTTTGGAACATCAGAAAGACTGGGATAAAGGTCTTCCATTCGTTGTATTTGCTGCAAGAGAATCTCCAAATGAATCACTGGGCTTCTCACCTTTTGAACTACTGTTTGGCCATGAAGTAAGAGGACCCCTTAAGCTACTCAAGGAATGCTGGCTGTCGGAGGAAGATGACGTCAACCTGCTGGAGTATGTGATGAAGTTCAAAGAACGGCTGTCAACTGCTTTACAGTTGGCAAGAGAGAATTTAGGAGCTGCTCAGGAGAAGATGAAGACTTGGTATGATAAGAAGTCCAGGTTACGCCACTTTCAGCCAGGAGATCAGGTTTTGATTCTGCTACCGGTTCATGGGCAACCTCTTCAAGCCAAGTTTAGTGGTCCTTATTTCGTGGAGAAGAAACTCAGTGATGTCAACTATGTCATCGCCACACCAGATCGTAGAATGAACAAGCAACTATGTCACATCAACATGCTAAAGTTATATCACAGGCGGGACGAAAATAATCCAGTCTGCACTGTAGCTGTTCCACCCGAGTCTGCAAGTGAAGCTCTCCCATGCAGTATGTGCCTGAGTGATAGTTTGGGGAAGAATCCTGATATCATGAATGATCTCCAGACTAAGCTTTCTCATATACCTCCCAAGAAAAGGCAGGAGTTTTCGGCATTACTGCAGGAGTACCCGCAAGTGTTCCGTGCTACTCCAGGAAGAACCACTGTGTTGATGCATGATGTCAATGTTGGAGACGCAAAGCCAATTAAATTGCCTCCTTACCGTGTGAACCCGGTGAAAGTTCCTCTCATCCAGAAGGAGCTTGGCTACCTGTTGGACCACAAGATGATTGAGCCCTGTCAGAGCGAGTGGAGTTCTCCTGTCACTCTAGTCCCTAAGCCAGGTGGGTCACAGCGGCTTTGCATTGACTACAGACGTGTTAATCAGATAACCAAAACAGACACCCTCTCCCTCGTGTGGAAGATTGCATAGACAAGATCGGAAAGGCTAGGTACATAAGTAAGTTTGATTTGTTAAAGGGATACTGGCAAGTACCTATGACTGAACGTGCTAGGGAGATCTCATGTTTTGTAACACTAGGAAAGAAAATGTTATTGCAGATTGCTTATCTAGACTTTAGACAGATTGTTTTAGAGTAATAAGAAATTTCCTTTGTAAATTTCTTTTTCTTTGTGGGGAGGTGTTACATAGCCTATGATTTCATCATCCTTTGTGTAATTTTAACGCACAGTATGCTGCATGTTTGATCACGAGCGTGTTCTGCCTCAGTCCCCCCGTTCTACCGTTATAGTAGAGTAAGTCGTCCTTTATGTTGTTCAGAGCAGGATTTTCAGCTCTTTGTCCCCATGGCTTCATTTGCGTGTCCTTCTTACAAGTTGTACCATGCTCTGCTGGCCCCTATATAATGAGTTCAGTCTCTGCATCATTGCCACTTAGATCTACTCCTCATTTTGTTCACATTTCTGTCCTCCCCTGTACAGTTATTGTTGTGAGTGCTCCGGATAGTCTCCAACCATCTAGCAGCTGTGTAATTTGAGTATAACTGTTATTGCATTTTTTTCCTTGTACTGTATAGCATGGGGTGTTGATTTGTAGGCCTAGTGAGGTTTTTTGTAATTTATGTAAGATTCATTTTGTCAGCCAGTTTTAGTACTATTTTGTATCTGTAATAATTTATCTTGCATTAACTGAGCATTACCCAGTGTATTTTCATTTTATCAGGGCTGACTTAGGTAAATTTACTCCTGCTAATTTCATGTTAATAGAGGCTATTGCAGTTAACCATATATTTAACCTGTTTTTGCCATTACATTATCCTTATGAGTCCTGAATGTTTTGTTGTTAGTTTGAGCATTAAACTTTAACTTGTAATTTTACCTAACTATTTTGTTTTGAACCTGGAACTTTACGGGACAGTAGTGATTTTTAGTATTCTCACTTAAAGTGTACATTATCTTTCTCTGTTCCGTAACAATATATATATATATATATATATATATATATATATATATATATATATATATATATATATATATATTGTATTTTATTTATTATTATTGTTTTATATTTTCATATTTTTTACCTTAAATTATAACCAAAATTACCTAATCTAAAGAACCTAAAACTAATCACCTAACTGACAAATCGCTAACCAATACTATATCCTAAAGAGACAATAACTAAACTTACACTAATGGTGAAAAGACCTCGACCAAGAGAACACCATCGACTGCAAATATGTAATGCCATTCAACAGTACATACCTGTACTCATCACCTGGTGACTGTCAGTCGAG
Source organism: Coenobita brevimanus (assembly GCF_032717465.1). NCBI lineage: Eukaryota > Metazoa > Arthropoda > Malacostraca > Decapoda > Coenobitidae > Coenobita > Coenobita brevimanus. The sequence goes on along the minus strand of NC_136983.1, from coordinate 12,499,280 downwards.
GTACAACCTAATATAGGGGACATTAATATATGAAAGAGAACCAGACGAGTCAGGAACATTTCCATATACGTCAGCTGTCGGCCCTGATTAGAATACCTTAAGCAAGATGGTATAATGTATTTACATAATTTGTACATAAAGTGAAGAACCTCGCCCAGCAGACCACCATCGACTGCAAATGCCCAATACCTTTCTATATTGCACACTTGCACTCATCAGCTGGTGACTGTCAGTCGAGGAACGGGGTTTAATGTAGGGGACATCAATATTAGAAATAGATCAGTGGGAAGGAGGAACTATTTCAAATATGTCAACTGTCATCCCTAATTAAGAGTACAATATATACATAATTACAGTGGATAAAAAACAAAACCATATAGTAAAAAAGTCACATCACTCTGATCAGTCCGGTCTCTCTCAGGAAAGCCATCAGTTTATCAGTCATAACAATGTCCCCATCACCCAGGATGGTGGAAAGGGTGAAGGGGACGTCTGCTGCGCCACAGTAATTTGTAAGTGAAGCACGGTCACGTATAAATCGCCGACAGCGCAGGACGATATGACTGATAGATAACATGGCATCACATGTCACAGTGCGGTGGGAATTGTCTTTCCATATAAGGTTTCATGTGCGTTAATAAAGTGGCATTAAGCTGTAATCGCGCCAACACTTTTTCCTCAAGTAATGAAATTGAAAACTTACAGATAAACTGCAAAGTATCCATTGCATAATAACCTACTTAATATTTTAATCTTTCTACGCCTAAGCGATCTTATTAGTCTTGGATAAGATCTGTAGTAGTGGAGAGGTTAGTGGATGCTTAATATAACCCTACCGATTTGGAAAGTGTCTAATCACTCTGAGATAATTATATGGATTCACCAAAATGGCGATTTCCGGCGCAAAGAACTAAGAAATTAAACTTATATTTATCAAAATTCTATATCGTGATCTAAATCTACAGATACAGAAACCTAAATAATTGTCTTCTCTGTAATAAATAGTTTCGATAGTCCCATTGTCTTTTGCTGTGTGATTACCTTGTTCGGTACGTCCTTTTACTTAATTGTGTTATTTGTTATTGGTGTAACATTGAGGTACAAGGGAGAAGAATTCTAAACGTCATTCACATACTTGTCAGTGGTATAACAATCCATACTAATTAATGATTAAAAATATCGTGTTTGGAGCAATTAATATTACATTTGCTAAGGTTTATGAACGCATCGGCTTCATCGGCTTCATCCCAGTATCTGCCGACACTGATATATATATATATATATATATATATATATATATATATATATATATATATATATATATATATATATATATCCCATTGGAGCCCAATGTCCCGAGTATTGGACAAAACTGGGATTTTTCAAGTCTGTATAAAGTGGGGAACCCCCCGGTAGGGACCTATGAGCTTCACGACCATAAGCCGATAGGCGGAGGGCGGTACGCTCAGTACGCTCCCAGTGCGATGCCTCGCCCAGCACCTCGTGGATCCAATGGGATATATATATTAGAATGGAGCTGTCGTTTTTATATGGTGAAAATAACACTGGTTGTCCCGAATCCTTAATCATTTAAAACCAAATTTAGAATGCATAATCAATACCATTCTTAAGAATTCCATTCCTCTTATATCAGTAACTGTTATGCCCATGACAAATATATGAATGGCGTTTAGAATTCTTCTCCCTTTACCTCAGTGTTATATCAATGACAAAACACAATGAAAAAAAAAATAGGTAACCTACTAGGAAATCAAACAGCAAAAGACAATGGCACTATATCGAAATTGTTCATTACAGGGAAGGCAATAAATTACGTTTCTATAGCAATATATTTAGATCTGGATATAGAATTTAGTTAATAAATATAAGTTTAATAAATATACAAATATAAGTTTGTATAACTTTATCCTTCCTTCCTAAATCGGCATCTTGGTGAATCCATATAATCTTCTCAGAGTTATTAGAGACTTTCCAATTCGGTAGGGTTATATTAAGCATCCACTAACCCATATACCACTAGAGGTCTTTTCCAAGATTAATAAGATCCCTCATGCGTAGGAAGAATATATTATACAAAAGGTTATTATCCGAGTGAGACTTTGCAAATGAACTGTAAGTTTTCAGCTTCGTTATATAAAAATATTTCTTCTGAGTTCTATGAACAGTGTCAGCCGCATATCTAGTAAATTTGTGAGAGAGTTTAATTAGTTTCTGTATAATACTATTACTCGTACGCGGAGATGACTGAGTCCCCTTAATGTAATACAGTATACTTACTAGAAACGATTCCAGTATGAGAGTCCATTCAGCTTACGGAGGATTGCTAATAACAATGAAGTAAATGAATATAATATCAAATCTCTCTAGTTCAGAAATTTCTAAAATTTAATAACCATCTGATGGTAGCAAGAACTGATAAAGAAAAAAAAAAAAAAGCTTGTAACCTATAGCGTCAATCCCCAACGATTAAGCAATTCACAACTATGACGGATTAGTTTTTTCTCGCTATATTCAGACGACTACGACTGTATCCACCTTAGGAGATGAGATTTGCACTGAGTTTAATCAAACCTTTGGTCTGACTTGATTAAAATTAAAAATGCATCACGCTGAAGTAAATTAACTCGGGAAACCTATGGCAGTAATGGTGTCAGATTCAAATGCCATTAAAGTGCTCCACTATGATAAGATTCCTTACGCTATGTATTATCGCTTTAAAAAACAAAACAAAAAAACATAGTGTTGCTAGGCATAACAAAGCTCGCTCGACAGCAATTATATTATTGCTGTTAAGTACTGACTCACTTCTGCCAAATATTGCACAGTTAACTTTTAAGGTAATGGCACAAATGTTTTCGATTTGTGCTCTCTGAAAATCCGCGATCTTCCACATGACCTTTCAAGGTCACTTAAGGTCAAAGGTTATGCTGCCAAATGAAAGCCCATATGAGACATTCTGTATCTTGTTAATAAATATCTGTCTTTAACGAGTTTCGAGTTATAGCCCCCTGAATATCCATGACCTTGAATTTGACCTTTCAAAGTCACTTACCATAAAAAATCAAGGTACCAATTCAAAACCCATATGGGACTTCCTAAATATTGATAACACTAAATATCTATCTTCAACTAGTTTCGTGTTATACCCCCTGAATATCCGTGACCTTGGGTTTCACCTTTCAAGGTCATTCAAGGTCAAAGGTTTTTGTGCCAAATGAAAGCCCATATTACGAGTTCCTGTATGTTCATAATACTAAGTACCTCTTTCTACAACCGTTTTTAAATTATAGCCCTCTGAAAATCCGTGACCTTGATTTTTCGTTTCAGGGTCCCTCTGTTACCTCCAAATTTTTTTTTTCTTTGGAGATCCATGTCCACATATCCTGAAAGTTTCATGTTATTTCATTTAGCCGTTTTTCAGGAATATTGCTAAAAAACAAAGAAAGAAATAGAAAACTCGACCAAAAACATTTCCTCGTCGGACTCCGTCCAGGCAAGGCAGGAAAAAAAAAAAAAGACTTCGGAATATTGAAAGTTAGTTGTGCTTGACATTGTTACCCTTTCGACGGTATCAACGACCTTACATATGCTCATTCACGTTAAACTCTTCACTTTGCTGACTTTTTTTCCTATTATTCTTGCTACTTACACACGACATAACGTTGCGTAAGAGAAAATTCTCGAACCATTGCATTACTTTGGGACTCTGTCTAAGCAGTATATTAACCCGTCCCTTCCCAACCACTTTCTCACCACTGACTCCCCCCAATCCCGACCATTTTTGGATTTTTTTTTTTTTTGGCTCAAACCTCCGCTTTTGGTGAGAAACATAAAAAAATCATGGAGAAATTGCTCACCTGAGGTTTAAAATACTCGATACAGGTAGCAGTACCTCCTCACCATACTGTGTTTTCCATCAGGCTGGCTCCAAGTAAAGTGAGTTCTATGGGACTGTAACCATTTCACACTACTTAAACGATATTTTTTTATATATTTAGTACGAATATATATGTAGTACGAGAGAATATTGGTTTTCACACAGTAATATAGGCAACATAAGCATTGTTTCACTCATCAAACACATCAACATACCTGACCTTTTTTGGCGACATTACCTGATCATCATTTCTGACTGTTTCTTCCTCTAATGCTATGTAAAGTTTGTCCTCCACATTGTCATCGATTGGGGAATCACTCTGGCTCTGAATTTCGTACTGTGGCATGACATGGCTTTACTGGCCAGGTTACTGGTAACAGGTGAATTGTTGAGACAATGGCGTGCTACAGGAGGAGGTCATGCTGGGTAAGGCATTGTCCCTGCCTGGCATCTTGTAGAGGATGGAGTCCCATGTATACGTACCAAAAATCAGTCATGAAAATTGAAAATTGTGCAAATTAGGGACCTTGCAATTGATTCATGTTTATGTACGTCAACGGGATTGGCAGTGACAAAACGTGTGGACGTTAATTCACGTCGACGGGATGCCACGGGTTAAAGTTCTAACGGAAAGAATAAGGTATATAACTCGACGTTGAGCTAACATCAGACAATTCTTGTAAAAAAAGATAAAACTAATAATTAAATGGCTAACCTTTTCAATGCTATTTCAGATGAATGACATCCTGGGAATCAGACCTATAAATATATCTCACGTAAGTCATTCTCTTCTATAAGAATGCCTGGGGAGTGTTTGTAAAATATCAACACAGGAAAATTCTAATAGGCTACTCAGAGGCGACAGATATTTTGATTAACTTTTTCTTATGGAACAAAAAATAATAATAATAATAAATTCCTAGAAGTCAGAGCTACAGTATATCTTCCATAAGACATTCTCTGCTGTAAATATGCCCCCCCTTACAAAAAAATCCTGTGGACGCCCTTGTACAAGCTGTAACCACTTGCCCTACATAAAGTATGACTTTCAACGGATCACCTATCAGGTACTTTACACGAATCGCCTCCCACCAGGAAGACTGGAGTAAGAGCAGCAGGCGAAATCAAAACCCCTGAGGCATTGCAACTTTTAGAAAGGCTAATCCAAGGAAGATTCAACGTGGTAGCAACAGAAAACTCCACACAGTGATACTAACTGATACCCCTGAGAGGATGAAATTACAAAATAAGATGGACAAGTCCCAAGAAAAACAGCAAAAAACCTTCAAAGGGAACCTGAACACTAAACTGTCTCAGATGTCTACTGGATGGGAAAATAGATGGACTACAATAGAGTGTTCATTTCTTGTTGTTGTTGTTGGCACACTTTCCTGTCCAGGAGTTCTGTTTTACAACAGATGGCTTTTTTTTTTTCTTATTGTTATTTATTTATTTACATATGTTTTTCGTATCCCTTATCTGCTTCAATTGTTCCTTCCCCATATTTGGTACTATGCTCTTTCTTTTCAGTATTATTTCTACAGTTTCTGCTGCTTTAACTATATCGTTTTCTTGAAATGCTCCAATTATTGTTTCCTTCTCTATCATGTTCTCCATTACGTCTTCATATGCCTTACAATGAAAGAGATGATGTTGCAATTCTTCTTCCTCCATGCATAATTCACATAAGTAAATTTTGTTCATATTTATTTTTGTAGTTTACCTTAACATCAAGTATTCTCGTTCTTAGCATAAATGTAAATTTTGCTTTTTCAAAATTCACCATTTCTAAATATTCTATTTCCTGTTCTGCTGCTTCTTTGGTTTTGTTTCCTCATCTCATTTCAGCTATGATTTCTTCTCTATTCTTTTCTTGTACCTTGCTTCTCATTTTCTTTGCCTGATTTTCTTCCATATTTGTTATATTTTCTGTAATATTATATAGCCTTCTTAGATCTTGTATTTCTTTTTCGTATTCTCCCTCATTTACCTCACTGAGCCGTTTCAATTGTATTTCCATTGCATCCTGATTTCTTTCGTTTAGCTCTATATAAAATTCTAACTTTCTTTTATTTATCTTAAGTTCCAATTTCATTAATTTTGTTTCATACGGTACGGCACATTTTCGTGTCATTTTTGGTAATTTTAATAGCTTTGTTAAATACGTTGTTTGGATGTCATGAACCTCTTTTCTTTCTTTTTAACTTTTTCCAAATTTCTGCTCAAAACAAGAGTGCTGGTGTTACACATGCGTCACACAATTTTAATTCTATTTTAACTCTACTAACCTTCATTTCCTTTATATTATACTGATACCCTCATTAATTGCCACCTCTGCTTTATTAATTCTGTTTATAATGTGTTAATTTTGCTTTCCCTGGGGCTCGATTATTTTCCCCAAGTACTTTGTTATTGGTGTAACATTGACGTACAAGGGAGAAGAATTCTAAACGTCGTTCACATATTTGTCAGTGGTATAACAATTAATACTAATTAATTATTAATAATACCGTGTTTTGAAGTAATTAATATTACATTTGTTAAGGTTTATGAGCGCATCGGCTTCATCCCAGTATCTGCCGACACACACACACACACACACACACACATATATATATATATATATATATATATATATATATATATATATATATATATATATATATATATATTAGAATGCAGCTGTCGTTTTTATATGGTGAAAATAAGACTGGTTGTCCCGAATCCTTAATGATTTAAAGCCAAACTTAGAATGGATAATCAATACCATTCTTAAGAATTCCACTCCTATTATATCATTAACTGTTATACCCATGACAAATATATGAATGGCGTTTAGAATTCTTCTCCCTCTACCTCAGTGTTATATCAGTTACAAAACACAATGAAATAAAAAGGTAACCTACAAGGAAACCAAACAGCAAAAGACAATGGCACTATATCGAAATTGTTCATTACAGAGAATTCAATAAATTATATTTCTATACCAATATATTTTGATCTGGATATAGAATTTAGTTAATAAATATAAGTTTAATAAGTATACAAATATAGGTTAGTATAACTTTAACCTTCCTTCCGAAATTGGCATCTTGCTGAATCCATATAATCTTCTCAGAGTTATTAGAGACTTTCCAAATCGGTAGGGTTATATTAAGCACCCACTAACCCCTCTACTACTAGAGGTCTTTTCCAATATTAATAAGATCGCTCAGGCGTAGGAAGAATATAGGATACAGCAGGTCATTATCCGAGTAAGACTTTGCAAATGAACTGTAAGTCTTCAGTTTTGTTATATATAAATATTACTTCTGAAATCAATTAATAGTGTCATCTGCATATTTAGTGAAATTTTTGACCTGTTTAATTAGTTTCTGTATAATACTATTACTCGTACGGGAGATGACTGAGTCCCCCCTCATATCCTTTGAGTAATGCAAGAAAGCCTTGGTTTAATGACGCTTGTTCTAATGCTGTCCGCAACAACGAGAGGGCCTACAAAAGGTACCGGAGCCAACCCACCCCTGAATCATATCATCTTTACGTTTCTGCCCGGAATCGTGCTAAGTCTGTTCTTCGCTCTACTAAAAATAATTTCATCCATACTAAATGCTCTCAACTCTCCGACTCGAATTCTTCCCGCTCCTTCTGGCATCTTGCCAAAAATCTTTCTAACAACTTTACCTCATCATCCTTCCCTCCTCTTTTCTACTCTAATGATTCTGTAGCTATTTCTTCTACTGATAAAGCAGATCTCTTCGCACAGACTTTCTCCTCCAATTCTACCTTAGACGATTCTGGTGCTGTTCCTCCATCACTTCCCCCCTCTGACTTCCTCATGGCTGACATTAAAATTTCTTCAGTTGATGTATTTTCTGCCATCACTGGCCTCAGTACTAACAAGGCATATGGGCCTGATGGGGTCCCTCCTGTTGTTCTCAAAAACTGTGCTTCTGTGCTTACACCCTGCCTAGGCAAACTCTTTCGCCTTTGTCTGTCAACTTGTACCTTTCCTTCTTGCTGGAAGTTTGCTCTCATTCAGCCAGTCCCAAAGAAGGGTGACCACTCCCAACCCTCCAACTATCGTCCAATTGCTTTAACGTCCTGTATTTCAAAAGTTTTCGAGTCAATTCTTAATAGAAAAATTTTAAGGCATCTTTTCTATCACAACCTTCTTTCCGATCGTCAGTATGGGTTCCGTCAGGGACGCTCCACTGGCGATCTTCTCACCTACCTTTCAGACTCCTGGTCATCCTCCTTTTGGGACTTTGGCGAAAGCTTTGCCATTGCACTTGACATCTCAAAGGCTTTCGATCGAGTCTGGCATAAATCTTTAATTTCCAAACTGCCCTCCTACGGTTTCTATCCTTCTATCTGTGCCTTCATCGCTAGCTTCCTTTCTGGTCGTTCTATAGCCGCTGTTGTAGACGGCCATCGTTCTTCTCCTAGATCTATCAACAGTGGTGTTCCTCAGGGCTCTGTCCTATCACCAACTCTCTTCCTTTTATTCATCAATGATCTTCTAAGCTGTACATCTAACCCTATCCACTCATACGCTGACGACTCCACCCTTCACCTTTCCATTCGGTTCCCGCAACGCCCATCTCAACAGTTACTTCAACAAGCAAGGGATGAGGCTGTGGCACACCTAATGTCTGATTTGGCTCGTATCTCTGACTGGGGTAAAAATAATATAGTTGTCTTTAATGCATCTAAGACTCAGTTCTTACACCTATCAACCCGACAAAATCTTCCACAGGTATACCCACTAATGTTTAATAATATTCAGCTTAATCCTGCATCATCCTTGAACATGCTTGGGGTTTCATTTACTCGGGACTTATCTTGGAAAGATCATATTACATCTCTTGTTAAATCTGCTTCCAAGAGATTGGGTGTGCTAAGCCGACTCCGCTCTTTCTTTACCCCTGCACAATTGTTGACTCTATGCAGGGGTTTTATCCGCCCCTGTGTGGAGTACAACTCTCATGTGTGGGGAGGCTCCCCACATACAGCTCTTCTCAATAGGGTGGAGTCAAAGGCTTTTCGTCTCATTAACTCTCCTCCTCTTACTGACTCCCTTCATCCTCTGTCTCTTCGCCGCACTGTTGCATCTTTATCTCTTTTCTATCGCTACTTTAATGATCACTGCTCCTCTGAACTGTCTGCTTGCATTCCTCCACCTCTACGACGGGCGCGTAGCACCCGTCTGGCAGAAAACTCTCATCCTTTTTCTGTCCAACTCTCTAATGCAAGAGTTAACCGTTACTCCCAGTCTTTCATTTATGCAACAGGTCAGCTCTGGAACTGTCTCCCTCTGTCTGTATTTCCTGCTGCCTATGATCTCCAGTCTTTCAAACGCAGTGTGTCCTGGCATCTCAAAATGATTGGATCTTGAATTTGGCTCTATATTGTATTTTGTTTTTCTCTTGGAGGGAAATGTTACTGCGGGCTCATGGCCTTTGGTTCCTTCTTCCTCGCATAAAAAAAAAAAATTACTATTACCGATTCCAGTATGAGAGTCCATTCGGCTTACGGAGGATTGCTAATAACAATGAATATAATATCAAACCCCTCTAGTTTAGACCTCCCTAAAATTTAATAACCACTTAATGGTAGCGAGAACTGATTAAAAAAAATAAAAGAAAGCTTGTAGCCTATAGTGTGAATCCCCAACGATAAATCATTAAGAATGATGACGCATTAGTTTTGTTTTTTCTCGCCATCTTCAGAAGACTACGACTGTATCCACCTTAGGAGATGAGATTTGCACTGAGTTTAACAAAACGTTTGGTCTGACATGATTAAAATTAAAAATGCATCACACTGAAGTAAATTAATTCGGAAAACCTATGGCAGTAATGGTATCAGATACAAATCCCAGTAAACTTCTCCACTACGATAGGATTTCTTACGCTATGTAGAATTGCTTAAAAAAAAAAAAAAAAAATAGTGGGGCCAGACATAACGCTCGCTCGACAGCAGTTATTTTATTGCTGTTAAATACTGACTTGCTTCTGCCAAATAGTGCATAGTTATCTTTTAAGGTAATGGCACAAATGTTTTCGAGTTACGCCCTCTGAAAGTCCGTGATCTTGCACATGACCTTTCGAGGTCACTTAAAGTCAAAGGTTATGCTGCTAAATGAAAGCCCATATGAGATATTCTGTATCTTGGTAATAATAAATATCTGTCTTCAACGAGTTTCGAGTTATAGTCTCCTGAATATCCGTGACCTTGAATTTGACCTTTAAAAAGTCACTTACCGTGAAAAATCAAGGTACCAATTAAAAACCCTTATGGTATATACTAATTATTGATAACACTAAATATCTATCTTCAACTAGTTTCGTGTTATACTCCCTGAATATCCGTGACCTTGAGTTTCACCTTTCAAGGTCATTCAAGGTCAAAGGTCTTTGTGCCAAATGAAAGCCCATATTATGAGTTCGTGTATGTTCATAATAGTAAGTACCTCTTTCTACAACCGTTTTCAAATTATAGCCCTCTGAAAATCCATGACTTTGATTTTGCGTTTCGGGGTCCCTCTGTTACCTCCAATTTTTTTTTTTTCTTTGGGCATCAATGACCATATATCCTTAACGTTTCATGTTATTTCATTTAGCTGTTTTTGAGTAATATTGCTAAAAAAAACAAACAAACAGAAAACTCGACCAAAATCATTTCCCCGTCGGACTCCGTCCAGGAGAGGTAGGAAAAAAAAAAAAAAAGACTGGCTGTTGGGAGTTAGGTGTACTTGAAATTGTTACCCTTTCAATGGTATCAACGACCTTACATATGCCCAATCACGTTAAACTATTCAGTTCAGTGATGTTTTTTCCTAATATTCTTGCTAGTTACAGACGATATAATGTAGCGTAAATGATAGTTCTTGAATAATTGCATTACTTTGGGACTCTGTCTGAGCAATATATTAACCCGCCCCATTCCGACCACTTTTCCACCACTGACTCCTCCAATCCCAACCATTTTTGGAAAAATTTTTTTTTGGCTCAAACCTCCGCTTTTGGTGAAAAACAACAAAAAATCATAGAAAAATTGCTCACCTGAAGTTTAGAATACTCGATACATGTAGCAGAACCTCCTCACCTTACTATGTTTTCTATCAGGTTGGCTCCAAAGAAAACGAGTTCTATGGGACTGTAACCATTCCACACCACTCATCAACGGTATTTATTTATTTATTTAGTACGAATATATATGTAATACGAGAGAATATTGGTTTTCACACAGTAATATAGGCATTATAAGCATTGTTTCACTCATGACACACATCAACATACCTGACCTCTTTTGGCGACATTACCTGATCACCATTTCTGACTGTTTCTTCCTCTAATGATGTAAAGTTTCTCCTCCACATTGTCATTGATTGGGGAATCACTCTGGCTCTGAATTTCGTACTGTGGCATGTCATGGATTTACTGGCCAGGATACTGGTAACAGGTGAATTGCTGAGACAATGGTGTGCAGGGGGAGAAGGTCATGATGGGTAAGGCATTGTCCTTGCCTGGCATCTTGTAGAGGAAGGTGTCCCATGTATACGTACCAAAAATCAGTTGCGAAAATTGAAAATTGTGCAAATTAAGGACCTTGCAATTGATTCGCGTTTATGTACATCAACGGGATTGGCAGCAACAAAATGTGTGGACGTTAATTCACGTAGACAGTGCGCCATGGGTTAAAGATCTGTCGGCAAGAATAAGGTATATAATTCGACGTTGAATTAATATCAGACCATTCTTGTTAAAAAAAAATAAAACTAATAATTAAATGGCTAACCTTTTCGATGCTATTTCAGATGAATGATATCCTGGGAGTCAGAGCTATAAATATATCTCACGTAAGTCATTTTCTTCTATAAGTATGCCTGGGGAGTATTTGTAAAATATCAACACAGGAAAATTCTAATATGCTACTCAGAGGCGACAGGTATTTCGATTAACCTTTTTCTCATGGACCAAAAATAATAATAATAATAATAATAATAATAATAAATTCCTAGGAGTCAGAGCTACAGTATATCTCCTGTAAGTCATTCTCTGCTGTAAATATGCCCCCCCTTACAAAAAAATCCTGCAGAAGCCTTTGTACAAGGTGTAACCACTTGCCCCACATAAAGTATGACTAACAACTTACTCCACATCAGGCAGTTTACACGAATCACCTCCAACCAGGAAGACTGGAATAAGAGCAGCAGGCGAAATCAAAACCCCTGAGGCATTGCAACTTTTAGAAAGGCTAATCCAAGGAAGATTCAACGTGGTAGCAACAGAAAACTCCACACAGTGATACTAACGGATACACCTGAGAGGATGAAATTACAAAATAAGATGGACAAGTCCCAAGAAAAACAGCGTAAAACCTTCAAAGGGAACGTGAACACTAAACTGTCTCAGATGTCTGCTGGAAATTGGAAAAGAGATAGACTACAAGAGAGTGTTCATTTCTTGTTGTTGTTGTTGTTGTTGTTGGCGCAATCTCCTGTCCAGAAGTTCTGTTTTACAACAGATGGCTTTGTTTTTCTTATTATTATTTATATATGTATGTTTTTCGTATCCCTTATCTGTTTCAATTGTTCCTTCCTCATATTTAGTAATATGCTCTTTCTTTTCAGTATTATTTCTACAGTTGCTGCTGCTTTAACTATATCGTTTTCTTGAATTGCTTCAGTTATTGTTTCCTTTATTATGTTCTCCGTTATGTCTTCATATGCCTTACAATGAAACAGATGATGTTGCGATTCTTCTTCCTCCTTGCATAATTCACATAGTAAATTTTGTTCATATTTATTTTTGTAGTTTAAATTAACATCAAGCATTCTCGTTCTTAGCATAAATATAATTTTTGCTTTTTCAAAATTCAGCATTTCTAAATATTCTATTTCCTGTTCTTCTTTAGTTTTGTTTCCTCGTCTCATTTCAGCTATGATTTCTTCTCTATTCTTTTCTTGTACCTTACTTGTTCGCATTTTCTTTGACTCATTTTGTTTCATATTTGTTATATTTTCTGTAATATTATATAGCCTTTTCAGATCTTGTATTTCTTTTTCGTATTCTCCCTCATTATCCTCACTGAGCCATTTCATTTGTACTTCCATTGCATCCTCATTTCTGTAGTTTAGCTCTATATAAAATTCTAACTTTCGTTTATTGATCTTCAGTTCCATTTTCATTGATTTTGTTTCATACAGTAGGGCACATTTTGGTGTCGATCTTGGTAATTTTAATAGTTTTGTTAAATACTTTGGATGTCATGAACCTCTTTTCTTTCTTTTTTCTTTTATCTTTTTCCAAGTTTCTACTCGAAACAAGAGTCCTGGTGTTACACATACGTCAAATAATTTAAATCCTATTTTAACTCTACTAACCTTCATTTCCTTTATATTATACTGATACCTATATTAATTGCCACCTCCGCTTATTAAATCTGTTTTTAATGTGTTCATTTTGCTTTCCCTGGGGCTGGATTATTTTCCCCAAGTACTTTGTTATTGGTGTAACATTGAGGTACGAGGGAGACGAATCCTAAACGTCATTCACATATTTGTCAGCGGTATAACATTTAATACTAATTAATTATTAATAATGCCGTGTTTTGGAGTAATTAATAATACATTTGCTAAGGTTTATGAGCTCATCGGCTTCATCTCAGTATCTGCCGATATATATATATATATATATATATATATATATATATATATATATATATATATATATATATATATATATATTAGAATGGAGCTGTCGTTTTTATATCGTGAAAATAACACTGCTTGTCCCGAATCTTTAATGATTTAAAACCTAATTTAGAATGGATAATCAATACCATTCTTAAGAATTCCATTCCTCTTATATCAGTATCTGTTATACCCATGACAAATATATGAATAGCGTTTAGAATTCTTCTTCCTCTATCTCAGTGCTATATCAATGACAAAACACAATGAAATAAAAAGGTAACCTACAAGGAAACCAAACAGCAAAAGACAATGGCACTATATCAAAATTGTTCATTACAGGGAAGGCAATAAATTATGTTTCTATAGCAATATATTTAGATCTGGATATAGAATTTAGTTAATAAATATAAGTTTAATAAGTATAGATATATAAGTAGTATAACTTTAACCTTCCTTCAAAAATCGGCATCTTGGTGAATCCATATAATCTTCTCAAATTTATTAGAGACTTTCCAAATCGGTAGGGTTATATTAAGCATCGAATAACTCCTCTACTACTACTAGAGGTCTTTTCCAAGATTAATAAGATCGCTCAGGCGTTGGAAGAATATAGTATACAGTAAGTTAATATCCGAGTGAGACATTGCATATGAACTGTAAGTTTTCAGTTTCGTCATATATAACTATTTCTTCTATGCTTTGTGAACAGTGTCATCCACATATCTAATAAATTTTTTAAAAAGTTTAATTAGCTTATGTATAATACTATTACTCGTACGCGGAGATGACTGAGTCCCCTTAATGTAATACAGTATACTTAGGCCTAGTAGTAACGATTCCAGTATGAGAGTCCATTCGGCTTACGGGGGATCGCTAATAACAATGAAGTAAATGAATATAATATCAAACCCCTCAAGGTCAGACTTCTCTGAAATTTAATAACCATATAATGGTAGAGAGAACAGACTGATTAAAAAAAAGAAAAGAAAGAAAGCTTGTAACTTATAGCGTGAATCCCCAACGATATGTCATTCACAATGATGACGCATTAGTTTTGTTTTTTCTCGCTATCTTCAGACGACTACGACTGTATCCACCTTAGGAGATTAGATTTGCACTGAGTTTAATAAAACCTTTGGTCTGACATGATTAAAATTAAAAATGCATCACTTTCAAGTAAATTAACTCGGGAAACCTATGGCAGTAATGGTATGAGATACAAATGTCAATAAACTTCTCCACTATGATAGGATTCCTTACGCTATGTAGAATCGCTTAGAAAAAAAAAGAAAAAAAATAGTGGTGCCAGGCATAACAAAGCTCGCTCAACAGCAGTTATTTTATTGCTATTAAATACTGACACGCTTCTGCCAAATAGTGCACAGTTAACTTTTAAGGTAATAGCACAAATGTTTTCGAGTTACGCCCTCTGAAAATCCGTGATCTTGCACATGACCTTTCATGGTCACTTAAGGTCAAAGGTTATGCTGCCAAACGAAAGCCCATATGAGTCGTTCTGTATCTTGTTAATAATAAATACTCATATTTAACGAGTTTCGAGTTATAGCCCCCTGAATATCCGTGACCTTGAATTTGACCTTTCAAAGTCACTTACCGTGAATAATCAAGGTACCAATTAAAAACCCATATGGGACTTCCTAAATATTGATAACGCTAAATATCTATCTTCAACTAGTTTCGTGTTATACCCCTGAACATCCGTGACCTAGTTTCACCTTTCAATTTCATTCAAGGTCAAAGGTCTTTGTGCCAAATGAAAGCCCATATTACGAGTTCCTGTATGTTCATACTAGTAAGCACCTGTGTCTACAACCGTTTTCAAATTATAGCCCTTTGAAAATTCGTGACCTTGAATTTGCGTTTCGGGGTCCCTCTGTTACCTCCAAGATCCATCCATCCATCCATCCATTGCCAGACGCCATGTATCCCAGACAGGGTGGCCAAGGGCTTAGAGTTAATTGTTTTACAGGGAGGGGCACTAATTCTCCACCAACCCCACTTGACGTAGGGATGCCAACAGCATCTGGTGTTCCCAGGCGGTCACCCATCCAAGTACTAACCAGACCCAACGTTGCTTAACTTCGTTGATCGAACGGGAAGCCGTTTTTCAGTAATATTGCTAAAAAACAAACAAACAGAAAACTCAACCACAAACATTTCCTCGGCGGACTCCGTCTGGGCGAGGTAGGAAAAAAAAAAAAAAAAAGACTTGGCTGTTGGGAGTGAATTGTGCTTGAAATTGTTACCCTTTCGACGATATCAACGAACTTACATATGCCCATTCACGTTAAACTCTTCAGTTCGGTGACGGTTTTTCCTATTATTCTTGCTAGTTACAGACGACATAACGTAGCATAATAGATAGTTCTTGAAACATTGCATTACTTTGGGACTCTGTCTAAGCAATATATTAAAGATCTAACTCCAAGAATAAGGTACATAATTCGACATTGAACTAACATCAGATCATTCTTGTTAAAAAAAAAAAAAAAAAATAACACTAATAATTAAACGGCTAACCTTTTCGATGATGTTTCAGATGAATGATATCCTGGGAGTCAGAGCTATAAATATATCTCACGTAAGTCATTCTCTTCTAAAATTATGCCTGGGAAGAATTTATAAACTATCAACAAAGGAAAATTCTAATATGCTACTCAGAGGCAACAGGTATTTCGATTAACCTTTTTCTCATGAACGAAAGAAACAAAATAATAATAATAATAATAATAAATTCCTAGGAGTCAGAGCTACTCGGTATCTCCCGTAAGTCATTCTCTGCTGAAAAATATGCCCCCCCTTACAAAAAAATCCTGCGCACGCCCGTGTACAAGGTTTAACCACTTGTCCTACATAAAGTATGACTAACAAATTACCCCGTATCAGGTAGTTTACACGAATCACCTCCCACCAAGAAGGCTGGAATAAGAGCAGCAGGTGAAATCAAAACCCCTGAGGCATTGCAACTGTTCAGAAAGGCTAATCCAAGGAAGATTCAACGTGGCAGTAACAGAAAACTCCACAAAGTGATACTAACCGATACACCTGAGAGGATGAAATTACAAAATAAGATGGACAAGTCCCAAGAAAAACAGCGTAAAAGCTTCAAAGGGAACCTGAACACTAAACTGTCTCAGATGTCTGCTGGAAATGGGAAAAGAGATAGACTATAAGAGATTGTTCGATTCTTGTTGTTGTTGTTGTTGTTGGCGCAGTCTCCTGTCCAGTTCTGTTTTATAACAGATGGCTTTTTTTTTCTTATTACTATTTATTCATTTATATATGTTTTTCGTATCCCTTATCTGTTTCAGTTGTTCCATCCCCATATTTAGTAATATGCTCTTTCTTTTCAGTATTATTTCTACAGTTTCTGCCGCTTTAACTATATCGTTTTCTTGAATTCCTCCAATTTATTGTTTCCTTCTCTATTATGTTCTCCGTTATGTCTTCATATGCCTTACAATGAAACAGATGATGTTGCGCTTCTTCTCCCTCCGTTCATAATTCACATTGTAAATTTTGTTCATATTTTTTTTTGTAGTTTACCTTAACATCAAGCATTCTCGTTCTTAGCATTAATATGAATTTTACTTTTTCAAAATTCAGCATTTCTAAATATTCTATTTCCTGTTCTGCTGCTTCTTTAGTTTTGTTTCCTCGTCTCATTTCAGCTATGATTTCTTTATTCTTTTCTTGTACCTTACTCTTCTCATTTTCTTTGCCTCTTTTTGTTCCATATTTGTTATATTTTCTGTAATATTATTTAGCCTTTTCAGACCTTGTATTTCTTTTTCGTATTCTCTCTCATTTTCCTCATTGAGCCGGTTCATATATACTTCCATTGCATCCTCATTTCTGTAGTTTACCTTTATATAATATTCTAACTTTCTTGTATTTATCTTATGTTCCGTTTTCATTGATTTTGTTTCATACAGTAGGGCACATGTTGGTGTCGTTCTTGGTAATTTTAATAGTTTTCTTAAATACTTTGTTTGGATGTCATGAACCTCTTTTCTTTCTTTTTCTTTTATGTCTTTTCCCTTAATGTCTGTCTTACTACTTTTCCCCACTACAGTCGTTCTATTTTATGAAGGCAGTTTGGGTGGGACGCTGTGGGACCTCACTCTATTAGCTCTGTTGCCACATCGTCGCCACACACGTACTCTCTCTCTCTCTCTCTCTCTCTCTCTCTCTCTCTCTCTCTCTCTCTCATATTTATTAACTACTACTAATTGTATTTTCTTTATTAGTTTAATAATTTTGTTAAATACTTTGTTTGGATGTCATGAACCTCTTTTCTTTCTTTTTCTTTTAACTTTTTCCAAGTTTCTGCTCGAAACAAGAGTGCTGGTGTTACACATGCGTCAAACAATTTAAATCCCATTTTAACTCTACTAACCTTCATTTCCTTTATATTATACTGATACCCTCAGTAATTACCAACTCTTCTTTATTAATTCTGTTTTTAATGTGATCATTTTGCTTTCCCTGGGGCTGGATTATTTTCCCAAGTACTTTGTTATTGGTGTAACATTGAGGTACAAGGGAGAAGAATTCTAAACGTCATTCACATACTTGTCAGTGGTATAACAATACTAATTAAAAATTATTGATAATGCCGTGTTTTGGAGCAATTTATATCACATTTGCTAAGGTTTATGAGCGCATCGGCTTCATCCCAGTATCTGCCGACACTGATATATATATATATATATATATATATATATATATATATATATATATATATATATATATATATATATATATATATATTAGAATGGAGCTGTCGTTTTTATATGGTGAAAATAACACTGGTTGTCTCGAATCCTTAATGATTTAAAACCTAATTTAGAATGCATAATCAATACCATTGTTAAGAATTCCATTCCTATTATATCAGTAACTGTTATACCCATGACAAATATATGAATGGCGTTTAGAATTCTTCTTCCTCTACCTCAGTGTTATATCAATGACAAAGCACAATGAAAAAAAAAAAAGGTAACCTACAAGGAAACCAAACAGCAAAAGACAATGGCACTATATCGAAATTGTTCATTACAGAGAAGGAAATTAAATTAGGTTTCTATAGCAATATATTTAGATCTGGATATAGAATTTAGTTAATAAATATAGGTTTAATAGGTATATAAATACGCGTTAGTATAACTTTAACCTTCCTTCCGAAATCGGCATCTTGGTGAATCCATATTATCTTCTCAAATTTATTAAAGACTTTCCAAATCGGTAGGGTTATAGTAAGCATCCACTAACTCCTCTACTACTAGAGGTCTTTTCAGAGATTAATAAGATCGCTCAGGCGTAGGAAAAATGTAATAAACGGTAAGTTATTATCTGAGTGACTCTTTGCAAATGAACAGTAAGTTTTCAGTTTCGTTATATATAACTATTTCTTCTGAGCTCTACGAACAATGTCATCCGCATAGCTTATAATTTTTTAAAAAGTTTAATTAGTTTCTGTATAATACTATTACTCGTACGCGGAGATGACTGAGTCCCCTTAATGTAGTACAGTATACTTACTAGTAACGATTTCAGTATGAGAGTCCATTCGGCTTACGGAGGAACACTAATAACAATGAAATAAATGAATAATATCAAACCCCTGTAGTTCAGACCTTTCTAAAATTAATAACCATCTAATAGTAGCGAGAACTGATTTAAAAAAAAAAAAAAAAACTTGTAACCTATAGCGTGAATCCCTAACGATAAATCATTCACAACGATGACGCATTTGTTTTGTTTTTTCTCGCTGTCTTCAGACGACTACGACTTTATCCACCTTAGGAGATGAGATTTGCACTGAGTTAAGTAAAACCTTTGGTCTGACATTATTAAAATTAAAAATGCATCACGCTGAAGTAAATTAACTCGCGAAACCTGTGGCAGTAATGGTGTCAGATTCAAATGCCAGTAAACTTCTCCACTATTGATGGGATTCCTTACGCTATGTATAATCGCTTAAAAAGAAAGAAAAAAAAAATAGTGGTGCCAGGCATAACAAAGCTCGCTCGACAGTAGTTATTTTATTGCTGTTAAATACTGACTCATTCATTCATTGCTAGACGCCATGTATCCCAGACGGGGTGGCCAAGGGCTTAGAGTTAATTGTTTTACAGGGAGGGGCACTAATCCTCCACCAACCCCACTTGACGTAGGGATGCCAACAGCATCTGGTGTTCCCAGGCGGTCACCCATCCAAGTACTAACCAGACCCAACGCTGCTTAACTTCGCTGATCGAACGGGAAGCGGTGTACTCAACGTGGTATTGCCGTTGGCAAATACTAACTCGCTTCTGCCAAATATTGCACAGTTAACTTTTAAGGTAATGGCAGAAATGTTTTCGAGTTACGCCCTCTGAAAATCCGTGATCTTGCACATGACCTTTCAAGGTCACTTAAGGTCAAAGGTTATGCTGCCAAACGAAAGCCCATATGAGACGTTCTGTATCTTGGTAATAATAAATATCTGTCTTTAACGAGTTTCGAGTTATAGCCCCCTGAATATCCATGACCTTGAATTTGACCTTTCAAAGTCACTTACCGTGAATAATCAAGGCACCAATTAAAAACACATATGGGATTTCCTAAATATTGATAACGCTAAATATCTATCTTCAACTAGTTTCGTGTTATACCTCCTGAACATCCGTGACCTAGAGTTTCACCTTTCAAGGTCATTAAAGGTGAAAGGTCTTTGTGCCAAATGAAAGCCCATATTACGAGTTCCTGTATGTTCATAATAGTAAGTTCCTCTTTCTACAACCGTTTTCAATTTATAGCCCTCTGAGAATTCGTGACCTTGAATTTGCGTTTCGGGGTCCCTCTGTTACCTCTAAAATTATTATTTTTCATTGGAGATCAATGCCCACATATCCTGAAAGTTTCATGTTATTTTATTTATCCGTTTTTCTGTAATATTGCTAAAAAACAAACAGAAAACTCAACCAAAACCATTTCCTCGTCGGACTCCGTCCGGGCGAGGTAGGAAAAAAAAAAAAATGGCTGTTGGGATTTAGTTGTGCTTAAAATTGTTACCTTTTCGACGGTATCAACGAACTTACATATTCCCATTCACGTTAAACTCTTCAGTTCGGTGAAGTTTTTCCTATTATTCTTGCTAGTTACAGATGACATAACAAAGCGTAACAGATAGTTCTTGAACCATTGCATTACTCTGGGACTCTGTCTAGCAATATATTAAAGGTCTAACTGCACGAATAAGGTATATAATTCGACGTTGAACTAATATCAGACCATTCTTGTTAAAAAATAAATAAAACTAAAATTAAACGGCTAACCTTTTCGATGATATTTCAGATGAATGATATCCTGGGAGTCAGAGCTATAAATATATCTCACGTAAGTCATTCTCTTCTATAAGTATGCCTGGGGAGTATTTGTAAACTATCAACACAAGAAAATTCTAATAGGCTACTCAGTGGCGACAGGTATTTCGATTAACCTTTTTCTCATGGACCACAAAAAATTAAAATAACAATAATAACAATAAATTCCCAGGAGTCAGAGCTACAGTATATCTCCCGTAAGTCATTCTCTTTTGTAAATATGCCCCCGCTTACCAAAAAAATCCTGCGGACTCCCTTGTACAAGGTTTAACCACTTGCCCCACATATAGTATGACTAACAAATTACCCCGTATCAGGTAGTTTACACGAATCACCTCCCACCAGGAAGACTGGAATAAGAGCAGCAGGCGAAATCAAAACCCGTTAGGCATTGCGACTGTTTAGAAAGGCTAATCCAAGGAAGATTCAACGTGGTAGCAACAGAAAACTCCACACAGTGATACTAACTGATACACCTGAGAGGATGAAATTACAAAATAAGATGGACAAGTCCCAAGAAAAACAGTGTAAAACCTTCAAAGGTAACCTGAACACTAAACTGTCTCAGATGTCTGCTGGAAATGGGAAAAGAGATAGACTACAATAGATTGTTCGTTTCTTGTTGTTGTTGTTGTTGTTGTTGTTGGCGCACTCTCCTGTCCAGTTCTGTTTTATAACAGATGGCTTTTTTTTTTCTTATTACTATTTATTCATTTATATATGTTTTTCGTATCCCTTATCTGTTTCAATTGTTCCTTCCCCATATTTAGTATTATACTCTTTCTTTTCAGTATTTTTTCTACAGTTTCTGCCGCTGTAACTATATCTTTTTCTTGAAATGCTCCAATTTTTTGTTTCCTTCTCTATTATGTTCTCATTTATGTCTTCATATGCCTTACAATGAAACAGATGATGTTGCGCTTCTTCTTCCTCCTTGCATAATTCACATAGTAAATTTAGTTCATATTAATTTTTCTAGTTTACTTTAACATCAAGCATTCTCGTTCTTAGCATAAATATAGTTTTTGCTTTTTCAAAATTCAGCATTTTCAAATATTCTATTTCCTGTTCTGCTGCTTCTTTAGTTTTGATTCCTCGTCTCATTTCAGGTATGATTTCTTCTCTATTCCTTTCTTGTACCTTACTTTTTCTCATTTTCTTTCCCTCATTTTCTTCCATATTTGTTATAATTTCTGTAATATTATATAGCCTTTTCAGATCTTGTATTTCTTTTTCGTATTCGTTCTCATTTTCCTCACTGAGCCGTTTCATTTGTACACCCATTGCATCCTGATTTCTGTAATTTAGCTCTATATAATATTCTAACTTTCTTATATATATCCTATGTTCCATTTTCATTGATTTTGTTTCATACAGTAGGGTATATTTTGGTGTCGTTCTTGGTAATTTTAATAGTTTTGTTAAATACTTTGTTTGGATGTCATGAGCCTGTTTTCTTTCTTTTTCTTGTTACTTTTCCAAGTTTCTGCTCGAAACAAGAGAGCTGGTGTTACACATGCATGAAACAATTTTAATCCTATTTTAACTCTACTAACCTTCATTTCCTTTATATTATACTAGATACCCTCATTAATTGCCACCTCTGCTTTATTAATTCTGTTTTTAATGTGATCATTTTGCTTTCCCTGGGGCTGGATTATTTTCTCCAAGTACTTTGTTATTGTTGTAACATTCAGGTACGAGGGAGACGAATTCTAAAAGTCATTCACATATTTGTCAGTGGTATAACAATTAATACTAATTGATTATTAATAATGCCGAATTTTGGCGTAATTAAAATTACATTTGCTAAAGTTTATGAGTGCATCGGCTTCATCCCAGTATCTGCCGACACTGATATATATATATATATATATATATATATATATATATATATATATATATATATATATATATATATATATATATCAGAATGGAGCTGTCGTTTTTATATGGTGAAAATAACACTGGTTGTCCCGAATCCTTAATGATTTAAAACCAAATTTAGAATGCATAATCAATACCATTCTTAAGAATTCCATTCCTCTTATATCAGTAACTGTTATGCCCATGACAAATATATGAATGGCGTTTAGAATTCTTCTCCCTCTACCTCAGTGTTATATCAATGACAAAACACAATGAAAAAAAAAAATAGGTAACCTACTAGGAAACCAAACAGCAAAAGACAATGGCACTATGTCGAAATTGTTTATTACAGAGAAGGCAATAAATTAGGTTTCTATAGCATTATATTTAGATCTGGATATAGAATTTAGTTAATAAATATAAGTTTAATAAATATACAAATATAAGTTAGTATAACTTTAACCTTCCTTCCTAAATCGGCATCTTGGTGAATCCATATAATCTTCTCAGAGTTATTAGAGACTTTCCAAATCGGTAGGGGTATATTAAGCATCCACTAACCCCTTTACCACTAGAGGTCTTTTCTAAGATTAATAAGATCGCTCAGGCGTAGGAAGAATATAGTATACAGCAGATTATTATCCGATTAAGTCTTTGCAAATGAAGTGTAAGTTTTCACTTTCGTTTTAGATAAATATTTATTTTGATATATATATATATATATATATATATATATATATATATATATATATATATATATATATATATATATATATCATTAATGACCAGTGGCTCCGGCCTCAAAGGTCGATAGGGGAAAAAAAAAAAAAATCTATGAACAGTGTCATCCGCACAGCTTATAAATTTTTTGAATTGTTTAATTAGTTTCTGTATGATACTATTACTCGTACGCGGAGATGACTGAGTCCCCTTAATGTAATACAGTATACTTACTAGTAACGATTCAAGTATGAGAGTCCATTCGGCTTACGGAGGAACGCTGATAACAATGAATATAATATCAAACCCCACAAGTTCAGACCTTTCTAAAATTTAATGACCATTTAATGGTAGAGAGAACTGATTAAAAAAAAGAAAAGAAAGAAAGCTTGTAACCTATAGCGTGAATCCCCAACGATAAATCATTCACAATAATTACGCATTAGTTTTGTTTTTTCTCGATACCTTCAGACGACTACGACTGTATCCACCGTAGGAGATGAGATTTGCACTGAGTTTAATAAAACCTTTGGTCTGACATGATTAAAATTAAAAATGCATCACGTTCAAGTAAATTAACTTGGGAAACATATGGCAGTAATAATATCAGATACAAATGCCAGTAAACTTCTCCACTATGATAGGATTCCTTACGCTATGTAGAATAACTTAAAAAAAGAAAAAAAAATAGTAGTGCCAGACATAACAAAGCTCGCTCGGCAGCAGTTATTATATTGCTGTTAAATACTGACTCTCTACTGCCAAAGAGTGCACAGTTAGCTTTTAAGGCAATGGCAGAAATGTTTTCGAGTTACGCCCTCTGAAAATCCGTGATCTTGCACATGACCTTTCATGGTCACTTAAGGTCAAAGGTTATGCTGCCAAAAGAAAGCCCATATGAGACGTTCTGTATCTTGTTAATAATAAATATCTGTATTTAATGAGTTTCGAGTTATAGCCCCCTGAATATCCGTGACCTTGAATTTGACCTTTCAAAGGCACTTACCATGAAAAATCAAGGTACCAATTAAAAACCCATATGGGACTTCATAAATATCGATAACGCTAAATAGAGTTTCACCTTTCAAGGTCATTCAAGGTCAAAGGTCTTTGTGCGAGATGAAAGCCCTTATTACGAGTTCCTGTATATTCATAATAGTAAGTACCTGTTTCTACAACCGTTTTCAAATTATAGCCCTCTGAGAATTCGTGACCTTGAATTTGCGATTCAGGGTCCCTCTGTTACCTCGAAAATTATTTTTGTCTTTGGAGATCAATGCCCACATATCCTGAAAGTTTTATGTTATTTCATTTAGCCGTTTTTCAGTAATATTGCTAAAAACAAACAAACAGAAATCTCAACCAAAAACATTTCCTCGTCGGACTCCGTCCGGGCGAGGTAGGAAAAAAAAAAAAAAAAAAGACTGGCCGTTGAGAGTGAGTTGTGCTTAAACTTGTTACCCTTTCGACGGTATCAACGAACTTACATATGCCCATTCACGTTAAACTCGTCAGTTCGGTGAAGTTTTTTCCTATTATTCTTGCTAGTTACAGACAACATAATGTAGCATAAGAGATAGTTCTTGAACCATTGTATTACATTGGGACTGTCTAAGCAATATATTGAAGATCTAACTCCAAGAAAAAGGTACATAATTCGATGTTGAACTAAAATCAGACCATTCTTGTGAAAAAAAAACAACAACTAATAATTAAACGGCTAACCTTTTCGATGCTATTTTAGATGAATGATATCCTGGGAGTCAGAGCTATAAATATTTCTCATGTAAGTCATTCTCTTCTAAAAGTATGCATGGGTAGAATTTGTAAACTATCAACAAAGGAAAATTCTAATAGGCTACTCAGAGGCAACATGTATTTCGATTAACCTTTTTCTCATGAACCACAAAAAAAGAATAATAATAATAATATATAATATATATATATATATATATATATATATATATATATATATATATATATATATATATATATATAATAATATTTACCTAGGCTGCTTCCCCCAAGGAAAAGGAGGTATCCGAGACAGGACGACACACTCCCCATTTACTCATGCATTCAAACACATTCATTTGCATCTTAGCCCCAAAGGGGAGAACGGACAGATCCTCACCGCACAAGGGTCAACTGCGCAGTGGAATCAGTGACATCCGCAGCAGGGCCCGGCAGCAGAACTGGTTTACCCCTGCCACATCATAATAGACTCATCCCCTTACACGCACTTGACCTGAAATAGCTGATCAGACCAAATACGGGAGAATGTCCCCTCAAGGCTGCGTCATCATTTATTCATTCACAATTTCTCTCTATTTATTTCTGTCATGCACAGCCACTCTTCCTTGCTCAACAGACATCCCTCTCGCATCCAGCGCTCTCTTCACACTGTCCATCCATCCTATTCGTGGTCTTCCTCTCACGTCAGATCTAGTTATCTTTATCACCAATCGCTCATTATCCATTCTCTCCATATGCCCAAACCATCGCAACACCCTCTGCTCAACTCTACCAGCCATGTCCCGAACAACTCCAGTTCTCCTTCGCACTTCATCATTCTGCACTCGATCCATACGCGTCACTCCACACATACTCCTCAGATACCTCATCTCCATTACATTCAAACTTTTCCTCTCTGCTACACCCATATTCCATGTTTCAGCCCCATATAATGCAGTCGGTACCAGAACACCCTCATACAGCCTTCTCTTTACATCCATTCTAAGCGAACGATATCTGAACACTTTTTTCATTCCTCCCAGCACCTTTCCTACTTCATTTATTCTAAACTTCACTTCTGCATCTATTCTTCCATCCACAGCAACATGTGACCCTAGATATTTAAAACACTCTACCTCCTCAAGCAAGTCGCCATTCAAAACTATATTCATCCCCCTACCATCTACCAACCTCGTACACTTCATCACTTTACTCTTATTCTCATTTACTTTCAATTTCCTCCTTTCACACACCCTTCCAAACTCCTCTACCAATTGTCTCAATCTCTCCTCTGAATCAGCCACCAATGCAGTATCATCTGCAAACAGCAGCTGCTTCAGATTCCACTCTCCACCATCAACATTCACCAGACTCAGACCTCCACCTAAAACTCTTGCATTCACCTCCCTTACAACACCATCTATGTAAATATTAAACAACCAAGGCGACATCACACATCCCTGTCGCAGCTCCACTCTCACAGGAAACCAATCACTCACAGCATTTCCCACTCTTACACACGCTTTACTCTTTACATAAAAACTTTTCACCCCATTTAGTAACGTACCATCAAGTCCATACAATCTTAAAATAGTCCACAAAGCCTCCCTATCAATTCTATCATACTCTCTCTCTAAATCCATAAATGCCCAAAACACATCCTTGCCTTTCGCTAAATACTTTTCACACACTTGTCTCACCGCAAACACCTGATCCACGCATCCCCTCCCTCTCCTAAAGCCACACTGCTCATCACCAATCACTCCCTTTGTACCCTCTCTAACTCTCATAATTAACACTCTACCATACACCTTACCTACAACACTCAACAGACTTATACCCCTAAAGCTAGTACATTCATACTTATCACCCTTGCCTATATACAACGAGACCACACAAGCACTTGCCCAGTCAACTGGCACCATACCTTTCACAAAGCACACATTTAACAATCTTACTAACCAGTCAACAATAGTCACTCCACCACCCTTCAGGCATTCCACAGCACACCCATCCATACCTGCAGCTTTCCCCGTTTTCATCCCCTTTACTGCCTTCTCCACTTCCTCCTTCGTGATCAAAGAATCATTCAACTCTCCCAACACATTTATTCCTTGCACCCTTCCATCCGCCACAATCTCAGCCACCCTTTCCTCCTCTACATTTAACAATCTTTCAAAATACTCTGCCCATCTCTTCCTTACTGCATTCATCTCAATTAACATCCTTCCATCCTCTGCTTTTACTCGTTCTTCCTTCCCGGACTCTCCCTTTTGCACCCTTTTCACCTCCTTCAAAAACATTTTCTTATTCTGTTGAAAATTCTCTGTCAACCGCCTACCCCACCTCTCATCTGCTGCCACTTTAGCATCATGCACAGCCCTTCTCGCCCTATTCCTCTTTTTCTTATACCTCTCATATGACATCTCATCCTTCCTCTGCAGCCACACTTCATATGCACGTCTCTTCTCAGCCACAGCCATGCTTACTTCCTTGCACCACCATTCACTTCCTTTTCTTACACCACCACGCACACGTCTCACACCACACACCTCTTCTGCATGCTCCACCACAGCACTCTTAAATGACTGCCATTCCTCCTCCACACTGCCATTTTCCCGATCTTTCACTGCTTTCTACTCATCTCTCAATTTCTCCTGATACTCTATCTTTTTCTCTCTTTTATCCAACTCACTCACTTTCAAAACCTCCCTGCCACACCTAACCCTCCTAGCTCTCACCCATCTCTTACCTACTCTTAACTTTTCCTACACCAGGTAGTGGTCAGACATACCTCCACCCTCCCTTCTCAGAACTCTCACATCCAACAATCGTCCTATTACATTCCTAGACACAACCACATAGTCCATCAAAGCTCTATCAACAACCCTTCCACCCTCCTGTCTCACCCATGTATACTTATAAATATCTTTCTTCTCAAACAGCATATTTCCAATCACCATCTCTCGCTCAACACACATCGCTATCATTCGCTCCCCATTTTCATTTCTTCCAGGCACACCATGCATACCAACTACACCTTGAACTGCTACATTTCCCACTCTAGCATTCAGATCTCCCATCATTACCACATTCACATTCACTCCAAAACTCTGCAGACACTCATCAACATCATTCCAGAAAGACTCCCTCTCTTCTTCATCCCTTTCACTACTAGGCCCATATGCACTCACAAACACCCACAACTCACGTTCAAATTTCGCTTTCACCCACATCAGTCTCGATGAGACCTCCTTCCATTCAATCACACACTGCTGTACTTCCGGACTCACTAACAAGGCCACACCTTCTCTTGCCCTTCCTCTCTCAACACCTGACAATCTTCCATTCACACTTCCAAACATAGACTCACCCTTCCCTTTCATCTTCGTTTCACTCAAACCTAACACATCCAACTTTCTTCTCACAAACATTCTCCCAATCTCCTCCCTTTTAGCCTCAATCGTACTACATCGACGCACATTCATAGACCCAATCT
Organism: Coenobita brevimanus; assembly: GCF_032717465.1. Classification (NCBI taxonomy): domain Eukaryota; kingdom Metazoa; phylum Arthropoda; class Malacostraca; order Decapoda; family Coenobitidae; genus Coenobita; species Coenobita brevimanus. The sequence continues at coordinate 12,470,466 of NC_136983.1, read as the reverse complement.
TCAGGGTACGGGGATAACTCCATCCCCCATCCCTTTCTCTGGCCTGTCTCTTTTTAGGAACTAAAAAACAGAGGAAGGGGTCCATAGTCCCCTCACGCCGCCCCTTTTAGTCGCCTTTTACGACATGCAGGGAATACAGTGGCAGTATTCTTCCTAACACAACCTGGCCACAGAGTAGTAGTACCACCCCATAGTGCGGCCAGATTGTGTCCTAGGAGTCAGAGCTACAGTATATCTCCCGTAAGTCATTCTCTGCTGTAAATATGCCCCCCTTACAAAAAAATCCTGCGGACGCCCTTGAACAAGGTTTAACCACTTGCCCCACATAAAGCATGACTAATAATTTTTTTTTTTATGCGAGGAAGAAGGAACCAAAGGCCACAAGCCCACAATTATTGTTCCTTCCAAGAGAAAAACAAAATACAAGAGAGAGCCAAATTCAAGATCCGATCATTTCGAGATGCCTTGACACACTGCGTTTGAAAGACTGGAGATCATAGGCAGCAGGAAATACAGACAGAGGGAGACAGTTCCAGAGTTGACCTGTTTGCATAAATGAAAGACTGGGAGTAACGGTTAAATCTTTCATTAGAGAGTTGGGTAGAAAAGGGATGAGAGTTTGCTGGTAGACGGGTGCAACACGCCCGTCGTAGAGGAGGAGGAATGCATGCAGACAGTTCAGAGGAGCAGTGTCCATTGAAGTAGCGATAGAAGAGAGATAAAGATGCAACAGTGCAACGAAAAGACAGAGGCTGAAGGCAGTCATTAAGAGGAGGAGAGTTAATGAGACGAAAAGCCTTTGACTCCACCATATTGAGAAGAGCTGTATGTGGGGAGCCTCCCCACACATGAGAGTTGTACTCCACACAGGGGCGGATAAAACCCCTGTATAGAGTCAACAATTGTGCAGGGGTAAAGAAGGAACGGAGTCGGCTTAGCACACCTAATCTCTTGGAAGCAGATTTTACAGGAGATGCAATATGATCTTTCCAAGATAAGTCCCGAGTAAATGAAACCCCAAGCATGTTCAAGGATGATGCAGGATGAAGCTAAATATTATTAAACATTAGTGGGTATACCTGCGGAATATTTTGTCGGGATGATATGTGTAAAAACTGAGTCTTTGAAGCAATAAAAACAACCAGATTATTCTTACCCCAGTCAGAGATACGAACCAAGTCAGACATTAGATGTGCCATAGCCTCGTCCCTTGTTTGTTGAAGTAACTGCTGAGATGGACGTTGCGGGAACTGAATGACTAGGTGAAGGGTGGAGTCATCAGCATATGAGTGGATAGGGTTAGATGTACAGCTCAGACGGTCATTGATGAACAAAAGGAAGAGTTGGTGATAGGACAGAGCCCTGAGGAACACCATTGTTGATAGATCTAGGAGAAGAACGATGGCCGTCTACAACAGTGGCTATAGTACGACCAGAAAGGAAGCTAGAGATGAAGGCACAGATAGAAGGATAGAAACCGTAAGAGGGCAGTTTGGAAATTAAAGATTTATGCCAGACTCGATCGAAAGCCTTTGAGATGTCAAGTGCAATGGCAAAACTTTCGCCAAAGTCTCGAAAAGAGGATGACCAGGAGTCTGAAAGGTAGGTGAGAAGATCGCCAGTGAAGCGTTCTTGACGGAACCCATACTGACGATCAGAAAGAAGGTTGTGATAGGAAAGGTGCTTTAAAACTTTTCTATTAAGAATTGACTCGAAAACTTTTGAGATACAGGATGTTAAAGCAATTGGACGATAGTTAGAGGGTTGGGAATGGTCACCCTTCTTTGGGACTGGTTGAAAGGGAGCAAACTTCCAGCAAGAAGGAAAGGTATGAGTTGATAGACAAAGGCGAAAGAGTTTGCCTAGGCAGGGTGTAAGCACGGAAGCACTGTTCTTGAGAACACCAGGAGGGACTCCATCAGGCCCATATCCCTTGTTAGTATTGGGGCCAGTGATGGCAGAAAATAAGTCAGCTGAAGAAATTTTAATGTCAGCAATGAGGAAGTCAGAGGGGGGAAGTGATGGAGGAACAGCACTGGAATCGTCTATGGTGGAATTGGAGGAGAAAGTCTCCACGAAGAGATCTGCTTTATCAGTAGAAGAAATAGCTACAGAGTCATCAGAGTAGAAAAGAGGAGGGAAGGATGATGAGGTAAAGTTGTTGGAAAGGTTTTTGGCAAGGTGCCAGAAGGAGCGGGAAGATTCGAGTTGGAGAGTTGAGAGCATTTAGTACGGATGAAATTATTTTTAGCAGAGCGAAGAACAGACTTACCACAGTTCCAACCAGAAACATATAAAAGATGTGATTCAGGGGTGGGTTGGCTTTGGTACCTTTTATAGGCCCTCTCCTTGTTGTGGAGAGCATTAGAACAAGCGTGATTAAACCAAGGCTTTCTCGCATTAGCCAGAGGATATGAGAAAGGAATGTATGCTTCCATGCCCGAGAGAATAACCTCCGTAATGCGCAAGGCACACCCAAATGGCTCCCGGCCATGGAAGCAATAATCATTCCATGGAAAATGAAAAAAGTACTGCCTGAGGGCCTCCCAGTCCGCAGCTCCAAAATGCCACAGACGTCGTTTCTTTGGAGCGTCCAAAGGCCGTATCAGGTAGTTTACACGAATCACCTCCCACCAGGAAGACTGGAATAAGAGCAGCAGGCGAAATCAAAACCCCAGGGGCATTGCGACTATTTAGAAAGGCTGATCCAAGGAAGATTCAACGTTGTAGCAACAGAAAACTCCACACAGTGATACTAACGGATACCTGAGAGGATGAAATTACAAAATAAGATGGACAAGTCCCAAGAAAAACAGCGTAAAACCTTCAAAGGAAACCTAAACACTAAACTGTCTCAGATGTCTGCTGGAAATGGGAAAAGAGATAGACTACAATTGATTGTTCGTTTCTTGTTGTTGTTGTTGTTGTTGGCGCACTCTCATGTCCAGGAGTTCTGTTTTAAAACAGATGGCTTTTTTTCTGATTAGTGTTTATTTATTTTTATATGTTTTTCGTATCCCTTATCTGTTTCAATTGTTTCTTTCCCATATTTAGTATTATACTCTTTCTTTTCAGTATTTTTTCTACAGTTTCTGCCGCTGTAACTATATCTTTTTCTTGAATTGCTCCAAATTTATTGTTTCCTTCTCTATTATGTTCTCCGTTATGTCTTCATATGCCTTACAATGAAACAGATGATGTTGCGCTTCTTCTTCCTCCTCTCATAATTCACATAGTAAATTTTGTTCATATTTATTTTTGTAGTTTACCTTAACATCAAACATTCTCTTTCTTAGCATAAATATAAATTTTGCTTTTTCAAAATTCACCATTTCTAAATATTCTGTTTCCTGTTCTGCTGCTTCTTTAGTTTTGTTTCCTCGTCTCATTTCAGGTATGATTTCTTCTCTATTCTTTTCTTGTGCCTTACTTCTTCCCATTTTCTTCGCCACATTTTGCTCCATATTTGTTATATTTTCTGTAATATTATATAGCCTTTTCAGATCTTGTATTTCTTTTTCGTATTCTTTCTCATTTTCCTCACTGAGTCGTGTCATTTGTACTTCCATTGCATCCTGATTTCTGTAGTTTAGCTCTATATAATATTCTAACTTTCTTGTATTTATCATATGTTCCATTTTCATTGATTTTGTTTCATACAGTAGGGCACATTTTGGTGTCGTTCTTGGTAATTTTAATAATTTTGTTAAATACTTTGTTTGGATGTCATGAACCTCTTTTCTTTCTTTTTCTTTTAACTTTTCCCAAGTTTCTGCTCGAAACAAGAGTGCTGGTGTTACGCATGTGTCAAACAATTTTAATCCTATTTTAACTCTACTAACCTTCATTTCCTTTATATTATACTGATACCCTCATGAATTGCCACCTCTACTTTATTAATTCTGTTTTTAATGTGATCATTTTGCTTTCCCTAGGGCTGGATTATTTTCCCCAAGCTCTTTGTTATTGGTGTAACATTGAGCTACGAGGGAGACGAATTCTAAAAGCCATTCACATATTTGTCAGTGGTATAACAATTAATACTAATTAATTATTAATAATACCGTGTTTTGCAGTAATTAATATTATATTTGCTAAGGTTTATGAGCGCATCGGCTTCATCCCAGTATATTGCCGACACTGATATATATATATATATATATATATATATATATATATATATATATATATATATATATATATATATAATGGAGCTGTCGTTTTTATATGGTCGAAATAACACAGGTTGTCCAAAATCCTTAATGATTTAAAACCAAATTTAGAAGGCTTAATCAATACAATTCCTAAGAATTCCATTCCTATTATATCAGTAACTGTTATACCCATGACAAATATATGAATGGCGTTTAGAAATCTTCTCCCTCTACCTCAGTGTTATATCAATGAGAAAACAAAATGAAAAAAGGAATAGGTAACCTATAAGGAAACCAAACAGCAAAAGACAATGACACTATATCGAAATTGTTTATTACAGAGAAGGCAATAAATTAGGTTTCTATAGCATTATATTTAGATCTGGATATAGAATTTAGTTAATAAATATAAGTTTAACAAGGATACAAATATAAGTCTGTAAATCTTTAACCTTCCTTCCTAAATCGGCAACTTCGTGAATCCATATAATCTTCTTAGAGTTATTGGAGACTTTCCAAATCGGTAGGGTTATATGAAGCATCCACTAACCCCTCTACCACTAGAGGTCTTCTCCAAGATTAATAAGATCGCTCAGGCGTAGGAAGAATATAGTATACAGCAGGTTATTATCCGAGTGAGACTTTGCACATGAACTGTAAGTTTTCAGTTTCGCTATAGATAAATCATTCTTTGGAGCTCTATGAACAGTTTAATACGCAAAGCGCGTAAATTTTTTGAAGTGTTTGAATACTTTCTGTATAATACTATTACTCGTATGCGGAGGTGACTGAGTCCCCTTAATGTAATACAGTATACTTACTAGTAACGATTCCAGTATGAGAGTCCATTCGGCTTACGGAGGAACGCTAATAACAATGAATATAATATCAAACCCCTCTATTTCAGACTTCTCTAAAATTTAATAACCATCTAATGGTGGCCAGAACTTATAGAAAAAAAGAAAGAAAGAAAGAAAGCTTGTAACTTATAGCGTGAATCCCCAACGATAAATCATTCACAATAATGACCCATTAGTTTTGTTTTTTCTCGCTATCTTCAGACGACTACGACGGTATCCACCTTAGGAGATGAGATTTGTACTGAGTTTAATAAAACCTTTGGTTTGACATGATTAAAATTAAAAATGCATCACACTTAAGTAAATTAATTCGGGAAACCTATGGCATTAATGGTGTCAGATACAAATACCAGTAAACTTCTACACTATGATAGGATTTCTTACGCTATGTAGAATCGCTTAAAAAAAAAAAAAAAAAAAAAATTGTCGTGCCAGGCATAACAAAGCTCGCTCGACAGCAGTTATTTTATTGCTGTTAAATACTGACTTGCTTCTGGCAAATAGTGCACAATTAACTTTTAAGGTAATGGCACAAATGTTTTCGAGTTACGCCCTCTGAAAATCCGTGATCTTGCACATGACCTTTCGAGGTCACTTAAAGTCAAAGGTTATGCTGCCAAACGAAAGCCCGTATGATTCTGTATCTTGCTAATAATAAATATCTGTCTTTAACCAGTTTCGAGTTATAGCCCCCTGAATATCCATGACCTTGAATTTGACCTTTCAAAAGCACTTACTGTGAAAAATCAAGGTACCAATTATAAACACATATGGGATTTCCTAATTATCGATAACGCTAAATATCTATCTTCAACTAGTTTCGTGTTATACTCCCAGAATATCCGTGACCTAGAGTTTCTCCTTTCAAGGTCATTCAAGGTGAAAGGTCTTTGTGCCAAATGAAAGCTTATATTACGTGTTCCTGTATGTTCATAATAGTAAGTACCTGTTTCTACAACCGTTTTCAAATAATAGCCCTCTGAAAATTCGTAACCTTGAATTTGCGTTTCGGGGTCCCTCTGTTACCTCCAAAATTATTTTTGTCTTTGGAGATCAATGCCCACATATCCTGAAAGTTTTTGTTATTTCATTTAGCCGTTTTCAGTAATATTGGTAAAAACAAACAGAAAACTCAACCAAAAACATTTCCTCGTCGAACTCCGTCCAGGCGAGGTAGGAAAAAAAAAAAAAAAAAAAAAGACTTCTGGCTGTTGGGAGTGAATTATGCTTGAAATTGTTACCCTTTCGACGGTGTCAACGAACTTACATATGCCCATTCACGTTAAACTCTTCAGTTCGGTGACGTTTTTTCCTATTATTCTTGCTAGTTACAGACGACATAACGTAGCGTAAGAGATAGTTCTTGAACCATTGCATTACTTTGGGACTCTGTCTAAACAATATATTAAAGATCTAACTCCAAGAATAAGGTACATAATTCGACGTTGAACCAACATTAGACCATTCTTGTTTAAAAAAAAAAAAAACACTAATAAACGGCTACCCTTTTCGATGCTATTTCAGATGAATGATATCCTAGGAGTCAGAGCTATAAATATATCTCACGTAAGTCATTCTCTTCTAAATGTATGCCTGGGAAGAATTTGTAAACAAATCAACAAAGGAAAATTGTAATAGCTACTCAGAGGCAACTGGTATTTCGATTAACCTTTTTCTCATGAACCAAAAAAAAAAAATAATAATAATAATAATAATAAATTCCTTGGAGTCAGAGCTACATTATATCTCCCGTAAGTCATTCTCTTCTGTAAATATGCCCTCCCTTACAAAAAAAATGTTGCGGACGCCCTTGTACAAGGTTTAACCACTTGCCCCACATAAAGTATGACTAAAAAATTACCCCGTATCAGGTAGTTTACACGAATCACCTCCCACCAGGAAGACTGGAATAAGAGCAGCAGGCGAAATCAAAACCTCTGAGGCACTGCGACTGTTTAGAAAGGCTAATCCAAGGAAGAGTCAACTTTGTAGCGACAGAAAACTCCACACAGTGATACTAACTGATACACCTGAGAGGATGAAATTACATAATAAGATGGACAAGTCCCAAGAAAAACAGCGTAAAACTTTCAAAGGAAACCTGAACACTAAACTGTCTCAGATGTCTGATGGAAATGGGAAAAGAGATAGACTACAATAGATTGTCCGTTTCTTGTTGCTGTTGTTGGCGCACTCTCATGTCCAGGAGTTCTGTTTTACAACAGATGTCTTTTTTTTCTGATTACTGTTTATTTATTTATATATGTTTTTCGTATCTCTTATCTGTTTCAATTGTTCCTTTCCCATATTTAGTATTATACTCTTTCTTTTCAGTATTTTTTCTACAATTTCTGCCACTGTAACTATATCTTTTTCTTGAAATGCTCCAATTTATTGTTTCCTTCTCTCTTATGTTCTCCGTTATGTCTTCATATGCCTTACAATGAAACAGATGATGTTGCGCTTCTTCTTCCTCCGTTCATAATTCACATAGTAAATTTAGTTCATATTTATTTTTGTAGTTTACCTTAACATCAAGCATTCTCGTTCTTAGCATAAATATAAATTTTGCTTTTTCAAATTCAGCATTTTTAAATATTCTATTTCCTGTTCTGCTGCTTCCTTAGTTTTGATTCTTCGTCTCATTTCAGTTATGATTTCTTCTCTATTCTTTTCTTGTGCCTTACTTCTTCTCATTTTCTTTGCCTCATTTTCTTCCATATTTGTTATATTTTCTGTTATTTTATATAGCCTTTTCAGATCTTGTATTTCTTTTTCGTATTCTATCTCATTTCCTCACTGAGCCGTTTCATTTGTACTTCCATTGCATCGTGATTTCTGTAGTTTAGCTCTATATAATATTCTAACTTTCTTGTATTTATCTTATGTTCCATTTTCATTGATTTTGTTTCATACAGTAGGGTATATTTTGGTGTCGTTCTTGGTAATTTTAATAGTTTTGTTAAATACTTTGTTTGGATGTCATAAACCTGTTTTCTTTCTTTCTCTTGTTACTTTTCCAAGTTTCTGCTCGAAACAAGAGAGCTGGTGTTACACATGCGTCAAACAATTTTAATTCTATTTTAACTAACCTTCATTTCCTTTATATTATACTGATACCCTCATTAATTGCCACCTCTACTTTATTAATTCTGATTTTAATGTGATCATTTTGCTTTCCCTGGGACCGGAATATTTTCCCCAAGTACTTTGTTATTGGTGTGACATTGAGGTACGAGGGAGACGAATTCTATAAGTCATTCACATATTTGTCAGTGGTATAACAATTAATACTAATTGATTATTAATAATGCTGAATTTTGGAGTAATTAAAATTACATTTGCTAAGGTTTATGAGTGCATCGGCTTCATCCCAGTATCTGCCGACACTGATATATATATATATATATATATATATATATATATATATATATATATATATATATATATATATATATATATATATATTTGAATGGAGCTGTCGTTTTTATATGGTGAAAGTAACACTGGTTGTCCCGAATGCTTAATAATGTAAAACCAAATTTAGAATGCATAATCAATACCATTCTTAAGAATTCATTCCTCTTATATCAGTAACTGTTATGCCCATGACAAATATATGAATGGCGTTTAGAATTCTTCTCCCTCTACCTCAGTGTTATATCAATGACAAAACACAATGAAAAAAAAAATAGGTAACCTACTAGGAAATCAAACAGCAAAAGACAATGGCACTATATCGAAACTGTTCATTACAGAGAAGGCAATAAATTACGTTTCTATAGCATTATAATTAGATCTGGATATAGAATTTAGTTAATAAATATAAGTTTAATAATTATACAAATATTAGTTAGTATAACTTTAACCTTCCTTCCTAAATCGGCATCTTGGTGAATCCATATATTCTTCTCAGAGTTATTAGAGACTTTCCAAATCGGTAAGGGTATATTAAGCATCCACTAACCCTTTTACCGCTAGAGGCCTTTTCCAAGATTAATAAGATCGCTCAGGCGTAGGAAGAATATAGTATACAGCAGCTTATTATCCGATTAAATCTTTGCAAATGAACTGTAAGTTTTCAGTTTCGTTTTAGGTAAATATTTCTTTTCACACACACACACAGACATATATATATATATATATATATATATATATATATATATATATATATATATATCCTTAATGACCAGAGGCTCCGGCCTCAATGGTCGATAGGCAAAAAAAAAAAAAATCTATGAACACACTCATACGCACAGCTTATAAATTTTTTGAAGTGTTTAATTAGTTTCTGTATAATACTATTACTCGTACGCGGAATTGACTGAGTCACCTTAATGTAATACAGGATACTTACTAGTAACGAATCCAGTATGAGAGTCCATTCGGCTTACGGAGGAACGCTAATAACAATGAAGTAAATGAATATAATATCAAACCCCTCAAGTTCAGACCTCTCTAAAATTTAATAACCATTTAATGGTGGAGAGAACTGATTAAAAAAAAGAAAAGAAAGAAAACTTATAACCTATAGCGTGAATCCCCAACGATAAATCATTCTCTATAATGACGCCTTAGTATTGTTTTTTCTCGCTATCTCCAGACGACTACGACTGTATCCACCGTACGAGTTGAGATTTGCACTGAGTTTAATAAAACGTTTGGTCTGACATGATTAAAATTAAAAGTGCATCACGTTCAAGTAAATTAACTCGGGGAAACATATGGCAGTAACAATATCAGATACAAATGCCAGTAAACTTCTCCACCATGATAGGATTCCTTACGCTATGTAGTATCGCTTAAAAGAAAAAAATAGTGGCGCTAGGCATAACAAAGCTCGCTCGGCAGCAGTTATTATATTGCTGTTAAATACTGACTCGCTTCTGCCAAATAGTGCACAGTTAACTTTTAAGGTAATGGCACAAATGTTTTCGAGTTATTCCCTCTGAAAATCCGTGATCCTGCACATGACCTTTCATGGTCACTTAAGGTCAAAGGTTATGCTGCGAAACGAAAGCTCATATGAGACGTTCTGTATCTTGTTAATAATAAATATCTGTATTTAATGAGTTTCGAGTTATAGCCCCTGAATATCCGTGACCTTGAATTTGACCTTTCAAAGTCACTTCCCGTGAAGTCACTTACCGTGAAAAATCAAGGCACCAATTAAAAACCCATACGGGACTTTCTAAATATTGATAACGCTAAATATCTATCGTCAACTAGTTTCGTGTTATACCCTCTGAATATCCGTGACCAAGAGTTTCACCTTTCAAGGTCATTCAAGGTCAAAGGTCTTTGCGCGAGATGAAAGCCTTTATTACGAGTTCCTGTATATTCATAGTAGTAAGTACCTGTTTCTACAACCGTTTTCAAATTATAGCCCTCTGAGAATTCGTGACCTTGAATTTGAGATTCGGGGTCCCTCTGTTACCTCCAAAATTATTTTTGTCTTTGGAGATCAATGCCCACATATCCTGAAAGTTTTTATTTCATTTAGCCGTTTTTCAGTAATATTGCTAAAAAACAAACAAACAGAAATCTCAACCAAAAACATTTCCTCGTCGGACTCGTCCGGCCGTGGTAGGAAAAAAAAAGAAAAAAAGACTGGCTGTTGGGCGTGAGTTGTGCTTAAACTTGTTACCCTTTCGACGGTATCAACGAACTTACTTATGCCCATTCACGTTAAACTCTTCAGTTCGGTGAAGTTTTTTCTTATTATTCTTGCTAGTTACAGACAACATAACGTAGCGTAAGAGATAGTTCTTGTACCATTACATTACTTTGGGACTCTGTCTAAGCAATATATAGAAGATCTAACTCCAAGAATAAGGTACATAATTCGACGTTGAACTAACATCAGACCATTCTTGTTAAAAAAAGAAAAAAAAAAAAAAATAATTAAACGGCTAACCTTTTCGATGCTATTTCAGATGAATGATATCCTGGGAGTCAGAGCTATAAATATATCTCACGTAAGTCATTCTCTTCTAAAAGTATGCATGGGTAGAATTTGTAAACGATCAAGAAAGGAAAATTCGAATAGGCTACTCAGAGGCAACATGTATTTCGATTAACCTTTTTCTCATGAACCATAATAATAATAATAATAATAATAATAATAATATATAATATATGTATAAAATATTTACCTAGGCTGCTTCCCCCAAGGAAAGGGAGGTAGCCGAGACAGGATGACACACTCCACATTTACTCATCCATTCAAGCACATTTATTCGCATCTTAGCCCCAAAGGGGAGAACGGATAGATCCTCACCGCACCACACCGCACAAGGGTCAACTGCGCAATGCAATCAGTGACATCCGCAGCAGGGCCCGACAGCAGAACTGGTTTACCCCTGCCACATCATAATAGACTCGTCCCCTTACCCGCACCTGACCTGAAATAGCTGATCAGACCAAATACGGGAGAATGTCCCCTCAGGGCTGCGTCATCATTTATTCATTCACAGTTTCTCTCCATTTATTTCTGTCACGCACAGCCACTCTTCCTTGCTCAACAGACATCCCTCTCACATCCAGTGCTCTCTTCACACTGTACATCCATCCTATTCGTGGTCTTCCTCTCACATCAGATCTACTTATCTTTTTCACCAATCGCTCATTATCCATTCTCTCCATATGCCCAAACCATCGCAACACCCTCTGCTCAACTCTACCAGCCATCTCCCGAACAACTCCAGTTCTCCTTCGCACTTCATCATTCCGCACTCGATCCACATGCGTCACTCCACACATACTCCTCAGACACCTCATCACCATTACTTTCAAATTTTCCTCTCTGCTACACCCATAGTCCATGTTTCAGCCCCATATAATGCAGTCGGTACCACAACACCCTCATACAGTCTTCTGTTTCATCCATTCTAAGCAAACGACATCTAAACACTTTTTTTTATTCCTCCCAGCACCTTTCCTACTTCATTTATTCTAAACTTCACTTCTGCATCTATTCTTCCATCCACAGCAACATGTGACCCTAGATATTTAAAACACTCTACCTCCTCAAGCAACTCGCCATTCAAAACTATATTCATCCCCCTACCATGTACCAACCTCATACACTTCATCACTTTACTCTTATTCTCATTTACTTTCAATTTCCTCCTTTCACACACCCTTCCAAACTCCTCTACCAACTGTCTCAATCTCTCCTCTGAATCAGTCACCAGTGCAGTATCATCTGCAAACAGCAGCTGCTTCAGATTCCACTCTCCACCATCAACATTCACCAGACTCAGACCTCCACCTAAAACTCTTGCATTCACCTCCCTTACAACACCATCCATGTAAATATTAAACAACCAAGGCGACATCACACATCCCTGTTGCAGCCCCACTCTTACAGGAAACCAATCACTCACAGCATTTCCCACTCTTACACACGCTCTACTATTTACATAAAAACTTTTCACCCCTTTTAGTAACCTACCATCAAGTCCATACAATCTTAAAACAGTCCACAAAGCCTCCCTATCAATTCAATCATACGCTTTCTCTAAATCCATAAATGCCCAAAACACATCCTTGCCTTTCCCTAAATACTTTTCACACACTTGTCTCACCGCAAACACCTGATCCACGCATCCCCTCCCTCTCCTATAGCCACACTGCTCATCACCAGTCACTCCCTCTGTACCCTCTCTAACTCTCATAATTAACACTCTACCATGCACCTTACCTACAACACTTAACAGACTTATACCCCTAAAGCTAGTACATTCATACTTATCACCCTTGCCTTTATACAACGGGACCACACAAGCACTTGCCCAGTCAACTGGCACCGTACCTTTTGCAAAGCACACATTTAACAATCTTACTAACCAGTCAACAATAGTCACTCCACCACCCTTCAGGCATTCCACAGCACACCCATCCATACCTGCAGCTTTCCCCGTTTTCATCCCCTTTACTGCCTTCTCCACTTCCTCCTTCGTGATCAAAGAATCATTCAACTCTCCCAACACATTTATTTCTTGCACCATTCCATCCGCCACAATCTCAGCCACCCTTTTCTCCTCTACATTTAACAATCTTTCAAAATACTCTGCCCATCTCTTCCTTACTGCATCCATCTCAATTAACATCCTTCCATCCTCTGCTTTTACTAGTTCTTCCTTCCCGGGCTCTCCCTTTCTCACCCTTTTCACCTCCTTCAAAAACATTTTCTCATTCTGTTGAAAATTCTCTGTCAGGCCGCCTACCCCACCTCTCATCTGCTGCCACTTTAGCATCACGCACAGCCCTTCTCGCCCTATTCCTCTTTTTCTTATACCTCTCATATGACTTCTCATCCTTCCTCTGCAGCCACACTTCATATGCACGTCTCATCTCAGCCACAGCCATGCTTACTTCCTTGCACCACCATTCACTTCCTTTTCTTACACCACCACCCACACGTCTCACACCACACACCTCTTCTGCATGCCCCACCACAGCACTCTTAAATAACTGCCATTCCTCCTCCACACTGCCATTTTCCCGATCTTTCACTGCGTTCCACTCATCTTTCAATTTCTCCTGATACTCTATCTTTTTCTCTCTTTTATCCAACTCACTCACTTTCAAAACCTCCCAGCCACACCCAACCCTCCTAGCTCTCACCCATCTTTTACCTACTCTTAACTTTCCCTCCACCAGGTAGTGGTCAGACAAACCTCCACCCTCCCCTCTCAGAACTCTCACATCCAACAATCGTCCTATTACATTCCTAGACACAACCACATAGTCCATCAAAGCTCTATCAACAACCCTTCCACCCTCCTGTCTCACCCTTGTATACTTATAAATATCTTTCTTCTCAAACAGCGTATTTCCAATCACCATCTCTCGCTCAACACACATCGCTATCATTCGCTCCCCATTTTCATTACCATGCATACCAAGTACACCTTCAACTGCTACATTTCCCACTCTAGCATTCAGATCTTCCGTCATTACCACATTCACATTCGCTCCAAAATTCTGCAGACACTCATCATCACTCCAGAAAGACTCCCTCTCTTCTTCATCCCTTTCACTACCAGGCCCATATGCACTCACAAACACCCACAACTCACGTTCAAATTTCGCTTTCACCCACATCAGTCTCGATGACACCTCCTTCCATTCAATCACACACTGCTGTACTTCCGGACTCACTAACAAGGCCACATCTTCTCTTGCCCTTCCTCTATCAACACTTGACAATCTTCCATTCACACTTCCAAACATAGACTCACCCATCCCTTTCATCTTCGTTTCACTCAGACCTAACACATCCAACTTTCTTCTCACAAACATTCTCCCAATCTCCTCCCTTTTAGCCTCAATCGTACTACATCGACGCACATTCATAGACCCAATCTTCAGGGTACGGGGATAACTCCATCCCCCATCCCTTTCTCTGGCCTGTCTCTTTTTAGGAACTAAAAAACAGAGGAAGGGGTCCATAGTCCCCTCACCCCGCCCCTTTTAGTCGCCTTTTACGACACGCAGGGAATACAGTGGCAGTGTTCTTCCTAACACAACCTGGCCGCAGAGTAGTAGTACCACCCCATAGTGCGGCCAGATTGTGTCCTAGGAGTCAGAGCTACAGTATATCTCCCGTTAGTCATTCTCTGCTGTAAATATGCCCCCCCCTTACAAAAGAATCCTGCGGATGCCCTTGTACAAGTTTTAACCACTTGCCCCACATAAACCACGACTAACAATTTTTTTTTTTATGCAAGGAAGAAGGAACCAAAGGCCACAAGCCCGCAATTATTGTTCCTTCCAAGAGAAAAACAAAATACAAGAGAGAGCCAAATTCAAGATCCGATCATTTCGAGATGCCTGGACACACTGCGTTTGAAAGACTGGAGATCATAGGAAGCAGGAAATACAGACAGAGGGAGACAGTTCCAGAGTTGACCTGTTGCATAAATGAAAGACTGGGAGTAACGGTTAAATCTTTCATTAGAGAGTTGGGTAGAAAAGGGATGAGAGTTTGCTGCTAGACGGGTGCAACACGCCCGTCGTAGAGGAGGAGGAATGCATGCAGACAGTTCAGAGGAGCAGTATCCATTGAAGTAGCGATAGAAAAGAGATAAAGATGCAACAGTCCGACGAAGAGACAGAGGTTGAAGGGAGTCATTAAGAGGAGGAGAGTTAATGAGACGAAAAGCCTTTGACTCCACCCTATTGAGAAGAGCTGTATGTGGGGAACCTCCCCATACATGAGAGTTGTACTCCACACAGGGGCGGATAAAACCCCTGTATAGAGTCAACATTTGTGCAGGGGTAAAGAAGGAATGGAGTCGGCTTAGCACACCTAATCTCTTGGAAGCAGATTTTACAGGAGATGCAATATGATCTTTCCAAGATAAGTCCCGAGTAAATGAAACTCCAAGCATGTTCAAGGATGATGCAGGATGAAGCTAAATATTATTAAACATTAGTGGGTATACCTGCGGAATATTTTGTCGGGATGATATGTGTGAAAACTGAGTCTTTGAAGCAATAAAAACAACCAGATTATTTTTACCCCAGTCAGAGATACGAACCAAGTCAGACATTAGGTGTGCCATAGCCTCGTCCCTTGTATGTTGAAGTAAATGCTGAGATGGACGTTGCGGGAACCGAATGGATAGGTGAAGGGTGGAGTCATCAGCATATGAGTGGATAGGGTTAGATGTACAGCTCAGACGGTCATTGATGAACAAAAGGAAGAGAGTTGGTGATAGGACAGAGCCCTGAGGAACACCACTGTTGATAGATCTAGGAGAAGAACGATGGCAGTCTACAACAGTGGTTATAGTACGACCAGAAAGGAAGCTAGAGATGAAGGCACAGATAGAAGGATAGAAACCGTAAGAGGGCAGTTTGGAAATTAAAGATTTATGCCAGACTCGATCGAAAGCCTTTGAGATGTCAAGTGCAATGGCAAAGCTTTCGCCAAAGTCCCGAAAGGAGGATGACCAGGAGTCTGAAAGGTAGGTGAGAAGATCGCCAGTGGAGCGTTCCTGACGGAACCCATACTGACGATCAGAAAGAAGGTTGTGATAGGAAAGGTGCTTTAAAATTTTTCTATTAAGAATTGACTCGAAAACTTTTGAGATACAGGATGTTAAAGCAATTGGACAATAGTTAGAGGGTTGGGAATGGTCACCCTTCTTTGGGACTGGTTGAATGAGAGCAAACTTCCAGCAAGAAGGAAAGGTATGAGTTGATAGACAAAGGCGAAAGAGTTTGCCTAGGCAGGGTGTAAGCACGGAAGCACAGTTCTTGAGAACACCAGGAGGGACTCCATCAGGCCCACTTGCCTTGTTAGTACTGGGGCCAGTGATGGCAGAAAATACGTCAGCTGAAGAAATTTTAATGTCAGCCATGAGGAAGTCAGAGGTGGAAAGTGATGGAGGAACAGCACTGGAATCGTCTATGGTGGAATTGGAGGAGAAAGTCTGCACGAAGAGATCTGCTTTATCAGTAGAAGAAATAGCTACAGAGTCATCAGGGTAGAAAAGAGGAGGGAAGGATGATGAGCTAAAGTTGTTAGAAAGGTTTTTGGCAAGGTGCCAGAAGGAGGGAGAAGATTCGAGTTGGAGAGTTGAGAGCATTTAGTACGGATGAAATTATTTTTAGCAGAGCGAAGAACAGACTTAGCACAATTCTGGGCAGAAACATATAAAAGATGAGATTCAGGGGTGGGTTGGCTCAGGTACCTTTTATAGACCCTCTCCTTGTTGCGGAGAGCATTAGAACAAGCGTGATTAAACCAAGGCGTTCTTGCATTAGTCAGAGGATATGAGAAAGGAATATATGGTTCCATGCCCGAAAGAATAACCTCTGTAATGCGCAAGGCACACCCAGATGGCTCCCGGCCATGGAAGCAATAATCATTCGATGGATAATCAAAAAAGTACTGCCTGAGGGCCTCTCAATCCGCAGCTCCAAAATGCCACAGACGTCGTTTCTTTGGAGCGTCCACGGGCCGTATCAGGTAGTTTACACGAATCACCTCCCACCAGGAAGACTGGAATAAGAGCAGCAGGCGAAATCAAAACCCCTGAGGCATTGCGATTGTTTAGAAAGGTTAATCGAAGGAAGATTCAACGTTGTAGCAACAGAAAACTCCACACAGTGATATTAACACCTGAGAGGATGAAATTACAAAATAAGATGGACAAGCCCCAAGAAAAACAGCGTAAAACCTTCAAAGGGAACCTGAACACTAAACTGTCTCAGATGTCTGATGGAAATGGGAAAAGAGATAGACTACAATAGATTATTCGTTTCTTGTTGTTGTTGTTGTTGTTTGCGCACTCTCATGTCCAGGGGTTCTGTTTTAAAACAGATGTTTTTTTTTTCTGAATACTATTTATTTATTTAAATATGTTTTTTGTATCCTTTATCTGTTTCAATTGTTCCTTCCTCATATTTAGTATTATACTCTTTCTTTTCAGTATTATTTCTACAGTTTCTGCCACTGTAACTATATCTTTTTCTTGAATTGCTCCAATTTATTGTTTCCTTCTCTATTATGTTCTCCGTTATGTCTTCATATGCCTTACAATGAAACCGATGATGTTGCGCTTCTTCTTCCTCCGTTCATAATTCACATAGTAAATTTTGTTGATATTTTTTTTTGTAGTTTACCTTAACATCAAACATTCTCGTTCTTAGCATAAATATAAATTTTGCTTTTTCAAAATTCAGCATTTCTAAATATTCTATTTCCTGTTCTGCTGCTTCTTTAGTTTAGTTTCCTCGTCTCATTTCAGCTATGATTTCTTCTCTATTCTTTTCTTCTGCTCTACTTCTTCTCATTTTCTTTCCGACATTTTGTTCCATATTTGTTATATTTTCTGTAATATTATATAGCCTTTTCAGATCTTGTATTTCTTTTTCGTATTCTTTCTCATTTTCCTCACTGAGCCGTTTCATTTGTACTTCCATTGCATCCTGATTTCTGTAGTTTAGCTCTATATAATATTCTAACTTTCTTGTATTTATCATATGTTCCATTTTCACTGATTTTGTTTCATACAGTTGGGCACATTTTGGTGTCGTTCTTGGTAATTTTAATAGTTTTGTTAAATACTTTGTTTGGATGTCATGAACCTCTTTTCTTTCTTTTTCTTTTAACTTTTCCCAAGTTTCTGCTCGAAACAAGAATGCTGGTGTTACGCTTGCGTCAAACAATTTTAATCCTATTTTAACTCTACTAACCTTCATTTCTTTTATATTATACTGATACCCTCATTAATTGCCACCTCTACTTTATTAATTCGGTTTTTAATGTGATCATTTTGCTTTCACTGGAGCTGGATTATTTTCCCCAAGCACTTTGTTATTGGTGCAACATTGAGGTACGAGGGAGGCGAAATCTAAAAGTCATTCACATATTTGTCAGTGGTATAACAATTAATACTAATTAATTATTAATAATACAGTGTTTTGGAGTAATTAATATTACATTTGCCAAGGTTTATGAGCGCATCGGCTTCATCCCAGTATCTGCCGACACTGATATATATATATATATATATATATATATATATATCTATATATATATATATATATATATATATATATATACTTTATATATCTATATATATATATATATATATATATATATATATATATATATATATATATATATATATTAGAATCGAGCTGTCGTTTTTATATGGTGGAAATAACACTGGTTGTCCAAAATCCTTAATGATTTAAAACCAAATTTAGAATGCTTAATCAATACTATTCCTAAGAATTCCATTCCTATTATATCAGTAACTGTTATACCCATGACAAATATATGAATGGCGTTTAGAAATCTTCTCCCTCTACCTCAGTGTTATATCAATGAGAAAACAAAATGAAAAAAAAAATAAAAAAGGCAACCTACAAGGAAACCAAACAGCAAAAGACAATGACACTATATCGAAATTGTTCATTACAGAGAAGGCAATAAATTAGGTTTCTATAGCATTATATTTAGATCTGGATGTAGAATTTAGTTAATAAATATAAGTTTAATAAGTATACAAATATAAGTTTGTATATCTTTAACCTTCCTTCCTAAATCGGCATCTTGGTGAATCCATATAATCTTCGTGGAGTTATTAGAGACTTTCCAAATCGGTAGGGTTATATTAAGCATCCACTAACCCCTCTACCACTAGAGGTCTTCTCCAAGATTAATAAGATCGCTCAGGCGTACGAAGACTATAGTATACAGCAGGTTATTATCCGAGTGAGACTTTGCAAATGAATGGTAAATTTTCAGTTTCGTTATAGATAAACAATTCTTTTGAGCTCTATGAACAGTTTCATCCGCACAGCGCATAAATTTTTAAAAGTATGATTAGTTTCTGTATAATACTATTACTCGTTCGCGCAGATGACTGAGTCCCCTTAATGTAATACAGTATACTTACTAGTAACGATTCCAGTATGAGAGTCCATACGGCTTACGGAGGAACGCTAATAACAATCAATATAATATCAAACCCCTGTAGTACAGACCTCTCTAAAATTTAATAACCATCTGATGGTAGCGAGAACTTATAAGAAAAAAAGAAAAAAAAAAGAAAGCTTGTAACCAATAGCGTGAATCCCCAACGATAAATCATTCACAATGATGACACATTTGTTTTTTCTCGCTATCTTCAGACGACTACGACTGTATCCACCTTAGGAGATGAGATTTGTGCTGACTTTAATAAAACCTTTGGTTTGACATGATTAATATAAAAAATGCATCACGCTTAAGTAAATTAATTCGGGAAACCTATGGCAGTAATGGTATCAGATACAAATCCCAGTAAACTTCTCCACTATGATAGGATTCCTTACACTATGTAGAATCGCTTAAAAAAAAAAAAAAAAAAAAATAGTGGTGCTAGGCATAACAAAGCTCGCTCGACAGCAGTTATTTTATTGCTGTTAAATACTGACTCGCTTCTGCCATATAGTGCACAGTTAACTTTTAAGGTAATGGCACAAATGTTTTCGAGTTACGCCCTCTGAAAATCCGTGATCTTGGACATGACCTTTCGAGGTCACTTAAGGTCAAAGGTTATGCTGCCAAATGAAAGCCCATATGAGATATTCTGTATCTTGGTAATAATAAATATCTGTCTTCAACGAGTTTCGAGTTATAGCCCCCTGAATATCTGTGTCCTTGATTTGACCTTTCAAAGTCACTTACCGCGAAAAATCAAGGTACCAATTATAAACACATATGGGATTTCCTAATTATTGATAACGCTAAATATCTATCTTCAACTAGTTTCGTGTTATACCCCTTGAATATCCGTGACCTAGAGTTTCACCTTTCAAGGTCATTCAAGGTCAAAGTTCTTTGTGCCAAATGAAAGCCCATATTACAAGTTCCTGTATGTTCATAATAGTAAGTACCTGTATCTACAACCGTTTTGAAATTATAGTCCTCTGAAAATCTGTGACCTTGATTTTACGTTTTGGGGTCCCTCTGTTACCTCCATTTTTTTTTTTTTTCTTTGGAGATCAATGCCCACATATCCTGAAAGTTTTTGTTATTTCATTTAGCCGTTTTTCAGTAATATTGCAAAAAACAAACAAACAGAAAACTCGACCAAAAACAATTCCTCGTCGGACTCCGTCCGGGCGAGGGAAAAAAAAAAAAAAAAAAAAAAAAAGGTCTTCTGGCTGTTGGGACTTACTTGTGCTTGAAAGTGTTACCCTTTCGACGGTATCAACGAACTTACATATGCCCATTCACTTTAAACTCTTCAATTCGGTGAAGTTTTTTCCTATTATTCTTGCTAGTTACAGACGACATAACGTAGCGTAACAGATAGTTCTTGAAACATTGCATTACTTTGGGACTCTGTCTAGCAATATATTAAAGATCTAACTGCAAGAATAAGGTACATAATTCGACGTTGAACTAACATCAGACCATTCTTGTTTAAAAAATAAAAAAATAAAACTAATAATTAAATGGTTAACTTTTTCAATGCTCTTTCAGATGAATGATATCCTGGGAGTCAGAGCTATAAATATATCTCACGTAAGTCATTCTCTTCTATAAGTATGTCTGGGGAGTATTTGTAAACTATCAACGCAAGAAAATTCTAATAGGCTGCTCAGAGGCGACAGGTATTTCGATTAACCTTTTTCTCATGGACCAAAAATAATAATAATAATAATAATAATAATAAAAAATTCCTAGGAGTCAGAGCTACAGTATATCTCCCGTAAGTCATTCTCTTTTGTAAATATGCCCCCCCCTTATAAAAAAATCTTGCGGACGCCATTGTACAAGGTTGAACCACTTGCCCCACATAAAGTATGACTAACATATTACCCCGTATCAGGTAGTTTACACGAATCACCTCCCACCACGAAGACTAGAATAAGAGCAGCAGGCGAAATCAAAACCCCTGAGTCACTGCGACTGTTTAGAAAGGCTAATCCAAGGAAGATTCAACGTGCTGGCAACAGAAAACTCCACACAGTGTTACTAACTGATACACATGAGAGGATGAAATTACAAAATAAGAATGACAAGTCCCAAGAAAAACAGCGTAAAACCTTCAAAGGGAACCTGAACACTAAACTGTCTCAGATGTCTGCTGGAAATGGGAAAAGAGATAGACTACAAAAGATTGTTCGTTTCTTGTTGTTGTTGTTGTTGTTGTTGTTGTTGTTGTTGGCGTAGTCTCCTGTCCAGGAGTTCTGTTTTATAAGTTTTTTCATATCTTATTATATATATATATATATATATATATATATATATATATATATATATATATCTCGTATCCCTTATCTGTTTCTATTGTTCCTTCCCCATATTTAGTACTATGCTCCTTCTTTTCAGTATTATTTCATCAGTTTCTGCCGCTTTAACGATTGTATATCGTTTTCTTGAATTGCTCTAATTATTGTTTCCTTCTCTATTTTGTTCTCCGTTATGTCTTCATATGCCTTACAATGAAACAGATGATGTTGCGCTTCTTCCTCCTTGCATAATTCACATAGTAAATTTTGTTCATATTTATTTTTGTAGTTTACCTTAACATCTAGCATTCTCGTTCTTAGCATTAATATGAATTTTACTTTTTCAAAATTCAACATTTCTAAATACTCTATTTCCTGTTCTGCTGCTTCTTTAGTTTTGTTTCCTCGTCTCATTTCAGCTATGATTTCTTTATTCTTTTCTTGTACCTTACTCTTCTCATTTTCTTTGCCTCTTTTTGTTCCATATTTGTTATATTTTCTGTAATATTCTTTAGCCTTTTCAGACCTTGTATTTCTTTTTCGTATTCTCCCTCATTTTCCTCACTAAGCCGTTTCATTTGTACTTCTATTGCATCCTTAATTGTTTAGTTTAGCTCTATATAATATTCTAACTTTCTTGTATTTATCTTATGTTCCGTCTTCATTGATTTTGTTTTATACAGTAGGGCACATTTTGGTGTCGATCTTGGAAATTTTAATAATTTTGTTAAATACTTTGTTTGGATGTCATGAACCTCTTTTCTTTCTTTTTTTTTTAACTTTTTCCAAGTTTCTGCTCGAAACAAGAGTGCTGGTGTTACACATGCGTCAAACAATTTAAATCCCATTTTAACTCTACTAACCTTCATTTCCTTTATATTATACTGATACCCTCATTAATTGCCAACTCTTCTTTATTAATTCTGTTTTTCATGTGATCATTTTGCTTTCCCTGGGGCTGGATTATTTTCCCCAAGTACTTTGTTATTGGTGTAACATTGAGGTATGAGGGAGAAGAATTCTAGACGTCATTCACACACACTTGTCAGTGGTATAACAATACTAATTAAAAATGATTGATAATGCCGTGTTTTGAAGCAATTTATATCACATTTGCTAAGGTTTATGAGCGCATCGGCTTTATCCCAGTATCTGCCGACACTGATATATATATATATATATATATATATATATATATATATATATATATATATATATATATATATATATATTAGAATGGAGCTGTCGCTTTTATATGGTGAAAATAACACATGTTGTCCCGAATCCTTAATGATTTAAAACCTAATTTAGAATGCTTATTCAATACCATTCTTAAGAATTCCATTCCTGTTATATCAGTAACTGTTATACCCATGACAAATATATGAATGGCGTTTAGAATTCTTCTCCCTCTACCTCAGTGTTATATCAATGACAAAACACAATGAAAAAAAAAAGGTAACCTACAAAGAAACCAAACAGCAAAAGACAATGGCACTATATCGAAATTGTTCATTACAGAGAAGGAAATTAAATTAGGTTTCTATAGTAATATATTTAGATCTGGATATAGAATTTAGTTAATAAATATAGGTTTAATAGGTATATAAAGATGAGTTAGTATAACTTTAACCTTCCTTCCGAAATCGGCATCTTGGTGAATCCATATAATCTTCTCAAATTTATTAGAGACTTTCCAAATCGGTAGGGTTATATTAAGCATCCACTAACTCCTTTACTACTAGAGGTCTTTTCAGAGATTAATAAGATCGCTCAGGCGTAGAAAAATGTAATATACAGTAAGTTATTATTTGAGTGACTCTTTGCAAATGAACTGTAAGTTTTCAGTTTCGTTATATATACTTATTTCTTCTGATCTCTACGAACAAGATCATCCGCATTGCTTATAAATTTTTTAAAAAGTTTAATTAGTTTCTGTATAATACAATTACTCGTACGCGGAGATGACTGAGTCCCCTTAATGTAGTACAGTATACTTACTAGTAACGATTTCAGTATGAGAGTCCATTCGGCTCACGTAGGAACACCAATAACAATGAAATAAATGAATATAATATCAAACCCCTGTAGTTCAGACCTTTCTAAAATTTAATAACCATCTAATAGTAGCGAGAAGTGATTAAAAAAAAAAAACTTGTAACCTATAGCGTGAATCCCTAACGATAAATCATTCACAACGATGACGTATTTGTTTTGTTTTTTTCTCGCTGTCTTCAGACGAATACGACTTTATCCACCTTAGGAGATGAGATTTGCACTGAGTTAAGTAAAACCTTTGGTCTGACATTAAAATCAAAAATGCATCACACTGAAGTAAATTAACTCGCGAAACCTGTGGCAGTAATGGTGTCAGATTCAAATGCCAGTAAACTTCTTCACTATGATGGGATTCCTTACGCTATGTATAATCGCTTAAAAAAAAAGAAAAAAAAAATAGTAATGCCAGGCATAACAAAGCTCGCTCGACAGCAGTTATTTTATTGCTGTTAAATACTGACTCACTTCTTCCAAATAGTGCACAGTTAACTTTTAAGGTAATGGCACAAAGGTTTTCGAGCTACGCCCTCTGAATATCCGTGATCTTGCACATGACCTTTCAAGGTCACTTCAGGTCAAAGGTTATGCTGCCAAACGAAGGCCCATATGATACGTTCTGTATCTTGGTAATAATAAATATGTCTTTAACGAGTTTCCAGTTAGAGCCCCCTGAATATCTGTGACCTTGATTTGACCTTTCAAAGTCACTTACCGTGAATAACCAAGGTACCAATTATAAACACATATGGGATTTCCTAAATATTGATAACGCTAAATATCTATCTTCAACTAGTTTCGTGTTATACCCCCTGAATATCCGTGACCTAGAGTTTCACCTTTCAAGGTCATTCAAGGTCAAAGGTCTTTGTGCCAAATGAAAGCCCATATTATGAGTTCCTGTATGTTCATAATAGTAAGTACCTCTTTCTACAACCGATTTCAAATTATAGCCCTCTGAATATCTGTGACCTTGATTTTGCGTTTTGGGGTCCCTCTGTTACCTCCATTTTTTTTTTTTTTTTTCTTTGGAGATCAATGCCCACATATCCTGAAAGTTTCTGTTATTTCATTTAGCCGTTTTTCAGTAATATTGTAAAAAATAAACAAACAGAAAACTCGACCAAAAAGAATTCCTCGTCGGACTCCTTGCGGGCGAGGTAGGAAAAAAGAAAAGAAAAAAAAAAAAAGGTCTTCTGGCTGTTGGGACTTACTTGTGCTTGAAAGTGTTACCCTTTCGACGGTATCAACGAACTTACATATGCCCATTCACGTTAAACTCTTCAATTCGGTGAAGTTTTTTCCTATTATTCTTGCTAGTTACAGACGATATAATGTAGCGTAACAGATAGTTCTTGAAACATTGCATTACTTTGGGACTCTTTCTAGCAATATATTAACGATCTAACTGCAAGAATAAGGTACATAATTCGACGTTGAACTAACGTCAGACCATTCTTGTTTAAAAAATAAAAAATAAAACTAATAATTAAATGGCTAACTTTTTCGATGCTCTTTCAGATGAATGATATCCTGGGAGTCAGAGCTATAAATATAGCTCACGTAAGTCATTCTCTTCTATAAGTATGCCTGGGGAGTATTTGTAAACTATCAACACAAGAAAATTCTAATAGGCTGCTCAGAGGTGACAGGTATTTCGATTAACCTTTTTCTCATGGACCAAAAATAATAATAATAATAATAATAATAATAATAATAATAATAAATTCCTAGGAGTCAGAGCTACAGTATATCTCCCGTAAGTCATTCTCTTTTGTAAATATGCCCCCCCTTACAAAAAAAAAAACCTGCGGACGCCCTTGTACAAGTTTGAACCACTTGCCCCACATAAAGTATGACTAACAAATTACCCCGTATCAGGTAGTTTACACGAATCACCTCCCACCACGAAGACTGGAATAAGAGCAGCAGGCGAAATCAAAACCCCTGAGTCACTGCGACTGTTTAGAAAAGCTAATCCAAGGAAGATTCAACGTGGTGGCAACAGAAAACTCCACACAGTGTTACTAACTGATACACATGAGAGGATGAAATTACAAAATAAGATGGACAAGTCCCAAGAAAAACAGCGTAAAACCTTCAAAGGGAACCTGAACACTAAACTGTCTCTGATGTCTGCTGGAAATGGGAAAAGAGATAGACTACAAGAGATTCTTCGTTTCTTTTTGTTGTTGTTGTTGTTGTTGTTGGCGTAGTCTCCTGTCCAGGAGTTCTGCTTTATAACATAGTTTTTTTCATATCTTATTATATGTATAATATATATATATATATATATATATATATATATATATATATATATATATATATATATATATATATATCCCTTGTCTGTTTCTATTGTTCCTTCTCCATATTTAGTACTATGCTCCTTCTTTTCAGTATTATTTCATCAGTTTCTGCCGCTTTAACGATTGTATATCGTTTTCTTGAATTGCTCCAATTATTGTTTTCTTCTCTATTTTGTTCTCCGTTATGTCTTCATATGCCTTACAATGAAACAGATGATGTTGCGCTTCTTCCTCCGTGCATAATTCACATAGTAAATTTTGATCATATTTATTTTTGTAGTTTACCTTAACATCAAGCATTCTCGTTCTTAGCATTAATATGAATTTTACTTTTTCAAAATTCAACATTTCTAAATACTCTATTTCCTGTTCTGCTGCTTCTTTAGTTTTGTTTCCTCTTCTCATTTCAGCTATGATTTCTTTATTCTTTTCTTGTACCTTACTCTTTTCATTTTCTTTGCCTCTTTTTGTTCCATATTTGTTATATTTTCTGTAATATTCTTTAGCCTTTGCAGACCTTGTATTTCTTTTTCATATTCTCCCTCATTTTCCTCACTAAGCCGTTTCATTTGTACTTCTATTGCATCCTAAATTGTTTAGTTTAGCTCTATATAATATTCTAACTTTCTTGTATTTATCTTATGATCCGTTTTCATTGATTTTGTTTCATACAGAAGGGCACATTTTGGTGTCGATCTTGGAAATTTTAATAATTTTCTTAAATACTTTGTTTGGATGTCATGAACCTCTTTTCATTCTTTTTCTTTTAACTTTTTCCAAGTTTCTGCTCGAAACAAGAGTGCTGGTGTTACACATGCGTCAAACAATTTAAATCCTATTTTAACTCTACTAACCTTCATTTCCTTTATATTATACTGATACCCTCAGTAATTGCCAACTCTTCTTTATTAATTCTGTTTTTAATGTGATCATTTTGCTTTCCCTGGGGCTGCATTATTTTCCCCAAGTACTTTGTTATTGGTGTAACATTGAGGTACAAGAGAGAAGAATTCTAAACGTCATTCACACACTTGTCAGTGGTATAACAATACTAATTAAAAATGATTGATAATGCCGTGTTTTGGAGCAATTTATATCACATTTGCTAAGGTTTATGAGCGCATCGGCTTTATCCCAGTATCTGCCGACACTGATATATATATATATATATATATATATATATATATATATATATATATATATATATATATATATATATATATATATATATTAGAATGGAGCCGTCGTTTTTATATGGTGAAAATAACATATGTTGTCCCGAATCCTTAATGATTTAAAACATAATTTAGAATGCTTAATCAATACCATTCTTAAGAATTCCATTCCTATTATATCAGTAACTGTTATACCCATGAGAAATATATGAATGGCGTTTAGAATTCTTCTCCCTCTACCTCAGTGTTATATCAATGACAAAACACAATGAAAAAAAAAAGGTAACCTACAAGGAAACCAAACAGCAAAAGACAATGGCAGTATATCGAAATTGTTCATTTCAGAGAAGGAAATTAAATTAGGTTTCTATAGTAATATATTTAGATCTGGATATAGAATTTAGTTAATAAATATAGGTTTAATAGGTATATAAATATGAGTTAGTATAACTTTAACCTTCCTTCCGAAATCGGCATCTTGGTGAATCCATATAATCTTCTCAAATTTATTAGAGACTTTCCAAATCGGTAGGGTTATATTAAGCATCAACTAACTCCTCTACTACTAGAGGTCTTTTCAGAGATTAATAAGATCGCTCAGGCGTAGGTAAAATGTAATATACAGTAAGTTGTTATTTGAGTGACACTTTGCAAATGAACTGTAAGTTTTCAGTTTCGTTATATATACTTATTTCTTCTGATCTCTACGAACAAGATCATCCGCATAGCTTATAAATTTTTTAAAAAGTTTAATTAGTTTCTGGTAAATACAATTACTCGTACGCGGAGATGACTGAGTCCCCTTAATGTAGTACAGTATACTTATAAGTAACGATTTCAGTATGAGAGTCCATTCGGCTTACGGAGGAACACTAATAACAATGAAATAAATGAATATAATAACAAACCCCTCTATTTCAGACCTTTCTAAAATTTAATAACCATCTAATAGTAGCGAGAACTGATTAAAAAAAAAAAAAACTTGTAACCTATAGCGTGAATCCCTAACGATAAATCATTCACAACGATGACGTATTTGTTTTGTTTTTTCTCGCTGTCTTCAGACGACTACGACTTTATCCACCTTAGGAGATGAGATTTGCACTGAGTTAAGTAAAACCTTTGGTCTGATATTATTAAAATTAAAAATGCATCACGCTGAAGTAAATTAACTCGCGAAACCTGTGGCAGTAATGGTGTCAGATTCAAATGCCAGTAAACTTCTTCACTATGATGGGATTCCTTACGCTATGTATAATCGCTTAAAAAAAAAGAAAAAAAAAATAGTAATGCCAGGCATAACAAAGCTCGCTCGACAGCAGTTATTTTATTGCTGTTAAATACTGACTCACTTCTTCCAAATAGTGCACAGTTAACTTTTAAGGTAATGGCACAAAGGTTTTCGAGCTACGCCCTCTGAAAATCCGTGATCTTGCACATGACCTTTCAAGGTCACTTAAGGTCAAAGGTTATGCTGCCAAAGGAAGGCCCATATGATACGTTCTGTATCTTGGTAATAATAAATATCTGTCTTTAACGAGTTTCGAGTTATAGCCCCCTGAATATCTGTGACCTTGATTTGACCTTTCAAAGTCACTTACCGTGAATAACCAAGGTACCAATTATAAACACATATGGGATTTCCAAATTATTGATAACGCTAAATATCTATCTTCAACTAGTTTCGTGTTATACCCCCTGAATATCCGTGACCTAGAGTTTCACCTTTCAAGGTCGTTCAAGGTCAAAGTTCTTTGTGCCAAATGAAAGCCCATATTATGAGTTCCTGTATGTTCATAATAGTAAGTACCTGTTTCTACAACCGATTTCAAATTATAGCCCTCTGAATATCTGTGACCTTGATTTTGCGTTTGGGGTCCCTCTGTCACCTCCATTTTTTTTTTTTTTCTTTGGAGATCAATGCCCACATATCCTGAAAGTTTTTGTTATTTTATTTAGCCGTTTTTCAGTAATATTGTAAAAAAACAAACAAACAGAAAACTCGACCAAAAAGAATTCCTCGTCGGACTCCTTGCGGGCGAGGAAAAAAAAAAAAAAAAAAAAAAAAAGGTCTTCTGGCTGTTGGGACTTACTTGTGCTTGAAAGTGTTACCCTTTCGACGTTATCAACGAACTTACATATGCCCATTCACGTTAAACTCTTCAATTCGGTGAAGTTTTTTCCTACTATTCTCGCTAGTTACAGACGACATAACGTAGCGTAACAGATAGTTCTTGAAACATTGCATTACTTTGGGACTCTTTCTGGCAATATATTAAAGATCTAACTGCAAGAATAAGGTACATAATTCGACGTTGAACTAACATCAGACCATTCTTGTTTAAAAAATAAAAAATAAAACTAATAATTAAATGGCTAACTTTTTCGATGCTCTTTCAGATGAATGATATCCTGGGAGTCAGAGCTATAAATATATCTCACGTAAGTCATTCTCTTCTATAAGTATGCCTGGGGAGTATTTGTAAACTATCAACACAAGAAAATTCTAATAGGCTGCTCAGAGGCGACAGGTATTTCGATTAACCTTTTTCTCATGGACCAAAAATAATAATAATAATAATAATAATAATAATAATAAATTCCTAGGAGTCAGAGCTACAGTATATCTCCCGTAAGTCATTCTCTTTTGTAAATATGCCCCCCCTTACAAAAAAAATCTTGCGGACGCCCTTGTACAAGGTTGAACCACTTGCCCCACATAAAGTATGACTAACAATTTACCCCGTATCAGGTAGTTTACACGAATCACCTCCCACCACGAAGACTGGAATAAGAGCAGCAGGCGAAATCAAAACCCCTGAGTCACTGCGACTGTTTAGAAAGGCTAATCCAAGGAAGATTCAACATGGTGGCAACAGAAAACTCCACAAAGTGTTACTAACTGATACACATGAGAGGATGAAATTACAAAATAAGATGGACAAGTCCCAAGAAAAACAGCGTAAAACCTTCAAAGGGAACCTGAACACTAAACTGTCTCTGATGTCTGCTGGAAATGGGAAAAAGAGATAGACTACAAGAGATTGTTCGTTTCTTGTTGTTGTTGTTGTTGTTGGCGTAGTCTCCTGTCCAGGAGTTCTGTATTATAATTTTTTTTCATATCTTATTATATATATATATATATATATATATATATATATATATATATAGTATCCCTTATCTGTTTCTATTGTTCCTTCTCCATATTTAGTACTATGCTCCTTCTTTTCAGTATTATTTCATCAGTTTCTGCGCCTTTAACGATTGTATATCGTTTTCTTGAATTGCTCCAATTATTGTTTCCTTCTCTATTTTGTTCTCCGTTATGTCTTCATATGCCTTACAATGAAACAGATGATGTTGCGCTTCTTCTTCCTCCTTGCATAATTCACATAGTAAATTTTGTTCATATTTATTTTTGTAGTTTACCTTAACATCAAGCATTCTCGTTCTTAGCATTAATATGAATTTTACTTTTTCAAAATTCAACATTTCTAAATACTCTATTTCCTGTTCTGCTGCTTCTTTAGTTTTGTTTCCTCGTCTCATTTCAGCTATGATTTCTTTATTCTTTTCTTGTACCTTACTCTTCTCATTTTCTTTGCCTCTTTTTGTTCCATATTTGTTATATTTTCTGTAATATTCTTTAGCCTTTTCAGACCTTGGATTTCTTTTTCGTATTCTCCCTCATTTTCCTCACTAAGCCGTTTCATTTGTACTTCCATTGCATCCTAAATTGTTTAGTTTAGCTCTATATAATATTCTAACTTTCTTGTATTTATCTTATGTTCCGTTTTCATTGATTTTGTTTCATACAGTAGGGCACATTTTGGTGTCGTTCTTGGTAATTTTAATAGTTTTGTTAAATACTTTGTTTGGATATCATGAACCTCTTTTCTTTCTTTTTCTTTTAACTTTTCCCAAGTTTCTGTTCGAAACAAGAGTGCTGGTGTTACACATGCGTCAAATAATTTAAATCCTATTTTAACTCTACTAACCTTCATTTCCTTTATATTATACTGATACCCTCATGAATTGCCAACTCTTCTTTATTAATTCAGTTTTTCATGTGATCATTTTGCTTTCCCTGGGGCTGGATTATTTTCCCCAAGTACTTTGTTATTGGTGTAACATTGAGGTACGAGGGAGAAGAATTCTAAACGTCATTCACACACTTGTCAGTGGTATAACAATACTAATTAAAAATTATTGATAATGCCGTGTTTTTGAGCAATTTATATCATATTTGCTAAGGTTTATGGGCGCATCGGCTTCATCCCAGTATCTGCCGACACTGATATATATATATATATATATATATATATATATATATATATATATATATATATATATTAGAATGGAGCTGTTGTTTTTATATGGTGAAACTAACACACGTTGTCCCGAATCCTTAATGATTTAAAACCTAATTTAGAATGGATAATCAATACCATTCTTAAGAATTCCATTCCTATTATATCAATAACTGTTATACCCAAGACAAATATATGAATGGCGTTTAGAATTCTTCTCCCTCTACCTCAGTGTTATATCAATGACAAAACACAATGAAAAAAAAAAAAAGGTAACCTACAAGGAAACCAAACAGCAAAAGACAATGGCAATATATCGAAATTGTTCATTTCAGGGAAGGAAATTAAATTAGGTTTCTATAGTAATATATTTAGATCTGGATATAGAATTTAGTTAATAAATGTAGGTTTAATAGGTATATAAATATGAGTTAGTATAACTTTAACCTTCCTTCCGAAATCGGCATCTTGGTGAATCCATATAATCTTCTCAAATTTATTAGAGACTTTCCAAATCGGTAGGGTTATATTAAGCATCCACTAACTCCTTTACTACTAGAGGTCTTTTCAGAGATTAATAAGATCGCTCAGGCGTAGGAAAAATGTAATAAACAGTAAGTTATTATCTGAGTGACTCTTTGCAAATGAACTGTAAGTTTTCAGTTTCGTTATATATAACTATTTCTTCTGAGCTCTACGAACAATGTCATCCGCATAGCTTATAATTTTTTTAAAAAGTTTAATTAGTTTCTGTATAATACTATTACTCGTACGCGGAGATGACTGAGTCACCTTAATGTAATACAGTATACTTACTAGTAACGATTTCAGTATGAGAGTCCATTCGGCTTACGGAGGAACACTAATAACAATGAAATAAATGAATATAATATCAAACCCCTGTAGTTCAGACCTCTCTAAAATTTAATAACCATCTAATAGTAGCGAGAACTGATTAAAAAAAAAAAAAAACTTGTAATCTATAGCGTGAATCCCTAACGATAAATCATTCACAACGATGACGTATTTGTTTAGTTTTTTTCTCGTTGTCTTCAGACGACTACGACTTTATCCACCTTAGGAGATGAGATTTGCACTGAGTTAAGTAAAACCTTTGGTCTGACATTAAAATTAAAAATGCATCACGCTGAAGTAAATTAACTCGCAAAACCTGTGGCAGTAATGGTGTCAGATTCAAATGCCAGTAAACTTCTCTACTATGATGGGATTCCTTACGCTATGTATAATCGCTTAAAAAAAAAAAAAAAAAAAAAAATA
Source organism: Coenobita brevimanus (assembly GCF_032717465.1). Lineage (NCBI taxonomy): Eukaryota > Metazoa > Arthropoda > Malacostraca > Decapoda > Coenobitidae > Coenobita > Coenobita brevimanus. The sequence continues at coordinate 12,437,573 of NC_136983.1, read as the reverse complement.
GTGGTGCCAGGCATAACAAAGCTCGCTCGACAGCAGTTATTTTATTGCTGTTAAATACTGACTCGCTTCTGCCAAATAGTGCACAGTTAACTTTTAAGGTAATGGCACAAATGTTTTCGAGCTACGCCCTCTGAATATCCGTGATCTTGCACATGACCTTTCAAGGTCACTTAAGGTCAAAGGTTATGCTGCCAAACGAAGGCCCATATGAGACGTTCTGTATCTTGGTAATAATAAATATCTGTCTTTAACGAGTTTCGAGTTATAGCCCCTGAACATCTGTGACCTTGAATTTGACCTTTCAAAGTCACTTACCGTGAATAATAAAGGTACCAATTAAAAACCCATATGGGATTTCCTAATTATTGATAACGGTAAATATCTATCTTCAACTAGTTTCGTGTTATACGAGTACCCCCTGAACATCCGTGACCTAGAGTTTCACCTTTCAAGGTCATTCAAGGTCAAAGGTCTTTGTGCCAAATGAAAGCCCATATTACGAGTTCCTGTATGTTCATAATAGTAAGTACCTGTTTCTACAACCGTTTTCAATTTATAGCCCTCTGAAAGTTCGTGACCTTGAATTTGCGTTTCGGGGTCCCTCTGTTACCTCTAAAATTATTATTTTTTATTGGAGATCAATGCCCACATATCCTGAAAGTTTCATGTTATTTTATTTATCCGTTTTTCTGTAATATTGCTAAAAAACAAACAAACAGAAAACTCAACCAAAAACATTTCCTCGTCGGACGCCGTCTGGGCGAGGTAGGAAAAAAAAAAAAAAAAAAAAAAAAAGGTCTTCTGGCTGTTGGGACTTACTTGTGCTTGAAAGTGTTACCCTTTCGACGGTATAAACGAACTTACATATTCCCATTCACGTTAAACTCTTCAGTTCGGTGAAGTTTTTTCCTATTATTCTTGCTAGTTACAGATGACATAACAAAGCATAACAGATAGTTCTTGAACCATTGCATTACTCTGGGACTCTGTCTAGGAATATATTAAAGATCTAACTGCACGAATAAGGTAGAATAATTCGAAGTTGAACTAATATCAGACCATTCTTGTTAAAAAAAAAATAAATAAATAAATAAAATTAAAATTAAACGGCTAACCTTTTCGATGCTCTTTCAGATGAATGATATCCTGGGAGTCAGAGCTATAAATATATCTCACGTAAGTCATTCTCTTCTAGAAGTATGCCTGGGGAGTATTTGTAAACTATCAACACAGGAAAATTCTAATAGGCTACTCAGAGGCGACAGGTATTTCGATTAACATTTTTCTCATGGACCACAAAAAAAAAAATAATAATAATAATAAAAATAATTTCCTAGGAGTCAGAGCTACAGTATATCTCCCGTAAGTCATTCTCTTCTGTAAATATGCCCCCCTTACAAAAAAATCCTGCGGACGCCCTTGTACAAGGTTTAACCAGTTGCCCCACATAAAGTATGACTAACAAATTACCCCGTATCAGGTAGTTTACACGAACCACTTCCCACCAGGAAGACTGGAATAAGAGCAGCAGGCGAAATCAAAACCCCTGAGTCACTGCGACTGTTTAGAAAGGCTAATCCAAGGAAGATTCAAAGTGGTAGCAACAAAACTCCACACAGTGATACTAACTGATACACCTGAGAGGATGAAATTACAAAATAAGATTGACAAGTCCCAAGAAAAACAGCGTAAAACCTTGAAAGGGAACCTGAACACTAAACTGTCTCAGATGTCTGCTGGAAATGGGAAAAGAGATAGACTACAAGAGAGTGTTCGTTTCTTGTTGTTGTTGTTGTTGTTATTGTTGGCGCACTCTCCTGTCCAGTTCTGTTTTATAACGGATGCCTTTTTTTTTTCTTATTACTATTTATTCATTTATATATGTTTTTCGTATCCCTAATCTGTTTCAATTGTTCCTTCCCCATATTTGGTACTATGCTCTTTTTTTCAGTATTATTTCTACAGTTTCTGCCGCTGTAACTATATCTTTTTCTTGAAATGCTCCAATTTTTTGTTTCCTTCTCTATTATGTTCTCCGTTATGTCTTCATATGCCTTACAATGAAACAGATGATGTTGCGCTTCTTCTTCCTCCTTGCATAATTCATATAGTAAATTTAGTTCATATTTATTTTTGTAGTTTACCTTAACATCAAGCATTCTCGTTCTTAGCATAATTATAAATTTTGCTTTTTCAAAATTCAACATTTATAAATATTCTATTTCCTGTTCTGCTGCTTCTTTAGTTTTGTTTCCTCGTCTCATTTCAGCTATGATTTCTATTATTGTGCCTTACTTCTCATTTTATTTGCCTCATTTTGTTCCATATTTGTTATATATTCTGTAATATGATGTAGCCTTTTCAGATCTTGTATTTCTTTTTCGCATTCTCCCTCATTTTCCTCACTGAGCCGTTTCATTTGTATTTCCATTGCATCCTCATTTCTGTAGTTTACCTTTATATAATATTCTAACTTTCTTGTATTTATCTTATATTCCATTCTCATTGATTTTGTTTCATACAGTAGGGCACATTTTGGTGTCGTTCTTGTTAATTTTAATAGTTTTGTTAAATACTTTGTTTGGATGTCATGAACCTCTTTTCTTTCTTTTTCTTTTATGTCTTTTCCCTTAATGTCTGTCTCACTGCTTTTCCCGATATCTATTACTGTTCTCGTGAAAGGAACGAACAAAGGCACACATAGACATACTCATACACAGCTTGACTCTCTCTCTCTCTCTCTCTCTCTCTCCAGTGTATATATATATATATATATATATATATATATATATATATATATATATATATATATATATATATATATATATATATATATATATATATATAAAGTTTGTTTGATTTTTGGATCATTAATTTTTAGCCTCTTTAGTTTTTGAAACATCTCAGTAGTTCTAATTATTCCCTGTATATCACTCTTTGGTGTGGTGATAACTGGTCAGACTCTGTCCCAGGGGAGACACTTGTGCAGTGCATCGAATGAAAAGAATTGGCCCATGAGGAATGTACACATGAGTATGATTGTTATGTATGCCACAACTGTAATTCTGATGATGATTAGTCGTAAAAATGAGTGATCATACCTGGCCCAACTTGAAGGAGACAGGATCAGTACCTGTCATAGCTCATGAATCTTGAGCAAGTTTTGTTCTGTTGATAAGTTTTCCCATTATTACTTGCTCGGGTATTATGTGTTTTTACTGACTGTTTCACCGTATTACCTCAGTTGAAATGTTGATTGTTGATTGCAATAAGCTCATATTTCATTTTATATTTGTAACAACATACCCCATATACGGGGCAAGTTGTATACAGTGACTGTGCACTGTATATTCTGCTATTTCTCAAGAAAGAGACGATTTATGGTTTTTCTGTTTAATATCTGTTATTAAACATTATGGCCTTTTAACAAGAGAAATTGTTTTAAGTTATCCTGTGTACTTTTTGATGGGTTGGCAAAAATAGTAATATTGTAACAACTATCCCCTGTCTCCCATGCGTGCAAATGAAGACCTATTAGTCTAATTAAAGTACCACTTTTTCAAACACTACCTTGGGATAGCGGGTCACACCATGGCTGACATTCTTTCGCAATTTATACTGTATTATCGGTCCTCTGAACTTGGACTACTCATAATATACCCGGGTTATGACTGGGGGGTTGCATGCACTTCGTATGGACATTACAGCTGGTTAGGAATAGAAGGTTGCCCTTCCAAATTAAGGTAGAACAGGTTAGCTTACTTACTTTACGTCCTGTTAGATATCACTTGCGGTAGAAATGAGTGTCAGATTAAGTTAGATTAGGTATGATTAGAATAGGCAGTGGTTCTTTTATGATAGAAATATCTGTGCATATTAAATGAATCGTACTATAACTACAGTACAGGTAATAAACCTAAAACTTCCTGTTTGTGAGAATCTGAAGTCTGACAAAAATTCTATGAGAAGGAAGAAGTGCCAGTCTCGTAAGTACACGAGAATACTAATCAAGTCCAGGTTCAGGTTTATTAAAGATGCTTCCACTCCTCCATAAGTATAACAAACTTTCGTTTGTGGTCTCTGCAACTCCAGCTCTGGTTTCAAAGATCGCTCTCTTATGGGTAACCTTTACCATCTACTGATCACTCGCTCACATAATACTCTCTCCACCCCCCCCCCTCTCTCTCTGAGTAGGCACACCTGTGTGTGCGTGTGTGTGTGTCCATTTTTTTTTTTTATGTGTCCGAATCTGGGCATAGGCTTCACAGTCTGCTTCCAAGGCCCAGTAGTCCTCCTACATACCATACACCTTTCCATGTCACCACTTCAGTGCTAACAACCATCGTCTATATTGAATACATGCTAGGGCTGTCTCATACAGGACTGGCGTGTTGGTACTAGCGGGAGTATTTTTATGACATGTCGGCAGGTCTTCTGATAGATCAGTAAAGTCTGATTTTATGAAATGCAAATCCTTAAACTGTTCCCTGCCCCAGCGGGAATTTGTACCTGGGTCCGATAGGACTGCTGGCCACTTCTCTACTGACTGAGCCACCGCGTCCCCCACAGTCGTTGTCGTTCTCCGCCACCTCTTCCAATTCTCTCCATTTTACCACCGTCAAGTAAAGCTTCCCCCTAGTCCATGATACTGAATAATTGTACCTCTTGGTTTTTTTAACGCGCCAGTTTCATGATGTGTCATTATTTTAGTTCTTCAGATATTTCCTTGTGTTTCCGCTATTCGGTATTATTCAGTTAAGGAGAGACTTTTCGAACCGGAGGGATTACATTACCAAACACCTTAGCAACTAGACGTCCTTTTGATACTAAATAAAAATTTTCTGAACTAAATAAGAATAGCCTAAATTATATTATCTTTCACTAGTAGTAGATCAGTATGGCGGAAGTAGTGGAAGCGATGAAGAATATTAAGTTGGGAAAGGCCCCAGGAATTGATGGAGTGTGTGGTGAAATGCTTAGGTATGGGGGTGAGATTGTTGTGGAGTGGATATGGAAGTTGTGTTGATTGGCTTGGGAAGAGGGAAGGGTTCCAGAGGACTGGAAATCAGGTATAATTGTTCCTTTATACAAAGGAAAAAGGGAGAGAGAAGTATGTGGTAACCATAGGGGTATTTGCCTACTTAGTGTGACTGGTAAAATATATGGTAGAATACTCATTGATAGGGTTAGGCATATGACAGAGGAGCTAGTTGGAGAAGAACAAGGGGGATTTAGGAAGGGAAAAGGGTGTGTAGATCAGATATTTGTTCTAAGATGTTTAGTGGAGAAGTATCTAGAGAAGGGAAGGAAAGTGTATGCTGCCTTCATGGACTTGGAGAAAGCTTATGACAGAATTGATAGGCAAGGTATGTGGAAGGTATTAAGAATATATGGAGTGGAGGGGAAATTGTTGAGTGCTGTGAAGAGTATGTACGAGGGAACTAGGGCTACGGTGCGAGTGCTTGGTGAGCTGAGTGAGTTCTTTGATCTCAATGTGGGACTGAAACAGGGTTGTGTGATGTCTCCATGGCTGTTTAATATATACATGGATGGGGTTGTAAAGGAGGTGCAGGGTAGGGCAGTGGATGTGGGGGTGGCTCTAATGAATGAGGGTGAGATTTGGAAGCTTCCGGTGTTGCTGTTTGCTGATGATACAGTACTGTTGAGTGAAGATGAATGGGAGTTGCAAGGTTTGGTGAATGAATTTGGGACAGTGTGTAGGAGGAGGAATCTGAAAGTTAATGTAAACAAAAGTAAAGTTATGGTGTTTGAGAGGAATGGAGTCACAGAGTGTGCAGTGAGGTTGGATGGTGAGGATATGGAGAATGTGAGTGCATTCAAGTACTTGGGTAGTGTGATGAGTAAGGATGGAACTTTGGGGGATGAAGTGCGTGAAAGGGTACACCAGGGAAGGAAGGTTGTTGGTACACTGAAAGCAGTGATGAGAAATAGGGAGGTGAGTATGGAAGTTAAGAAGTCACTGCATGATAGTATTGTGATCCCTACCCTGACGTATGGAAGCGAGGCTGGACCTTGCAAGAGGGGAACAAGTCAAGAGTGAGAGCAGTGGAAATGAGTTACTTGAGAGGAGCATGTGGAGTGACGTGGAGGGACAGGTTGACGAATGAAGAAGTGAAGGAACGCTGTGGGGTGGATGTGGATGTGGTTGAGAAGATTAGGAGAAATACACTGAGGTGATTTGGACATGTGAAGAGAATGGAGAATGAAAGACTGACTAAGAGGGTGTATGTAGGTGAGGTGGTGGGAGGGAGAGGGAGAGGTAGCCCGAGGATGAGGTGGAGGGATGGAGTTGAGAGGTATATGAGGGAGGGGGGGTGAGTTGGGGGGAGGGTAGTCAAATGGTGGGTGACAGAGCGATTTGGAGGCGTTTTGTCTGCGGCCACCCTTTGCGGGATAGGGTGTCGGGCTATAGATAGATAGATAGACTAGTATTTGGAGCCATTTTATCCCCACGATAATCTAAAACAGGGGTGTCAAACTCGAGGCCTTTCGAGGGCCATTTCATGATTTACAGTAGTCTCGGTCTCGAGAGTCAGCAGAGATATTTACCGGTACCTGTATGTATTTACAAGACTGATGTTTACAGCTTAATACGAGAACTTACTCCCGTAAAGACAGTCAAACAAGCAGAGAGAGAGAGAGAGAGAGAGAAAGAAAGAGACTGGAAGGCAGGTAAACAGATGATGATTTTTTTTTTTTTTACATTTAAAAAATTTAGTGCTCGAGAATAGATTAATAATAAATAATTGAATAAAACCGACCACACTACCTGAACCTGAACACGTGGCGGCATCGTACAGTAGCGAAGCCTGGCACGAGGTGGTGGTTACCCGTTTTGACGTTTCCCTACTTTGTTTCATAGGTACACCTCAGTTCTGTATATATTTAGTCACAGCTTGATTAACTGAGTTATTAAAAACCGAAGTATAACTCACGATTTCTCTAAAAAAGCGGCGAGGTATAATCAATGCAGTGCTGACGTACACCGCGTGTCTTTCGTGACTATTAAAACGCTTGGGCCTGGCGGCTCATGCCTTCAGATAACAGCAATGGCTGCCTCTTCGGTTGTAAACGGATCCCTGATATTTATTTACAAAATTTTCCCTTTATAAAAACGATATTACTAGCAATTTTATTTTAAATCAAATTATTACCATTTTGATTGAAAGGTATTTTATGAATTTTGTCTCTTAATATTATTTTTACATTAATAACAGTTAACGTTTCACAGACTGATAAATCTTACCTTCATCTCGCGTGCCATTTATGACCATCCTGAGGGCCATATTTGGCCCGCGGGCCGTGAGTTTGACACCCCTGATCTAAAATATGAACCCACCGAACTGCTGGCTGAAGCACCCCACCTTTCTGCGGGTGGATAGACATGGAGCTGAGGGACACTTGCATAACCGGGCATTAGAGCCGCATGACCCTATCGGTGCCACCAAATGAAGGTATCTCTCTCTCCAGCATCTCGTCTTGCGGAAAAGGGCTGGAACAGAACAGAATGAGTGTTGCTTGATATTTGAGCGTGATCGGAGGAAGAGTTGTGAGATGGAGGTGGGAAGCAGAGGAGGGAAATACTTGGTCAGGTGGTAGGAGGAGTAGATATTAAATGAAGTGAAAGAAGAAAAGAGCTGGGTTGGTGGTGAGAGAGGAGAATGAAAATGAGAGAGAGAGAGAGAGAGAGAGAGAGAGAGAGAGAGAGAGAGAGAGAGAGAGAGAGAGAGAGAGAGAGAGAGAGAGAGAGAGAGAATAACGGTCAATATAATGATGATTATGATGAAGATGATGGAGGAGGAGGAGAAGGAGGAAAGAAAAACAATGATTTCGGAGAGGAGTAGCAGGGGACTGTGAGGATAATAAGAAGTAATAATATGAAGTACAGTAATATGAGAAGAAAGATAAGGGAATAGAGGAGGTCAAAGAAAATGGTGAGAGGGAAAAAGCTGAAGCCGAGGAGAAAGAGGGAAAGATTGATTGGCAGTAGGATGAAGAATAAGAGAAGCAGGAGGAGGAAGAGGGGGACGATGATGACAAGGACTTCAATGATGATGAAGAGAGAAGAAAACATAGGAAAAGAAAAAAAATGATAAAAGTGAAGAAGATAATGAGGAGGAAAAAAGATGGAAATAAGTATTGCCCATAATTATTGAGGCTAGAAGCAATGTAATGTGGGGAGCAAGACGATATTATGGGGTGCCCTTTGAAACAGCGGGCTTTTTGTTTTACCTATTCATAGATGAGCTGAAAGTAATAATGCTGGCAGTTTCATTTACCAACATTTTTATAAACCCTTCTTCATTACTTGCCTTCTCTTACCTATGGTTGTTTCTTCATACGAAGAGTAAAATGGGAAAAACATTAACCACTCTAGTACGTTGTTTCTTGCATTGTATTCTTGTTGCCTCCAGACGATTTAGTCAGCAGAGGTGGGACTTCAGTGTAATAAACGGGTTACATGTTTCAAGTAACCCATGAAGTGCGATATAAAGGTTAAGATGAACATTATTTAGTGGTTTATTAATTGATTTAGCAATTAATTTAATTATTTATCTGTATTTTTAGCGAAGACGGGAATTTGTGGCATCGTTATATATTAGAAAGTCGTAGCATGCATTCAAGAAGGATGGTGGGTATTAGTGTAGAAGTAGTGGTAAGTAAAGATGCGTGGCATGTAAGAGGACTCCTGTGAATTCTATGTCAGTAATCGGACACACACAAATTATCAGTCTGTAATTAGGAGGCAAGTGAAGGGGTGACAGTCTGTGAACGATACATATCACAATTAGTGGTGAAGTGATCCGCTTAACTGCTTAATAATCAGCAGCAGCTGAAGTGGAAATTCAACTTTCCTTTGAGACATATTCTTATATACGACAGCCTAGTGTGAGTGTTAGGTAATGGGGATGCTATCTCCTTTCGGATGCTATCCCGCTACTCGCTAGCTGGCAGCATCTAGCATATAAATGGAAAAAACATAAGCGATGCATATAAATGAGAAAACTACTAAATAACTGAAAAAGCGCTATATAACACCTTTAGGGACTGGTGGATAAACTTATTTAGTTTGTGCCATGACACACTACACCCAGGTGCTAGCCGCGGGAACCCTGGGCCAGAACTAATTGTCAGTAGGCTGCTTACGTGCCTGAGCGTTATCCGGCTCGTAAATTTATTCACACCATCTATAATGAGACGTAGTAAAGGCTTAATTTCCTCGCGAATGTCTCAGACATACGATAGGACGACAAAAAACAAACCATTTCGACGAGTAGAAGTCAAAACCGCGGAGTAGCATTAATTTTCCAATCTTCCTGAATCAATGCTAACTGATGTATGCACGTAAATCTGGCAGGGAGAAAAAGAAAAATTACCTCTGAGTAGGATGCAAGAAGCATAAATTAAATAAACCCATGAGCTACCGAGGTATTTAAGTTGTATTTTATAAAATACTTGAGAAATCTTTAGTTTTTATCGCAAAATAGTAATGTATAACTCTCTACGAAGAGTGTAAAGCAAGCCAGACGTTTCTGTCTTAATTATAACCGGTGGCTCTAAATTTTGAAAAATGTCACCAAGAACCACTTCCAGCTTGGTGATGCCATGCCCGGTTTCTAAAAACCGTGAGTAGCGCTACCGATCAGAACCACATTTCCTGTATCACCGCTAACTGATGTATGTACATAAATCAGGTACAAAGCGAAAGAAAGAATACCTTTGAGCACGATGCACAACACAGAAACTACATAAACCTAATAGTTCGGGAGCATTAAAATTTTAAGGAAAAAAAACAGGGAAGCAAGGTTGCTGGTTCCTTTTAGGAAGCGATAAGAAACAGGAAAGTAAGCATAGACGTAAAAAAAAGCTACTACATGACAGTGTTGTGATACCTACTCTAAGATATGGAAGTGAAGCCTGAACCTTGTTGGAGGAACAGAAGTCAAGGGTGAGAGCAGTGGAAATGAGTTATTTGAGAGGAGCCTGTGGAGTCACATAGAGAGACAGACTGACAAATGAAGAAGAGAAGGAGGGTTGTGGTGTGGATGTGGATGTGATAAGAAGCGTTAGGAGAAACACACTGAGGTGGTTTCGCCATGTGGAGAGGATGGAGGGTGAGAGACTGACGAGGAGAGTGTATGTGAGTGAGGTGGAGGAGGGGAGAGGGAGGGGGAGGCCAAGGATGAGATGGAGGGATGGAGTGGAGAGGTATATGAGAGAGGGGGGGTGTCAGCTGGGAGCAGGGCAATAAAATGGTGGGGGACAGGGCGATATGGAGGTGATTTGTTTGTGGCCACCCCTTGCAGGATTAAGGCGTCTGGCAATAGATAGATGGATTTATACACACTAAGCTCGCACCTTGTTTTCACCTAAAGATTGTGTGGAAAGCGTGTTTTATGTATAAGAGTTTATGTGTACTTAATCCTTCAAAGCCTCAGACAAAATATAAGTAAATGAGAGTAACTCCTGTGAAGTATAGTAAATAATTAATCCATCTCAAACTGAGATATCTCAAGAGAGAAAATGAGAAGCTACAGATTCTCCTTTTATGCACACCCAATTTTAATCCACGAGAATCCCAAAGGAATACATTCAACGCAGTTACATACGAAGTGAGTGTGACCGAGAGTAGCTGCAGTTCATCGTAGACAGTAAGTAATCCATTTCAAACTCAGATATTTTTAGAGGAAAAAAAAGTCAGTTCCTGCTAATATGCATACCCACTCCTAATTCACGAAAACCCCAAAAGGAATACATGTACATTAATGCCGTTACAGAGAGAGAGAGAGAGAGAGAGAGAGAGAGAGAGAGAGAGAGAGAGAGAGAGAGAGAGAGAGTAGATGCAGTTACAAGGATAGAAAAATGATCTCATATACACCTTTACATTCATGATAACCTCATAATTAAATTTTACTTCAATAGACGAGCGAGGGAGAACAACGGACATTCAGGTGAGCGACAGAACGGCAAAAATACATTGCTGCATAAATGGAAAGGGTTTCGAGAGTCAAAGTGCAAAAATTCTAGAACAGGTGGACAGATAAAAGGAATGTAAGTGAATCGTGGATATTTTCCTGCTCTATTTTCCTCAGTCCTCTAAAAGCCTCTGACTCTCTGGGGATGAGGCCATGAATTTGTTAATGGAGTGGTGGTTAGGTATCTGGGAGAGGGAGGAGTGAAGATTGGAGGGAGGGGGCAAGAGGGGAGTCGGAGAGAGAGAGAGAGAGACAGGAGGAGGACGAGGAGGAGGAGGAGGAAAGAAGGAAAGAGAATAAGGGGAAGAGTGAAAGAGAGGTGAAGGAAGGTAAGGGACTGCGATTGAGAGAAGTGAGAAAGGAATGGAGGGAACAGAGACCAAGGGATGTGGAAGAAAGGAGGAAGGAGACTGGAAGGAGGAAAGAATGAAGTTGGACGGAGGGAGAGCATACTGGAAGGGGTAGAGGAGGAGGAGAAAGAGAGACATAAGGGAATTGGAAGGGGAAAGAAAGACAAATGGATGGGGGAATTGAATTAAATGTTAAGAAGCGAAAGAGGAGGGTGAAGGAAGGAAAGGGAAGCAGAGAGGGGAAAGAGTAAGGGATGGGGTATGGGGAATGGAGGAAGAGCAGGAGGAGGGAGTTGGGATTGGGAGGAGTGAGGATGGAGGAAGTAACGAAGGAGGTAGCGGGCAAGAGGAGATTGAATGAAGGGGGGGCGGGAGAATGGGGTATGGAGGGGGGAGTGTACTGAGATGTAGAGAAATGCTAGAAGGGAGTGTGAGAGGAGAAGGGGAAGGAGAGTGAGGAATGGGGTGGTGAGCGGAACAACAGGGTAGTAAGAATAGGGGAGAGGGAAGAAGTGGGGATAGGAAAAAAGTGAGTGATGGGAAGAGGAGGGAAGAGGAGAATGGGAAAACCAATAAAAAGGGAGGGAAGCAGTTGGGAGAATGGAGAAAGGAGAATAGAAGTAGAAATGGCAGAGAGGGATGGAGAAGGAGGAGACAAGAGGGAGTGAGGAAGGAATCAAGGGGCATAGGAAAAAAGAACGTCAGGACATGGGAAAAAGAGATGGAGGAAGTGAGAAAGGGAAGGGAAAGAAGAAAAGGAAAGAGAGAGTGATGATGGGATAGGAGAAAGGGTTTTGGGCAAGGTGTATGGAAGAAGGAATAAAGAAGAGTGAGATTGGGTAAGAAAAGAGGAGCATGAGTTGCGGAGGAAGAAAGTCAAGGATGGGGTAGGTGTTGGTGAGGAAGAGATGGGGTAGTCGGAGCTGGAAGGGGGAAGAGTAAGGGATGAAGGGGAGAATGGGTTAAGAGGAAGCGTGAGGAAGAGAGAGCAACAGGAAGGAAGGGTAAGGAATAAGGAGCAAGAGGAAATTTGGGGATAAGAAAGGGTATGAGAAAAGGATGAAAGGTCGATGAAATGAGAAAGGAGAAGAGAAAAAATGATGGACTGATAGAGAAAAAAAAATATGGATTGAAGAGTGATGAAGGAGGAGAAACATGATGGATGAAGGTGGTATGAGAACAAAATGTGGAGGAGTGAGATACAGGAGAGTGAAAAGAGCAATGAAAACGGATGTTGAAGGAAGAGGGTGGGTGAAAGGGCGAGGGAAGTATAAAGTAAGAACAGCAGGTGAGTAGAAGGGTTGAATTAAATCACCCAGTTCTACAGTACTGTACACATGTAATTTGCATGGTGGGTGGAACGTGGATGTTTACCTGTCTAATATACTATAATCGTGTGTGTGTGTGTGTGTGTGTGTGTGTGTGTGTGTGTGTGTGTGCGCGCAGCCAAAACAGAAAAAAGAAATATTGATGAAACTTGGCAGGATGGTTCGAACTGGGTCCCAGATGAATGAGTTTCAATTTCATATCGATTGATATTTTCTGCATGGGGATTTTGGCCCATAACTGTCCCCACTGGTGTTGTAATACGTGCACGCGGAAGAGGAGGCGGGGTATTTCCTTTCAGTGGCATGCGTCTTTACAGAAAGAGAGAGAGATAGAGAGAGAGAGAGAGAGATGGGTAGGTTTACATCTTCACTCCGATGTCTATTACTTCAATGATGCCGCAAACAAAAGATTTTATTCAGCAGACAACTTTGGTAGCTGTGGTGATGGTGGTGGTAGCTGTGATGATGCTGGTGGCAGTGGTAGATGTGGTGATCGTGGTAGTGATGGTGGTAGCTGTGATGGTTGTGGTGGTGGTGGTTGCTGTGGTGAAGGAGGTAGCTGTGATGGTGGTGGTGATGGTGGTGGTGGTTGCTGGTAAGAATCGGCTCTCCTTTGGGCAAATGCTTTGCGGCCTGATTGGGGATTTGCTCCAAAGCCAAACATGGTTCAGAGATGGCTCCTGTCTATTCTGTGAAAGCTGCTACGTCTGTGTGTGTGTGTGTGTGTGTGTGTAAGAGAGAGAGAGAGAGAGAGAGAGAGAGAGAGAGAGAGAGAGAGCGAGGAAAGAAAGAACTTGCTGAGTCGTCCTGTTTTTCATGAAACAAAGTATGTTTCGTGGGTAGGTGGGTATTTGAGTGCGAGAGGAAGACGTTCACTGGGGAATAGACTATGAGGAAAATAGGTCAGTGGTGGGAATAGGTCCTTGTGAAGGAACAAGTTCATTGGAAGTAAAACCTTGAGGAATGGGACACTATATCCAGTGCATAATAATAGGTCTCTGGAGGAAATACTTCCCAGGGAGAAAATAGACCCAGGGGTAATAGGTCCACAGGAGAAAGAAGATCCATATGAGACATACATCTATTAAGATAAACATAATAGGTCTATGTTTGGATTAAATCTCATGGAAGAAAGGTCACTATGGTGGATACTATCATGGGAAAAACAGGTCCCCAAGTTAAATAAGTCCCTATGAGAATATAGATCAAATGAGGAAATTAGGTCTGTGGTGGAAAATAGAACCATAAGGAATAACAGATCCATGTACGAAAATTGGTACACGGGCAAAATAGCTCCACGAAGAAAAAGGATCCATGATGGAAAATAGGACCATGGGAGAAAAGGATCCGTTGGAGAATATAGGTCCCTGAGAGAAAAATAAGTTTTTGAGGCTGAAGTAGGTCCCTGAGAGGAAGTACGTCCTTAAGGGGAAAATTGATCCCTGAGTCGAAAATAGGTCTTGTGGGAATAAATCCGTATGCAAACAAGTCAGTGGAGGAGAAAACAGGTAGGAGAAGGTTGATGCTTAGGGTGTGTAACTGCTGATGGGTTTATGTTTTTAGTTACGATAAAATGACCAACACGTTCATCGACTTCATGCCTAGGACGTGTTGGCATAATAGCCAGCTGGGGAAACCATCTGTCAATGAACCGATATGGCCTGCGAGGAGTCCAAATATCATTTCATAACTTTCAGGACTGCGTGAGGTGGGTGGGGTGGGTGGAAGCATCTGCCATGAAGATGGGTGTTGCATTTAGGTTGATATGGTGCACGTGAAATGTCAAGTAGCAAAAAATAGGTGGAATGGTCTAAAAGAACTACATGAGTTGGGCCAAAACTGTGGTGGGTGGTTACATTGAGTGGGATGACGACACCTTTTGATAACAAGCAATATATTTGGGGCGACGTTGATAGTGCGAAAAAAGTTTTAGTATTAGCTCCATTCGGTGCCAGAAAAAGGGTGCGGTGGTAGAAAATAGTGGGTGGGATGGGCAAGAATGGTGTTGGATAGTGGGGAGGACAAGGGGTAGTGTACTCTTTTCCAGGAATAAATCATTTACATTCAGGCGGATAGAATAGAAAGAGGGTGTTATAGAGTCCTGATATGGACGGGGTGATGATTTATTTAAAATACTTACGATCAAAAAAAAAAAAAAAAAAAGAAGAAGAAGGAGATGCAGTTACAAAGTAAACAAGTCTTGCTTCCATAGTCGTTATTAGAAAGTAAACAAGTCTTGCTTCCATAGTCGTTATTAGAAAGTAAACAAGTCTTGCTTCTATGCTCATATACTTTCCTCATCACGACTCTGGTAAAAGGCACTATCCGTGTGTAGAGATAAGATGGGACCAGGGGATTCTAACTACGACTGATGAATGTACGGTAATGAATCTGTTGATGATGGTGTGGATGGATGCTGTTGGTGTGCTGTGCAAGATTTATGGAGTAATGTTTACAGAAGAGACTGAATGAGAGGCTCCTCTTAAGCTGAACAAAACCTTCTACAGGTAGTAAAATACCCTACAGCAAGGCGTCATTGTTCTGAAGGAATTACGAGCTTATCGGGTAATGAATTAGAATCGATGTGAAAGATTAAGGCAACTGTTCATAAGACTGAGTCGGTGGTGGAAAGGACAGAGAAGCTGGGAAATTGGTTGCTGGGTTGTTAATGAAGGTGGTGTCATCAACAGCGACGTAAATTTCGTTGTATTCTTTCGAGCATCTCTCTCTCTATATATTTTTTAACTATTGTCTCCAGAACTCGAAAAAATACTAAAGAATGTGAGCATACTAGGATCAAAGCAAAGATGATCTTCTGATATATATCTTTTCGATTTTTGTACCTGTGAATCCAATGAAAAACTTGCCTTTTCTTTAAATTACTGTTTACAATGTGTTATTGGTTTCAAATAATTATACTAATTAACTTTTTGATGCAAGAGCATCTCAGAAAAGTGCCCTAAATGTCTGCACTTTTTGGGGTGGGGGTGGGGGGTGGGGGGGGGATGAAGGTGTTTCATTCCCGCAGGCTTCAGCGACGACTGCAAAGCTCCATGTTAAGGCCCTGAATCCCCTGCTTCACGCCCGTAAACATTAGCTACTTAGTGAAGCCCAGAGTAGGGCCGTGGAGCTCTCGCATCTATCTAATATATTGTAAACTCTCATTTATCCATTGTAATTCAGCCCAGCCCTGTGCCAAATAAGGTGAAATGACGGGTATTGTATAGAACCCCCATCGGCTTAAAATTCAGCGTTGAGCGGGATATCCGTCTCGACCCTCTATCCTGAAAACTTTCTCATGAGTAAAAGATGAAAACTAAGCATAGAATACAGTAAGGTACAGTATTGATACAGAACAGAAATACTGTACAGTACAATGTCAGTTAACCTACTAGATTAGGGAATTTATCTTCAAGGTTACTTATTTTCCCCGGACATCTAATATATACTCCTATCTATCTATCTATCTATATACCTAGGCTGCTTCCCCCAAGGAAAGGGAGGTAGCCGAGACAGGACGACTCACTCTCCATTTACTCATCCATTCAAACACATTCATTCGCATCTTAGCCCCAAAGGGGGGAACGGACAGATCCTCACCGCATCACACCGCACAAGGGTCAACTGCGCAATGCAAGCAGTGACATCCACAGCAGGGCCCGACAGCAGAACTGGTTTACCCCTGCCACATCATAACAGACCCATCCCCTTACCCGCACCTGACCTGACTAGCTGATCAGACCAAATGCGGGAGAATATCCCCTCAGGGCTGCGTCATCACTTATTCATTCACAATTTCTCTCCATTTATTTCTGTCACGCACAGTCACTCTTCCTTGCTCAACAGACATCCCTCTCGCATCCAGCGCTCTCTTCACACTGTCCATCCATCCTATTCGTGGTCTTCCTCTCAGTCTTACACCTCTCACATCAGATCTAGTTATCTTTTTCACCAATCGCTCATTATCCATTCTCTCCATATGCCCAAACCATTGCAACACCCTCTGCTCAACTCTACCAGCCATCTCCCGAACAACTCCAGTTCTCCTTCGCACTTCATCATTTCGCACTCGATCCATACGCGTCACTCCACACATACTCCTCAGACATCTCATCTCCATTACATTCAAACTTTTCCTCTCTGCTACACCCATATTCCATGTTTCAGCCCCATATAACGCAGTCGGTACCACAACACCCTCATACAGCCTTCTCTTTACATCCATTCTAAGCGAACGACATTTAAACACTTTTTTCATTCCTCCCAGCACCTTTCCTACTTCATTAATTCTAAACTTCACTTCTGCATCTATTCTTCCATCCACAGCAACATGTGACCCTAGATATTTAAAACAATCTACCTCCTCAAGCAACTCACCATTCAAAACTATATTCATCCCCCTACCATCTATCAACCTCGTACACTTCATCACTTTACTCTTATTCTCATTTACTTTCAATTTCCTCCTTTCACACACCCTTCCAAACTCCTCTACCAACTGTCTCAATTTCTCCTCTGAATCAGTCACCAATGCAGTATCATCTGCAAACAGCAGTTGCTTCAGATTCCACTCTCCTCCATCAACATTTACCAGACTCAGACCACCTAAAACTCTTGCATTCACCTCCCTTACAACACCATCCATGTAAATATTAAACAACCAAGGCGACATCACACATCCCTGTCGCAGCCCCACTCTCACGGGAAACCAATCACTCACAGCATTTCCCACTCTTACACACGCTCTACTATTTACATAAAAACTTTTCAACCCTTTTAGTAACCTACCATCAAGTCCATACAATCTTAAAACAGTCCACAAAGCCTCCCTATCAATTCTATCATACGCTTTCTCTAAATCCATAAATGCCCAAAACACATCCTTGCCTTTCGCTAAATACTTTTCACACACTTGTCTCACAGCAAACACCTGATCAACGCATCCCCTCCCTCTCCTAAAGCCACACTGCTCATCACTAATCACTCCCTCTGTACCCTCTCTAACTCTCATAATTAACACTCTACCATACACTTTACCTACAACACTCAACAGACTTATACCCCTAAAGCTAGTACATTCATACTTATCACCCTTGCCTTTATACAACGGGACCACACAAGCACTTGCCCAGTCAATTGGCACCATACCTTTCTCAAAGCACACATTCAATAATCTTACTAACCAGTCAACAATAGTCACTCCACCACCCTTCAGGCATTCCACAGCACACCCATCCATACCTGCAGCTTTCCCTGTTTTCATCTCCTTTACTGCCTTCTCCACTTCCTCCTTCGTGATCAAGGAATCATTCAACTCTCCCAACACATTTATTCCTTGCACCCTTCTATCTGCCACAATCTCAGCCACGTTTTCCTCCTCTACATTTAACAATCTTTCAAAATACTCTGCCCATCTCTTCCTTACTGCATCCATCTCAATTAACATCCTTCCATCCTCTGCTTTTACTCGTTCTTCCTTCCCAGACTCTCCCTTTCGCACCCTTTTCACCTCCTTCCAAAACATTTTCTTATTCTGTTGAAAATTCTCTGTCAGCCGCCTACCCCACCTCTCATCTGCTGCCACTTTAGCATCACGCACAGCCCTTCTCGCTCTATTCCTCTTTTCCTTATACCTTTCATATGACATCTCATCCTTCCTCTGCAGCCACACTTCATATGCACGTCTCTTCTCAGCCACAGCCATACTTACTTCCTCGCACCACCATTCACTTCCTTTTCTTACACCACCACCCACACGTCTCACACCACACACCTCTTCTGCATGCTTCACCACAGCACTCTTAAACAACTGCCATTCCTCCTCCACACTGCCATTTTCCTGATCTTTCACTGCGTTCCACTCATCTTTCAATTTCTCCTGATACTCTATCTTTTTCTCTCTTTTATCCAACTCACTCACTTTCAAAACCTCCCTGCCACACCTAACCCTCCTAGCTCTCACCCATCTCTTACCTACTCTTAACTTTCCCTCCACCAGGTAGTGGTCAGACATACCTCCACCCTCCCCTCTCAGAACTCTCACATCCAACAATCTTCCTATTACATTCCTAGACACAACCACATAGTCCATCAAGGCTCTATCAACAACCCTTCCACCCTCCTGTCTCACCCATGTATACTTATAAATATCTTTCTTCTCAAACAGCGTATTCCCAATCACCATCTCTCGCTCAACACACATCGCTATCATTCGTTCCCCATTTTCATTTCTTCCAGGCACACCATGCATACCAACTACGCCTTCAACTGCTACATTTCCCACTCTAGCATTCAGATCTCCCATCATATACTCCTATACATAGGCTATATCATTGCAATATATACGATACCACTCGTTTCCAGGGCCACACAAACAATTTCATTTGAAACCTAACCTCCTCTTAAACACAAATTGATGTAACATGCATGATTGCAGTGTCTTGCAATAGTGCACAATGGACACGGTAAGTTCATTTTGTTAAACATTATTTGTCATTTTATTCATAAAACGTGGATATATATATATATATATATATATATATATATATATATATATATATATATATATATATATATATATATATATATATATATATATTGAACATTTGTTGGTGAACTGATAATTTGCAAAAGAAGTGTTGTACAGTAATCACGACTCTCTTGCTTACACTTGTGTAAACTGCCCTGGCCCGCCAAATTATCCCCTAACTGACTGCCGTCACTCCACTCCTCACACACCACTGAGCTGTTTTGCAGATAATGCAGTAAATGAATACGAATTGCATAGGAAAATAAACTAAAGAAATAAATCTTGAGTATTTATTGGTGAAGTGATGATCAGGAAAGAAGTGTTGTACAGTAGAAGTGTCGCCACTCCCTTGTTCACAGTATTATGTACGGCCGAGGCCCGCCAATTTATTACTCAAATGCGTTCTATGAAGAACTTATACATCATCTTTGAATGCATTTGCACTGCTAGAGAAGATAAAAATCTAAATGATGGAAATGAAGGTTTGCTTTGTTGGATAAAATTACTGTGCTTGCAATTCGTATGTATTTACTGAATCATCTGCAAACACGCTGAGTGGCGAGAGATTGCAGTACAGCTGTCAGACAAGGAATAAATTGGCGGGCTGCAGCCGTATAACTTTGAGCAAGGGCGTCGAGATAATTGTTGTACAACACTTCTTTCCTAATCAACAAATGCTCAAGATTTATTTCGTTAATTTGTTTTTCCATGGAATTCGTACATATTTACTGTATTATCTGCTAAACAGCTGAGAGGAGAGTGAGGGGTGGAGTGACGGCATTAGGCAGTCAGGTAAGGAATAAATTTAGCACACTAGATCTCGTGTGGTCTTGTGGCAGTAATTACGTGTACACCAAAATCAGAATCACAGTAGAGCACTAGGACATGAAGCACTGAGAGGCCACAAGCCTTGCAAAATCAACAATCGTGGCATGAGAGGCCAAAAAGTAAGTCTTAGCACTAACGTTATGTCACCACATCGTCACATGAGCAGAGCATATAGATACGTCGTCACTGAATAATATCCATGAGAGCCTGAGAGAGTGATGGTGCTTGGGGCTGCTCCCACAATTCTGATGCAACAAATTCTGACTGTCTGGCGTGTCGCAGGCATTCTCATTGGATGGCGCGTTGCGGCATTTTCCCAGCTAACACGTACAAGCCAGTTGATATGCCTGGCATCCTGATATTGCACAGAACCGCCAATTACTTTCCCTTTCAGCACCGGATGTTGCATAATATTGTTGGATATTGCTCTAATAGAGTCAAAGCAACAGCGTCAGAAATTGCACTGGGCCAGATATTGCTATGACAGAAAGCTGTGAGTTTATATATATATATATATATATATATATATATATATATATATATATATATATATATATATATATATATATATCTTAGGACGGTCCAAAAATACAAATAACAGGATAGGAAGACAAACCCAAGTTGCTTCTGTTCCCTTTTATTATTCAAACGGGCATGCAAATTTTAAATTCTCTAGCTTAATATTTAGAGGTTGCTACAGTTTTCACTTTTTGTTACCATCACATTATTGCACTACATCATAGGTGACGTGAACAGTAAACATAAAACCAGAAGTTTTTGTCACTAATGTTAAAATCAACAGTAAGCACATACCCGTAAAAGTCATTTCAGCACAGTAAACCCTGCTACTTTCAATGAAAGTGCAATTCAATAAATGCCTCCTTCTAACAGCACGGAATGTATTGCTGATGTTACCTCACGATGGTCAGGATGTTCTGTTTCTGTCTCTCGTCCTTCGTGAGGGTCGAGGTGAATTTTGTCATGAGAGAAATTGCCTTTTCAGCTCAGTCATTAACAACCGTCATCTTATCACAGACCACTTTGAACCGTTTGTATGGGGTCTTCATCCCATTCCTGGGGCATCATCCATAAAAGACAGTCAGGTTTTTCATCTCCATCTGGAATGAGGACTTCAAAAATGCTTATGGTCTTGGCTGTCACGAACTCATTCAGCGGCTGCCGAGGAGAAAATTTCTTGCCTGCAAGTTACTTCAGAGCTTTTTTCTTTGGAGGCCTCTTCAGTTTCTGAAGCATGGCATTCAACTTTGAGAAGCTGATCTATTCGTCAAAAAGGCGAGGCCGATCATCTCCTCTGAAACATACCACAGATGCTGCTTCCAAGCTGCATGATCTGTCTCGGCGAGGCCTCATTCAGGCAGGCCACCCTGTAGATGGCACATGAAGTCAAGATCATTTTGGGGAGCATATCTGGCAAATCATCACTTCGTTCCAGTACTTGATATGGCTGAGTGCAACAACCAGGCCGACACTGCGTATCGCAAGCCTTTCCTGAGCAGTAAGCATGACCCCTAAAGAGCGGTCAGCGCTCCCGAACTTCCGCTAAGGAAAAGGTTGTTGACGTTCCGGAACGCATTCCTATTCTGCGGGTCTATTGTATGAAACAAATGGGAGATATGGCAACAGTGCCTGTTAAAACGTGAATATGTCTCAGGACACCACCTTGAGTCACTGCCAGTTGATGCAAGTGGCCATAAACAACAAAGGAGGTGTATTGTGTGTAAGAATTCAGCGAGACGCCCAAGTAAACGCAGAGATGTGACTATGTGTGCCCTGAGTGTGGCTTGGATCTCTGTATCAATTGCCTTACAGAATACCACACAGTAAAGACATATTAGTGCGAATAGTTGCAACATACGTTATAATAAAGTGTATCGTGTTCAAAGTAAACCACGAAGACACAGAACAGTGTACATAATGTATAACATATTTCAGGCTGCTGTTACAAATAAGAGCAGAAAACAAGACTCTGCCCGCCTGCTCTCAGTCGCATGCCACTGAGAGTGATCTTGACGCACAACTACCCATCTCACTCACCTCTCACCACCGCCCAGCCTGCGCGTAATTTGAAGAAAGTAACATCAAATTCTTTGTGTTCTCAGCTATTCTGATCCATTTATGCATGGTTTGCCTGATTTCTTAACACTTTAATTTTTTCCAAAATTATCCGTTCCACACGGACATAAAATTGGAAAGTAGCCCACGGTTTAAGGGTTACTCTGAGCCCTGAACAGGTATATCATCTACTTCTGATGACAAAAGAGTGGGAATCAATCTTCAACGAATCGACTGTCTGAGCCATAGCTTCTTTGTCTCTATCAGATTGATCCTGTCTCTTATGTTCTGTCTCCATTCGCCTGTGCTTCACCCCACAGAATTTCTAGAGGAGCTGGTCGACTTCTGTCACTGTCGATTGCATGAGATCTTCCTGTGACTGATTAGGAAAGCCAGGTCTTCCTGGTTTGTGATGTATATCTGAGCTTCACGCCTGACCATGTTAAACAGCTTTCCAAGGTCTCCAAAAAAGATGTCTTCCTTCATTTAATATGACTGTGAGACCTTCAGTCAATTTTTCATCTGTTTTTCATTCTGATTGGCTATTCCTTGAAGCTTCATCTTACAGTAGGTGATGGCTGAAGTCGGAATATTGGCTGAACCCCAGAAACAAAAAACAGCATCAGTAACTACAGACACACTCTCACACTAGGTTTTCTTCAGGATTACATGGTGGTAAAAGAAATGCCTGAGTACTTGACCCTTAGGTGGTAGTCGAAAACCAGTGATTGTCTTTCCAGAACGACCGATCAAGCAGACAGAAGCACAGCTTCATGTGGCAGTTGGAGCCATATAACTTGCAAATGGAAACTCAATTTGAAATAGAGGGAGGCATGAAAGTAGGCTGTACAAAAAACTACACACACACACACACACACACACACACACACACACATTTTGTCCTCATTGTGAGCAGCACAGTATGCACAACTGGATATTGCAGAACCAGCTGACTGTGAGACGAATCATCCTGCGAGTATTTATAAATTCATGGCCAACCTCTCTAGATCATTTCATAATTATCTCGAACCGATTAGAATCTTCTAGATCAGCCTAAAATATTCTAGAACTGTTGCTAACCCTCTAGATCCTTCTAGAACATTCTGCAATCTACATTTCTCTCGAACCATATATACCCAAATAAAAGTTTACATTTAGAGCGAACTCTAAACGTTTTGAAATCGGCTTCATTCTTTACACATGTTACCAAGGCAGTGAAATGGATTAAGGACATCGTGTGTCAGAGTCAATATATGCTATGTGAAATTTCAGTATATATATATATATATATGACGTGATTATATCGCACGACACCACCTTCAGAAAATTCCTAAAACATGGTGTAATGCAAGTGTTATGTTACTTTACAAAAAGAATGACTCAAAAGATCTTAGTAGCTATCGACCCACTAGCATATTATCAGCCATTTACAAACTCTTCACTAAAGTCCTTACGAACAGAGTAACAACAAATTTGGAGAAAAACCAACCTCGTGAACAGGCAGGATTCCGAAGCGGGTATTCCACTACTGACCATCTACACACAGTGAATGAGCTAATTGAGAAAACTATACAGTAGAATATAATAAATCACTGTGCTTAGGTTTTGTTGATTACGCAGAGCCTTTCGATTCGGTGGAGCGCATAGCAATTATAAAATCATTGCGAGAACAAGGAGTGAATGAGAACATTGTAAAACTGCCCGAAAACATATATAATGAGGGATCTGCTAGAGATAGATTATATAAGGACTCGGAAAAAATTAAGATTGAGAAGGGTGTGCATCAGGAAGATAGAATTTCACCAAAATAATTTACAGCATGCCTAGAAAATATTTTCAGAAAGCTAGACTAGGCAATCAAAGGAGTGAACATAGATGGATGAAAGCTAAATCATTTAAGATTTGGAAATGACATTGTCCTAACCTCAGAAACAGCAGAGACATTGCACGAAATGTTAAATGACCTGAACAAAGAAACTCTCATAGTAGGGCTAAAAATCAGCCGGAGCTAAACTAATGTTTAATCCACAAACACCAAAGAGCGTCATCAGAATAAGCGAAGAAATTCTTGAAGAAGTCGAGGAGTACAATTACTTGGGGCAAATACTAAAATCAACGAAAGATCATGAAATCAGAATAAACAGACGAATTACAATTGGATGGAAAGCCTTCGGTAAACAAAGAGGCATTATGAAAAGGAGCTTGCCAGTTTGGATGAAACGAAAAGTATACAACGAATGTATAATTCCAGCTATGACGTATGGTTGTGAAACCTGGAAACTGACAAAATCAATAGAAAATAAATTAACCCGATCTCAAAGAGGAATGGAAAGGTCAATGCTGGGAATATCTTTAGGAGACAGGAAAAGATCAACTTGGATGAGACAGCAGACTAAAGTCAGAGATATTATAGAAGTTAAAAAAGAACGGAAATGGAGGTGGGCAGGACATGTAGCGAGAATAAAGGATAACCGATGGAGCAAGAGGCTGACTGACTGGACACCAAGAGGTCGTAAATGTAGCAGAAAAATGCCAGACAGGAGGTGGAGCGATGAGATGGAGAAATTTGCAGGGAAACCTTGGCAAAGATTGGCTCAGTCAAGGAAATCGTGGAGAAGGTTTAGGAAGGCCTTTGTTCAGCTGTGGACTTGTAATGGCTGATGAAATATATATATATATATATATATATATATATATATATATATATATATATATATATATATATATATATATATATATATATATATATATAGAGGGAGAGAGAGAGAGAGAGAGAGAGAGAGAGAGAGAGAGAGAGAGAGAGAGAGTGACAGAACTCACATAGGCTCAGTCCAATTGGAGTACCTTAATTACCCACTAAACCACCAGGCGTCGTAATTGGTTATATGGTTACCACCCAGCGTAGTAAATGGGTTCCTGGTGTACAGGAAACCACTTGGCTTGTCACTCAGCGTAGAGTCACCCATAGGGAGAACGAGGAGGAAAGAAAGATGGAATGAAAGACACAAGAGGGAGTGTAAATTCACCCGTAGGGAGAAGAAAGAGGAAAGAATGAAGGAAAGACAGAAGAGGAAGGAAAGAAGAGAGGAAAAGGCAGACACCCAAAGCAGTAGTACATGGAGTGAGTGGGTGGTGAGCGCCCCCATCTACAACAAGAGAGAGAGAGAGAGAGAGAGAGAGAGAGAGAGAGAGAGAGAGAGAGAGAGAGAGAGAGAGAGATGTACGAATATATATTCACAAATATATAAAATTCTGAATAATCCATGGGCCAGGATCAGAGTTCATCTAGCATGTTTAATATTTACCTCCGTAATGAAATTTCGCACCACCGAGTTGTAATTTAGGGTCGATTTAATCCTCAATGAATTACGGAAGTTAAATAGAAAATGAATACAATTCGTATGAATATCGGAATACTTGTCAACCTCTGTCTCTTCCCCGCACTGTTGCCTCTTTATCTCTTTTCCATCGCTACTTCAATGGTCACAGCTCCTCTGAACTGTCTCCTTGCATCCCTCCACCTCTACGACGAGTGTGTAGCATCTATCTAGCAATAAACTCTCATCCCTTTTCTGTCCAACTCTCTAATGCAAGAGTTAACCGTTACTCTCAGTCCTTCATTTATGCAATAGGTCAACTCTGGATCTGTCTCCCTCTGTCTGTATTTCCTACTTCCTATGATCTCCAGTCTTTATAACGCAGTGTGTCCAGGTATCTCGAAATGAACGGATCTTAAATTTGGCTCCCTTTTGTATTGTTATTTATTTATTTTTTCTTGGAAGGAACTGTTTTGCGGGCTCAGCCTTTGGTTCCTTCTTCCTCACTTAAAAAAAAAAATTAATAAACACTTAGTTGTGAGTATGAAGCCAACTTTATTTTGTGAGTACATCACTTCACAGGTGAAGTTTGGTGTCCTTGACCTTCGCATACGGTAATATATTCCGAAATAAGCAAATGTACTGCCAACTCAGTTCTTAGTCCTGATCCGAGATCATCTTGCATAAGACCAAGTTTATAACGCGGTCGTACAGACGTCATACTGGATCAGGTCAGAGCTTCCCCTTTGAGTTGATTAAACGGAGTTCCTTGATCACCTCCCGCTCGAGAGGGCAGTTTAGCGTGGTAAAGCGGCTAAGTTCACCACACAAGACACCAAACAATACCTTAATCCTGTCAACAACCACATCTTACTCTGCATATAAATACACACTTCAGCCTCAGTGCACACTTTAGGTCAATACATACTACAGGGCTTCAATTCACTAAGATATCTCTCCAAAATAAATAAATAAATAAATAAAATAAACCTACCTTAACGAACACCATATCGGTACAAACTGAACGGCCTCACGACAATACAAACTGCACATCACTGCACACTACAGTACTTCATTATACGACACTTCCTCTCCACACAGTGCACCAAGCCAATCCCATAACCTCATTACAACACAGTACTTTATATACCTAACATCAATTAATACACTAAAAGTACCAGTACCACACAAACACGTCATCATCAGGAACTGTACTCCATCACGCGGAAATACTTTCTCAGTGGGCAACATTCTGTATCTCACAATACCACCACACAACCAACTATGTTAATACTCCTCACTTCACCACCTCACTACACTAAACTATAGTCATCATCATTATCATCGGCCTGAATCAGTCCACTGCAGGACAAGTGTCTCCCGAATTATTGCTCTCTCACCTATTAGCTGTTAGCCTGTTCCGTACAGTTACAACGCATCTCCAAATCTCATCTTGTCACCTCGTTCTGTCTCTTTCTCTGACTCCACCTCTGGGACTCAGATACAATGGTTGCCCATTCGTTACCTGTTCTGCAATGGATTTGACCTACATTCATCCATTCATGCTTTTTTAATGTTGTGATTATCCTATCTTTTCGTCTGTTCCGTTTTCCAAATACCTATCTTTTTTAACTCTCCATGTAACATGTAGCATAATCCTTTCCATTCATCTCTGAGCATTCTTAAGTTTACGTTCCAAGGATGCTGGACTCCACATTTCGATCCGTAAGTAAGGACAGGAAGGACAAATTTCTTATATAATCGTCACGTTTGGCATAATGGTAAATACACATCTTTCACGTAGTTACTTACTTTATCAAAAGCCGTCGATCTCGTTCCTATGTTTCACTTATTTCACTGTCGCAGACTGGGTCTCCCTGAACTGCCTGCCCTGGGTATTTGCATTTCTCAATACATTCTAGTTCTTCGTCTCTTATTTTAAATAGACGGGAGTGAGCGTGTTTTTTAAACATAAACTTCGTCAACTGCCTGTTCATTTTCAAGACCACCATCAGCCTCTCCCCGTTCAGGTCACCTGAAAATTTTTTGTAGCTTCACCAAAGAGTCCCTGAAAAGGACTATGTCGTTTGCAAATCTAGGGATGTTCAGATGCCACCAATTACGTTAATTCTTTTGTCATCCCAATATATTTTTGTATTCCCTCTAGGTACGCCGTGAATGACGTTGGTGAAATCAGTGGCGTTGTTAGGACTCCATATTATAAATACAATTAATTATAGAAAACATGATAGATAGATAGATAAATAGATAGATAGACAGACCAAAGGGCAAACCTGGGAACGGGAAATGATCTTGCAAGTGTAACTGAGGAAATGTTGACAATACACTGGAAGCAGCAAGTCAGGGGATGATATAGGTAGTGTGTCAGCGAGATAGCATACGAACAATGCCTAGTGACCATACACACACATACACACATACTCACACACCGGTTTCTAGAACATTCCAACAACAGTGTAACACACGCGACACGACCCCTGCTACACCAGAATTTAGGAAGCAGAGCTCAGAAGGAGGCTAGCTATAGAACCGACAGGTAGTGGAGAGAGTGAACAAGAAGAGAGGTCCAACTAGACTTACTTAGTATATTAAGTCTCTGTAAGACATACACTGCTCAACTTAGATTTTCTCTGAAGATAATAAATTTAGATCAACTCCCCGTATTCATCTTGAACTCCTACTACAAGAACCGAGAGTCACATTTGGTTGGCAGCGAACGTACGGACCTCGTCTATGAATCTACAGTGAATTTCTACAAAAGCAGGTGAGACTCTACAAGATTAGCTTCAGTTCTACAGTGAATTCCTACAAAATATAGCCTACGAGCCTACAAGCCTATGAGCCTACAAGTCTACAAACAACTCTATTATCTTCACGTAACTTCAAGCAGCAGCAAGAAGAATAAAAAAACAAAGCAAGTAAAGAAAAAGAAAGACCAAAGCAACAAGCACACAAAACCCTAACACACCCATTGTACAAAACTCAACACACACTAAAGATCAAGAAACAAATACGTCAGTTCTAGATGATGAGTGGGAAACCCCCTCTGACTTAGCAAGTGAGGACTTTGTCGCTGACTTGCACACATATGCCAATTTACTTAACAGGGTTCACCGTTCCGGCCGAACCTATTCCACCATTCCCTCACACAACGATAAACAAGTCCAAGTTAAATTAATAGAGCAAACAGTGAAAATGAATAACGCAACAAATACCGCGGATCAAACATCCCCACCTCATGTTTATGTTTACCATGAAGATAAAACTGCCCCAAAATACTCTGGCACAGAAAAAGGTCGTACTGACATCATTTCATCGGTCAGTCAGTGCGAACAAATTTTTATCAAGCGACACATCCTCGATGAATAAGAGAAAATTGCCATTTTTTCATCTTACATAAGCCAGGAAAGATGTCCAGCAAGCAATTTACTGAGATCAGATAAGCTCCTCAAAGCTAGGACATATGATGAATTTAAAACTGAATTTTTGAAGAAATTTTCTGGAGGTATGAACTTCTTGCCAGGTATAATTCCAAAATTACATAAGATTGTAGATCTTGTAAGGGAGCACACTACAATCCATGTGCTCAGTGAAATATCTGCTGATGTCTCCACAATCAAAAGAACATTGTTAGTTACTTTGGAAAACTCAAATTGGATAACAGATGATGGAAAGATGTCTCCAGACCTCGTCATGGACATCATTGGTTATGTAGCAGCCTTGTGTAAATTTCCTGATAGGACCCTTAAGATCGCCAAAACGATCGCCTACACCCCAGGCATGTGCTTACTAGACTTAATGAACGAGGTAGAGATGCAGTGCAGTAAAGCAGGTATGGTCGACACTCCCGCACATTCTAGTAGAATGAGAGTACCTGAGACAGTATTAGAGGTGAAAACATCAACACCGACCCCACACAGAGAACAAAATCGATCGCGACCCGAAAGCAGGCACAGCAAACAACTAAACGTATCGAGGGTTCGTCACAAACACCGGGCTACAGGCAGTTTCATAAGTTTTCGTGCAGCCCGAGCAGATCTCGCGCCACAAACAACACTACTTATGGGAAGTCACCTCGTAGGTCACAGTCAAGAGATAGGTCCATTCTATGTCATTATTGTGCAAAACCAGGACACAAGGAATGAATGCTTTATCAAAACAAAAGAGGATAGACAAAAGACACAAGGATTTGGTCCTTACTGTAGGCATCATAGATGCCAAGGGCACTGGACCAGTAACTGCAAAACAGTAGAAAAAACTTTGTCTGTGTTCAAATCGGGGGAAGACCAAGTCATGACAAAAAATGCACAAACTTAAAGAAAAGCAAGTCTAAAATTCACATAGGAGGCATGTTGAGAAATGAATGTATCTTGATACCAGCTGTATGTGAGGATCAAAACGTTTCCTTATTTTTAGACACAGGCTCTCCAGTGAACTTAATAACACAAGAAGAAATAAATAGAATTCTTAAAAATAAGAAGAAAGTAACTTTTCTGGAAGAAGCTGATTTAGATTTATATACGGTAGATGGAAAAAAAAAATACAGTAAAAGGTATGATAAGGTTAAATATCAATTTCACAGAGACTACTAGACCATTCTCTGTATTTTTCTATATCGTTGAAAACTTAGCAATTAAAGCTCATATGTTACTGGGCTTAATTAAGAAGCATGAGAGCAAAGAACATAACTTTACTCCCACAAATGAATGGAATAAACTTTGACAATGAATTCATAGAGGAAATACCATCAGAGCCCTCACCGATTAGTAAAAGAGAACCAAAAAGAATTGGTAATATTAAAAGCTTAAACAAACATACACAAACAGATGAGTGTATAGATCCACTCCCACCACCAGCCCCAGCCTCCAGAATAAGAGACCCAGATAACAGTACTGATTTATCAATTTTTCCCGCCCATCTCACCAATGATTTAGTTATACCACCTAATTCCTAGATGAAAGTTACCATAAAGAGCAAATTACGGAATAGTACTGTTTTTGTCTTAGAAGAATTATGTAAAGGGATTGTCAATAGAAAACGCATTATGTCAGATGAACGATGAAGGGCAAACTCAGATATACATAATAAATCACATGAATGGGGAAGTTCAGTTGAAAAAGGGGACTTGCACAGTTAATAATGAAAAATGTCCCGCCCCTGTGAAGGAAATAGTTATAGCTGGAGTGACAAGTGAGATAAAATCTACGGATAGAGAAAGAATAAAAGAGAATTTAATTCACTCAGGTGAATTTGATGAAGAAAATGATTTGTTAACCCTGCTGGAAATACACAGGGACACCGTAGCATTACCCGGAGAACAATTAGGATGTACTAACCTGATTAATCACAAGATTAATGTGCACCCAGAAACACCAATTTTCGTACCAGCCTACCGCATCCCACATTCCCAACGTACGCTTGCAGATCAATATGTCGATGCAATGTTAAAACTTGGAATTATTGAGCCTTCAGTCTCCCCGTGGAATGCCCCATTATTCTTCGTGCCCAAACGAAATGCCATTGTTAAGCGACGTTCTACAGAATACTGGACCGGAAAATAATATATTTTCAACAATCGATCTACTAAATGGCTATTATCAAATACCGGTTGAAGAGGAGTCACGTAAATACACTGCCTTTTCTACAAATAGAGGACACTACCAATATACAAGGATGCCGATGGGACTGAGGACAGCCCCAGGCACACTCCAGCGTCTTATGAATTACGTATTGTCCGGAATTTTAGGACAAGGAATATTTGTTTATCTTGACGATATTAAAATCGCAAAGAAAAATATTACGGATCATCTCAAGAAATTAGACTTACTCTTACAAAAGCTTAGTGATGCTGGTTTAAAAATTAAACTTTCTAAATGCAAATTTTGCTTTAAGGAAATAAATTTCTTAGGCCACAAATTAAGTTCTAATTGTATTCACACCACTGATGACAAAATACAGGCAGTGAGAGATTTTCCTGAACCCACTACAACTGACGAAGTTAGACAATTTTTAGGTCTAGCTGGGTACTATAGGTCATTCGTACCACAATTCTCTCATATAGCTTTTCCGCTATTCTAACTACTCAAAAAAGATGTTATATTCCAATGGGAAGAACAAAAAAGGGCATTTAACAATCTACAAATTAAACTAACAAATGCACCTTGTTTAGCATATCCAGATTACACAAAATCATTTCTTATTTGTACAGACGCATCAGTTAAAGGATTAGGGGCTGTACTGATGCAGGAAGATAAAAGAGGAAAGAATCAACCAATTGCATTTGCCATCAGACATACAAAAGGTGCAGAGAAAAATTATTGCACTACAGATTTAGAGGCACTTGCAGTGGTTTTTGCATTACAAAAGTTTCGAGATTTGGTATATGGTTACGAAATCCACTTATTCACCGATCATAAACCACTAGTGAGTATGTCTAAAGAAAAACTCCTTTCTGGGAGGAGAGCAAGATAGAAAGGTATAGTTGAAAACTACAATGTACAAATTCATTATATACAAGGTAAAATGAACATAGTAGCTGACGCATTATCTAGGAACCCGAACACAATTCAGGTCGTGGCATTAGATCTCAAAGGAAATATCCCAAACCACGATGATATCGCAAAAGCACAAAGACTTGACCCAATATGGTCTAAAGTTATATACAAGTTAGATAGTGGAGATGATATACAATTACCCAAACTGCATGTCCCACTCAAACAATTCACAATGGTCAATAATACTTTATACAAGATCAACCCGAAACAACCAAAAAGCCAAAGAACTACTAACCAGTTGGTAGTACCTAATGACATGATACCCCAAGTATTACGAACGATACACGATAGCCCACATGAAGGACATCCTGGAAAGGATAAGACATTCAAACAGGCCCAGCTGTTATATTACTGGCCTTCATTACGAAAAGATATCAACAGTCGTATAGACAGATGCGAATCATGTGCAAAACACGAAGGATATCCAATCACACCAGCACCGATGGGTAATTACCCTGTACCACGTCAACCATAGGACGTTGTCGCTGTTGATTTACTCAAGATGCCATTATCATACAATAATAACCAATACCTATTTGTAGCAACGGATCATTTTTCCCTTTATGTCATTTTAGCTCCAATTAAAGATAAAACAGCAGAGACAGTAGCAAAGGCAATAACAGATAATGTAATATGTCGCTTTACTACCTCAAAGGTACTAATAAGTGATAATGGAGGAGAATTTAATTCTGATATCTTACATGAAATATGTAAACAATACAACATCAAAAAGGTTAACGTTTTAGCCTATCACCCAGCATCTAATAGGTTAGTAGAGAGACAAAACAAAAAAGTATTAGATGTGCTACGACACACTTTCAGTGAAAATCATGCAAGCTGGGATGATTGGATTCCCAGAGTAGAAGCCTCAATTAATGGATCTATAAATAAATCCATAGGTGACACACCACATTTCATTATATATGGGACAGATAAAAAACTACCATATGAGCTCCTAGAAGGTGACAGTCTGCCCATATACAATTACGATGATTACTCTAAACTCAGTTTACGTGAATTCCAGGACATACACAAAGAGTCAAAAAACAAGTAACGATGTCCAAGGAAGAAAAGACGGAGGCATTTAACAAGAAGTCAAGAGATTCACCTATCAGCTTAGGAGACATTGTTTATGGTATCATTCATACGAGAGACAATAAATTATCCCCCAAATTTGAGGGCCCATACAGAGTAATTAACATAAAAGCAAACAAAGTTTTGATTAAGTCACTGTCAAGTGGCGAAGAGAAATAAGTTCATATTGACCATTTAAAACGAGTTTCAAGGGAACTATCCAATAATTATTCAGCATCGGATACAACCGAACAGGCGAACGTAACTCAAGAAACCAAGCAAGAAAACAACAATGATTACAAAAAGAAATTAAGGTCATATACAGAACAATCAAACATAGGTGCAACTGTTCCAATTAAATCTACAGTACATCATTTACGAGAATTAAATATCGATTTAAACTTCTTCTATAAATGAAATAACAATCAACCGTAACGCACTTCATCACTATCATGGACCACAGCATGACCATATTAGAAAATTAATAGATTTTTTTTTTTTCTGTAAATAGCGATAAAGGGACTTATACTATGGATTCTCCTCTACATAGCAAGAGGATATGCACACTTAGACCCCCAACACATAGTACGACAAGGATACCTCATAGCTCCAACGGCCACGACTTCAATCGTAAAAGACGTCATGAGTACTGAAATAAGTCTGGATTACTTGTATGAATTACCTTCTTATCTAGAAAATATCGCGAAACCAATGCGAACCCTGGACTTCATGATAGGAGGCTATGTTTCACAAGAACATAACACAAAGGAAGTGAATGAAATAGTGAAGTTAGCGAAATGGAAAATAGAACAGGCAAAGTCAACTATGCTCATCATGATCCACGATCTCACATCTTATGGAACGGAGGTATTGAGCGACAGGAACAACATCACACGTACTCGCCAAAAGCGCGGTTTGTTCGACCTGGGTGGCGCAGTTCTTGGGAACGTCTTTAGATTGGCTACAGAGGATGACCTTAAAGAAATAAACAACACATTTAATAAAATAGCTCAGGTACTAACATACCAAGATAAATTCATCACAGGACATAACTCAGCAATGAAGACAATTGTGAAAAATCTGAAAAAGGCAGAAAACATAGCTCTCGAAAGTGTAGATAAAATAAATGAAATGGAAGGTAACATAACACTTTTCCAACACTTCTCCATCATCACAGAACATATTGACACAATTCTACTACAATTAGACAACACTAGAGTTCGTTACTGGGCACTTATGCAAGGAATTACGCATGCTGGTGATGGCAAGATCACAATTGACTTACTCCCAGTTCATGAGCTACGTCAGATAATTAGTCAAGGCATACATAAACATAAATTGAAGCCTTTGTTCCGAAGTAGGGAATTCATGCAATATTATCCATATTTAGAAGCAACACTAACACCAACATCAGTAGTAGTTCATGTACCATTCGTAACTGAAGACCTGTTCACAGTATACCAAATACATCCCTTCCCCTATAAAAATAACAACACTTTGGTCATCATCAACATCAACACAGACACCGAACTCATCATGGTCTCCAAGAGAGGGAACACTGTCACTTTCGCGAGTGAATCAACGATTGAACGAAAGTGCCGCACATCCTTACGTGCTGCTCATCTTGGTCCTGCGTACATTTTCACGTTTCAGCCTACTGATACAGTCCCTTGTGAAATGGCTATCATCAGAAATAATAATATTCATAATCATTGCAACTTCACTTTTGCTCCAGATAAGCTTGTACACCATCAATGCATCGGACACTCACAGTTTTTTTATTTCACTCATAACACATCAGTTTATATAGTCTGTCCAGATATATCACCATCTCATCTTCAGTCTCAGGATTATACATAGCACCAGACTACTGTGCGGTATTTACACCATCCATGTCCACTTTATCCACCATCAATCACTACGCCATCCTCAATCATACACACAAACATTTCCACCCACTGCCTGATGTGGACTTAAACATGAGCACAAGTATTAAGTTGACTTCACCTAAGTTTGAAACTATGCAACTGATCAATGAAACAATGAAGCCCTTGGAAGATTTGAGTTTGAGTATGTTCAACCCATATTATGTGTATAGCCCAGCACCTACTGTCTTTATAATCTTCTGCATTGTATTCACAGTACTGCTGTTTGCAATGCACAGAATGCATGCAAGAATTGCAAATTTGGAGTCATTATTTAGTGGGGGGAGAGTTAACATCCACGTTAACCCCCCCTGAATGAAGTGTACATATTTTGTATATAGTATTAATTACATATATATATATATATATATATATATATATATATATATATATATATATATATATATATATATATAAATTACAAAGAAGAATGGCCCATGATATAGAAGTATGGCATACCAGTAGCATTATCTTTAAATGAAATATTAATAACTCTTACCATAAACTTAATTTTAAACTTTTTTTTTTTTCTTCCATGTAAGCATTTCACTACAATAACCCATGTACATACTGTATTACAGTTAAATAGTTTACCTTTAGTGCATTTATTCAAATATGTATACAACTTGTTTAAAATGTAATATTACTAGATCATTGCAATTTACTATGAATATTATATGTATACAATATTATAACCAATATTATGTACTAATAGATTAGCATATGTCAATGATAATTACTGTCGGAGGACCTCCAGCACGTGACCGAGCAATGTTATGACTCCATATTATAAATACAATTAATTATAGAAAACATGATAGATAGATAGATAAATAGATAGATAGACAGAGCACCAGGCAAGCCTGGGAACGGGAAATGATCTTGCAAGTGTAACTGAGGAAATGTTGACAATACACTGGAAGCAGCAAGTCAGGGGATGATATAGGTAGTGTGTCAGCGAGATAACATACGAACAATACCTAGTGACCATACACACACATACACACATACTCACACACAGGTTTCTAGAACATTCCAACAACAGTGTAACACACGTGACACGACCACTGCTACACCAGAATTTAGGAAGCAGAGCTCAGAAGGAGGCTAGCTATAGAACCATCAGGTAGAGGAGAGAGTGAACAAGAAGAGGGGTCCAACAAGACTTACTTAGAATATTAAGCCTATGTAAGACATACCCTGCTCAACTTATTCTCTGAAGATAATAAATTAAGATCAACTCCCTGTGTAGAATCGAGAGTCACAGCGTACCTGAGGGGGGGGGGGCTGTTTGAAACTGCCTCCCAGGCCCCCAATTGAGGGGGGGGGCTCCAAAAGCCTCAAAAATTTATAAGCTTTTTAATTAATATTTAAAAATATTTATATTGATCATCCCGACAATCCCGTGTGAGATAGTAGATAAGTTTTGAGAATGTGGGGGGCTACTGTAGGTTCATTGCGTGGCCCCCCTCCAGGAGAGGGGCTCCGTAAAGAACCTAGCCCCCCGAGCCTCCAAATCTCTAGGTACGTCCCTGGGTGAAATTGTGTCATACCGTCTAACATCTTTCATTATTGGATATTTTCTGGTTATGCTTTTGGAGTTTTATGATGGCCGTGCTATCTCTGTAATTCTAGCTTCATCTACACCTTATCTTCGAAATGCTCTCAACAATATAGTTGTTTCAACTGAGTCAGTGCTGTCTCATAATCAACAAATGCAATGCACGAAGGAATCTTTATATTTTGATGTTTCCCTAATTGGTTGCTTAATGATTCGAATATAGTTCATTGTCGAGTAAATACATAGAATTTCAGTCTGTTTTCTTGTCTGGTTTGTATTTAACGCAAAACTAATTCGGTTTTTTGGTTTTTATATAACAGGGAGATGGCTGATTGAACAATAGTTCCTTTTGTCTTCATAGTCACTTTTTGCGTGGAGCAGAATAATAAACGCATTTTTCAAAGATTTGGGCATAAGATTCATTTCAAAGCACTTCGTAAATAGATTTGCAAGTTGATTCAGTACAAAATTCCCTGTATTTTTATTAGATCAGCGTTGATACCACTATCATCTCCTGCTTCACCATTCTCCATTCTTCGCAGAGTTTTCTTTACTCCATCTGTATAACGCTGGGTATGATTGTGTCCATTGTTTTTCTATCTAAACTGACTGGTCGGGAACGGCACTGCTTCCGTAGAAACTTACATAAAATTAATTTGCTGTTTTGATCACTTCAGTACTGCTGTTTGTTACTTCCCCATTAGTTTATCAGATTATACATTTGGTTTCTTCCCGTACCAGGTCACTGCTTGTTTGCCTTCACGTTCCATCCATTCCTTAATGTTTGTTAAGTTCATGCTACATTCTCGAATCTAAATTTTCTTCTCGCTTATAAATTTCTTTGGTTCGGCTGATTCAGTGTGAGCTTTCCTTGTCCTTACAGTCATTTTCCATTTTTTGTTTAGATATTTCTTAGCACTCTGTGAGAGCTTGTTGTTTCGAGGATTCCAGCCTTCCACGTCGAGAGCTGCCTCGTTTATATGATCATGAAGCTTTCGTTCATTTCCACTGTGTTGCTGTTTCCTTACTCTATCAACTGCAAATATTCATTATGAACTGATAAGCTAATTAAAGCTGCCTTTCCCTCACTGCTACATGGTTTGGCTGTTTCCTTGAGACTAAATTTTCCCCCTATCTTCTGATGCCAAGTATTACCGTACTTAACTTATTCTTGTTTCCTTCCTATATTGATTCTGTTCGGTGAAGATAGTTTTTTTTTTTTTTTTTTTTCACTGTACTGGCATTTAATTTGTGAGTGAAGATAAAATCCACTTCATTTTTTGCCTCTGCTTTGGTTTGGCAAGCAAATCCAGATTTAAGAGGGTACCTTCATTGGTTGTCTAGCATTGTTCCTGCTGTCATTTGTAAGCTATGAATGTGCAGATTAAGAATCTGCCGTGTGCCCTCTTGTCACCCTTGAACATTTACAGTAATTTAAGATAGCGTCCAAGATGGCCGCCAAGAACGAAATGTGATGACATGATGCTTGACAAAACGTAGTGATACAGTTTCCATTATTTCCATGAGTAATTTGACATTGAAAATATTTTGTTCATAGAAATGCTTTTCTGATCAGCCATCTAAACCGGGTAAGTGAAATGGTAAAATAATGGCTTCACTACGCTGGCTCATTGCATTATTGCATGCTTGCTTCTGCTGAACTCATTATTCCTGTATAATTATTCTACTTTTGTGTTGCTAATGCTTTTTTTTTTTTTTTTGTCAGACATGTTGTATACTGACTGCTGATGACTTGTGGTGACAATATTGAGTAATGCTATCATGGTCATAATAATTTCTGCACAGGAAAAGGAAAAGGTACAGGCATTATATGCATGCGATTGCCCAATAATATCATGTTTGATTACAGCATTAATTATCAGCTAATTGAATTTAACTTTTAGGTAGATAATATTGCAGTGTATGGTGGTGGATTTCGTGGAAAAGTAATATGTAAATGCGGTGCAGGGTGAATGCTTTTTATCACAGGGATGAAAAATGTCTGGCCGCTTATATTATTTTGCATTTAAATACTACTGCCGTGATAAACAAGACCGACTGATTGAATGTGGTTCCAATAGGATTAGCAATATTATTAGTGCAATAATATTTACAATGATGGGCAAGCAGATCACCTTGAAGAAACTATGGTAACATAGGAGAACTTTAAGATACTGTATGTGTTTCCCCATATAAGTCAAGCACGCACATGCAAAGTCAACTAAAGAGAAGTAAGCAAGCGTTTAGTAATCCAGGTCCATAATAAAGAACAAGGCTCGGTGGATAAGCAACTTTCATTCCATGAGCACAGCATCTTTTGTGGTGAAGATTGTTCATTAATTAAAGATCCTAAAAACCCCTGAAGATGGAGACCAGCTTATATGCGTCGTGAAATTATTGGAACAAGGACAAAAAGTTGTTCAAAGATTTCATCTTCAACATCCGTACAGAAAGAAATAATGAGTGGGGCTGCTGATATAAGAGTTCGTCTTGAGGGAGCGGTCAGTGACCTCCATGCAGCTGATGCAAGATATCATGTAGACTGCAGGTCGAAATTCATGTAACCAAATTCAGTACCATCAGCTGGAAAATTCAGTTCTGGTAACTGTGATAAAGATCGTGGGTTGGAATCTCTTCTTCATGCCATGACAGAAAGACAAAACACGTATTTTGAATTATGTTGAAATATTTGACACATACAGAGTATATGGTGGCGAGTAGACTGTAGCACCAGTCGAGCAGGGCAGTACTCCCACGGTGGATGGAAAGCTGATGACAGGGAGAGCTGGAGCTCCCGTTTCATCAGCCCTTGGGACTAGTTCCTGACCATCCCCCTTTGCTGAACTTTTTGAGTTTTTCAGTAACACAGACAGTAGGCCAGCATGCTCTGCAGTACAAGTTTCTCTATCAACACCAAACTACATGCACAGTACATACTACACTTCCTTTTCAAAATTAAAAAAAAAAAAGTAAAATGGCGCAGTACAACAATGCCTTGGAGTCCTCGGGAGGGGGGGACCATAAATGCCCCCACCATCCGCCCTTCTCCCGGTGAGGACTCTTTGAGCTGCCTGGATCCACTGTCCGACTCACTTCTTCATTTCTGCAACATTCGCGGCCCTTCCTCTAACTTCCTGTCTGTCAAACACCACCTCTCCTCCTCTAAACCTCACCTTTTCTTCCTTACTGAGACTCAGCTGTCTGAGGCAACTGACAGCAACCCCTTTTCTCCATCCTCCTAATTTCTCTATACTCATTTCAAAGAAAAAGGTGGATGTGGCGTATATGTACGCAATGACCTATCTTGCTTTCGTGTTCCTGAACTTGATTCTGCTGAATTCTCTACTCTCTGGCTTTGGCTCTCCTGTCATTCTCTGACTAAATATATCTGCGATGTTTACATATCTCCTAATTCTGCTGACTATCAAAAATTCTTCGACTCTCTTACTTCTACGATGGAACACATTCTATCCATTTCTCCTTTCTCTAAAATCTCCATTCTAGGAGATTCTAATGTTTCCCACTACCTTTGGCTCTCCTCTCCTTTCACTGATCCACCTGGTGAACAAGCCTTCATCTTTTCTAACCTTAATGACCTAGAGCAGCTTGTACAGCACCCTACCCATATCCCTGACTGCCTTGGAGAGAGCTCCAACATACTTGACCTCTTTCTTACAACTAATCCTTCTGCTTACACCGTTAATCTTTTCTCTCTATTGGACTCCTCCGATCATAACCTTGTTACTTTAACCTGTCCTATCGCTCTGGTACGGCCTGTGGACTCTCCAAAGAAACGTCGTCTGTGGTACTTCAGAACTGCGGATTGGGAAGCCCTCAGGTAGTACTTCTTTGATTTTCCCTGGAATGATTATTGCTTCCATGGCCGGGAGCCATCTGAATGTGCCTTGCACATTACGGTGGTTATTCTCTGGCATGGAAGCATACATTCCTTTCCCATATCCTTTGACTAATGCAAGAAAGCAATGGTTTAATCATGCTTGTTCTAATGCTGTCCACAACAAGGAGATGGACTATAAAAGGTACTGGAGCCAACCCACCCATGAATCACATCTTTTTTATGTTTCTGCCTGGAATCGTGTTGTCTGTTCTTGCACTCGGCTAAAAATAATTTCATCCATACTACAGTATATGCTCTCAACTCCCCAACTCGAACACTTCCCGTTCCTTCTGGCACCTTGCCAATAACCTTTCCAACAACTTTACCTCATCATCCTTCCCATCTCTTTTCTACTCTGATGGCTCTGTAGCTATTTCTTCTACTGATCAAGCAGATCCGTTTCCTCAGACATTCTCCTCCAATTCTACCTTAGACGATTCCGGTGCTGTTCCTCCCACACTTCCCTCCTCTCACTTCCTTATGGCTAACATTAAAATATTTTCAGCTGATGTATTTCCTGCCATCACTGGCCTCAATACTAACAAGACATATGGGCCTGATGGAGTCCCTCCTGTTGTTCTCAAGAACTGTGCCTTAGTGCTTACACCCTGCCTAGGTAAACTCTTTCGCCTTTGTCATTCAACATGTACCTTTCCTTCTTGCTGGAAGTTTGCTTTCATTCAGCCAGTCCCAAAGAAGGGTGACCATTCCCAACCCTCTAACTATCGTCCAATTGCTTTAACCCCTTAACCGCGGGGCGTCACTTTCGTGACGCTCAGCCACAATGGATCATACTGCGGGGTGTCACTTTTGTGATTCTGTGTTATTTTGAATTATCCCGGGCTCTCAAGTGGTGGCTTGTATCATCTATCAGTACTGCCAATGTCCAACACTAGTCAGCACTCCAAATCTCATCTGTACTCCCATCCATTGTTGACATTTTAGCGATTATCCCCCTTCGTGACTCCCCTCCCTACTTGCCCTCCATTACCCTGTCCTCTCAACTCCCGATCCGCGCTGCGCTACGCAAATTTCCCCTGGATTTTTCCACAGATTTCATCCATTGAAATAAGCCCTATGCCCTATACTTATACAAAATAATATATACCAAAAAAAAATAAGGTAAGTGATAGTGTTATACACCAGGAATTGGCTAATTATCACCTGACAACACCTCACATGCATTCATTTGCTACATTACCACGGTAATTTCCGCTTTGAATTATGCCTTGTAATCGATGTCTGTAATAAAAATATATATCAGAAAGGAAGGGAGAAGCCTAAGTGACATTTACATTCACCTGGAACTACCTATTTCTTTATGTATTGCCGAGATTTTCTACCTATAAAAGATTAGCATGTAAGTTAGCAGCAGTCAGCCTCAGTGTCATTGTCAACCCTTGCCTTCTCAGATAAGCCGCGGCATTTAGTTCCTTGTCCTCAGCTGTAGTCAAACAATGTCGCACTCACGCCCCGCCATTTCTGCCGCTTCTGCGCCCACTGCAAAGGGCCCAGTGACCTCTACCCCGAAGAAAAGTAGTGAGGGAAGCAGGAAAGGACTTAGTGACTCTGCAGTGGCATGTGAACTAGCAGAATTGTCCATGGTGATGATGGACAGTGATTTTGATGATTCGGGTGAATCGTGTGATGAGCCGGGTGAGGTAATCGTGCCAGAAAGTGCTAGTACGAGTGCTTCAGTGTCAGAAGTAGTCTCTAGCTCCAAGGGAAAGGAGCCGTTAGTGCAGCAAGGCAAGGAAATTGGGAAGGGAGTGAAAAGGCAGCGTGTTAGCCCCAGAACAATGCCCCTGCGTGACCCAGCCCGCCATGAGTCCCGAGTTGATTCAACTCCCCGTTCCCCAAGCCCCACTTCACTCATTTCTTCCTCATCGTCGGCTGAGTTATCTCCGGAGTCTTCATCATTGGAGTCACCACCAGCATCAACAGTGAAGGCAGGTCATAGAGGAAGAGGTAAATCCAGGACTTGTAAAAGTAGAGTTGGTAGTAGGGTAAGGGCTGCTAGTGCTGTACGGCAACCCAGGGTCAGTGCAAGTGACCTTGAACCAGATAAAGCTGCCTCACAGTCACCCACCACCACCACCACCACCCACCCTACACCGCCACGACAGAGAATCCTGGACGCCTTCGCGTGGACGGAAGGGTCCGATTTTGTGCCTGAACATTTAGTGTTTGATGAGAGCTCCTTAGGAGTTCAGCCTGCCTTCACTATTGACGATAATGCTGAGTGTGTGGACTACCTTTTGGCCTTCCTAGATGACGAAGTCATGCAGCACATATGTGATATGACCAACAGGTATGAATCACAATGTGATGCAAGTGGTACAGGTGCAGCCAAGATGCAACAGTGGTCCATGCTGGGAGAGCAGGAGCTGTATGTGTTCTTTGCCCTCATGCTTCTCATGCCACACTCCAAAAAGCATGAGTTGGAATAATACTGGTCCATGGACCCCTTACTACCCTCACCCACCTTCAATAAGTACATGGCCAGAGATCGCTTCCGGAACATCATGGAAAACCTGCACTTTGCCGACAACGATGTACCTTCCCAAACCGACCCACTCTGGAAGATCTGGGAGATTCTGAGCTGAATGAAGGATAAGTTTATGTCATTCTTCCACCCCTTCCAGAAGGCTGTCATTGACGAATCCTTGGTTTTGTTCAGAGGACGTCTTCGGTTTGTTCAGTACATTCCAAGCAAACGTCATCACTTTGGAATTAAGTTCTTTGTACTGTGCGACTGTAAGACGGGGTACATCCTTGACTTCGTCATGTATTCAGCCAGCACTGTCAATCTGGATAAAACACACCCCTTTGGCTTCTCAGGCTGTGTAGTGAAAGTGCTCCTTGAAAAGTATTTTGGTGGGAATCATGTGCTGTATACAGACAACTACTATACAGCACTGAAACTTGCCAAATACCTTTCTGAGCACGGCATTGGCTCCTGCGGCACTGTCAAAAGTAATCGTGCCCACTTCCCTAAATTCACAGAGGCAGGAACCTCGCAGCGAGGAGACGTGCACCTACGCAAGTCTGAGAAGATGCTGCCCATGTTCACCAAGCAGGGCGACTTGAGACCTAGATGTAAATTCGTATTTTTTGGAAACTATATGACTTAGCATAAATTGATCGTCTGCTTTAATTACCCTCGTGTAATCTATAGGCATGAATACTAAGCCATCCTGTGTGGTACGTGAAGTGATATTGTAGATTTAATCCTCTGCTTCCTAGAACCGCAGTTTGTGTATGCGATACTTAACTCACTAAAAATGTGTGTGTGTGTGTGTGTGTGTGTGTGTGTGTGTGTGTGTGTGTGTATGTGTATGTGTGTGTGTGTGTGTGTGTGTGTGTGTGTGTGTGTGTGTGTGTGTGTGTGTGTGTGTGTGTGTGTGTGTTCCAAAAATTTCTCAAAATCAAGTGGGCAAATTTTACCCAAGCCTTGTGGACAGTATCCCAGGATATGTGGCTTGTTGGTTAATAATTTTGGTGAAGCTGCAATGATAATCCTCCGAATGCCAGGGAATATTGCAAAAAATCTTATTTTTCCTTTTAGCTTGCCATTATTAATCACTGTCTATCGTGCCCCCAACGAGGAGAACAGAGATCTGGAGGGTAACTATTAAAATGTCTTCAAAGGCTTGTTACACTCAATGACCTTCACGAGCATAATACCCCTGACATCGGGTTTCAGAATGCATGTGTTGATATTTAACTCAGTAGGAGTAAACAGCATTAGGACTGTCACCTGACAGATTCATTTTCTTTTTTAATATGATTGCCTGCCTAGCGAGGTCTTAATGTAATCGCCTATGTCTGTATCTGTGTGTCTGTCTGTTAGCAATATATCTCAAAATCAAGTGGTTAAATTAGATCCAAACTTTGTGGGCAGTATCACGGGATAGGTGGCTTGAATTGATTAGATTTTGGTGAAGCTGCGATGATATACCTCCGATTGCCAGAGTACCTTAGTCAGAGAACTTTTTTGCCCATATCTTAGCAACAGATTGAGTTAATGTCTTGAAAATTTTTAGTGGGCGATATGCATTCGTTCGCGGATGTTTTGGCTGTTCTATCCCATCACTTCTTACCTCTTATTTTTCTCGCTTTTACTCACTTCTTCACACTTCATTCTTTCTCTTCTTTCCTTTCTTCACCTTTTCTCCTTAGTAATATGTTATCTTCCTACACCCAATCACTTTTTGTCTTCTATTATTTGTGTCTCATACCTTTTTAACTTT
The DNA here is from genome assembly GCF_032717465.1 of Coenobita brevimanus. Lineage (NCBI taxonomy): Eukaryota > Metazoa > Arthropoda > Malacostraca > Decapoda > Coenobitidae > Coenobita > Coenobita brevimanus. Next base: position 12,392,865 of record NC_136983.1, on the reverse strand, counting down.
TCCAACAATTCTTTCTATTGCACTGGCACTTACATGTTTTTCCCTACAGCTATTTCTTCATACCTTATATACTTTTTTTTTCCGAGTCCTGTTGGTTTTTCTCGTTTCTTTCCCTTTTTCCATCTTTCATTATTTCCACAATTCTGTTCTGCGTACCATGATTCCTTTCCGAGCTCAGTTAGTTGTTCTCTGCTATCGCATTTTGACCACATCTGTTCCTCTTTTCTTCCTCCATTTCGACATTTCATTAATTCTTTTCCTTTCCTTCTTACGTCCTACATTCGTTTCTGTCATAGTTCTTTTCCATCCACCCTCGTCCATGTTGCCCTATCGCTTGTAATTTTCAATGTCGATATTCGTCTCTCTCTCTCTCTCTGCTACACCTGCCATTCAGGTTTCTTTCCTTCTTCAGCATTTTAACGTGATCTCCCCAGTCTTTTTATTTTTCCTCCCTTTCAGCTATACTTTATTGAGTCCTGTTGCTCAGCCCCTCTTCCTATTCTTTATTTTCACAATTATTCTCTTCTTTATTTTCACAGTTATTCTCTTCGACACATCATAACGTCATTTTTTCATATATTTTTCCTCCTGTCATTCTTTTCGTCCTTTTCTTTTTTTTTTTTTTGCATCTCGCCACACGAGTTCTTTTTCTGTTCTCCACTTTATCTCATTTTCCTTCCTTAGACATTAGGGTGGGTCGAAAAATTTAAATTCAACGAAACATGGATATTTTGATATCTGATACACCATGTTCACAAAACTGTTTTATTAAAAATCGGCCAACGCCCCTCCAGCAACTTTACTGTATGCTGGCACCGAATGAGCGCAGTAATAATTTAGCAATAATACGACTTTGGCAGCTCTGACAGTGACGATGCTGATTTTGACGGCTTTGTTACCGGTTACACAAATGAGCTGTGCTTGTCAATTGTTAGTTTTAACTTTTTGTATTCATTTATACTCTGTGTTGGAATGATGGCTACCTTCAGCACGACAAAAAAGGTCAAAGATTCCATATTTGGTGTACCTCGTAGTCTTCCAGCGCATCAGCTACCCACACGCAAAGATGTTATTAGAGAATACTTGCAACACAAAATGACAGGTCCATTATCAAGCACGCAAGCCCACACTGAAACTATTGCTGAGCAAGTAATAGAAATATATGAGAAGGCGTCGGTTCCTATAACTGACTACAAGAGCAATGTCATTCGTATGAAATGCTTGATAACAAAAGCTCAGGAGGTATGAAAGTACTCTGCAAACAAGAGGACTTCAAGCACCTACTTGGAGAAGTTGGCCAGCTTTGATGTACTATTTGACATCTGCTGCTGTTAATGCTACAAAAATGTTGATGCTCGAGAGAGGTCTGTGCCAGGGCTTTCAAGATACCTCCTGACGAGTGGCCCTTTTGGGTGGACCAAAACAGCTGTAGGAAAACGTACATCAGCAAGGTATACAATGACAACAAAAAATGAACTCGCTGCAAATAGACAAATGAAAAGAAAGCTTCATGAAAAGTCATGTCAGGAAGCCATGCATGATGAAGAAGATGCAGGAACAGCATATAGGGATGATACTGATGATACTAATTGTGATGTATCAGATGATCAGTATGAAGATGATGCTACTGAAGAAGTAGAAAGATGTAAGCAAGGTCAGAATAGATTCGCATATCCTGAGCTATGTCGTGTATCAGACCGATGCCAAATGAGCAACAGAGATATACTGTATGTTCCATAGTGATTGCTGCACTGAAGGACATGGGTATTCTTATTCTTGCTGAGGAAACAAACTTGATCTTAGCAAACTTAAGCGTCAAAGAAGATACCGGAGGGATAGTGCCATTCAACAGCATCAAAGCGCTATTACCATGCATGATGAAGAAGATGCAGGAGCAGCATGTAGGGATGATACTGATGATACTAGTTGTGATGAATCAGATGATCAATATGAAGATGATGGTACTGAAGAAGTAGAAAAATGCAAGCAAGGTCAGAATAAATTGGCATATCCTGAACTATGTCATGTATCAGACCGATGCCAAATGAACAACATAGATATATGTTCCGTAGTGAATGCTGCACTGAAGGACATGGGTATTCTTGATGAGGAAACAAATTTGATCCTAGCAAACTTCGGCGTCAAAGAAGATACTGGAGGGATATTGCCATTCAACAGCATCAAAGTGCTATGACAAACATAGTTTGTCTTGGTTTTGAACTCAGTAACTTCCCTGATGCTGCTTACATAGATCATGTCTCCACTAAAAGTGGAAAAGCAGTGGATATCGCCAAGGAGATCATGTCGGTTGTCCATGAGACCGATTCAGCAGAATCACTTTAAGCCATTGTTGTGATGGCACGAATGTAAACACTGGCAAGAAGAATGAGGTGATTCGTGTGCTGGAAATGCAGCTGGAGAGACCATTGCAATAGCTAGTCTGTTTGTACATCTCATCGAAGTAGTTTTCAGACGGTATTTTGAAGACGTTGATTGTGAAACGATGAGTCCAACTGGCTCCAGGGTGGAAGTGGGGAGATCCCTTGAGTTTGATCCAAAGGATCTGACAATTGAAGACTATGAATGGGTGTGTGGAAAAACTTGCACTCTACCAGATGAAGTTGGGAAGGATCTCAGCAAAGATCAGCAATACTTGCACCGCGCATGTCAGGCAGTGCAAGTCAGGGCCACTGACCCATGCCTGATGGTTAACATAGGCCAAGTGTACACTGCGGCTCTACATGTCAGAAGACCCATCTCCATTATTGAAACGACTTGTTTCATTCATTCTCAACTCTTATGCGCCAGCTTGGTTCAAAGTGAGAGCGAACAGTTCGTGTCAGGATGGCGCCAAGAATTTCTTCTCTTTGGTGGAACTATTGCGAGAATTGCCAACAGAAGATCAGGGCATCGTTTGCCCAATACTCAGCAATAACATTTACTTCTGTCACCCTGAAAATATCCTGCTGTTGCTGAAGAAAATCCACAAGTTCGTTGCATGGCTGTTGCGCTTATTCAGCGAGTGCCGGAGAAAGACAGCAACAGTGTCAGAGTGTTTGACAAATCTGCTTTGAAGATAGATTACGGAGCCCAAAACTACATCGAGCTGGTGCAGCTAGACACATCATCTGTCACAATCCCACCACTTTTGAAGAACGTCAGTGGACGACAACAAACCCATAGTCTTGGGCAAACGCTACCCTTGTCACTCCCAGGGTGTGGAGCGTTGCGTCAAAGATGAAACATCGACCGCTCAAAAAGTCTACGGGCATCAGGCGTGACATGGCATGCTTCTGCAGTGTATGAGGTCTCGTGAGAGATTTCTGACTGGAACATACGTGCCCAGTTCGTGATTACGTTTCCTAATGAAATAGATCAGAAATGCGTTATGTTGTTTGTCAGTGGTTGGTGTTTCATATACATCTGCGATTTGTAGATTCTTGTTTATATATGCAGAATACTGTTTGTATATATTGAATACAGTCAAACAGATGATTTTATGGTTCGTTCAAAGCTAAATCGTGCGAGAAATCCTCTAAAACGTATCATTCAAATTCTTCAGTTTTGTCATCATTTCCTCGATTTTGAAGTGAAAGTCGCTGGAGTGAGCGTACATAATATAAAAAACCATTTGCGCAGTGGCATAGTGACCGTGATGGAGCATCATTTCCACCATGTTTCAGACTAACAACTCTAAGTTCATAGGAATTCGACCCACCAAATTACACATGTTTCTACACACCATCTCAGTATTTTTGGCTTCTTTGTCCTATTTTATCTGCTAACGTTTCATTACCTCTTTCTTTCATTCCGGACTGTCCACTTCTGTATTTTAGCAAGTCTGTTATGAGATGCCAGAGCAACTGCTGGATCTGTCCTTTCTGCCTGTCTCTCCCTAGCGGATTCTAGAGACTTAGCGAGGCCTTAAATCCTACACAAAGTCCATAGATTTTAGCGGCTTTGACGAGACCCCATAATAAGGCCCTGAAGCTTCCACATCTATATAATACGTATGTACTCTTCTACACTCCATTACTATTTTTGCTTTGATAATTTGGGTTTTATTGGTTTCGTTTTCATCTCTGTCTGTCTGTCTGTCTGTCTGTCTGTCTGTCTCTCTCTCTCTCTCTCTCTCTCTCTCTCTCTCCAACCACGAGGAGTATTGGTTTATGTCTCTTGTCTCTTTGCCTTTCATTCGGACATATCTTAATTCTTTCTTCGTCTATGTCCACAGTTCTTTTCTTCCAACTCCCTTTCTCCCGCTCCTCCCCTCGCCACACCTGATCCCTGTTGTTTTTTCTCGTGAGTCACCTGATGGGTAAACAGGGGGATCGGCTTACCTGGTGGAGCATTAGGGGATAACAGCGGCCGTCCTTTGTAAGAGACCTAGCCAAGATATTTTAGACCGTGGACGAGAGAGAGAGAGAGAGAGAGAGAGAGAGAGAGAGAGAGAGAGAGAGAGAGAGAGGTGATTGTGTTTTCTATTTATTTTTGCTATCGCCAAACGATTTTACTAAACTTGATAGTGGCCGTCTTCGTAAGCGGCCTCGACAAGCTATCCCTTACTGGCTGACTAGAGCAGAGAAACAAATGCAATTCCTTCAAGCAGGAGTTGGTCATATTTACTCTAATATTTCCCTTTACAGACGCTTGGACACAGCTTAGGATTTTTTTTTCTTTTTTTTTAATGGAGGAGCTACAGTACACAGCATATTTCCAAATGCTGATGTAATATGTGATGATCAGACAATGAACATATATACTTGACAAATTACTCATTCATTTTTCAGGAGATTCCGTGTGGATTTAAAATACCGTCAAGTAAATATTGTCTCCCCCTCAACATACTGAGCCTGGTGAAAACCCTGCCTGCCCTCCTTAAATCCTAAATACTCCCTTACAGTCAGGGAAAGTGACTGTGGCAGAGTGAAAGTTACTGCTTGAATTAGAATATACTCGTAGATTCAATTCTCTTAGGCTTTACGTCATAACAGAACTTAAAAGAGGCCACACAAAAATTAGGCTTCCGTGACCCACTCTTTGATTAGTAAAATTATCTGGAATTAAAGAGAATACTAGGGTTGCCCCTTAAATAAGGGTTAATCGTACCAGCACTAGTGTTAACGATAAAAACACTAAGTCTAAAGAATTATTCCTACCAGCGTAAAATGTTCTAGCGTTATGGGAATGTTGTCCCGACTATTAAGAGAGTGATGATGGCAGTGTCACCAGTCAGCCATATGACTCACTAATGTGGTTAACAAACTCAGACGTTAGGTGGAATGAGATACTACAGTCGTCCTGATCATGTGTGTTAAATTAGTCTAAATTCTACTCTGTAATTGCATAAGTAACAAAATCTCGGGAACAGAGGCTACATTAACATTCAAGCTGCTATTACTCACTCAGCTGGAAACACTCACCTAACGTTAATTAGTGTAAACAGCAACGTTGTCATGATCATGAGAGGAAGTCTAACGGCTGTATTATTAAATCTAAGTGTGTCAAGGTGTAAGCAACCCCATTATTATTATAGTCATTGTCGAACTTTTGTTATACTTAGATGAAATCAACCTGCACCTCACATTACGCGGTATAGTCAGCTTTGATGCTGAAAAGTCAAACGTGTTTCATCGTCATTACGCGATTCGGAAAATATCGTCAAAAGCTGGGATCCTGTCCACACCTTCGTGTTTCCAGTTTATATAATACAGACCTAATTCAACTTCCCGCACACATGTCGCAGCAAAACCTCCGGAATATCGGACACATTAACACTCAGGTTTCTGTGACTTACTGTCCCAGCTGGCATAAGTCGCTAGTGTTGTCGCGATTATGAGGACATCTACTCACGGGAGAAACTGAACGCTCTTCCTTATACGAGTACATGTAGCCACAAAACCTCAGATAAATGATCACATTAACCGGTCCACGACGATGAAATATATACGTATTTTCATTTACTCTGGTTATGGAACAAGTGACTTAGTGCAGCGCAGGAAAGATATTAGTAATAAATAAATTAATGAAATCTTTATATTACTCATCCACTTCTAAAAGTCACCCCTAAGCAGAATAAAACCGTTTGTAACTCGCTAACTGTAATGAGAATGGGCCATCAGATTGTAGCAGTTTTGTGTTATAATCCATGCTTGTCTGGCAAAGTGGTTATGACAAAATAAAAATATAAACCTAACTTAGTTCGACACATATGTAGCAACACAATCTCAGAATACCGGCCACATCAGCACTCGGGCCCCTACATATCATTCTTTGTTAAATGCAGTCGATTGGTGTTAATTGGAACAAAATACAGGATTTGTCCCAAACCCGAAATTTAACGGTATTGGTTATAAAGTTGTCAGTCTTATCAACTTAGGCGTTTATGACTCCCTCTCAGTTAAAGTTAACTGAGGTTATGGGGGTATCCTGACCATAATAAGCTAATGGTACCAGTAATAACATTCAGACTCCTGTGACTCACACTTAGCTGAATACGACAGTATTCTTCATTTGGCTGGATGAAAATGCTTAAGTTTCCCTGGTCATGCGAGAGTTATATTTGATTCTAACTTCAACTCTGATCGCAACAAAGTCTTAGAACATGGTCTACATTAAGCCACTCTCTAAACATTTTGGGAACCAACTGACCAAATTTAATTTCGTTTCATTTCCCAATTCATTAAGCCGAGACACGGGAGGAGATGTATAGGAAGAGAGAAACATGCCCTCGAGACTATTATTCCTCAGTTGCCTCCTGCTGTTTGCCTGCCTCAATCTTGCTACCTAGCCACTCAACCCATGTTGATCTCTGTCGTTTCCTTGCCTGTTTTGATTCGTGGACACAGAGAAAAAATACTGTAATATTCCCAGTTGCTTTCCTGCTATTGAAAACAATGATATTATTCCCAATTGCTTTTTTTGGGCGATTGAATTCGATTATGTTATTCCAATTGGCAGGTTTTCTAAGCAAACACATTATTCCCAATCGATTTCTTACTCTCTCAGAGAAATGATATTCCCAACTGCATTCTAAGTCACTCTGAGCCGTTGTATTACTTCCATTTTCGTTCATGGTCCCTCAGAATAAGTGATGTTTCCAATTTTGATCTTGGTAAATGAGAATAACTATTATTTCCAGTTGTTTTCTTGGCCACAGAAGAACAACTTATTACTCCCAGTTGCTTTCTTGCCCATTCAGAACTATAGTACCACCAGATGTTTTCTTGCTCACTCAGAAATATAGCATTACTATTTCCTGATCACTGAGAACAATTATATTGCTCCTAGGTGTTTTCTTGACCATTCAGGGCAATAATATTATTCGCAAAACTTTCTTCCCCACTGGAAATAACTGTATTATATTCATTTGCTTTCTTTGTCTCTCACAACACCTATACTATTACCATTCGTTTTCATGGTCACTTAGAGCAACAGAATTATCCCTGGTTGTGTTCTTGGATACTATGAGCATCTATGTTTCCCATATTCTTTCTTAGCCACTCACATCAATTTGATTATTCCTTGTTGGATAATTCTGTTTCACTCCCTCTTTTATGGTCATTCAAAGCAATTCTTATATTACTAGTTGTTGAGTGTCCTACCTTTATTATACTCAGTGGAAAGAGCTATGTCATTCTCAGCTGCTGTGTCCTCGTCTCCGTCCTAGCCACTCCAAACTCCTAATTTATTTCCAGTTGTCTCCTGCTGTTTTCCCTTGGTCCATGTCGACCCAGAACATCCAATACTATCATCATCAGTCCTATTTAGATTCACTATAAGACGAAGTCATTTCTCATCTTTCTGTGCTTAGACCCATTGGCTGGTAGCCTGTTCAGTCCAGCCTCAGCAAGTCTCCGAATTTCACCCATCCATCTTGCTATTTTGTCCGCTATTCCTCGCAGTTCCCTCTCTGGAGTGTCACTCACTTGACATTGTTAATAGTTCTCTTATGTTCTCCAGAAGACCTAACCAGTTCCATCCTTATATTTTATTTTACCTATTTATTTGTTTATTTACCTATTTCGATTTTATAGCCCTCTGTCGTCTGAAACGCTAAACGAATATATATCCCAGTTATCTCAGTTACCTCTCGTTGTTGCCCTGTCTCTGTCCTGCTCTTGACCACTCACAGCAACAGCAACGTTTTTGTGGAGGAGGCACAGGCTGATGACAAGGAACCACATGTGTAGAACGAAACAGAGCGTGGCATCACCGGTCTCCTGCTTCTTCCTCTTTGTAATAAAGCCTTAAGTTTTTGCGATAGAATTTCAAAACTCTGTGGGTTTTTTCTTGAGTATAAGCTCCCTGGCACCTATCCTCGCCCTCAGATGAACAGATTTGTCTGGCGTTTGCCGGAATATAATAGAGTACTACAGTAGTTTCTGCCATGGGAAGATTTATAGGAACAATAACTATGTCATACTCTAAGCACCATACAATTATTTGGCGTTAGCTGGAATTTAATACTGAAGTATTTATGGCCATTCGGCGGATAATGGCAAAAGTATTAACTCTCAGGCTCCTGTGACGCTCTCAACTAACGTTGCCTGAATGAGAGTACTACTCTAACCCAACCACTCTTCAGTCAGACGCTTTCTAATTTGTTCATTGCACCACCTCTATGAGCATACGTCAAAAGCCTTCTCCATATCAACAGAAACAAAGTACGAGAACAGTTCTCTCTTCCTTCCTTCACATTTTTCTTTAATCTGCCGAGCAATGAATAATTGCATCAGTGGTTCATTTGCGGGGGATAAACGCAAACTACACCTTATTAACATTCGCTCTTCCCCCTATCATACCTTCAAAGACTTTCCATTATCTTCATTATCTAATCCAAAAGCTTAATGCACTTTTTCAAAATAATTTTAATTAATTAAACCAGGAGATAATGACCACATTTAGGTAGTCATAATCACGAAGCTGGAACAAGTACCGGATGAATGTAAAAAAAAAAAAAAAAAATACCGTACTGAATGGCGTGAGTGGGCGCCAATGAGTGGGGTGATGTATGAGATATAGGTGGGTGGAGGAGTGGAGGGAAGATATTTGGACAAAGACGGAGATGAGGTTAGAGGTGAGAGGTCAATTTGAGGTAAATGGAAAGTTATGGAGTCATTCACACAGTAGGTGCGGTTAGGCGTGAGGTTAGGGAGGAGATTAATGTCGATTTGAGGTGGGAAAGAGGTCAGGTTATTGTAAAGGGTGAGTTTTAATTATGGAAGTTAGTACAGTAAATTCGTTGCGCGTATGTGAGGCTATACATCAGTTTTGGATCCGTTTTTTTTTTTTTTTTAATCTATTAATTAAAAAATGTCTCTTGTCTGTACACGCATATTTGAACATACATATCAGAACAGGAGCATTCCATAAATTCATATGTGCGCCTCTCTGCCTACATATCAATCTGTCTATCCCTATACACAGATACAGACATGGGAATACAGTACTCGTAGATTTATAAATTATTGAAGACCAACAGAACGGCGACATGCTGGCCCATATTTTTGGTTTATTGGTGTGATATTTCGAGATAATCGAATCTTCATCTTAAAATAGAACGAAATATGTACCATTACGTATGTACACACACACACACACACACACACACACACACACATATATATATATATATATATATATATATATATATATATATATATATATATATATATATATATATATATATATATATATATATATATATATATATATATATATATATATATGAATAAAAATTTCATGGGTTCAAAAGGTCATAATTGCCTTTCTAACGTGAATTTTACTCTTTGTACGTCATGTGGAATCAGATTGATTCCAACGCATTTTTAAATTGATGCTGGGGTTTTAGGGATCTGGCGAAACATGACTTCGTCTTTGGCTAGTGTGTAAGCACACAACACTTGAGTGGAAAGACTCTTGAGGTTCAGGAATTAAGAGGGTGCAGACTTCACTGGGGGTCGTCCGGTACCCCACCTGGCGTTTCGTGTAACTTTTGTTTTCATATTCTAGATATTATTGAACGTATCACTGAATGCTGAAATGTTTTACAATTAGCTGGGGAGAACTGTAGAAGATCTTCCCATTTCTGATGCTGATAATGACACCTGCTGTGATTTATCTGATGTTAAAATCATTCAGGGGTTTTCTGAACATAAATGTCAAACTTATTTATGTCCTGAACATACATTCAGCAAAATTTTTGTGTCATTTTATTTTCCCGATATTGTCTGTTTTCTATGGTATTATAACTGATAATACATTTATTTTATAATGCCAAGAGCATGCTCAATGGATAAGAATGATATAACCTACAAATACTCGTATATGTCACATTACTCATTACACGTACAAACTTTCAAAAATTTTGAAAAAAATAAAATAAAACTTACTTTCATTAAAAAAACCCAAAGCATAAAAATAAAACACAAAAGGGACACACTGAGGATTGGCTACACGTGCCGTGTCCTTGGCAAGATATGTAAAAAATTTTACATTTATGACTTTGTGCATATGGCAGAAATCGAAAAATTAAGTTTGGGATACAAGACCCCACATGGCGTTGCAGTTTACGGTTTTTCTTTTTCACCTAGGGTAGGAAGGGTTAAGCGAATTTACACGAATTTATGTGCGTGTGAGATTATTTATCAGAAGCGCAAGAAGTCATGAGTGGCTTTCATCTCGGAGGCAGAGGAAATTAAACTTGCATTTTGCCTACACATTCAAGTCACTGCCACAGACCCCAGGAGCTTCCTTTGTACGTTGTCTGGAGCTGCCTGGAAGTTTTTCCATTCCTGTGCGCTACCAAGGGAAATCCATCTCTTTTTGCTTTATTTTGTCTTCTCGTTTTTCCGGAGTATGACCAAGGAATTTAATCCCTTCGCACTGATGACGTATTTCTGTAGTTTGGTCTTTCTACCCCCATGGAAGCTGTATTATATATACGTAGTAGAAAGCATTCAGAGAGGGCATATTTCCGCCAGGGCCATTGCCATTTAAAAGAATCCAGATCCGGATCAGTGGATATTGGGTCCGGATCCGGATCCCCCCTTAAATTTAATAAATTCTTTCCTGGTCCATGGCCCACCTTTTCACAATATTTAATTGATATTTATAGAGAACTTTTGTTGATAAGTGCGGGATACTCCGGATCCAGATCCGGATCAGCCCCAACTTTTAATATTTTTTTTCTTGGCCAATGGCCCACCATCGCACAAAATTTCATCAAAATCCATTCATATCATTCTGAATAACCCTAGATCCTGATCCGGACACGGATCCGCCCCAAAATTTTATTATTTCTTTCATGGCCAATGGCCCACCCTTCCACAAAATTTCATTAAAAACCGTTCATATCTTTTTGAGTAATCCTGCTGACAGACAGACAGACAAACAAACAATTAAACCAACACGGGCTAAAAAATAGCTTCCTTGGCGGATGTAATGATATAATTTACTGAACTGGCTTCTGGAAGCCGTATCTGTCCCTCTAGTTTAAAAGCATGTCTTGACCCAGTCCTGACATTTTTTAACCTTTTTTTTTTTTTTCGCTCAAACATCCGCTTTTGGTGAGAAACATCGAAAATTCATAGAGAAATTGCTCACCTGAGGTTTAAAATACTCGATCCAGGTACGAGTTCCTCCTTACCTGACTGGGTTTTCTAAAAGGCTGGCACCAAAGAAAACGAGTTCTATGGGAGGGTAACTATTTTATTCACTCATAAACAGTATTTATTTATTTACTTGGTACGAATTTATATGTAGTACAAGAGTATATTGGTTTTCAAACAGTAATATAGGCATTATAAGCATTGTTTCACTCACTAACTCATCACCATTCATGACCTTTTTTTCCCACATTACCTGATCATCATTTCTGACTGTTTCTTCCTCTAATGCTATATAAACTTTGTCCTCCACATTGTCATCGATTGGGGAATCACTCTGGGCCTGAATGTCTTTATTGGCCGGGTCACTGGTAACAGGTGAATTGCCGAGACAATGGCGTGCAGGGGGGGGGGAGAGGTTATGCGGTGTAAGGCATTGTCCCTGCTTGGCATCTTGTAGAGGAATAGAGGAAGGTGTCCCGTGTATACATGCCAAAAATCACTCGCGAAATCACTCCCGAAAAGTGAAAATTGTGCAAATTATGCAACTTGCAATGTTGCCGCGTTAATTCACGTCACGGGGACATGAGTGCACATCATGTGTGGACGTTAATTCACGTCGCCGGGACGGCAAGGGTTAAACAAAATAAAGAAACAGTTTGAACCAGTAAGAATATAATGAAATGGCACTTTTTTTTTTTTTTTTTTTTTTTACCTGGGTGCATCAGGACCCTTCGGTCTGTGTCCTTGGTGTGATGTGATATGGGAAGGTGATTTGATGTGGTGTGGTGTGAGAGTATGGTAAGTATGTTGTGTTCCGTTGTTGCTGCGCCAGCTCTCGCTCTTTGCTTTCCTTGATCTTTTGTTTTGTGTTACTTGTGATTGCGTGAAGTCACTAGATTGAGTGTAGTTGGTTTGTTTTCACCGCTTGCCCCCAATATCGATCTCCGTAGTTGTAGTTCAGGAAGGTTTTAGGAAGGGAGGAAGTTGTGTAGATCAGATATTCATCCTTAGGTCTAAGTGGAAAAGTGTCTTGAGAGGGGAAAGAAGTTGTATGCTGCCTTTGTGGAATTGGACAAAGCTTATGACAGACTTGACAGACAAGGAATGTGCAAAAAAAAAAAAAAAAAAATATGGAGTAAATTGGAAGCTCTTCTATGCCATGAGGAGCACGTATGAAGGAGCTAAGACTCTAGCGCGTGTGTATGGTAAACGAAGGTAATTTTTCTTTCTGAATGTTGGATTGAAACTGGTGGTGTGTCATGTCTCCATGGCTGTTAAATCTGTTTATGGATGGAGTTATAAAAGAGATAAAAATACATAGTAAGGCAGTGGATGCTGAAGTGGCCCTAATGAGAGAGGGTAGCGTTTGGAAACTTCCGCTTCTGTCGTTTGCAGCTGATACTGTATTTTAAGTGAGGAAGAAGGGGAAATGCAAGGCTTGGTGAATGAGTTTGAGAGAGTGTGTAAGAAACGGAATCTAAAGGTGAAAATAGGGATGAGTATAAGTTATGGTCTTCGACAAAGATTCACTGAATGCATAGTGAGGTTGGATTATGAGGAAATCGAAAACGAGTGCATTTAATTACTTGGGTAGTGTGATGAGTAGGGATGGAAGTTTAGAGGATGAAGAGCTTGAAATGGTACAACAGGGAAGAAAGGTTGCTGATTCTTTGAAAGCAGACACAAGAAATGGGGAAGTGTGCAAGGAAACAAAAAAAGTTTCTGCATGATAGTACTGTGCAACCGAAGCTTGGACCTTGTTGGATGGACATAAGTCAAGAGTGAGAGGAGTGGAAATGAGTTATTTGAGAGGAGCATGTGGAGTGATGTGGAAAGGCTGACTGACAAATGTATAAGTGAAGGAGCGTTGTGGTGTCTAAGTGGATATAATAGAAACCGTTAGCAGAAAATTAATATACACTGCGGTGGTTTGGCCATATGGAGAGGATGGAGAGCAAGGACTAACTAATTGAGTGTATGTGAGTGATACGGGATTATGGCGTCTGGCAATCGATAGATAGATAGAGTTTTTTTTTTTTTTTGAATAACAGAACAGAGGAAGGAAAAACAAATGAAATAAAAAATACTAATCCATACACCAGATTACTGGTGTCCTCTGTTCGTAAAATATCTGTAACAGTCAGACTTGAATAGCTGTAAGTTGAAGTTTAGAGGGAAACAACTCTGGGGAAGCGAGTTCCAGAGAGATGCAGTTTGGAGAATGAAAGAATTCTGAGAGGCAGAAGTTCTGCAATATGGCTAAGTGACATTCCAGTCATGAGCGCTGCCAGATGCCCATGTAGCACGAGGGAAGGCATGGAGAGGTGGCACAACGGACGCAACTTCGTCAGAGCATTTGCTATAAGAATATCTGTAAAATAATGCAAGGGAGGCAACATTCCTTCTTTCATGTAGGGGAGGTAGTTTATTAGTAATAGCAGGGTTATTAATAATTCTAACAGCTTTGTTCTGAAGTTTGTCTAGTTGTTTTAATGCAACCTCTCCACATCCATTCCACAAGGGTGAGCAGTACTCAAGCTGAAAGCATACATGACTCATATAATTTATAGCTAACTGCTCGTCAGTGAAGAAGTTACGGACTCTGTACAATAATCCAAGTTTCTCTGAGGCGGTTTTAGCAAGTGATCTGACATGAGAGGTCCAGCTGAGGGCACTGTGAGACACCGTGAATTTCAATACTTTTGGAGATGGGAATATTTGTAGCACTGAAGGTATTATACGAATCTGGTAATACTTGTCTAATAGTAAATTGTATATTGTAGAAATAAGAGTATATATTAAAGTAGTCATATTTTTAAACAAGGAATTTTCCTCTTCTTCTTTTTGGAGGAACACAGTGCAGAACACTAGGAACATGATTGCTGCACAAAGGCTCCAGGACTGTGGAGTTATGTGCGTACAATTCTGTCCACTATAACTTATCCTAAAATTTTAGGAAGTGAAATGGAAAGGATAAAGAGCCGTAGTGTTTTGTTATTTCTGTCAATGAGATATGGGAAATAGGCAGGAAGAGAACGAAAATCTCCGCCAGGTTAAGGTTAACGTATTATGGTTGCTGAGACCAGTGCGTACACTTTTACCTTGGTCTGCTTATCCTGAAAATGTCTTTCATGTGTCCCAGGGGCTCAGTTACTCCTTTCTCGTGCACTTATTACACGAGAAAATATAATCTGGAGGACACTTTCTGTTTCATATAGTTTTCTGAAAAATCTAGCAACCCTTTTTTGAGCTCCCCCTCCCTCCCGGGATGGGGAATGGTCTCTAGGCTCTGTGATGTGGCAAATTTATTGAGGCAGGCGGTATTAATACCGTTATTGATCCTCTCCCACACATATCCACCATGTGTCACCCCTCCCCTCTGCTTCCCACACCCAAGACGGATATGGAACTAGGACATCCATTTGGGGATGCTACTACAGCTTCAAGCACTTTTCCTGAATATATGTTTACTTACGCGGATTTGACACCGATAACAGCCAGTTCCATAATATCTCCTTCAAGGTGTACGGACCGAGGCTACATGTCTTGTGACAGCCCCCAGATGTACTGAAGCCTGGTCAAAGATCTCAGAGATTATGCATGTCAGTCTTACGGAGGAACTTACAGTATGTTTCACTAACAATTTTCAGAGCTCGTTTTCTTGCGGTTTATTTACCACGCACATCTTTCTTTTGCCCTTCCACGCTACCTCCTACATTTAAACTTGTTTGCATAAACCATTCTCATCACCTGCTACTTCATATCCATTCTGCATGATCGTACCATCTTATACCTTCTCTACTTTCACGTCAGCCCAATTCCTGTATCCACATTTTGCATAACTTTTAATTTCTTATCCTATCAAATTTCCGCATCCCACATGTTTTTCTTAACAGTGCTATATCCAGTTGTCTTATTGTGGACTTCGTATTCACGCCACATCGAAGTTCCAACATTTAATGTAGGCACCAACGTACCTTCATGTAATCCTCTTGCAACATTTATGCTTACTCCTCTGTTTATTGTCAATATAGAACTGGCTCTCTACTTTTTATCAGCTATTAATCTTTCCTCTTTTTTTTCACACTTACTTCCCTTTTTCTGTCACTGCGCTAGAATAATTATACTAATCCGCCGATTCAAGACTCCGCAAGGTCACCAGCACAGGACACAGTGAGTCATGTCACTTTCTTTCTCAAACGCCATCGCTTTATATACAGTAACATTTGGAGCTTGCCCACACACGCTTATCCATATAAACTTCTGTAAGTAATATTGCCTTTCATATCGGCCTTGTCGAGGGGAACCGAAGCCTCACGTTTTGGAGAAAAAATACATATTTGTTCAAAGGGGATACTGGAGATTGTTTCCAATTAAACCATTTGCTCTCAGTGACCTCAGTATAAGACAGAACTCAGCATTTTCAAAAGTTAATAAAGAAGAGAACCTCGGGGTAGGGACCTATGAGCTTCGCGACTATAAGTCGATAGGCGGAGGGCTATAAGCTTAATACTCGTAGCCTTCAAGCACAATCCCTTACACAGGAACCCTGGGAGCTAATGGATTAAAGTTGTTGCGAGCTTCACCAGCACAAAAAATCCTCTCTAACCGGAAAAAAATCACCCAGTATTATCAAGAATGTATTAAAGAGGACTTAGTTAACTTGAACAGGATACCAAAACATAAAAAAAAAAAAAAAAATCTTAGACCTACTACTTTCAGACGATTTCATTCAAGTTAAGAATGGTCTGACATTCTGAAGATGATGAAGTTTACAACTATCTGCCCCAGATCGAAAAGTCTCTCTTAAGTTAAATAGAATTTTTACAGTTAGTAAGAAAAAAAAATAAAGGAAGTCATCTTGCTTGAGGGGATAAGGGATTAAAGGCAATAGCCACTTAAGAGCTCCGGTCAGGTTGAAGCTTAGTAAGTTAATGGAATTAATTGGGTCACTCGGTGAGGGGCTTTAGGCTTAGAGTTTGACATTAGCGTAACTGAAGAAATTGATGACTTCCCTGAATGCATAAGGATTTAATGCCGTATTCTCGTTGCCTTGAGACATTTGCAAAGATTTTAACCTCTTCAGTCTGATGGCGTAGTTTTCATGTTTTTTCAAACCTCCAGATAATTCTGTTCAGCTCAGAAAAGAGTTTTCACTCTAAAGAGGTTAAATCAATGTTTAAATACTTCCTTCAGTATAAACGAGAAACTCCCCTCAAGTGAATCAGATCGATTGATAGCAGCAAGAATGACAGACTACGAGTATTTTGTCACCAAACTGAACGGGTTAGCTTGCCTGCATGCTACATCTAAACTTTTTAATGAGACAACTCCATTCGTCCATTCCAGATAATTTCAGACGATTTTGTTTAACATTCAGTGAGCGATACGAGCCTAAGCGTCCTAAGTCGTCCGTAGAAGGGAGGGGATTATGGAACTTTGGCCTTGGTGTTGAATTAACAGAGCTAATCAACTAAATAATGCTCACAAAGCCATGATTTACGTACGCTTCTGGAATTCATTTCAACTAAGTCCTCAATATGAATCAACATTAAAGGCCTCAACAGCGATGCATGCACCTCACGTAGGATTCCATGGTAACCAGACTAATAATGTTCATGTTAACAGTTCATGCGTTTACCATTATCACTGCCAAAGGTGACTGAAGAAACGGAACCAGAGGATTGAAGGTTTTGTTGGTTGGCATCTTTACTCTACAGTACCGTGACTTGTTTGTTTTATTCTTACTATCTCCAGATGATATTATTCAGCTCTCAAGAGGCCTCCTATAGTAAAGTGGTAAATGAAGGGTATATCGAAGCACGAGACTAAAAAACTGTCTCTTAAGATAAATAAAAGCATTCTACAATTATCAAGAATGAACTAATATATACGTCACCGGATTACAGGTATAACAAAATCAGCGGCTGTGGAAACGATCTCTCTCTCTCTCTCTCTCTCTCTCTCTGACATTTACTGTTTTTAATCTGACGTTTTATCTTTTTAATATTTTCATCTTGCTTTGATTTTTTTTCTTCCTATTTACTTTTCGTTCATCAGCATTTTATTTGTTCTCCTTTTTGCCATTCTTCCAGTTATTCATTACTGAATATCCCATTTAATTATTTGTCTTGTTTCTTATTTCCATTTTCGTTGACTTATTCTCACCTATTTCTATCTACTTTGTTACCCCCAATTTCTAAACTGACCCTAAACTTTGGCCATCACGTACTACATCATAAGTGAGGTAAAATTCCATGAAACATGCAAATTCGTCAGATTAATGTCAGTAAGTCTATACGGTATAGTTACAAATGATGTAATTTACATCATATACTAAGCACAAACCGATATAGATAGATTGATAGATAGATAGACAGGTAGAGAGAGAGAGAGAGAGAGAGAGAGAGAGAGAGAAAACGTTATTACATGGCCTTTGCACAATAGAAGTGCCTCTGCTTTTTGCGTATGAAGGAGCAATTACTTTCACTCTGTGAAGTCCAATAAAATCATGTATGGATTGAATCGGTCTTGATATCGGCTCTCCATTATGACAATTTCGTGGAGAAACCTATCGCCACGTTCATCACTGACATTGTCAAGAATAAATAGAAAGAAGTCCAAATGAGAATGGAAGAAATTTATCTTGAGCGACATTCGAGCACCGAGTGCATGGTAACTCTTCAACATCTTGTCCACAAGCTCCTCATAATTCGATGCTCGAAAATTTCCTAGGTAATTCTTGGTAAGAACCATGAAGCTCTCCCAAGCAACCCTTTCCAGCTCAAAAATCATGATCACTGAGTATACGATGAATTTGAGGGACTATTGAAAAAACCTGCCTTTACTTCGACCTCAGATACAATGCCTTGGAACTTCGTTAGCAAGCAGTGAAAGCCAGCACCATCTTGATCCATGGCCTTCACAAAGTTCTTCATTAAGTTTCAAATGAAGTGGAGGCAGGAATACCTTCTTCATCAAAGTTTCAAATGAAGTGGAGGCAAGAATACCTTCTCAAGGTCAACAAGAGGTTTGGTAAGACAGGTGAACCTTCCAGTCATAACTTTCGGTCACACTGCGCATTCATTTTGTGTGTAATGCTTAGCGTCTGCTATGCTGTCCCATGAACAGAGAAAACACATGCACTTTGTGTAACCTTGCTAAAGTCCTAGATGCAAGCAGATCACTTTCAGGTCCCCACAGATGCTCCATTGATGTGTTTTGTAGCCAGTAGCGGTTAACAGAGTACTCATAGTTTCATAACTTTTATTCATTTCATGGACATCCACAACTGGAACAGAAGGAAGCTCATTTCCATTATGGAGAAGGACTGCCTTCAGTCTTCCCAGAATCTATGAACAGCTGCCATTTTTCTTTTTGATAAGGACGAGACTTACAAAGGTGTTGCAGTAACGATGCATCATAACAGTAACAAATCATGTCATCTATCTTAAAGTACACTGAGAACTTTCATGTCTATGATGGAAGTTGATGCTACAGACTCCATCTCGATGCATGTTCCATTGCTTTAGTCGAGACCCAGGGAAGTTATTTTTCCCCTTGGCGAAGTTAAGGTCTCTTAAAAGGTCATGCAGCTCAACCTGACATGAGTTTTGTCTCCTTGCTCTCTAAATCTTCTTGAAAGTCGGCATCCATGCAACACTCCTCCTCACTAGATTCTGATTCAGTAGTGGTACTTAATGGAGGATCTGGAACTGGAAGGTCAGGCCCATGGGTTGCTTTCCTTAGAGAAGGCACGAAAAGATACCTGATCTCGGACCGAGTTTTCACTGAATTACCTTTGGTGTTAGTGAGACAAAAGTAGCAGTCAGGATAGCGATGGTTTGGTTCACGCCAAATCAGTACAGCGAAAGGCATACCTGATGACCGTTTCATGTGGGTTACACCGAGCTTTCATGCCGTATGGGGTGCCCGCTACTTGTCTTGATTACCACTGGGACATTTGAAGTAATTTTTGTAAGCATTTTTAACATTCCATGTAACTGGTTTCTTCAGACTTTCAGGTGTAATGAACCGGCAGATGTAGCAGAAACAGTCTGATGCATTCATACAGTTGCGGTGCGTCATTGCTTGCCCACACAGATCAAGGCAATGTAACAGTATGGAAAAGCTGACATGGAATAATAGCAAATATAAGACTACCTTTGCATAAATTGATGGTAAAAAAAATAATCTGCTTGATGGTGGGAACATTTTACCCGAATTTCTGCTGTGGCAGATTCACTTTGATTTGCTACATATCTTGTGGTTCAGGTACTTAACTGATGCTGATATAACCGCCACAATTACCAGCTGAATGTAACTTTGCAGGGTATATCTATCTCTATGATTGGAGTCGAGTCTGATTTTCCTATGGTATAATGGTTCTCGAAAACTGGACGTCCTTGCGAAAACTGGATATCATATTCGAAATTTACAGGTTCTTGTTGGTTAGAATCACCAAAAATATACTAGAACCATAACACTTTTAAAATTTTGTCGACCAGTGCTATCTATAGTTCCTTCTTACGAGAAACAGTCGCCATTTTATGCATTAATTTTGAACTACAATTGCATGGCCATAAGATACACGTATTATTTCAACTCAGTTCTTACTCCCTTCAGGGCGTAGGGGCCCGAGACAAGGCTACCATAGTCCAGATCATATAATTGCGGGGTAGCGTTGTGCATAATAGACAAATTTCTGGTCACCTCAAGGATTCGAACCAAGGCCATCAGACGTCTGTATTGTAGCTACAGTTTCCAGTTACATTTGTATTTAAGGATTCTTATTTCACATTCCGTCCAATACATATTGCGGTCTGCTCTGTCCGATACTTTTATATTATTCTCATTTGTATTTTTGAAATATTTTAATTTTTCACTTGCCTATCTCAGTTCGCCAGGGTGGCTGATTGGTGATGCGCAACACCTGTCTCTCTGTTTATCCCTCATTCCCTCCCTCCCTCCCTCCCTCTCTCTCTCTCTCTCTCTCTCTCTCTCTCTCCGTCCCCCTATCCACCTTTCTTTGTCTATCACCCTGTCATTCGCCATCAGACTGCTGTCCCTCTAATTCCCACACACATTCATAATCCTCTCCACACCATCTTTCCACCTCATTCACGGCCTCTCGCTCCAACTCTCCTTTTTCCACATCACTTATGTAAACTTCCCTTCTCAGCCTCTTTCTTCATTCTCTACACCCGCACAACAAGCAAGTTCAGTTCCACAAAGGATCTCTGATAACGCCCTCATACCGGTTCTGAATGTGATATCTGCACAACACTATGCTTGTAGATATTTAATTTTACCCAAGTGGTGACGTGAGGCTTCCTGGAGGTGTATGATATCCTTAGCATATACAGCTGACTATTTGACTATTTTAATAGTGCCTAAATTTGTCATCCTTTCGTCTTGCGTGCTGAGCTGCAACAATAGATTAAAACTAAATGTAGTAAGCGCTCAGAAAGCGCATACCTTCGCCTATGCCATTGCCATTAAAAAGGATCCGGATCCGGATAAGTGGATATAGCATCCGGATCCGTGGATATAGCATCCGGATCCGGATCCAGATCCGCCCCCAGAACTGAATCATTTCTTCCTTGGCCCATGGCCCACCCTTCCACAATATTCATGAAAATCCGTTGATGGTTTTTTTAGAACTTCTGGATCCGGATCCATGAATATAGGATCCGGATCTGGATTTGGATCCGTCCCAAAATTTGAGCAGTTCTTTTTTGGTCCATGGTCCACTTTTCCACAAAATTTCATTGAAATTCATTTATAAATTTTGGAGATATTGTGCGGGATACCCCGGAACCGGATCCCGATCTGGCCTCAAATTTAATCGTTTCTTCCTTGGACCATTGACCAACCTTCAACAAAATTTCATCCACATCTGTTCATAACTTTTTCAGTATTCCTGCTAACAGACAAACAAACAGACAGACAAACACTGGGTAAAACATGACCTTCTTGGCGGAGGTAATGACGGTTTCGAAGATGTGTTATGGAAAGGAAAGTCGTAATGTACTCATGGTCTGCCATTAAACTACGTGAAATAGCTGCTACAGGACGAGGAGGACTAAGTTAAGATGGAATAACTACAGTTCACAAGCGGTAACATGTGAGGACGATTGTGTGTGTGTGTGTGTGTGTGTGTGTGTGTGTGTGTGTGTGTGAAGAGATCTACTGAACTTAGGGAACAGCCGTCCTAGATATTCTTCAGAGTTTCCGTGTTACAGTACACTGCGAGGCGCATCCAATTTCACCCTTGGGTTATTTATGTAGGGAACGTATAGTTCCGTAGGGTATCAGCGTGTTGTGGGTCTATTTAGAGGAAGATTGGTGCATGCAGATTGCTGGGTAGACAGGTAAACAGATGGGTGGTTTGTTGGCTACATGAAGGAAGCTGCAAAACGACGAACAACTGAATTCTTGCGTTCTCTGGACGATTTTATTTAGCTTGAAGGAGACTTAGGAACTAGAGTAGGGAGATATAGCCTTCATTAACCTTTTTCCCACAGCAAGTTGCTCCATAATAAGAAAAGAAAAAAAAGCTCTGGCGGTAGGAAGAATTAATTAAGAAGTACGTCAACCGATTCAAGAGAGTACAGGAAGAAGAACTCAATGAACAATACCCAGTGAATACTTATAACCCCTTGATTCCGTTTTTCTTTTTTTTTTTTTAATCTTGCTGCCCGCAGATGGGATAATTCAGACCGATAAACACTTTCCGTAGTAGAGGAGTGAGGTATCATTTTCCTTAACCCCTTGGATGCGAGGGATCTGTCGTAAGATGAATGAAATCGTCCTGTGGTAGCCTAACAAGAATAAACAATAAACGCACCATTGGATATGGAGATAATATGGAAGACCTTCTTATATTATGGGGGTTAAGATGAGTAAATGTCTGGCTGTAGTATAATAATATCAAAATCTTATCCTTGTTGTTGCTCATGTAACACTTCGCCCATCTGGATTGAAACTTGTGGACAGTAGGCTGAAATTGCCTCTGCCATGCAGTACATCATCTTCCTTTCGTAAAGCAGCAAAGGGACAGAAGGACGTTTATATAATTGGGCAGAATGACTGCCATGTTATATTAGTGCTACCGCCGGAAAACGTTCCTCTCCAGTACCTAAATAATTATCATCCTAAGAAAAGGACATCAACACGCTTTAGAAGGGATATAATATGAGCGGAAGCCAAGTTAAAAGACAGTACACAAGAGATTAGTTCTTGCTGTACTATGTGTCTTTTCCTTTTTTTTTTCGTTAACATGTGGTACATCCACACGAGATAATTCTGCTGAGGGAGATTTCTGGCACTCAAGGTGCTGCTGAACGCATATATATCTATCCCCTCAAAATCAGAAAGATTCTCTAGATTGGAAAATTCGTTCGGAGGTAGCCCATCTCCTGGCCACACCTTACGCAAGCAAACATACACACACACACACACACACACACATACACAAGCAATTTCTCTCTCTCTCTCTCTCTCTCTCTCTCTCTCTCTCTTTCATGATGGAACACGGGAGGTCTTTAACATGCTGCATATAACCGTACACCATCTCATGGAAATTAAAAAGCAATTGGATTGAAGTTGTTTAAATAGTGTAAGACCCGGAATGTTCAAGTTTGCAGGAAAAAAAGACATTCTGTGTATACTACTAACATGGACTCACTCGTTACACAATATTTACATAATATTTTTTTCAGTTCAGTACCTCGTGCACCGTATTAATTATTTAGCCGTAAGCATTATTGACAGAGAGAGAGAGAGAGAGAGAGAGAGAGAGAGATTTCCTGGGATGTAATGGAACAGACTAGCAGCAAATGGTTGAGGGCAGGAAGATGGAAGGCCTTCGTTCTGTAATTAATGCAGAGACGTATGCTTTATATTTTGCTTAAATATTGTACCCCTATGTAAATTTGTTTGATAATTATAATATTAATTTGCTCAGCTGTCAGGAGATTGTAATCACTTCTGGGGATTATCTTATAAGTGAAGGGATTTATGAAGACTGCATGTAACCTTTCCAGTTTGGCGAATCTCTCCCATGGTTTAAAAAAAAAAAAAAAATCAGGTGATATCAAGAATAACGTGAATTGACATGTCTTCGAAGCGGAGCGGTTAAATGTCCAGAGAACACTGTCGTAATATGAGATTAATCGGAACTTGCATTTTTTTTTTTTCATAATCATCATCATCCTGATCTCTATCACCAACCCGCTGATAGGGTGCGATTTTGTCCAGAAAGAAAGGAGAGAGAGAGAGAGAGAGAGAGAGAGAGAGAGAGAGAGAGAGAGAGAGAGGAGAGAGAGTATGTCCAAGGAAATAACAGTTATTACCCATAATTATTATGTTCTTTTATATTCGTCCTGAACCGTATACTCCATATGGATCTGAGTGTTTAGTAATTATGTAGCTGTAAAATTTAACCGCAATAGTCGACTATGGGTAGGACGTTTTTCTAGGTGGCATACTGTGCTTCGTAGCTCTCTTTCTTATCGATTTATTTTGCGTGGTACTTCTTGTCATTCCCTTTTGTGCAATGTATTTCGCGTATAGTCAACATTGTTTGCATCACTATCACAAGAGAAAATACTGAGGTGATACTGAGTTGTAATGTACAGAATAAATTGCTAACGGAGAGGTGTTACGAAGCCTCCACTGCCCTAACAATACGACCTTTCACTGTAGGAATGGTGATTCCCTTCGCAGGGAGAGTGTTATTCAGAATTAACTTTCTCCATGCTGGCGGAGTACGCATGGGATTAATTGTCCGCACTGAGAGTGATGTATGTGAAAGTCGAAGAGTACTGTAGTACAAAATCCCCACAAATGGAACAGTTCTTTATTCAGCTGGTAAGTCAGTTTCAGCCCGAGATTGACCCTAATCAGGAATTAATAAATCTGCCCACGCGCGCGCTCGTGTGTGTGTGTGTGTGTGTGTGTGTGTGTGTGTGTGTCAGTAATGGCTATTGCACCATAGGCTGGTGTGATGGACTGATATTGCATCTGTCTAAAACTAGGATTGCTCACAAATTCCGACATAACAAGCTACGTTCTACTCATTTTCACATCCATCGTGCCTAAATGTTCGGACACATTTTGGAGAGGGTGTGCAGTGTCCGACTCAGTTATAAATTCACTCCATTGCGAATGACGAAAAAGTAAACCATTACTTTTGAAAGTCAGCAGTGAGGTCTTTGGAGTCCAGCAGTTTTTTTTTCTTTTTTTTTTTTCAGTACATCCTTTAAGAATTTTATCTTTGTTCGCCTAAAAAGTGATACGTCAAAGAATTTTATTTTTGTTCGTCAAAAAAGTGAAACGACATTATTTTTTGCAACCGTTAGGACCACCACCGAACCACTGCGGTCCATACTTAAAATTTGGTCTTCATTATACTTTTGTTTTAATCCTATAGTCTATCTATCTATCTATAGCCCGACGCCCTAATCCCGCAAAGGGTGGCCGCAGACAAAACGCCTCCAGGTCACTCTGTCACCCACCATTTGACTCCCCTCCCCCCAACTCACCCCCCCCCTCCCTCATATACCTCTCAACTCCATCCCTCCACCTCATCCTCGGTCTGCCCCTCCCTCTCCCTCCCTCCACCTCACCTACATACACCCTCTTAGTCAGTCTTTCATTCTCCATTCTCTCCACATGTCCAAACCACCTCAGTGTATTTCTCCTAATCTTTTCAACCACATCCACATCTACCCCACAACGTTCCTTCACTTCTTCATTCGTCAACCTGTCCCTCCATGTCACTCCACATGCTCCTCTCAAGTAACTCATTTCCACTGCTCTCACTCTTGACTTGTTCCCCTCTTGCAAGGTCCACGCCTCGCTTCCATACGTCAGGGTAGGGATCACAATACCATCATGCAGTGACTTCTTAACTTCCATACTCACCTCCCTATTTCTCATCACTGCTTTCAGTGTGCCAACAACCTTCCTTCCCTGCTGTACCCTTTCACGTACTTCATCCCCCAAAGTTCCATCCTTACTCATCACACTACCCAAGTACTTGAATGCACTCACATTCTCCATATCCTCACCATCCAACCTCACTGCACACTCTGTGACTTCATTCCTCTCAAACACCATAACTTTACTTTTGTTTACATTAACTTTCAGCTTCCTCCTCCTACACACTGTCCCAAATTCATTCACCAAACCTTGCAACTCCCATTCATCTTCACTCAACAATACTGTATCATCAGCAAACAGCAACACCGGAAGCTTCCAAATCTCACCCTCATTCATTAGGGCCACCCCCACATCCACTGCCCTACCTTGTACCTCCTTTACGACCCCATCCATATATATATTAAACAGCCATGGTGACATTACACACCCCTATAGTACGGGGACGTAATTTTCTTGCCGCTGCCAAACAATTTCCTTTATCTTAGGAGACACTTCTAGTAATAAAGGGACTTTATCTAACTCTTCCGATGGGAAAGTCACTCCAGTGCTGAATAAAATCATCTGTTGATAAGAACAGACGTACGATAATAGTACACCATCGAAGTCAAGGTGATAGCACAATAAGGCTCCTGCATGTCAATAAGTTAAATACAATTATTTGTCGTTAGCTGGAAAAGAATACATGAAGTGAGGGGGTTCACAGTGACAGTCATAACTCTGTTATTTTCCGATGATTCAGTCTCTGCTTAGTAAAATCGTCTATAATGTTCACGTTGACTAGGCCATGAGAGGGTTAATGGTGACAGTATTAACATTCAGGCCTCTGTGGCATCCTCATAATAGAATAATAATGCCTGACGTTATTTGGAATGGATTATAAGAATCATCACGTCCAAGACAGGCATGGTGACTTAGGGTAATAGAAAATAAAGCATTGTTTCTGAAATACGTCTCTCTCTCACACCCACACACACACACACACACACACACACACACACACACACACACACACACACACACACACACACACACACACTTATTTAAAGCTGTCCTTCTGCTACAGAAGATGATGACTGCTACTCCCAGTGGTAATACGTTTCTCATTGTCTTTGGTGTAAACGTTTGACTGTGCGGACCAATCACCCTTTAGCGGAGAGTAAGACATAGTGGAGATAGAAAACAACCCTCTTAGACTGTTAATATTCAGCCATTTCTAAGACATGTTTACTCTCGTGTCTCTTCCAGTTCTTGCAACTCCACGTGCCTAATTTTCATACAAAGAAATGACCCAAACGGTCCCCCTGCCAGTCTCATGAGTAATCATGTTTACCCAAGTTAATCCCTTCTACGCTTCTTTGCCATTTAGAGTTTGATGTTTTTCTTAGATTAATATTCATATTCCATGTTAATATGTATTTAATGTACGAGGTGTTAGTGCCAAAATAAAAGTAATAAAACTTTTACCACAAACTATAGGTTATTTGAAATTAAAAACTGATATAATTCTTGTTTATGATTACACATAGTTACAAATAAACGTTTATAACATTTTATCTCAGAAAGTATATATACACAAATTTACTTTCCTTGTGAGGCCTCCTGGAAGGGCAGGAAGCAATTTCGGGATTCCGACAAGCAGAGAGCGACCTTACACATTGCACACATCCACCATGGCCGATGAATGATCCCTTTCTTTGAGCTGTGCTTGAATGTCTGACGGCTGTTGACATATGTGGGCAGGTGGGGCTTACAGTTGTCCAAGCATTCTTCCACTCCTGGAACCAAGACTCTCTGACCCCTTGTTGGTACAGGCATAGGGCCGGGCAAAGAGATTTGTTTGGTACACAGTCTGATCCACGAGGTCCACTGTGAGTAGATCCTCAAAGTACTCCAACAGGGAAGGAATTATACTAGGTACGGGGTGCTTGCAGCCTTGCAGGGGTAGGTGGCTGATGTCTTCCTCCAGGAGTGCTGAGGAGCAGCTTTGATTCTCTTCTTTGGTGTCCTGTCTTGCTCTTGCTCTTGCTCTTCCTCTTCTTCCTGGGGCTGTACTGGAGTCACACTGCCTAATAGGTAAATATAAGGCAAATAATAAGAAAGCGCCCAGAGAAAGCATACCTCCGCCAATGCCATTAAAAAGGATCCGGATCCAAATCCTTGGATATAGCATCCGGATCCGAATCCGGACCAGCCCCAAAATTTACAGTAATCAATTCTTTCATGGTCCGTGGCCCACCAATAATTTCATTGAAATTCACGGAGATCTTGTGGAGATATTGTGCGGGATACTCTGGATCCAGATCCGGATCCGCACCGAAATTTAATAATTTCCCTCTTCGGCCCATGGCCCACCCTTCCACAAAATTTCATCAAAGTCCGTTAGTACCTTTTTGAGTAATCCTGGTTCTGGATCTGCCCCCAAATTTAATCAGTTCATTCTTGGTCGATATCCCACCTTTATACAAGTTTTCTTTGAAATTCATTCAGAACTTTTGCATATATTGTGCTGGATACTCCGGATCCGACCCAAATTTAAACATTTCTTCCTTGGCCCATGGCCCATCCTTCCACAAAATTTCATCAAAATCTGTTCATAACTTTTTGAGTAATCCTGCTAACAGACAAACAGACATACAGATAGACAAGCAAACCAATGTGGAATAAAACATAACCTCCTTGGGGGAGGTAAATATTAGCTCGTAATAAAAAAAGTTATGTGTCCAAGAAAGTCAATGACCTTTTCCCCTTGATTTTTTAATTCCAACCACTGTTTACATTGTTGGCATGTAACTGGGCTTTGTATAGCGTGCACGAAGTCACAAAATATATGTACGTGGTTTCCCTTATAGCAGGAAACTAGCTACGCCTGCTTAGCGTTTCATCTGCAGTGCTCTGAGGCAGTCTTGATGTTCAGCCACTCTGCATCTAGATTTGTTGCATTATTGTTTGGGTCTTGTTGTGGGTCTGAAAGAGCTTGTCTGCAATAGAGCTGCGGATGATGTTACAAGTTGTCTCAACCTTTAAAATACTTGAGTTTATTTTCTTGAAGGATGATCTACAATCCATTCATGGCTGTATGACTATTTGCAGTATACTGCGTGTAAGGTCTGTTGAGCACTCAGAACCTCTCATTGCTCTGGTTATAATAATTTCACTTCATTGTCACTACCTAAAAATGACAGTCATTTAGGTGCCCAGGTCTGCATTGAGTGTGCATCCCTGTAGTTTTGGATTTATTTGTATGTTGAATAATAGTGTAAGCAATGAACAGACTGTGTTTTGAGCATAAGGAAAGTAGTCTATGGTTATTGTTGTTCATGTTACCAAGACCATGGTAGCCTATAATGTCTTGCCAGAGGTGACTGATTACCTTTTCCTGCTTGGACATTAAAATTTTCAAGCAGGGTGAGTTTGTCGTTATGTGGTATTGAGCAAATGGTAGCATCCAGAGAGTTACAAAAGGAATCTTTGATGGTGTCTTCAGAGTCAAGTGTTGGGACATAGGCACAGATGAGTGTTGCGTATTGGCCTTTAGTTAGTGGTATGTGCCTCAACATCATCCTCTTTGATATACCTACAGATTATTCTTGGATCTTCTGCAGTAAGTCGCTTCGAATTGCAAAACAGAGACTGGTTTCTTCTTACATTGTCTCAGTACCCCCTCCAGAAATAGGTATGCCCTTCTGCTTCTGGTAGGATGCCCTCTTTTGAGAGGCGATTCTCACACAAGGCTGCAATGGCAGTTTTATATCTTTTCAGTTCATGGGCAATAAGGGCAGTCCTAGAACATGGTTGTGTTTCTTGGTCAGTAGCACACGAGGTTCATATACTCCAGGTAGCAAGAGTCTGAGGAATTCTTTCGGTTTTTTGACCGCAATATGGGATGCCTTGACAGACACGGTTATCTGTCCAGGTGGTGCAGAGCAGGAAACATATAGGTTGCCTTTTCTAAACCCCTCCCCATAAAAGGAAAGCAGTTGGGCGTCTGTTTTCGGCTCCTTAGTCGCACTGGATGGTACCAGAGTTATGAACTGCTCCTATGTCAACGTGTCAGCGACCACTGGCCCAGTGATGCTCATGTGCAAAACTTAGATTAGTGACTTCCCGTCACATCCATGACCTGTTGCCGTTAACCTGCCCTGTCAGCAAAGGTCTCTTGATTTTGATGAAAGGATGAAATTGGAGGTAAGTGTATAAATTTGCTTGCACAATGAATGGATTTGGTGTGATGGTGAGGGTGCGCAGTCCACTAGTCCTTACCACAACGTGACTTGGCCCTTCTCAGCCTGTGACGGTGGCATAAAGATTCACGACGACCATCTCCTGAGGAGAGTTGCAGGATTCTGCCAGGAACCCTGTCTGGCGAGCCCCACCTTATGTGGGACTCCACTCACGAATTTATCGTCCGAGGTTTACTCTCGCAGCCATAGCCCAGCCAAAGGTTATCCACAAGGCAATGGGTCTTAGAAGTAAGAACAGTTACTTTGACCCCTCACTGTTGGTCCCTCCTGCATTGGTAACCCTGTCTTGCTGAGTCTGGGGAGGACCTCCCCTTGCTGGTACGGCCCACCAGATTTACGGGTTACGCAGGCCCCCTCCCCCCATGACAAGTTGGTTCCCATTAGGGGACACACACACACACACACACACACACACACACACACACACACACACACACACACACACACACACACACACACACACACACACACACACACACACACACACGCACGCAAAACTTGCAGTGCATTACTTCAGAGATGCTCAGCATGTGTTTCAGAAAGAGTAGCTCGAAAAAATGTTTTTTTTTTTTTAGGTGTACAGTGCAAAACAAAAAAAGAAAGAAAGAAAAGGGAAATGAGAAGAGAAAAAGAAAAACCTGCTGGCTGATTTCATTGAACTTTTGTGAAAGCTTTCCTACTGTAAAGGTTGGATATATCCTTCATTAATTCTTGCACTATTAGGGTTCAGGGCTAGGATAAATATAACCGCCTGATAGTAATAAGAACGAAATAAATCATTATCATTTTATTGGAAAAGGTACTGTCTTCAATCTGTTTATTTTTAACATTCTTATCATAACTACAGATTATTGTGCAATTAAGAAAAGATTTTGTTAGTGAAAGTTATGATGACGGCATTAGTTATCCCATTTAGTTCGAGGGGAAAAAAAAAAAACTAAGGTGCATGAAATCGTGAGGAGATTAAAGGAAAAAAAGAAAAGAAAAAAGAAAACGCACACGATGCATCATCAGTCTGGAGTGGTTATAACGTTTGCCAACAATTGGTAGTGAGAACGACTTTTCATTTTGTTCTTGCTACCTTCAGATTATTTCATTCAACTTAGGAGTGACTATTTCGAACTGGAATGCTTAGTTACAGCCTAAATTAACCTTTTCAGTACTTGAGAGCTTTCCATATTTCGATTAAATTTGTTTATAGATCATTCGTTCAGCTAGGCGGAGATTATCGTTATTTTGCAGCTTATTGTCCCTAATTCAGTGGCAGAAAATAATAAGACTACGACTCAACGTGCTTTCCATCAAACTTCTGTGTGGCTAGAACCAAAATCTAGCGTTAATCTATTGTTACAACTCTGCTTTCAAGACTGACAGATGGCCATTTTACTCCTGGTAAAGTGCAGAGAACATTTGGGAGGGAAAATAAACTGAATATTCATTACCGGATCTGGGTGTTTAAGTGAATTTTAAGTCCGTCCTTATTATTGCTGATACTGTGAGAGATTTCGTAGCATATCCTCCTTTGCAGTATGTTTGACATATTTCTCTTGACATCTCTTCCACGCTAAATGTAACGTTTTATTATCGACATAGTGAACACAGTAACGTACAGAAGGATATTAAAGTGTAACGTGCAGACTAATTTGTGGAGGAAGAAGTACCTGTATGACGAAGTCTCCAGTAAGTAACAATGCAACCCCCTGGTAGTATGTAACCCATATAAGGAGCAATATTATTACTTAAACCACTGAACAGAGCGAGGCGAGCATTTGATTTTTTTCTTTCGCCAATAACAGATAATTTACCCAAAACATTTAGCCTTAATATGAGTGTTAATGCATATGAATATTTCACTATCTATTCTATTCTATATACATAGGCTGCTTCCCCCAAGGAAAGGGAGGTAGCCGAGACAGGACGACACACTCCCCATTTACTCATCCATTCAAACACATTCATTTGCATCTTAGCCCCAAAGGGGAGAACGGACAGATCCTCACCGCACCACACCGCACAAGAGTCAACTGTGCAATGCAATCAGTGACATCCGCAGCAGGACCCGACAGCAGAGCTGGTTTACCCCTGCCACATCATAACAGACTCATCCCCTTACCCGCACCTGACCTGAAATAGCTGATCAGACCAAATGCGGGAGAATATCCCCTCAGGGCTGCGTCATCACTTATTCATTCACAATTTCTCTCCATTTATTTCTGTCACACACAGTCACTCTTCCTTGCTCAACAGACATCCCTCTAGCTTCCAGCGCTCTCTTCACAGTGTCCATCCATCCTATTCGTGGTCTTCCTCTCACCCTTACACCTCTCACATCAGATCTAGTTATCTTTTTCACCAATCGCTCATTATCCATTCTCTCCATATGCCCAAACCATCGCAACACCGTCTGCTCAACTCTACCAGCCATCTCCCGAACAACTCCAGTTCTCCTTCGCACTTCATCATTCCGCACTCGATCCATACGCGTCACTCCACACATACTCCTCAGACATCTCATCTACATTACATTCAAACTTTTCCTCTCTGCTACACCCATATTCCATGTTTCAGCCCCATATAATGCAGTCGGTACCACAACACCCTCATACAGCCTTCTCTTTACATCCATTCTAAGCAAACGACATCTAAACACTTTTTTCATTCCTCCCAGCACCTTTCCTACTTCATTTATTCTAAACTTCACTTCTGCATCTAGTCTTCCATCCACAGCAACATGTGACCCTAGATATTTAAAACAATCTACCTCCTCAAGCAACTCGCCATTCAAAACTATATTCATCCTCCTACCATCTACCAACCTCGTACACTTCATCACTTTACTCTTATTCTCATTTACTTTCAATTTCCAACTTTCACACACCCTTCCAAACTCCTCTACCAACTGTCTTAATCTCTCCTTTGAATCAGCCACCAGTGCAGTATCATCTGCAAACAGCAGCTGCATCAGATTCCACTCTCCACCATCAACATTCACCAGACTCAGACCTCCACCTAAAACTGTTGCATTCACCTCCCTTACAACAGCATCCATGTAAATATTAAACAACCAAGGCGACATCACACATCCCTGTCGCAGCCCCACTCTCACAGGAAACCAATCACTCACAGCATTTCCCACTCTTACACACGCTCTACTATTTACATAAAAACTTTTCACTCCTTTTAGTAACCTACCATCAAGTCCATACAATCTTAAAACAGTCCACAAAGCCTCCCTATCAATTCTATCATACGCTTTCTCTAAATCCATAAATGCCCAAAACACATCCTTGCCTTTCGCTAAATACTTTTCACACACTTGTCTCACCGCAAACACCTGATCCACGCATCCCCTCCCTCTCCTAAAGCCACACTGCTCATCACCAATCACTCCCTCTGTACCCTCTCTAACTCTCATAATTAACACTCTACCATACACCTTACCTACAACACTCAACAGACTTATACCCCTAAAGCTAGTACATTCATACTTATCACCCTTGCCTTTATACAACGGGACCACACAAGCACTTGCCCAGTCAACTGGCACCATACCTTTCACAAAGCACACATTCAACAGTCTTACTAACCAGTCAACAATAGTCACTCCACCACCCTTCAGGCATTCCACAGCACACCCATCCATACCTGCAGCTTTCCCTGTTTTCATCTCCTTTACTGCCTTCTCCACTTCCTCCTTCGTGATCAAAGAATCATTCAACTCTCCCAACACATTTATTCCTTGCACCCTTCCATCCGCCACAATCTCAGCCACCCTTTCCTCCTCTACCTTTAACAATCTTTCAAAATACTCTGCCCATCTCTTCCTTACTGCATCCATCTCAATTAACATCCTTCCATCCTCTGCTTTTACTCGCTCTTCCTTCCCAGACTCTCCCTTTCGCACCCTTTTCACCTCCTTCCAAAACATTTTCTTATTCTGTTGAAAATTCTCTGTCAGCCGCCTACCCCATCTCTCATCTGCTGCCACTTTAGCATCACGCACAGCCCTTCTCGCCCTATTCCTCTTTTCCTTATACCTCTCATATGACATCTCATCCCTCCTCTGCAGCCACACTTCATATGCACGTCTCTTCTCAGCCACAGCCATACTTACTTCCTCGCACCACCATTCACTTCCTTTTCTTACACCACCACCCACACGTCTCACACCACACACCTCTTCTGCATGCCCCACCACAGCACTCTTAAATAACTGCCATTCCTCCTCCACACTGCCATTTTCCCGATCTTTCACTGCGTTCCACTCATCTTTCAATTTCTCCTGATACTCTATCTTTTTCTCTCTTTTATCCAACTCACTCACTTTCAAAACCTCCCTGCCACACCTAACCCTCCTAGCTCTCACCCATCTTTTACCTACTCTTAACTTTCCCTCCACCAGGTAGTGGTCAGACATACCTCCACCCACCCCTCTCAGAACTCTCACATCCAACAATCTTCCTATTACATTCCTAGACACAACCACATAGTCCATCAAAGCTCTATCAAAAATCCTTCCACCCTCCTGTCTCACCCATGTATACTTATAAATATCTTTCTTCTCAAACAGGGTATTTCCAATCACCATCTCTCGCTCAACACACATTGCTATCATTCGCTCCCCATTTTCATTTCTTCCAGGCACACCATGCATACCAACTACACCTTCAACTGCTACATTTCCCACTCTAGCATTCAGATCTCCCATCATTACCACATTCACATTCGCTCCAAAACTCTGCAGACACTCATCAACATCATTCCAGAAAGACTCCCTCTCTTCTTCATCCCTTTCTCTACCAGGCCCATATGCACTCACAAACACCCACAACTCAGGTTCAAATTTCGCTTTCACCCACATCAGTCTCGATGACACCTCCTTCCATTCAATCACACACTCCTGTACTTCCGGACTCACTAACAAGGCCACACCTTCTCTTGCCCCTCCTCTATCATCACCTGACAATCTTCCATTCACACTTCCAAACATAGACTCACCCTTCCCTTTCATCTTCGTTTCACTCAAAGCTAACACATCCAACTTTCTTCTCACAAACATTCTCCCAATCTCCTCCCTTTTAGCCTCAATCGTACTACATCCACGCACATTCATAGACCCAATCTTGAAGGGTGTGCATATGAATATTTCACGTTAGGTAAAAAAAAAAAAGTCTTTATATATAAGGGCTTGTTAATGGGGTTTTAAGAAAGGTCTCCCTTATTGATGAGGTTATAGTAATGTTAAATTCATCTCTCTAGTTCGAAATGTCTCGCATATGCCGAGTAAAACTTGTCTGGTGGTAGAAAGGATAAGCAATAGAAGATGTCGCCGAATAAGCTTATGATTGGCTTCGGGTTCAGTAGGGGAATGTTAAGGCTATACATGACCCCTGCGGTTTTGGTCTATCTTACACTGAGTCAGATCGCCCTGAGGCTGTAGGAAGAAAATGGAAAACAAGTTCCTAAGCAAACTTTCGAGTTGTTCCAGTGGTAGCCAGGAACTTAAACAGGACACCGAAATTTTCATGGCAATGCTCCTTACAATCGTTTTCTTCTTCCTTTGTCATTTTTCATCAAGATAACATCAATTGTTTATATGTCGGTCTTGGACGCAGAAAGTTTAGTACAGTACAGTCAAGGACATAAATTATATTCGCCTGGTACTACAGTTATTGTTCTACTTTTTATTGTCCTCTGCTACCTGTTGTTTCCAGACTGAGGGAGGCTTGGTATACAATATTTTTCAGCCCATAGATTAGTCTCTCTGAGTATGATGAGTCTGGAAGGAAAGTGACGGACGGGACAGGGTGTGAGGTGGACGCAGTTGAATTGCAAAGAACTGTACCTCACCTGACTGCGACTTTTTTTATTAGTTCCCATTATTAGCCGTAAGTCAGTATTCTATTGTTGCCATTCCGGACAGAAGCTGCCTTCAGATTATCTCTTAGCCCCTTACTGTTGGTGACTTAGGAACCTTTGCAGCATCTTTTCCATAGCTAACTATTATGTGTATTACACCTTGGCTCTATTGGTAGAGAGGTGGCCTGCAGTTCTTTGGGACCCAGGTTCAAATCCCCGCTGGGGCAGGGAACCGTTTAAGGATTTGAATTTCATAAAAAGCAGACTTTACTGATCTACCATAAGACCTGCCGACATGTCGTAAAAATACCCCCGTTAATACCAATGCACCAGTCCTGTATGAGACAGCACTGGCATGTATTGAATATGGACGGTGGGTGTTAACGCCGAAGTGGTGACATGTTGAGGTGCATGGTATGTAAGAGGACTACTGGGCCATGAGAGCAGGCTGTGAAGCCTATGCCCAGAGTCGGACCCATAAAAAAAAAAAAAAACTTTAATGTTACCCATTTTTTGTAGTATCGACATTGTTTGCCTAGAAAGGTACAAGTACATAAAATCGTATAATGTGCAATATAAATTGCTGGGGAAGAGGAATTGCGAAGTCTCACAGGCCTTCCAGAATAAGATTTTTAGTCCTGAACATACCGTGCTTTACACAATGCCTCACTACCTCACGCCCTGATTCTCACCCTGCCTCACTCCTTCACGCCCTGTTTCACACCATGTTTCACTACCTCGCGCTCTGCTTTACACCCTGTCTCTCTCTTACGGCCTACCTCGCTCCGTGCTCACTCGCTCCCTTTTCCCTTACTGCAGCGATCCCTTCGAAACTCGTTTTCGGTCTATTGTTTGACATGATTTCTAACTCTCTACTGAACGAGCAAGTCTTTTTTGTTTTCTTCTTTTTTCAGACTCTTCGCTCAGAACTGACGGTTCGTTTTCTTAGTTCAAGCAATCCTGTTACATGTCACACCTTACTTCACCATCATGACGCTATTGCCTACCTTAGTATCCCCTTGCATGTTTTTCGTTTCTATTAATCATTTCACTCAGGTAATGTACTATTTTTTTCATTTTTGCTACGCCTAGGTGATGCGTTGTTTCACCCTAGGAAAGGCTATTCATATTATGATTTTTTTTTTTTTTCGATATCCCTGACAATTTCATTCCAGTAGTTATCATCTAAAAGGAATAATATTACCATATCTGTATTATCAAGATGAGATCAATCAAATACATAAGCTGATTTTAGAACTTAAATATCGATGATACAAGGACTTCAGTAACGACAGTGCCCATGTAAAGAACATTTGAAAAGACTTATCATTTACTGGTGAAATATTCGTTCCATTTTGACTCAACATCCTGTTTTGTTGTGCTTGAGAAAAACAGGGGATTCAGATTTTGTGGTCATCACAATCAGTGATTTGGCATGGGGTAAAGGACCTTGTATTGTACTGCACCTGGCGATGGACACATTTATTCCCCTCTTAAACCCCCAGCAGCTAAAGTGTTAAAGTCACCCATGCAAAATATTGTGGTCACGAAAAGTCATTACGAAGACTGTTAAGCCCACGATGAAACAGCCACCAACCGTTTTCTATTAGCTGGATTATTCCGATCTATCTATTTATCTATTTCTTGACACCCCATCCATTGAGGAGAAGACCAGACTTAAGAACCTGTAAATGTTTCTGTCACAGCTCAGAAACGACCTTTCTTACCATGACACACAACCCTTCCTAAGGTGCGATCGTACTTATTTCCGTCATTTAATGTTACATCAGCTCTGTCTTTCTGTAAATTGCCCGACGTTGTATCGTGTGGGGCATGGCTTCTACAAAAGGACCTTCAGATGTTACTACTCTTTCCTATAACCACTTATTATCAACGACACACCGACCGCCAATTTCCTTACCTACACACGTATCTACCCTCTCAACCTCATCTACAATTCCCCTCATGTTCTCATAGCCACCTAACTGTATATACACTGTAGTCATATTTTACACTCTTCCTTTCATACTCTCGAGCCTTATCTCTCCACCTCGTTCTCAGTCCCTCTCCCCTCGTAGCCACCTTACTTTCATAAACATTCTTAGCTAATCTTTCAGTTGGTTCAGTATGGTTGAACAGCGTCAGAGTTTCTTTATATTTTACTCAACGATGCCCCACTTAGTACTATTACCCACACAACTGTATCCACGATACGCCATTGACTGTACTCTGTCAGACATAACAGTCTTCGCCCTCTGGTGCCTCTAGCTAAGTTTGTAATACTCTCAGGTTTTTATGGTTTACTTTCAGCTGAATGAAATCGTTTAGCATCAGCGAGAATACGCTACTAAAATTGCCCGAACAACAAAGTAACTGATATTGACAGTATTAACCCTTACAGGGTCTTGTTATTAATTTTGTGTTCAATAATATCGTCCGGCATTAGATAAAATAGAACACTAGAGTTGTCTCCTGCATGAGAGAATTTACCTGTTCACTGATCGCTATAGTACAGTGGTTCTCATTAAATTCGGTGGCTTCTTACCCAAGCATACTCTTGCTATTTCCAGTCCGCTGCCATCACCGAAACAGACTTTACTTTTAATGAAAGGTGTAAAGGAAGGATATTTCTTAACCGTCCGTTTTGGCGTCTTTCCGAAACTAAAATAGTCTTACAGGCAGCTTGAATAAAATATAGCACCTCATCAAACTAAAGTTATTACATAAGTTTATACCAACCTCTAGTTCATTTTAAATTCCCTAAGGTCCGCCACAATACTGGCAGTTGGTTTGTTAATATAATTGCAAAGATAATAATTCATTTCTTCAATATCATTTGTTATACATATTCAGTTATACAGTCTCCACCTACTGGCACAAGAATAAGAAGAGTAAACTACTTCAGTCACTCATATTCACTCTCTCAGCCGTCGTAAGTAAATACCATCACAAAACAGTTCACAGTCATGTTCCTCTTACTCGTAATTACGGTTTACCCAAGTCCCTTCGCTTCTTGCCTATTGTACATTACTGTGGGCGAGTCATACTCCCATAAAACACTTCATTCCGCTGTGCTCCATTGTAGACACTCCTCTCATCCTCTTGGGCATTCAGATCTCTATAAATCAAAATCTTTTTTACATTAACCTTTCATCATCTCCTAGGCCTACCATTTACTTTCTTCTCTCACTTCTGAAGCGTACATTTTTATCAATCTGTCATCAAGTATTTCCCCAAAATCGTGATACCACTCCATTAAATCCTAGTCTCGCCTTTCCATCCTACTACGTTAGATTCCATGCTTCATTGCTATTGTGAAATTTCTTGCTCCATCATATCATCTCACTTTACAATACTGTATTTGAAATTACAGTTCATATTTGAAACTTACTGTGTCATTGTCATTCTAAATATCACCATCTCAATCTCTATCCCCGTGGTAAGGAAATAGTTACTGAATCATGGTGGTGAAAATAGCTCAGCCCCCGAAAGAAAAATATTCGTTAAATTTGCAGGCTCTTAGTCCTTTGTAAATTATACAATAATGGTCCATGGTTCAAGCCGGGGGGGAGGGGGTGTCTAAATTTTGTGAATTTAACCCACTGGTTCCCAGACTCCTTTGAAAAGGACGGAGCTGGACATTTTAAAAGCAAATAAATGAGAAAACCCCAGCGTTCGAACCTATTACCTTTGTGGCTATCTGCAAATCGGTGGATGGTGGTACGCTAAGTACTTACCCAGCACGATCCCACTTACAGGAACCTTGGGCAGCATTTTCTAGCCCTCCCCTCCCCTCCATCACAACAAAGTAATCCTAGTGCTCCACTCTACCAACGTCTTCAACTCTGACGTAATTGAGACAACTCTAAATTTTATTTAGATAAGAGTGAATCCCAGATATATGGTAAAGGCAACACTTATTATTCTCTCTCAGCAAACGCCAGAAAATTCTGTTCGAGAGAGATCGAGCCAACAAGAGCCCAAGAGCGTTAGCCATCTTTCATTTCTCAGAGTAATCTATAAATGTTCCCTTTCCCAAACAGCATTGTCACTTCCTCTTTTAAATTTTCCAACAACACAAATATCATCCCTTTCTCTGGCCTGTCTCTTTTTAGGAACTAAAAAACAGAGGAGGGGGTCCCTAGTCCCCTCACCCTGCCCCTTTTAGTCGCCTTTTACGACACGCAGGGAATACGGTGGCAGTATTCTTCCTAACACAACCTGGCCGCAGAGTAGTAGTACCACCCCATATTGCGGCCAGGTTGTGTCCCCCCCGCCACAGGGGGTAAACCAGTTCTGCTGTCGGGCCCTGCTGCGGATGTCACTGATTGCATTGTGCAGTTGACCCTTGTGCAGTGTGATGCGGTGAGGATCTGTCCGTTCTCCCCTTTGGGGCTAAGATGCGAATGAATGTGTTTGAATGGATGAGTAAATGGAGAGTGAGTCGTCCTGTCTCGGCTACCTCCCCTTCCTTGGGGGAAGCAGCCTAGGTATATAGATAGATAGATAGACAAATATCACAGCATTCCCCCCGGTCAACCCCTTCTCTCTAGCTCCTATGACTTTCTCTCAGATGAATAAAATCGTCTAGCTTTAACTGAAATACAGTAGTAGAGTTGTCCCCTGAACTTAAGAGAAATAACTGAGACTCCTATGACCTATTCACAGATGAATAAAATCGTCTGGCACTATGTGGAATAGAACAGTAGAGGTCCCGAACATGATAACGATAATGGAGTCTACAAACGCTCTCAGGCTCACGTGACAAACCTCTCAGTAAAATCCTGTGGGGTTAGCTGCAGAATCGCCTGAAGTTAATTGGAAAGGAATAACTAAAGTTGCTGGCATTAATATGATATAACACTATATGTTATGTGTAATTATGTAACTATATAGCTATAGGCATCAGTATGTAATAGACAGTTATGTCCGAGTTCTCCAGGAAGAGGTTAGATACATTTCCCCGTAGCCAGACACTCAAATATTCCAAACACAGGATGACCTGATAGCCGTTCACGTGTCGGAAGTGTGCGAGACCCTATGTACACACACACACACACACACACACGTACGCCGGAAGTCGAAGGGGGATGTAAGTCCAAAATCACATGTAGGAGAGTCAACGAACCAGAGAGATCGACACCAGAGACAGCCAGGGAAGAAGGAAGGACAAGGAAAGTATGAGCTAGAGAGAGAGTGGGAAGGCAGCAGCAAGCACAAACTGCTACTAACCATACACGGGTCACGTCAAACTCTTTAACTTTTCAGTCAAGCCAGTATCTCACAATAAAACTCCATCGATCCCAATCTGCCTATTTTATCACCTCACCTTACTTACAATACGAAGAGAATAACGGGACAGAAACGACCTACCCCGCCGTTCCCCTACAACGCCAACATTTACTCTCCCACTGCTTGGGTCTCTTCAGTCATGCAGACAAGATAATACAATTTCTCTCTCTATAACAAATAAATAAAGGCCACATCTGGTGGCCTTTGACAAAGATATTCTGGCCATGAGAAAGTTAACGTGGAGTTAGGGAAACAAACAAATAAAGAAGTTCAGGGGCTAGTGACGTTGATGTGCATGAGCTAGAAAGTGTAAGTACTCCCAGATACTGTATTTGGCCATGCAGAAAGCATAGAGACCATGAGATTGACCAGGAAGGTGTAGGTGAATCAGATAAAAGAAAAGAAGGGGTGGGGGACGAGGCTGAGATGGAAGCTTCTTTCCACCGCCTCTCTCTCTCTCTCTCTCTCTCTCTCTCTCTCTCTCTCTCTCTCTCTCTCTCTCCTTCC
Organism: Coenobita brevimanus; assembly: GCF_032717465.1. Taxonomy (NCBI): domain Eukaryota; kingdom Metazoa; phylum Arthropoda; class Malacostraca; order Decapoda; family Coenobitidae; genus Coenobita; species Coenobita brevimanus. The sequence continues at coordinate 12,351,407 of NC_136983.1, read as the reverse complement.
CCATTCTCGCCACTCGGACAAACAATCTATAAAGAAGGGTGGTATGTGCTGGGGGTAGGGCAGCCTGATGGAGGAGGGCAAGGTGACATGGGAGTTGTTTGTGTTGGCCACCCTTCCTAGATCCAGGCATTTGGGTATAGGCAGGTTGATAGATTATCTTTTTTATAATTTAAGGCTCTCTAAGGATTATTCCTACTACCCTCAGTATGTGCGAAATCATTCAAAAGACGAGTATAATAGTCTGGTAGTGGCAAGAAAACTGAGAGGCTGTTTTCGTAACAAAGGAACTCACTGTAGCAGCAGCTGTCTCCTTAGCAGAATGAAATCGTTTGTTGGCAGCAAGAATTAGATATACCAGCTGCGTTGCCTAAGCAAGATATAACTGTTTGGTGGTAGCATGTGTGAAAAGAACTAGAAGTTCTGGTACTCCAGGGGTAAGTGCAGAATATTTCTAAGCCCTATGATACTAGAGATATCGATGGTGAATATAACTGTCCAGTGGTATAGTCAGGGACAAGTGTCCGTCTACTGTTCCAGTACTTCAGCTAACATTTACGGCAAATCTATCACTTTCGCTCCTTAAACCTCATATCAGAGACAATCATCTATGGGCAGAGAAACTTATAAAGTTTCTCGTAACCTCGAAATCTTAACCATCAGAGGAAAGTAAGATGTGTAAGGGATGAAGTATTAAGCCAATTTTCGTCGCTAACTGTACCAAGAACACTATTGCAAAACTTTCCACAATTTTCCTAAGTTGTATGAACCTGTATCCAGAGAGCAACTACATAATGCAAGTTAAGTCCTTACACACAAGGTGTAAATGAAAATTGTAACCCCTTCACTGCCAAAGGTCTTTTCTGAGCTGAACAGAATTGTCTGGCAGTAGTAAGAATAACACACATCCTCATACCTCTGAAGATAACGCTTTCTCATTCCATTCACACGTACAGTTGGCAACATATTCATCAATGACCTAAGATGTGCATCTAACGCCATCCACTCGTACTCTGGTGACTCAACCATTCATCTTTTCAATCGCTTCTCGCAGCGTCCACCACAGCAGTTACTTCAACAAACACTGGATGAGGCTATGGCACACCTGATGTCTGACATGGATCATATCGCTGATTCGGGTAAAAGTAATCATGTTGTTTTTAATGCATCAAAAACTCAGTTCTTACATCTTTCAACTCGTCAACATCTTCCTTTGAACCGTCCTCTAATTTTTTTACACTATCCAACTCAATCCCGCATCATCTTTGAACATAATTGGGGTTTCATCTCTCGGGTTTTATCTTGGAAAGATCACATTACCTCTGTTGTAAATTCTGCTTCCAAGAGATTTTTCCTTTGTGGTTCCTTTACCCCCACACGACTGTTGATTTTATGTAGGGGTTTTATTCGACCGGTGTAGAGTACAACTCTCATGTGTCCGGAGGCTTCTTCTCAACCAAGTGAAGTCAGAGGGTTTTCATCTCATTAACTATCCTCTTACTGGCTCCCTTGAACCTTTGTATCTTCGACGCCTGTTGTATCTTTATCTCTCCTCTGTCGCTACTTCAATAGCCACTGCTCTTCTGAACTGTCAGCTTGCATCCATCCTCCACGACGGTGGGCGTGTAGCACTCGTCTGCCAGCAAACTCCCATACATTGTCCGTCCAGTTCTCTAATGCAAAAGTTAATCCTTGCTCCCAGTCTTTGACGTATGCAACAGGTTAACACTGGAACTATCTTCCTCTGTCTGTATTTTCTGCTGCCTATGATCTCCAGCCTTTTAATATGAATGTGTTGGGGCTCTCCGTTATTTTGACTTTATTTTCTATTGGAGGGAGTAATTTTGCAGGCTTCTAGCCTCTGGTTCCTTCTTCCTTGCATTAAAAAAATGAACCTGGAACAACATGTTTGTGTAACAGAGCTCTAGTACTTGGTACACTTGATAATTTTGACAGAATCGCATATTTGTTGGTGCAATGACATAAATGAAGGGAGGTGTCAAATATTAGTTAGAACGACATAGTTACTGTCATGCGTGAACGTCGGAAATTGTAGCTAAACCTCTATTTCACACAGACACTGCCTCAGTTTCATGTGTGACCAACTGTACTGTACATCCCATACTCACATCCCTTTATTGCCAAAGTTGAATATAACTGTCTGGCTATAACATAAATAAGGACACCTAGTACTGATGACACTTAACTGTCTCATTTATTCTACTCAAATACTGTAGATACTCATCCATATCACTCCCAGGTAAACTCGTAAGCTCTACTTTTTGTTCATCTCTAGAATCCCTCCTGGTTGAAGGTAAGTCTTAGCCTTAGGAAGGACTGTCGGAAAATTTACGATTCGTCTCACCGTCCCCTTTCGTATCCATCGACTGCTTTTGCAGCAGGGACAAGGAAAGTGGTGTACACAGTCTTCACGTATCTCCTGATTCTCCAACAAAAAGCAAATCGTAGTTACGAGAGGAAAATAATCTTAGGTTATATTTATCTTCTTATGGAACAACGAGGAAAGCAGAATGAAGAATCTTCTTGCGTTTCTAGTACTTCCACAAAATCAAATCCAATTATGCCTCCGCCCCCCCCATAGTGGAGGATTCATCAAGTGATTGGTCCATCCGTCCAGGCCTGCGTAGGTCCCTGCGCATGTGCGTCTGTTTGTAACACTTTTCTTGATGCGATATCTCCTGAACTCATCGAAGGCTTCCGCCATGCAGCTTAAAAATATGGTGAACTGATCAGGTCAGGTAGGTCAAAGGTCATAAGGAGTTTACTTTGTTTATAGTATGGGCGTGATATTTCCTGAATCCCACAACTGATTTCTACCAAACATTTGTTAGTGATACAGTATGAAGGGACGATGAACTAAATAGATCAGCAAGGTCACGGGGTCAAAGGTCAATGCCATATGGTGTCGACTTATTTTATCATAGTGTGTCCATAACACTGTTGTACGTGAAACATCTCCTGATCCCATAGATGTATTTCCTTCAGACTTTTATCAGCGACGCAGTATGAGGAGATAATGAACTGATTAGGTCATCTAAGGCAAGGGGTCAAAGGTCAAAGTAAAATGAGGTCGACTTCATTCTTGTGGGCGCAATATCTCCTGAACCCCACGACGGACTCTGACCAAACTCTTGCTAGTTATACAGTATGAAGGGCCGATGAACTGATTAGGTCAGCAAGGTCAGGTCAAAGGTCAAGGTCATATGGGTGTCAGTGTGATATCTCCTGAACCCCTCGATGGATTTCAACCAAGCCTTTTTCGGCGATGCAGTTTGAAGGGACGATGAGCTAATTAGATTAGCAAGGTCAAAGGTCAAGGTAGTATGGATTGACTTAATTTATCTTTTGACTCATTTCAACCCATGATGAACCCTGTCATGGATGCTATATGGCGAGTCCGTGCTCAAGGCTTGGCGGAAGCAGACCGTGCAACATTCACGTCAACAGCTTGGGATCCTAGTTCTCGGCGTTTCATTTACACCATGGAATCAATCATACTGGTAAATATGTTTGAGAATCCCGCTCCAGAATTTAACACTGAATGAAGGCCTGGTGCTATTATCATTAAAATTTCTGAGCCTGAGTGTATTTCAAAGTGTAAGCCTGATCAAAGCCAAATTATTTGTGATAACAATAATGCTTTGGAAACGTGTATATTGTTAGAATTGTCTCAGATCGTCAGCACATACAGCTCCTGTTGTCCATTGCCACGATGGAAGGTCCAAGCTTTGTTGCACGGGATGAAGAACAGTTTGTGATGATACTGTTGCTAGTGCGATCTAGAATAGGTCCAAGCAACCACCAACAGCCTTAGCTCGGCATGAGTCCTTGGCCTAACCTTCCTAACCAGGGGAAGCAATACAGGGTGAGCAGTAACTATAACCAATAACTGCAGTATAATGCATTTGGTTTAATTTGTCGAAGATACCTAAACACGTTCAGCTAAGCTTGTCGTCAAATGCTGCTAGACTGGTGGGTTTGTTTGACATGAAACTAAGGAGAGTCATTCCTACGCTATATCTGAGGGCCATCGAATGTAACCTTGGGCATAGGCGTCACAGCCTGCTCCCAAGGCCCAGTAGTCCTCCTACATACAATACACCTCTACATGCCAGCACGATTCACTATTCAAGTTGTGGAACTGGCCCAGTTCCATCAGGTGTCCATAAACAGACTTTTTTTTTTTTTTTTTTTTTCCCTAGGCACCTTCATCCCTTGTACTCTTTCTGGAACTCGAGTCTACATTACTTTCCCAGGAACACACAGGTCCAGTGCTCCTCCAGCGAATTTGTATATTTTTTCCCCTCTTCTCTTTCTCCGGTCTTTTCAAGAAATTTCAACCCACGCCGGAAGAATTATACCCGTATAGGAAAATATATTTACTACGAAACTACAACAGTTTCGGTCAGAGTACTCAGTAATCAACATTCTCATTTGTAGGTATAATTCTTCCATTTAAATACTGTAATTTACGGCACTGTGAGATCAAGACATATCTCACGCTATTTTCAAAGCATTAAGAAAGGCACACTGCTGTATAACAAAGTTATCAGACCTTCCAAGGCAATTTATTAATGTAAAATTTTCTATCATTAACTCTCCAATGCCACTAATGTGCTAGGTGCATCAATATACAGAAAAAGAAGCTAGATTGTTCAGTCATGACGTTTAAGGGAGGATGAACAGTCGTTCTTAACCTCCAACCAACCTTTGGATGTCAATGCTGAGAAGACATTCGCCTTAGTCACTAGGCCACCTAGGAAGCAGCAATAATGGTATATTTTCTAGCAATCCTTCCCATCATTGGAAGCTGTCTGGAGAAAGTGAAGACCACTGTGCAATATGGATAAGTGTCATAGAAAGTCGTTGAAAGTTGGAAAGGATGGTTAGAATCTATACTATATATTATCACGCCCTGTGAAGGAAACGGACATCGAGTTGCTATTACGCCCAGCACAGTGTTGGTCTGATATATATTACATGACGTGGACGAGAAGAAACCACACGTTTCTTATTTATTACTTTTTTCTGCATTATTTTGGCTATTTACAGACAGTCATGTTAACCCTCCAGAGCCCAGGATTGCCGCATTATGGATCACCTCTGGGTGACACCGGATTTCGAGAGTTGAAGAATCTGATAGGAATGTCAGTGCATCACCCTCCAGAACTCATGGTTGCTGTGCCTTGGATCTGGTGGGGCACTTACTTGGCATACCTTGATTCACCTGTCGGCTGATGGTCGCGAAGCTCACTGGTACCTACTTACAGTTCTCATCTTATTTAAGCTTTGATGATGAACCAGACTGTCCCCCTGGGTGGCACTGGGATTTAGAGAGCTAAGTTTAGAAGAGACTTTTCAAATGGGAGGAGCCAGCAAAAGCCTTCATCATCTTACCTACTAGGGTGCTCTTCCAAACTGCATGAAATCTAAATGAAGAAGCAAAGAATCAAATAAAGAATATGACGATGGAATGAAGAGGTCCAAGAAAAATATAGACTTTTCAACTCCCCTAACTCTCCCAAGCACTCTGACGCACCCTACACGTTCTTCAGCGAATTTTTATGCACTCGCCCATATTGCACTCTGTCTCCTATTGTCATTACCCGTCCCATCCTCAGAGGGGCTCGGGGGCGGGTATTGTTGTCTCTCGGTTTGTCTGTCTGTCTGTCAGTTTGCCTTCCTGTCTGTTAACAACTTTACGGGAAAACTCTTGGTGCAATTTTGGCTAAAATTACAGGGATGATGGAGTATGGCATTCTAATCACATGATTAAATTTTGGGTTAAATTGGGCCAAGCCCTAGGCTGTAGGCTCAAAAAATGTAAAAAAAAAAGAAGAAGAAGGGTGGGTAAAATAGTTTTTTCTCCATAACTCCTTTCAAATTCGTCATATTGACATGAAACCAAAGTCTAAAGGTGCATCTTTCAAATCTACATCTTATAACATGCCTCACTACATCAGGGGGGTCACCCCCCAGTTAGCGGTAGGGGGGTCAATGTCGGGTGGTTCGGGCCTAAAATTTCAAATAGGCATAAAATAGTTTTCACCCGATTTACTGCAAATTTGATATGTTACGTCTTTGACTAGATATCCTGTTGTGTTTACATGTCAGCGTTAAAATGACTGCCAGGGACGGGTTTGCTGTGCCTTGGCACAGCTTCTTGTTCATTTCTATTTTCCCCTGTCCTCTAACCCCCAACTTCACATTCCTTCAGCCACTTTCAGCCTCTCTGCTCTCTCAAACGCTCTGAAGCTTTCTTCCGTTTTTACTATCGAGATTTTCGTTCTCTCTCTCTCTGCCTACTATCTGTCTATCTGTCTATCTATCTCTCTATCTGTCTATCTATCTCTCTATCTGTCTGCCTTTTTATCTATCCATAAATGTGTCTATACATCTATCCATCTAGCTGTATGCGTTCATTTTATGTCCATCCATGTCTCCCCACTCTTTTGTCTACCTGTTATCTGAATCTATCCTTGTATCTACCTTAACGCACCCACGCTACTCTATCACAGCCTCTCACATACATAATAATCTTAGGAACCTCATACACATATTCTCCTCTCTCTCCTAGGCATCTCACCTCCATTCCATTCTCCCATATTAGATTTATTTAGGCCTATCCCCTCCCCTCTCTTTAAATGTTTCGAAATGCATTTATCAAGACAATGCTTTCAATGTTGGAGTGAAACATGGTGTGTGGTCCATTCATGGCATTTCAGTATATTTATGTATAGTGTATGGATATACGTATTAGAGAAGTTGCAACTTTTGCCGTGTATATAGGTTTGAAGATGGTATATAATACTGAAATGCTGAATATACATGTGACGTACTGTATGTAGATGATGATGAGATGCTTGTAGATATTGAACGGCGTCTTTGCTGATGAGTGCATCTTTAATTAATATTTGTGAATGACGTGGTTTGAAAACAAATAGTGACAAGTGTAAGGTGTTCACTGTCGAGAAAGTAGGTGACTCACAGTGCGACATACTGGCAGTTGGAAAGAGTAAGGTGAGGAATTGGAAAATGTGAGTACGTTTAAGTACTTGGGTAGTGTGATGAGTAAGGATGGAGGTTTGGAGGGTGAAGTGCTTGAAAGGGTACAGCAGGGAACAAAGGTTGGTGGTTCTTTGAAAGCAGTGATAAGAAACAGGGAAGTGAGCATGGAAGTGAAAAAGTTACTACATGACAGTATTGTGATACCAAGTCTAACGTACGGAAGTGAAGCTTGGACATTGTTGGAAGGACACAAGTCAAGAGTGAGAGCAGTGGAAATGAGTTATTTAAGAGGAGCCTGTGGAGTCACATGGAGAGACAGGCTGACGAATGAGGATATAAAGGAGCGTTGTGGTGTGGATGTGGATGTGATAGGAAGCGTTATGAGGAACACACTGAGGTGGTTTGGCCATGTGGAGAGGATGGACGGTGAAAGACTGACGAAGCAAGTGTATGTGAGTGAGGTGGAGGGGGGAAGAGGGAGGGGGAGGCCGAGGATGAGATGGAGGGATGGGGTGGAGAGGTATATGAGAGAGGGGGGTGTGAGTTGGGAGCAGGGCAGTGAAATGACGGGGGACAGGGCGACTTGGAGGCGATTTGTTTGTGGCCACCCCAAACGGGATTGAGGCGTCTGGCAATAGATAAATAGATAGATAGTATTTAGTGTGTAATATAATTAACATACCCAGCCCAACATAACTTGGCCTAAAATTTCCATCTTACCATTTTGAATGCTATGTTGTAATGATAGATTAATATTGGCTTATGGAGCCCTATGGAAATGATGCAGAATAGTGATATATCTGCCAAGGAGCTGTAACAAGATATTAGCACTGAAAAATGGCGTTGGTCACGAAGCAGTGCCGTGGAACTGATGTAGAGTTGTGATACTGTTTTACTCTTTTAGTGAACAGTAACACTAGTATATTCTTCAAGCCACTAAGATGTTCAGTAGAAATGAGGTAGAGATGAAGTACTATTTTATTTTGTCATTCAGATTTAGCAAGTGATTAACACTAGATATGATGTTGGTCACCAAGGAATGCTGTGGAAATTATATAGAGCCGAATTATTGCATTCTCTCATTGTGCTACGGGTAAATTAATAAGCTACAAATAAGATAAACAAATCACCGTCAACATATGGTGGACAAATGTAAAGTTGGCAAATACAGTATACCGTAATGTTGTTACGTCTCTGTCCCACACTGCCACAGGCTCCAACTGCAGTATAGGAAGGAGGTTACCCATTCAATTATTCTTCCTAGAGGCAGCCTTTCGTTGTGCAGTACACAAGATCACCCGATGTGTCGTAAATAAACACTGGCTTTTTAAGTTCGCTGTCTTTATTTTCCAAATAATTACACCTAATGCTAGCCAACTTCACTTCACTGTTTTCAAAAGTGCCGAAGATATACAGACTTCACTATCCGCATTGACACTTAATGCTTGCCAGCAACACTTCACTATTTTTACAAGTACCAAAAATGTACAAACTTCACTAACTGCACTGACACTGCACTACGATCAAACGGAACTGAAAACTGGCTGAAACTGCTCTAGTCTCTCCATTACCCTTATGTAAGCTTTTTTTTTTTTTATTCTAGAGTGATCTATATTTCTACAAAGTTCTCGTGCAATTCTCGAGGAAGCAACAGATACAACAGTTACCAACTCGGATAAAACCACAATGTGCCAGAGTTTCTTACATTACATAACACTCTAAATTATTTAGCATACAAACTGAGATAAAAGTACATAATTTAACAATCACGTAAATAAAACAATATAGAGAATAATGCACAAAAATGTATATATATCTTGCAAAATAACTACACTCACAAACAGCAGGCTAACTTGCAACTCTGACTCACAATGGAACAACGAGAAACACCGTGAATTCTCCTGCAAAATCTAACTAGCAATCCAGTTTCTTAACAATAATTTAGTTGGGAATTTGTGGTTCTTAGGTAATTATTTATTGTATTATGGCCATTGTGCACACCAGTAAGGCATGACAGAGTGGGGAGGGAATTTTCTTATTTTTATTATATTGTTACATCCCCGTCCCACATTGCCACAGGCTCCAACAGCAGTAGTTCAGTATAGGAAGGACGTTACCCAGTGAGTTTTTCTCCATGTGGTCAGCCTTTCGGTGTACGGCACTCAAGATCAGCTGAGGCAAAACTAAACACTGGCTTCTTAAAGTTCACTGTCTTTATTTTCCAAATAATTACACTTAATGCTTTCCAACTTCACTATTCTCACAAGCGCTGGAGCTAAACAAATTTTACTAACCGCTATTACACTTAATGCTTCACAACACTTCACTATTTTCACATGTACTGATGATGTACAAACTTAGTAACACTTCACTGTTTCCCAACAACACTTTACTGTTTTCACAAGTACTGAAAATATTCAAACTTCACCGACACTGCACTACACTCAAATTGAACTGAATACCAACTGAAATTGCTCTAGTCTCTTCCCCATCCTTATATAGCCTTACATTACTCCTGAAACTTCTACATTTCTCCACAGCTCTTGTTTATTCAAGAGAGAGAGAGAGAGAGAGAGAGAGAGCACAGTTATAACAGTTACCAACTCGGAGACATCCAAAACATGCCAGAGTTCTCTTACACTACACAACACCATAAATTATTTGGCAAAAAAAACTTATATTACATAACTTAACATGCAATTACATAACTAAAACATTATATGGAAAAAAAGAGCACAAAAATAAGTGCCTAACTAACGAAACAACTACGCTCACAAACAGCAGGCAAACTGGCAACTCTGACTTGTACTTGAACTACCATAAACATCGGGAACAACCAAATCCTGCTTCTTAACACTACCTCCTCCCTAGTTCTTTGTCATTCCGACAACTACACAACATATACTGTACAAACATAAACTTCAGTCCTAATAAAACATCTAACTATAAAAAAAATAATCCTTCAACTTATCAGGTCTTCTTCTATGTTGCTTCCGACGATGTCCTTGCTCCTCCACACAGTCCACTCCTCCAGGAAGATCTTGGTCCTCTTCCTGATTCACTTCTCTTGGGAAACTGCCACCATCCTCTTGCACTTCAGCTCCTTGGTCCTCCTCAACATCCTCAGCTGCAAGACAGCACAATTCCTTGGAGACGTCCCAGCTGTACTGTCATGGCCCATGGTACTGCCAGAGACTGTTCACGTGTACCACCTCTGGGGGAGATTTCCTGCCTCCCCGAATCTGATACGTTATATCTGATAGGTGGTCTAACAAATATTAATCCCCTCCCCTTGCAGATAAGTTAATAAGTTTTCTGAGCGGTAATGCGCTGGCTTTTCTCCCCTCTCCCCTGGCCGCCGCATGCTCCAAAAATGTGTATCCTTGGCTTATTTTCACCATCCAAACATATTTATTTTGCCACAAAACCCACATATTCCTATTCGTCGATGTTTGTTGTACACAATAAGAAAAAAAACACACACAAAAAAATGCACACTATACATACTGTACATCAGGGCCCTCGGAATAAACATTCGGGATCATAGATTTCACTTCCCAGCATCATAAGTCGAATGTTTACTGATCAAACTCTGCATGTTACACATCATTCGAAAGAGAATTTTATTAGTTTTCGAATGCCAGAGGTCCCAGTTTGATACGAGTTATGGTCTTCGAGTAATAAGCAAAAAAGTAAAACCCATTTCTGACAGACAACAGATTTTTTTTATTTGGGAAGCTCTGGTGAAAAACTTTTCTTGCCACTGCTTTGTTTTTATTTTATCATCCTATGCAGAATTTCATTAGCTTTTACTGAGCCAAAATGGTGATCCTAGGCCTCATAGTTTTCGAGAAAAATGCAAAAAACTATGGTGTACCCATGCTGTGTCATGACTGTAGGGCAGTTTCCTGCCTTCCTCTAAGCTACTGCACATATTTCACCAATTCTTTGTACACTAGATATGCACACTATATTCACGTGATTCACTGTCACTATTTTTTATAGTTGAATACTCACATTTGGTGCAGGGTAGAGGCAGTGAAGTTGATTAGAAACAGTAGCACAATCTTCATTGGGCCAACGGCTGATAACAAGCAGGAATGCCTCACAAACACCAAATTTCCTATTGCAAACACCAAATCTAATCACAACAGTGCCCAAAGACAATACACAAGCATTACTGGTATAGCGAAATATGTTGCACAGCCAGGACGGGGGTAAGAGTAAAAATTTAAAGGGACAGAACTGCACAGTACCTTCCCCACTCACAGCTCATTTGGTACTGAATTACCTGTCCACTCTCTTGCTGGTATCAGGACCCACAATTGCCAATTCATCACTTTTGATGAGGAGCAGAGAAGCTATGATGCCCCCCAAAATGACACCGATCAGCCCAAAACTTTTTCTCTGATGAAAGTTTTTATGCTTTAATGACAACAAAAGCATCAATGAGTATAGTCGTGGCCACACCAACATGACGACAAACGCGTCATCATGTGCGGAGGGGTTAAGGCCCATGCCATGGGCTCTGCAGCTTCGGTGACTGTCCCTTTGTTCACTGAGGATTGTATAACCAAACTTGATCACCATCCTTGAAGCTCACCTCACTTGCCTTGGCATCATACTTGCATTTCATCACCTCTCCTGAAAACTTCAGGGCTCTTCGCACTTGATGATGTAACTCAGCCATCCTTTCCTGAAGATGCTTTGTATAACTGGATGTGTCTGTAGGCAGCTCTTCACCAGGTGGTCTTCCCATTAACAAGTCAATGGGTAAGCGTGACTCATGGCCCAACATTAGTTTTGCAGGAGTGTAGCCAGTAGACTCATGGGATGCACACTGATATGCTATCAACAATCCAGGTAATTTCTGGTCCCATTTCATTTGTCCCTCTATGCAGTACTTGGCTAGTTCTTGTCCCTGGGTCCAGTTGAATTTCCCATCTGACTGTGGCCTTAGTGGAACCATACTGGTCTTCTTGATCCCCAATAACTTGCAGCACTCATGGAACACAGCAGATTCGAAGTTTCCACCCTGGTCTTAATGTAGTTCTTGTGCCACCCCAAAATGATAGAAAAACTGGTCAACCAACACCTGAGCAACAGTTGCAGCCTCTTGATCAAGGATGGTATAGGCTTCAGGCCACTTTGTGAAGTAGTCCATGGTGACACATATATACCAGTTTCCTCTTTCAGTGAGGGGCAGAGGTCCAGCAATGTCCTCCGCAACTCTTTCCATCAGTGCACCCACTTGGTACAGCTGAAGAGGGGCACAACCATGATTCTTGGGTCCATTCTTGGCACAACACACATCACCGACCCGACACCACTCTTCAACATCCTGATGCATGCCAATCCAGTAGAACCTCTATTGCAGTCAGATCTTCACTCCCTGGTGCCCACTAGTGATCTGGTTATGGGACTCATCCAAGATTTCGGATCTCATCTTCTTCGGAACCACCAGTTGCCAATACTTGCTGAGGCCATCAGGCGTCTCCCACTGATGCTCCAGTAGTCCGTTGTTCAAATGAAGAAGGTCCCACTGACTCCAGTAGCTTTTGGTCGCAGGGCTTAACCTGGAAACTTCTTCCCATGATGGTCACACTGTACTACGCTGCAGCCACTCTAGCACTGGTTGCAAATCTGCATCCTCCATCTTCATCCTCTTCAGGTGTTCTTCATCTGATGCTGGCCCTGTCACTGCAGTATGGCTGCATTTCTTGCTCTGACCTTCATTTTTACTACACTGCTTACCGTCTGTTCTTCCGTCTTCTCACACACTGTCTATCAAGGTTCTGCATTTCCTCAGTGGTGGGGCTTCTTGGGAAAAACTGGCTGGTTGTTGCCTTTCATCACCAGCCTTCCCAAATTTATGCTTATCCTTCTCATTTGGACACTCATAGCTGAAGTGTCCCACCTTGCCACATGTCCAACACCCGTTTGTTGCAATTGTTGGTTTCCTTGCAATTTTCCATTCATGCTCCTTCCATTTATAACAATCCACCTTCTTGTGTCCTGGCTTCTTGCAGAACTAGCAACCTCCTCTGAGCTTCTCCTGTTCTCTCTTCCACTTGTTGCAATCCACTTTCAGATGTCCTGGCTTTTCACAGTACCCGCAACTTCCTAAAAAATTTTCTGCTTCACGTACCTGCACCTCTCTTGCCTTGAATCCTGCGTTATATCTTCCCTGAAAAGTGGATGTGCTGGACCTGACATAGGACACAAATTCTATAGCCCTGGCTAGTGTTTCTTGCATGCTTCTGGGTTGCCCTGCTTCACTTGCACTTTCAGCTTCGCACTATCAAGAGCATCGATGAACTGGTCCCTCAGCAGGTTAGGTGCTGCTTCAGGGTACGCCTTGTATCTCATACTCTCCAGGTCACGAGCAAGTTGCAGTAGGGATTCTCCTCGGGCTCATACACAGCTCCGGAATATTGCTCTGTAAACCTCAGTCTTGTACATGGTCCCATATCTGCGCTCTTGCACTTTCACCAAGGACTGGTAACTGTACCTCTCCTCTACTGACACCTGGCCCAGAGTTTCTATTGCAGCACTCTCAAGGCTAGTAGCAAGCTGCCTATCATCCCAGCCATTCTGATCAGCAAGTAACTCAAACTGGGCATGGTAAGCTTCCCAAGATACTCTATCATCAAATTCCTGAGGTTCTTTTTAATTGGACCCCATTATAGCCATGCATTTCTCTGCTTTGGGGCATAAAAACTGGAGCATCATAAAATAAGGCCCAGACTTAAATCTCCTACATTCTGATTATTCAGCCCTGTAATGCTACCTTTAGGTGCTTGGGATCTGTCAAGAGTCACCATATGCTGTCCATTCTTTTTATATGCTCCCTGTACACTAACCTGAGGCTCAACAATGCAATATTTCTCTACACCCTCATTTTTCTCACTAATTATTTTCACACAGTCGACTACATGCTTCAACTAATTATCTACATGCTGTCTGCACTCTGTCACTATTCCCTCACTAATCTTCAGCTGGTCATCTACATGCTTCAGCTGGTCATCTAGAAGCTGTCTGAACTCCATCACATAATTGCTTACCTTACATTTCTCCTGCCGTAGCTCAGCATATACTGCCTCCTTCAGTTGTTCCTGTTCTTCCTTCATTTCCCCCCAAAAAGCATCTAGCTGTCCTTGGATCCTCAGTTGTAACTCCCCCTGTTGCTCCTGTAATGCCCCTTGCAGATGTTCATATCGTTCTTTTTGTTCTTCGTGTTGTGCCTCTAGTTGTTCACTCTGTGCTTGCAACTATTGTTTGATTTCTTTATTTTGTGCCCGTAGCTGTCCTTTGAGTTCTTTCTGTCCGTCATTCTGTGCCTGTAATTGTTCTTTGAGTTCTTTATTTTGTGCCTGTAACTGTCCTTTAAGTCCTCTCTGTCCTTCGTTCTGTACCTGTGATTGTGCTTGTAATAGCTTTGTAACTGCACCCAGCGATGCCTCCTCCTTCCTAGCTTGGCCTCTTGTCTGTACACCTTCTGCATCCGTGTTGAAGGTTAGACACACTGCAGCCCTTAATAATCCACATTCCTGACACCACTGTTATGTCCATGTCAAACACTGCCACAGGCTCCAACAGCAGTAGTTCAGCATAGGAAGGACGTTGCCCAGTGAGTTGTTCTCCTTATGGTCAACTTTAAGGTGTACAGCACACAAGCTCGGCTGACCCGAAAATAAACATTGGTTTCATAACCCCTCAATGGCCACCGGTGTCGAATGGCGTTTAGCCAATAAATGGCTGCTGGGGCCGTTTGAGCGCAGCCTGTAAAAAACTGAAAACTTTTCAGAAGTAAACGATCATTCTGAACGTCTTCAGACTGACCCACACTACACTCCCATACACCTCATCAAGCAGTTCAGAGCCTGCTGCTGTGATGAGTGGATTTTCGATTTGTTTGCTCCTGGCCATGCCTAAACAAGCACAACTACACCCATTATCTCAACCCAGGCAGAAAATATCATCTTTGTCCTCTCTTGCAAAACACACACAGCCACCTGTTTACATTATGAATTAATACAGGCACAAACAAAAAAGACATGATGATAAGTGAAAAATAAATTTTTATTTTGGTATCTTTACCTATTTGCTCAGATTTGTTGTTGGTTTGGATCATTTGATGCAGTGCAACTTGTAGAAGACTATAAGAACTTTCGGGAAATGAACGAACATCTGGGACATCCTTCACGTCACTATCTCACACATCTGTCAGTTCACCACCTGCTGCCATGACGAGTGGATGTACAATTTTTTCACTCATGGCCATTCCTAAACACACATAGTTATACCCATTATCTCGACTCAGACAGAAAATATCATCTTTCTCCTCCCTTGAAAAACACACAACCACCCTGTTTACGATTATAAATGAACACAGGCATAAACAAAACAAAACATGAAATAATAGTTAATTTTTGTTTGGTATCTTTACCTATTTGCTCAGGTTTGTTGCACTGTTTTGAATCATTTTAAACATTCTTTGACTTTTATAAGCATAAGGGGAAAATTTTCTGTGATCACGTGATGCTTTCGTGGGTGAAAAGAACTTCCTTCCCTTCCTGCTGATCAGCTCGTACGAGGTGTGAATGGCAGGTCGTCTCACAATTCTGAACGTGTAAAGCATTGGAAAACATCCAGTTGTACCCTTTTTCCATACTCAGGTAGAAAATATCATACTCTCTCACACTCACGAGAGACAGACAGCAACGTATATCGCGAAAATAAGGTAAAATGATAGAGAAAGGTGAATGTGACATTATGGGAAAAATACGGTTTTCCCCCATCTGTAAACATATTTATTTCTGCTTTGTCTCTGTATTCGTAATAATCAGACTTATTCATAGTTTTGAAATTGCATTACGATTCTATTTTTAGCCACGCACGTGGTGTGGGAGTGGCAAGTTGCAACTCGACTCCCCAATTCCTAATTGGATCTGAACCCCCTCTTTCATCTCCTGCGGGAGAGCCTAGCCTCGGGGGACGGGCAGTTTATCTCATTTAGGACTAAAAATTCAACCCATTCACTCCCTTTTCCAAGCATGGTCACAACCATAACATAAAAAATAACTTGACACTACCATAAACATATTTGATAACAAAAAGGTGAAAAAATATTCATAATATATATATATATATTTTTTAGACAGTCCTAACATATTATGTACTGAAATCATTTGATATCATCATGTCTAATATACTCACAAAATTTCAGCACCATTCACATTGTTTGAGGGGTTAAACAAAAAATGATAACAACATGTGCGATGTTGCAGTGTGGCAGCACATCTCAGCAGCGGATATCGGTTGCCAATATTTCTGAAACTTTCTCGCTCCATTGCAAGCCACAGAATGGGTCTGGGAAGCTGGGATTTGCAATGTTATGTACGTCTGAACTTTGTCTTCAGTATGGGAAGAGAAAAAAATTAACATCAGAAAATGGCCCTGGCGTCGGCCAGGGGTGCCATAAAATTCCAGGCCCACGGCCATGGAGGAGTTAAAGTTCATTGTCTTTATTTTCCAGATAATTACACTTAATGCTTTCCAACTTCACTTCTTTACTCTCACAAGCACTGGAATTATACAGACTTTACGAAATGCAATTATACTTAATGCTTGACAAACTTCACTATTTTCACAAGTACTGATAATGTACAAACTTCAGTAACACTTCACTGACAACAACACTTCACTGTTTTCAAGGTACTGAAAATATACAAACTTCACTGACTGCACTACTCTCAAAATGAACTGAAAACTGACTGAACATGCTCTTATCTAGTCTCTTCCCCATCCTTACATGAGGCCTTGCATGCCACAAGGGATAAAGCGCCATACCTGCTGAAACCTGTTTTTTTTTTTTTTTTTTTTTTTTTTTTTCAACAGCTGCCCTCTCAAACATTACCCTACAACTGCATGAAGTCGCTTGCTCAATTCCAGTTAGTGCAGTAAGGGTGAAAGTCTGATGTGAGAAGTGTGCTACAAGTGACCTTGTTGAAACTTGGTCTGGGGTGTAGGTTCTGTTGTGTGCCACAAAGGGTAAACTCCATTCTTATGTCACACCACAGCCGTGACCAGCCAGCCAATCAGACCGTGTTTTGTCACCCTCTCACAGCCAATTAGAGCTGCCGATTTTCTCAAGGGTGGCACCTTACCTGCTTAATCTTTGTGTCACCTCTGCTGAGTGCAAAGCACCCCAGAAACTTATGCCTTGTCTTGGGTGGCACTTTGCACTTTACCATTTTCTTCCATATTGCCCTTAAAAACAACTTACCTTTATCAGAATATTGGACAATTATGAACCTTTATTGGTTTGAATAAGAAAAACAAAACAAAAATTGCTGCAAAACTCTCACAATGTCCAGCAAGACACTAACAAAAAATATTTTTCTGTTTATGACATAATATTATTGTGCCAAATATCTTAGATATTGCCCAAACAATCACATTTATGCACCTTATGTCTAAATTTTAGAAACTAAAACTAATAAATAACATTTATATGAATTTTATTTATGTCGCAAGACTTTGAAGGCGATTTGTTGAAAATCGTAAATATGTCACTAAGCCTCTTGTGTCTTGCAGGATCTCATATTTAGTTTTACATTACTCTAGAAAATTCTACATTTCTCCACAGTTCTGGTGTATTGCAGAGAGAGAGAGAGAGCATGGTTACAACAGTTACCAACTCGGAGACATCCAAAACATGCCAAAGTTTTCTTACTCTGCACAACACTGTAAATTATTTAACATACAAACTTAAATGACAGTTTAACAAGCAATTATATAATTAAAACATTGTACGGAAAAGAAGAGTACAAAAATTAATGCATTACTTACGAAACAACTACGCCCACAAGCAGCAGGCAGACTGGCAACACTGACTCATATCAGAACTACCATAAACATCGGCGATCAGTGGGAAACTTCGAGACTACCTAACTACGAACTTCCTCAATATTTTTTTTGTAACCTTTTACCGAAAAGTACTAAAATATTAACGTAATGGAACAGCAGAACAGGTGACCAGCAAAAGCAGTTAGAGCACAAATTAATGAT
This sequence comes from Coenobita brevimanus, assembly GCF_032717465.1. Taxonomy (NCBI): domain Eukaryota; kingdom Metazoa; phylum Arthropoda; class Malacostraca; order Decapoda; family Coenobitidae; genus Coenobita; species Coenobita brevimanus. The sequence continues at coordinate 12,333,308 of NC_136983.1, read as the reverse complement.
ACGTTTTAAATTCTGCTAGACCAATATTTTGAGACTACAGGCTCTGTCAAAATGAATCTTGCTCATTTCCAGGTTGACGTGCATGCAGACGACTGTGAAAAGCTTGTTTTGTGGACTCGTTCTTTTACAGATCGTCAGAATAGATATTACGTACTGCATAGTCATTCCTCTTCTGCTTCTCCAGTAACATTTCCTTGTTTGCTTCTAACATTCATGGTGTTTTTTTCTTTTTTTCTAGTCGGATTTACCAAGTGGTGTGGCGGGTGTGGGACAGCTTTCCTCCTTTTTATCCTTTTCTCTTACACATTGGTTAGATCTTAGTAGTATTGTCATTTACTCCAGCAGATACCTCGCTATGGGCCAAGAGACCTCCTATTATAAAAATTATGCACTTCCAATGCTCTCTCTCTCTCTCTCTCTCTCTCTCTCTCTCTCTCTCTCTCTTTCACGCACACACACGCACACCAGCCCACCTCTTTGCCATATCTCTCAGATTTCATCCCTTCCCTCACATTCGATGACCTCTTCACTCTCTCGCATTCTCTATCCAGCCTTCATCCCTTTGCCCCAAATCCTATCCTTACCTCTTCTTTCTATCGCCGTCACTGTCCAAGCCTCAAATTCATCCCCTAACCCCTATCCTCACCTCACTTCCCCATCGCTCCCTCTCTGTCCAACCACCATCTCATTCCCCTAACCCAGTGATTCCCAGCCAGGGTTTCGCGGAACCCTAGGGGTTCGCACACTATCAACAGGGGTTCTGCAAGAAATCCTGCAATAAACAAGTAAAAATAAAGAAATGAAATAAATAAACTGAAGTATAGTTTTAAAAGTATCAGGCTCATAACCAATATATATATATATATATATATATATATATATATAAACTGTAGGTGGGGGTTCCCTGGGATATGAAAAATTGTTTCAGGCACTCCTCCATAATGTAGGCTAATGGCTGGGAATCACTGTCCTAACTCTTATCCTAACCTCATACTCTCTCGCTCTCTCTCTCTCCTCCTCCAGCCTTCATCTGTTTCCCCTAGTCCCCATCCTGACTCCCTCTCCACTCCCATAGCCTCACCCATTCTCCTCGACTCTCTCATCATCTCCTCTCCTCACCTCTCTGTCTTCACCCTTCTTTCATCACCCATCTCTCATCTTACCCATCTCATCATTCTCTCTCACCCCTTTCTACTATCTCCTGCTCTCTAGCTTTGCTTCCACTCCCCCATCTCCTCACTCCATTCCTCCTTTGCTCCTATCCTTTTTCATGTTTCTCCTTTTTCTCTTTTCTTTTCTTTTTCTTTACTCTCTTTTGTCTCCATTCTCTGCCCGGCTTATCCATCTTCTTTTTCCTCATCACCCCTCTCTCTCACCTCTCCCCCAACCCTTAACCTCCCCAACTTTCACTCCTTTCTCCACTCGCCCCTCTCTCTCTCTCTCACCTCTAACCCTAGTCCCACTCACCCTTCTCTTCTTTTTCTCATCCCTGTTTCGTTGCTCTAACTCATGTCTGTCTGGTCCTCTCTCCTTACCCTAATCTCTCCTCCATCCACCATTTCTTCTCCTTCTCCCTCATCCATCTAGCCCCATTTATTCACTCTATCCCGCACACCTCTTTCTCCTCTCCTCTGTCCATTTCCCCTTCATTATTTTGCTCTCTTGTCTCCTCAGCAAACTATTTTATCCCCCTGTTTTAACCTTTCAACGTCCTAACCCTCAATTCCTTAATCTTCGCCCTCTTCTTCTCCAACCTTTTCTCCTATCTATTTCTTCTTCAGCCTTTTCTCCTTTTTTCATCTCTCTCTCTCTCTCTCTCTCTCTCTCTCTCTCTCTCTCTCTCTCTCTCTCTCTCTCTCTCTCTCTCTCTCTCTCTCTCTCTCTCTCTCTCTCTCTCTCTCTCTCTCTCTCTCCCACCTACCCCTACCTCACCTTTCTCTCCACCATCCTCCTCTCCTTCTTCACCCAACCCACCCCTCCACCACACTTTTCATATTTCAAGTCTTGGACGCCCAATACTTATCCTGTCCTCCTTAACAGAACTTGGGCCGTCAGCTTTGCCTCGTAAATTCAGAATTGCTTTGGTACGTTCCTAGTCCTCTGCTCTCTCTCTCTCTCTCTCTCTCTCTCTCTCTCTCTCTCTCTCTCTCTCTCTCTCTCAACATGAGAACTCTCCCACTTTTTTTCACATTTCTTTGGTGAACTTCATGAGTCTTATATTTTCGACAGACGTCTTATATTTTCCACAGGAGTTAATCTTAGTGTGAACATTGTCTCGTTAAGTCAGGATAGCTTTAACTGGGCCCTCGCTACTATGTGTTCTCTCTTCCCTCTTCTCGCACCTCATCTCTCACATTATTTTCCGTAATTGGCTTCGTAAACAATTAGTGTATTAATTAGGCCTCCTGAATGGTTTTGTTATTGTTAAACTATTAATTGCATCCCTGTTCGCCAACAAATCCAAGCACTAACATCGTCTCGCAACGTGAGGGTTACTTTTGTAGGATCCATATATCCTGTTTTCTCTCTCCCTGTTTCCTCCCTCGAATTATCTACTGTTTCGGATCTGATAGGCTGCTCAGTATTTTATTTGTGTTTACCGCTGTTAAGGAGTACAGGACTAGATCACTGAACTGTGATGATACATAAAACAAGCTCAGTGCTTTCCTATTCACTTTCATGGTTCTCCCTCCTCTTTTCTTTAACTTCATTAATTACTATTCGTAGATTAGTTGGTATTAGTTTGTGTGTGTGTGTGTGTGTGTGTGCGTGTGTGTGTGTGTGTGTGTGTGTGTCCTTAACAGATAAACTTATCTCTATATTATATAATCCCTTTCGTAGGTTTCCCGCCGTCTGTTCTCTCTTCCTTCTCTACTCACATCACGTTACCTAATGGACTTCATGAATGATTACTTTATTGCTAAATTATTGTGTGCTTCTGTATGAGCTAACATATTCAGAAAGCTAACATTACTTAGCAAAGTCTTGACTGCTTTTACTTGTCTCCCGCCTTTAATTCTATCTCCCTACTTCTCCCTTTACCTTTCTTGTACTACTTAATACTTTGAGCCAGCTGATTTCAAGTGATTTATTTTGTGTTTGTAAGATTCCGACCCATTTCGACACTTTAGTGCTAATTGTTATCATCATCGTGAAATGGATAATTGTTGTGCGGTGTACTCGTATGTACACGTAAAGCAGTACCTTAACAGTTCAGTTATATTTTTTTAGCATTCTCTATTCCTTAATATAAATTCACACTAATATTCTCCAAGATTGCCATTCTGCAAATTCTTTCTACCTATCTATTGCCAGACTCCTTAATCCTGTAAGGGGTGACCACAAACAAATCGTCTGCAAGTCGCCATGTCCCTCACCATTTCACTGCCTCCCCCCAGTTCACACCTCCACTCTGTCATATACCACTATACCCCATCCCTCCATCTCATCCTCGGCCTCCCCCTCCCTCTCCCCCCTCCACCTCACTCACACTCTCTTCGTTAGTCTCTCGCTCTCCATCCTCTCCACATAGCCAAACCACCGCAATCCTTTCTGTCCTTTAATTTAATTAAGGTGATTAAAATCATTTGGTGGTAGCAAGGTCGTGGCAAAAATTTGATCACCGGACTAAAAAGCTTAAGAATAGCTCAGTTCTTAACCACTCCCTGGATTCAGAAAATTTTATTTAGAGATTAGAAATAGAATATTTCAACTCATTCATTGCAAAACCTCTCCCAAAAGCAAAGCAAAATCGCTTAAAGACTGCAAGAAAAACAGTCCTCTGAATCAAGATGCTTAAGTGAAGAATATATTCGTAAAATTACGATTTTATAAATACATTATTTTGTGTGTGCATTCAGCCTGCTAGACAAGGCAGATGGTTCTTTGGGCCCAGGAAACAATTTACCACATTTTAGAAGTGACCATACAACTTCCCATACAACTTCCTGGCAGCCTGGTGGTCTAGTGGCTTAAGGCAATCCACCCAGATGTGGATCAGAAGAGTCTGCAGCCGGGCGGTGGCTGATGTTTATTGCTCACATTCAAGGAAAAAAGCTGGTTACTCACGCCTTCAGTGTCTGCACCCTCTAGGCTAGTCCCTTGCCTATATGCTCCTGATTAGAAAATAAAGATCTGAGTAACAGATAAATATAGACAGATAGTTTGGACAAAGTTACTGAACGACCAGTTCGAAATGCCTGCTGGTTTATGACCAGCATGACTTGTTATGCGTCACAGTATTTTGTCAACACTAAGTTGAATAAAATCGGTAAGTTATAGTTAACTGTATCATATCATCTTAGTGAAGGTATTATTCCTTTGACTCGTACGGCGTTATGTAGGCTTATTCTTGCTAGCTATAAAGGATTGTATTTACCATAAAACACACTTTTGAAACTTGAGGGTTATGATAAAGCATTCATTAACCTCTTCACAAGCAAGATGCTCTCTCTCAGGCTTAACAAACCTGCCAAACAGTAGTAAACATAAAATATCATTAGACGCCATCTTATTGGAGAAACTAAATCGCGTAACTAGGATTATAAGAATCACAGGCTATCCAGTTTGGCCGTCACCTGCCAAGATTTATTCCTTTCACTTAAATTGTCTCAGTTTAAATGCAAATTTCTTTGCAAACTTCTCATTATCAGCGCAGTCGTTTATCGTGTGTGTGTGTGTGTGTGTGTGTGTGTTTACCTAATTGTTCTTACCTAATTGTATCCTCACAGGAATGAACCAAGCTCGTACTGTCCAGTGTATTAAACTATTTTTTATCATACATATACTTAAATTTATGAATAGCTTTGGCACACACTATTTCATTCGGTAGTGCATGCCACTGGTCAATTGCCCTATTCGGGAAACTAAATTTCCTGATGTCTTTATCGCCTCTCTTTTTATGTAGTTTTTTTTGTAGTGTCCTTTGTCTGATGCTTCCCCATAGGTTATATTTTCATTTACGTCTATTTTCTCTTTCCCTGAGAGAGAGAGAGAGAGAGAGAGAGAGAGAGAGAGAGAGAGAGAGAGAGAGAGAGAGAGAGAGAGACAGGGAGAGAGAGAGAGAGAGAGAGAGAGAGAGAGAGAGAGAGAGAGAGAGAGAGAGAGAGAGAGAGAGAGAGAGAGAGAGAGAGAGAGAGAGAGAGAGAGAGAGAGAGAGAGAGTGTGTGTGTGTGTGTGTGTGTGTGTGTGTGTGTGTGTGTGTGTGTGTGTGTGTGTGTGTGTGTGTGTGTGTGCGTGTCCTTGGCTAATGCTTCTGCACTAACCTATAATAAAACTGTCACAGTTTATTTTAGTTTTTGGTATTTCCAGACGTTTCTTTCTAGCCAGTAAAGAACTCTACTATGCTCTTTTTGTCATGGTGGTCTTTATTATCATCACCAAATGGCATTTTGCGGGTGCTCCCTGCATTAACTTTTGTTCATCAAGTGACACTATTTACGGTAACAGAAAGTGCTTCTCAGTCAGAATGAAAGCTGATTTTTTTTTTTTTCACTTACACATTTTTATGTTTATTTCACAGTACACACGGACAAACAACACTAATCTCTCCCTCCCTCTCTCTCTCTCTCTCTCTCTCTCTCTTTCCCCCCCACCACCTACCCCTGCCTCACCTTTCTCTCCACCATCATCCTCTCCTTCTTCACCCAACCCACCCCTCCACCACACTTCTCATATTTCAAGTCTTGGACGCCCAATACTTATCCTGTCCTCCTTAACAGAACTTGGGCCGTCAGCTTTGCCTATAAATTCAGAATTGCTTTGGTACGTTCCTAGTCCTCTGCTCGCTCTCTCTCTCTCTCTCTCTCTCTCTCTCTCTCTCTCTCTCTCTCTCTCTCTCTCTCTCTCTCTCTCTCTCAACATGAGAACTCTCCCACTTTTTTTCACATTTCTTTGGTGAACTTCATGAGTCTTATATTTTCGACAGACGTCTTATATTTTCCACAGGAGTTAATCTTAGTGTGAACATTGTCTCGTTAAGTCAGGATAGCTTTAATTGGACCCCATTATAGCCATGCATTTCTCTGCTTTGGGGCATAAAAACTGGAGCATCATAAAATAAGGCCCAGACTTAAATCTCCTACATTCTGATTATTCAACCCTGTAATGCTACCTTTAGGTGCTTGGGATCTGTCAAGAGTCACCATATGCTGTCCATTCTTTTTATATGCTCCCTGTACACTAACCTGAGGCTCAACAATGCAATATTTCTCTACACCCTCATTTTTCTCTAATTATTTTCACACAGTCGACTACATGCTTCAACTAGTTATCTACATGCTGTCTGCACTCTGTCACTATTCCCTCACTAATCTTCAGCTGGTCATCTACATGTTTCAGCTGGTCATCTAGAAGTTGTCTGAACTCCATCACATAATTGCTTACCTTACATTTCTGCTGCCATAGCTCAGCATATACTGCCTCCTTCAGTTGTTCCTGTTCTTCCTTCATTTCCCCCCAAAAGCATCTAGCTGTCCTTGGATCCTCAGTTGTAACTCCCCCTGTTGCTCCTGTAATGCCTCTTGCAGATGTTCATATCGTTCTTTTTGTTCTTCGTGTTGTGCCTCTAGTTGTTCACTCTGTGCTTGCAACTATTCTTTGATTTCTTTATTTTGTGCCCGTAGTTGTCTTTGAGTTCTTTCTGTCAGTCATTCTGTGCCTGTAATTGTTCTTTGAGTTCTTTATTTTGTGCCTGTAACTGTCCTTTAAGTCCTCTCTGTCCTTCGTTCTGTACCTGTGATTGTGCTTGTAACAGCTTTATAATTGCACCCAGTGATGCCTCCTCCTTCCTAGCTTGGCCTCTTGTCTGTACACATTCTGCATCCGTGTTGAAGGTTAGACACACTGTAGCCCTTAACAATCCACATTCCTGACACCACTGTTACATCCATGTCAAACACTGCCACAGGCTCCAACAGCAGTAGTTCAGCATAGGAAGGACGTTGCCCAGTGAGTTGTTCTCCTTATGGTCAGCCTTAAGGTGTACAGCACACAAGATCGGCTGACCCGAAAATAAACATTGGTTTCATAACCCCTCAGTGGCCACCGGTGTCGAATGACGTTTAGCCAATAAATGGCTGCTGGCGCCGTTTGAGTGCAGCCTGTAAAAAACTGAAAATTTTTCAGAAGTAAACGATCATTCTGAACGTCTTCAGACTGACCTACACTACACTCCCATACATCCCATCAAGCAGTTCAGAGCCTGCTGCTGTGATGAGTGGATATTCGATTTTTTGCTCCTGGCCATGCCTAAACAAGCACAACTACACCCATTATCTCAACCCAGGCAGAAAATATCATCTTTGTCCTCTCTTGCAAAACACACACAGCCACCTGTTTACATTATGAATTACTACAGGCAGAAACCAAAAAGACATGATGATAATAAGTGAAAAATAAATTTTTATTTTGGTATCTTTACCTATTTGCTCAGATTTGTTGTTGGTTTGGATCATTTGATGCAGTGCAACTTGTAGAAGACTATGAGAACTTTTGGGAAGTGAACGAACATCTGGGACATGAGACTGACCTTCACGTCACACTCTCACACCTCATCTATCAATTCACCACCTGCTGCCATGACGAGTGGATGTACAATTTTTTCACTCATGGCCATGCCTAAACACACATAGTTATACCCATTATCTCGACTCAGACAGAAAATATCATCTTTCTCCTCCCTTGAAAAACACACAACCATCCTGTTTACGATTATAAATGAACACAGGCATAAAAAAAAAAAAAAAAAATGAAATAATAGTTAATTTTTGTTTGGTATCTTTACCTATTTGCTCAGGTTTGTTGCACTGTTTTGAATCATTTTACACATTCTTTGACTTTTATAAGCATAAGGGGAAAATTTTCTGTGATCACGTGATGCTTTTGTGGGTGAAAAGAACTTCCTTCCCTTCCTGCTAATCAGCTCGTGCGAGGTGTGAATGGCAGGTCGTCTTACAATTCTGACTGTGTAAAGCATTGGAAAACATCCAGCTGTACCCTTTTTCCATACTCAGGTAGAAAATATCATACTCTCTCACACTCGCGAGAGACAGACAGCAATGTATATTGCGAAAATAAGAAGGTAAAATGATAGAGAAAGGTGAATGTGATATTATGGAAAAAATACGTTTTTCCCCCATCTGTAAACATATTTATTTCTGTTTTGTCTCTGTATTCGTAATAATCAGACTTATTCATAGTTTTGAAATTGCATTACGATTCTATTTTTAGCCACGCACGTGGTGTGGGAGTGGCAAGTTGCAACTCGACTCCCCAATTCCTAATTGGATCTGAGCCCCCTCTTTCATCTCCCGCGGGAGAGCCTAGCCTCAGGGGACGGGCAGTTTATCTCATTTAGGACTAAAAATTCAACCCGTTCACTCCCTTTTCCAAGCATGGTCACAACGATAACATAAAAAATAACTTGACACTACCATAAACATATTTGATATCAAAAAGGTGAAAAAATATTCATAAATTCTTTTTTTTTTTTAGACAATCCTAACATATTATGTACTGAAATCATTTGATATCATCATGTCTAATATATTCACAACATTTCAGCACCATTCACATTCTCTGAGGGGTTAAAAAAAAATGATAACACATGCAAAGGTGCAGTGTGGCAGCACCTCTCAGCAGCGGATATCGGTTGCCAATATTTCTGAAACTTTCTCGCTCCATTGCAAGCCACAGAATGGGTCTGGGAAGCTGGGATTTGCAATGTTAGGTACGTCTGAACTTTGTCTTCAATATGGGAAGAAAAAAAAAATTAACATCAGAAAATGGCCCTGGTGTCGGTCAGGGGTGTGCGTAAAATTCCAGGCCCACGGCCATGGAGGAGTTAAAATTCATTGTCTTTATTTTCCAGATAATTACACTTAATGCTTTCCAACTTCACTTCTTTACTCTCACAAGCACTGGAATTATACAGACTTTACGAAATGCAATTATACTTAATGCTTGACAAACTTCACTAATTTCACAAGTACCGATAATGTACAAACTTCAGTAACACTTCACTGACAACAACACTTCACTGTTTTCAAGGTACTGAAAATATACAAACTTCACTGACAGCACTACTCTCAAAATGAACTGAAAACTGACTGAACATGCTCTTATCTAGTCTCTTCCCCATCCTTACATGAGGCCTTGCATGCCACAAGGGATAAAGCGCCATACCTGCTGAAACCTGTTTTTTTTTTTTTTTTTTTTCCAACAGCTGCCCCCTCAAACATTACCCTACAACTGCATGAAGTCGCTTGCTCAATTCCAGTTAGTGCAGTAGAATGAAAGTCTGATGTGAGAAGTGTGCTACAAGTGACCTTGTTGAAACTTGGTGTGGGGTGTAGGTTCTGTTGTGTGCCAAAAAGGGTAAACTCCATTCTTGTCACCCCACAGCCGTGACCAGCCAGCCAATCAGACCGTGTTATGTCACCCTCTCACAGCAATTAGAGCTGCCGATTTTCTCAAGGGTGGCACCTTACCTGCTCAGTCTTAGTGTCACCTCTGATGAGTGCAAAGCACCCCAATGCCTTGTCTTGGGTGGCACTTTGCACTTTACCATTTTCTTCCATATTGTCCTTAAAAACAACTTACCTTTATCATAATATTGGACGAATATGAAACTTTATTGGTTTGAATAAGAAAAACAAAACAAAAATTGTTGCAAAACTCTCACAATGTCCGGCAAGACACCAACAAAAAATATTTTTCTGTTGATGACGTAATATTATTGTACCAAATATCTTAGATATTGCCCAAACAATCACATTAATGCACCTTATGTCTAAATTTTAGAAACTAAAACTAATAAATAACATTTATATGAATTTTATTTATGTTGCCGGACTTTGAAGGCGATTTGTTGAAAATCGTAAATATGTCACTAAGCCTCTTGTGTCTTGCAGGGTCTCATATTTTGTTTTACATTACTCTAGAAACTTCTACATTTCTCCACAGTTCTGGTGTATTGCAGAGAGAGAGAGAGAGAGAGAGAGAGAGAGAGAGAGAGAGAGCATGGTTACAACAGTTACCAACTCGGAGATATCCAAAACATACCAAAGTTTTCTTACTCTGCACAACACCGTAAATTATTTAGCATACAAACTTAAATGACAGTTTAACAAGCAATTGTATAATTAAAACATTGTACGGAAAAGAAGAGTACAAAAATTAATGCATTACTTACGAAACAACTACGCCCACAAGCAGCAGGCAGACTGGCAACACTGACTCATACCAGAATTACCATAAACATCGGCGATCAGTGGGAAACTTCGAGACTACCTAACCACGAAATTCCTCTACTTAACAATATTTTTTTTGTAACCTTTTACTGAAAAGTACTAAAATATTAACGTAATGGAACAGCGGAATAGGTGACCAGCAAAAGCAGTTAGAGCACAAATTACTGATACGTTTTAAATTCTGCTAGACCAATATTTTGAGACTACAGGCTCTGTCAAAATGAATCTTGCTCATTTCCAGGTTGACGTGCATGCAGACGACTGTGAAAAGCTTGTTTTGTGGACTCATTCTTTTACAGATCGTCAGAATAGATATTACGTAGTGCATAGTCATTCCTCTTCTGCTTCTCCAGTAACATTTCCTTGTTTGCTTCTAACATTCATGTTTTTTTTTTCTTTTTTTCTAGTCGGATTTACCAAGTGGTGTGGCGGGTGTGGGTCAGCTTTCCTCCTTTTTATCCTTTTCTCTTACACATTGGTTAGATCTTAGTAGTATTGTCATTTTCTCCAGCAGATAACCTCGCTATGGGCCAAAAGACCTCCTATTATAAAAATTATGGACTTCCAATGTTCTCTCTCTCTCTCTCTCTCTCTCTCTCTCTCTCTCTCTCACGCACCCACACGCACACCAGCCCACCCCTTTGCCACATCTCTCAGATTTCATCCCTTTCCTCACATTCGATGACCTCTTCACTCTCTCGCATTCTCTATCCAGCCTTCATCCCTTTGCCCCAAATCCTATCCTTACCTCTTCTTTCTATCGCCGTCACTGTCCAAGCCTCAAATTCATCCCCTAACCCCTATCCTCACCTCACTTCCCCATCGCTCCCTCTCTGTCCAACCACCATCTCATTCCCCTAACCCAGTGATTCCCAGCCAGGGTTTCGCGGAACCCTAGGGGTTCGCACACTATCAACAGGGGTTCTGCAAGAAATCCTGCAATAAATAAGTAAAAATAAAGAAATGAAATAAATGAACTGAAGTACAGGTTTAAAAGTATCAGGCTCATAACCAATATATATATATATATATATATATATATATATATATATATATATGTTATATATATATATATATATATATATATATATAAACTGTAGGTGGGGGTTCCCTGGGATATGAAAAATTGTTTCAGGGGCTCCCCCAAAATGTAGGCTAATGGCTGGGAATCACTGTCCTAACTCTTATCCTAACCTCATACTCTCTCGCTCTCTCTCCTCTAGCCTTCATCTATTTCCCCTAATCCCTATCCTAACTCCCTCTCCACTCCCATAGCCTCACCCACTCTCCTCGACTCTCTCATCATCTCCTCTCCTCACCTCTCTGTCTTCACTCTTCTTTCATCACCCATCTCTCATCTTACCCATCTCATCATCCTCTCTCACCCTTTTCTACTATCTCCTGCTCTCTAGCTTTGCTTCCACTCCCCCATCTCCTCACTCCATTCCTCCTTTGCTCCTATCCTTTTTCATGTTTCTCCTTTTTCTCTTTTCTTTTCTTTTTCTTTACTCTCTTTTGTCTTCATTCTCTGCCCGGCTTATCCATCTTCTTTTTCCTCATCACCCCTCTCTCTCACCTCTCCCCCATCCCTTAACCTCCCCAACTTTCACTCCTTCTCCCACTCGCCTCTCTCTCTCTCTCTCTCTCTCTCTCTCTCTCTCTCTCTCTCTCTCTCTCTCACCTCTAACCCTACTTCCACTCACCCTTCTCTTCTTTTTCTCATCTCTGTTTCGTTGCTCTAACTCATGTCTGTCTGGTCCTCTCTCCTTACCCTAATCTCTCCTCCATCTACCATTTCTTCTCCTTCTCTCTCATCCATCTAGCCCCATTTATTCACTCTATCCCGCACACCTCTTTCTCCTCTCCTCTGTTCTTTTCCCCTTCATTATTTTGCTCTCTTGTCTCCTCAGCAATCTATCTTATCCCCCTCTTTTAACCTTTCAACGTCCTAACCCTCGATTCCTTAAACTTCGCCCTCTTCTTCTCCAACCTTTTCTCCTATCTATTTCTTCTTCAGCCTTTTCTCCTTTTTTCATCTCTCTCTCTCTCTCTCTCTCTCTCTCTCTCTCTCTCTCTCTCTCTCTCTCTCTCTCTCTCTCTCTCTCTCTCCCACCTACCCCTACCTCACCTTTCTCTTCACCATCCTCCTCTCCTTCTTCACCCAACCCACCCCTCCACTACACTTTTCATATTTCAAGTCTTGGACGCCCAATACTTATCCTGTCCTCCTTAACAGAACTTGGGCCGTCAGCTTTGCCTCGTAAATTCAGAATTGCTTTGGTACGTTCCTAGTCCTCTGCTCTCTCTCTCTCTCTCTCTCTCTCTCTCTCTCTCAACATGAGAACTCTCCCACTTTTTTTCACATTTCTTTGGTGAACTTCATGAGTCTTATATTTTCGACAGACGTCTTATATTTTCCACAGGAGTTAATCTTAGTGTGAACATTGTCTCGTTAAGTCAGGATAGCTTTAACTGGGCCCTCGCTACTATGTGTTCTCTCTTCCCTCTTCTCGCACCTCATCTCTCACATTATTTTCCGTAATTGGCTTCGTAAACAATTAGTGTATTAATTAGGCCTCCTGAATGGTTTTGTTATTGTTAAACTATTAATTGCATCCCTGTTCGCCAACAAATCCAAGCACTAACATCGTCTCGCAACGTGAGGGTTACTTTTGTAGGATCCATATATCCTGTTTTCTCTCTCCCTGTTTCCTCCCTCGAATTATCTACTGTTTCGGATCTGATAGGCTGCTCAGTATTTTATTTGTGTTTACCGCTGTTAAGGAGTACAGGACTAGATCACTGAACTGTGATGATACATAAAACAAGCTCAGTGCTTTCCTATTCACTTTCATGGTTCTCCCTCCTCTTTTCTTTAACTTCATTAATTACTATTCGTAGATTAGTTGGTATTAGTTTGTGTGTGTGTGTGTGTGTGTGTGTGTGTGTGTGTGTGTGTGTGTGTGTGTGTGTGTGTGTGTGTGTGTGTGTGTGTCCTTAACAGATAAACTTATCTCTATATTATATAATCCCTTTCGTAGGTTTCCCGCCGTCTGTTCTCTCTTCCTTCTCTACTCACATCACGTTACCTAATGGACTTCATGAATGATTACTTTATTGCTAAATTATTGTGTGCTTCTGTATGAGCTAACATATTCAGAAAGCTAACATTACTTAGCAAAGTCTTGACTGCTTTTACTTGTCTCCCGCCTTTAATTCTATCTCCCTACTTCTCCCTTTACCTTTCTTGTACTACTTAATACTTTGAGCCAGCTGATTTCAAGTGATTTATTTTGTGTTTGTAAGATTCCGACCCATTTCGACACTTTAGTGCTAATTGTTATCATCATCGTGAAATGGATAATTGTTGTGCGGTGTACTCGTATGTACACGTAAAGCAGTACCTTAACAGTTCAGTTATATTTTTTTAGCATTCTCTATTCCTTAATATAAATTCACACTAATATTCTCCAAGATTGCCATTCTGCAAATTCTTTCTACCTATCTATTGCCAGACTCCTTAATCCTGTAAGAGGTAACCACAAACAAATCGTCTGCAAGTCGCCCTGTCCCTCACCATTTCACTGCCTCCCCCCAGTTCACAGCTCCACTCTGTCATATACCACTACACCCCATCCCTGCATCTCATCCTCGGCCTCCCCCTCCCTCTCCCCCCTCCACCTCACTCACACTCTCTTCGTTAGTCTCTCGCTCTCCATCCTCTCCACATAGCCAAACCACCGCAATCCTTTCTGTCCTTTAATTAAATTAAGGTGATTAAAATCGTTTGGTGTAGCAAGGTCATGGCAAAAATTAGATCACCGGACTAAAAAGGTTAAGAATAACTCAGTTTTTAACCACTCCCTGGATTCAGAAAATTTTATTCAGAGATGAGAAATAGAATCTTTTAACTCATTCATTGCAAGACGTCTCCCAAAAGCAAAGCGAAATCGCTTAAAGACTGCAAGAAAAACAGTTCTCTGAATCAAGATGCTTAAGTGAAGAATATATTCGTAAAATCACGATTTAATAAATACATTATTTTGTGTGTGCATTCAGCCTGCTAGACAAGGCAGATGGTTCTTTGGGCCCAGGAAACAATTTACCACATTTTAGAAGTGACCAATACAGCTTCCTATACAACTTCCTGGCAGCCTGGTGGTCTAGTGGCTTAAGGCAATCCACCCAGATGTGGATCAGAAGAGTCTGCAGCCGGGCGGTGGCTGATGTTTATTGCTCACATTCAAGGAAAAAAGCTGGTTACTCACGCCTTCAGTGTCTGCACCCTCTAGGCTAGTCCCTTGCCTATATGCTCCTGATTAGAAAATAAAGATCTGAGTAACAGATAAATATAGACAGATAGTTTGGACAAAGTTACTGAACGACCAGTTCGAAATGCCTGCTGGTTTATGACCAGCATGACTTGTTATGCGTCACAGTATTTTGTCAACACTAAGTTGAATAAAATCGGTAAGTTATAGTTAACTGTATCATATCATCTTAGTGAAGGTATTATTCCTTTGACTCGTACGGCGTTATGTAGGCTTATTCTTGCTAGCTATAAAGGATTGTATTTACCATAAAACACACTTTTGAAACTTGAGGGTTATGATAAAGCATTCATTAACCTCTTCACAAGCAAGATGCTCTCTCTCAGGCTTAACAAACCTGCCAAACAGTAGTAAACATAAAATATCATTAGACGCCATCTTATTGGAGAAACTAAATCGCGTAACTAGGATTATAAGAATCACAGGCTATCCAGTTTGGCCGTCACCTGCCAAGATTTATTCCTTTCACTTAAATTGTCTCAGTTTAAATGCAAATTTCTTTGCAAACTTCTCATTATCAGCGCAGTCGTTTATCGTGTGTGTGTGTGTGTGTGTGTGTGTGTGTGTGTGTGTGTGTGTGTGTTTACCTAATTGTTCTTACCTAATTGTATCCTCACAGGAATGAACCAAGCTCGTACTGTCCAGTGTATTAAACTATTTTTTATCATACATATACTTAAATTTATGAATAGCTTTGGCACACACTATTTCATTCGGTAGTGCATGCCACTGGTCAATTGCCCTATTCGGGAAACTGAATTTCCTGATGTCTTTATCGCCTCTCTTTTTATGTAGTTTTTTTTGTAGTGTCCTTTGTCTGATGCTTCCCCATAGGTTATATTTTCATTTACGTCTATTTTCTCTTTCCCTGAGAGAGAGAGAGAGAGAGAGAGAGAGAGAGAGAGAGAGAGAGAGAGAGAGAGAGAGAGAGAGAGAGAGAGAGAGAGAGAGAGAGAGAGAGAGAGAGAGAGAGAGAGAGAGAGAGAGAGAGAGAGAGAGAGTGTGTGTGTGTTTGTGTGTGTGTGTGTGTGTGTGTGTGTGTGTGTGTGTGTGTGTGTGTGTGCGTGTCCTTGGCTAATGCTTCTGCACTAACCTATAATAAAACTGTCACAGTTTATTTTAGTTTTTGGTATTTCCAGACGTTTCTTTCTAGCCAGTAAAGAACTCTACTATGCTCTTTTTGTCATGGTGGTCTTTATTATCATCACCAAATGGCATTTTGCGGGTGCTCCCTGCATTAACTTTTGTTCATCAAGTGACACTATTTACGGTAACAGAAAGTGCTTCTCAGTCAGAATGAAAGCTGATTTTTTTTTTTTTCACTTACACATTTTTATGTTTATTTCACAGTACACACGGACAAACAACACTAATCTCTCCCTCCCTCTCTCTCTCTCTCTCTCTCTCTTTCCCCCCCCCCACCTACCCCTGCCTCACCTTTCTCTCCACCATCATCCTCTCCTTCTTCACCCAACCCACCCCTCCACCACACTTCTCATATTTCAAGTCTTGGACGCCCAATACTTATCCTGTCCTCCTTAACAGAACTTGGGCCGTCAGCTTTGCCTATAAATTCAGAATTGCTTTGGTACGTTCCTAGTCCTCTGCTCGCTCTCTCTCTCTCTCTCTCTCTCTCTCTCTCTCTCTCAACATGAGAACTCTCCCACTTTTTTTCACATTTCTTTGGTGAACTTCATGAGTCTTATATTTTCGACAGACGTCTTATATTTTCCACAGGAGTTAATCTTAGTGTGAACATTGTCTCGTTAAGTCAGGATAGCTTTAACTGGGCCCTCGCTACTATGTGTTCTCTCTTCCCTCTTCTCGCACCTCATCTCTCACATTATTTTCCGTAATTGGCTTCGTAAACAATTAGTGTATTAATTAGGCCTCCTGAATGGTTTTGTTATTGTTAAACTATTTATTGCATCCCTGTTCGCCAACAAATCCAAGCACTAACATCGTCTCGCAACGTGAGGGTTACTTTTGTAGGATCCATATATCCTGTTTTCTCTCTCCCTGTTTCCTCCCTCGAATTATCTACTGTTTCGGATCTGATAGGCTGCTCAGTATTTTATTTGTGTTTACCGCTGTTAAGGAGTACAGGACTAGATCACTGAACTGTGATGATACATAAAACAAGCTCAGTGCTTTCCTATTCACTTTCATGGTTCTCCCTCCTCTTTTCTTTAACTTCATTAATTACTATTCGTAGATTAGTTGGTATTAGTTTGTGTGTGTGTGTGTGTGTGTGTGTGTGTGTGTGTGTGTGTGTGTGTGTGTGTGTGTGTGTGTGTGTGTGTGTGTCCTTAACAGATAAACTTATCTCTATATTATATAATCCCTTTCGTAGGTTTCCCGCCGTCTGTTCTCTCTTCCTTCTCTACTCACATCACGTTACCTAATGGACTTCATGAATGATTACTTTATTGCTAAATTATTGTGTGCTTCTGTATGAGCTAACATATTCAGAAAGCTAACATTACTTAGCAAAGTCTTGACTGCTTTTACTTGTCTCCCGCCTTTAATTCTATCTCCTTACTTCTCCCTTTACCTTTCTTGTACTACTTAATACTTTGAGCCAGCTGATTTCAAGTGATTTATTTTGTGTTTGTAAGATTCCGACCCATTTCGACACTTTAGTGCTAATTGTTATCATCATCGTGAAATGGATAATTGTTGTGCGGTGTACTCGTATGTACACGTAAAGCAGTACCTTAACAGTTCAGTTATATTTTTTTAGCATTCTCTATTCCTTAATATAAATTCACACTAATATTCTCCAAGATTTCCATTCTGCAAATTCTTTCTACCTATCTATTGCCAGACTCCTTAATCCTGTAAGAGGTAACCACAAACAAATCGTCTGCAAGTCGCCCTGTC
Organism: Coenobita brevimanus; assembly: GCF_032717465.1. Taxonomy (NCBI): domain Eukaryota; kingdom Metazoa; phylum Arthropoda; class Malacostraca; order Decapoda; family Coenobitidae; genus Coenobita; species Coenobita brevimanus. Next base: position 12,315,844 of record NC_136983.1, on the reverse strand, counting down.
CCTCACCATTTCACTGCCTCCCCCCAGTTCACAGCTCCACTCTGTCATATACCACTACACCCCATCCCTGCATCTCATCCTCGGCCTCCCCCTCCCTCTCCCCCCTCCACCTCACTCACACTCTCTTCGTTAGTCTCTCGCTCTCCATCCTCTCCACATAGCCAAACCACCGCAATCATTTCTGTCCTTTAATTAAATTAAGGTGATTAAAATCGTTTGGTGTAGCAAGGTCATGGCAAAAATTAGATCACCGGACTAAAAAGGTTAAGAATAACTCAGTTTTTAACCACTCCCTGGATTCAGAAAATTTTATTCAGAGATGAGAAATAGAATCTTTTAACTCATTCATTGCAAGACGTCTCCCAAAAGCAAAGCGAAATCGCTTAAAGACTGCAAGAAAAACAGTTCTCTGAATCAAGATGCTTTAGTGAAGAATATATTCGTAAAATCACGATTTAATAAATACATTATTTTGTGTGTGCATTCAGCCTGCTAGACAAGGCAGATGGTTCTTTGGGCCCAGGAAACAATTTACCACATTTTAGAAGTGACCAATACAGCTTCCTATACAACTTCCTGGCAGCCTGGTGGTCTAGTGGCTTAAGGCAATCCACCCAGATGTGGATCAGAAGAGTCTGCAGCCGGGCGGTGGCTGATGTTTATTGCTCACATTCAAGGAAAAAAGCTGGTTACTCACGCCTTCAGTGTCTGCACCCTCTAGGCTAGTCCCTTGCCTATATGCTCCTGATTAGAAAATAAAGATCTGAGTAACAGATAAATATAGACAGATAGTTTGGACAAAGTTACTGAACGACCAGTTCGAAATGCCTGCTGGTTTATGACCAGCATGACTTGTTATGCGTCACAGTATTTTGTCAACACTAAGTTGAATAAAATCGGTAAGTTATAGTTAACTGTATCATATCATCTTAGTGAAGGTATTATTCCTTTGACTCGTACGGCGTTATGTAGGCTTATTCTTGCTAGCTATAAAGGATTGTATTTACCTTAACACAGACTTTTGAAACTTGAGGGTTATGATAAAGCATTCTTTAATCTTATCACAAATAAGATGCTCTCTCTCAGGCTTAACAAACCTGCCAAACAGTAGTAAACATAAAATATCATTAGACGCCATCTTATTGGAGAAACTAAATCGCGTAACTAGGATTATAAGAATCACAGGCTATCCAGTTTGGCCGTCACCTGCCAAGATTTATTCCTTTCACTTAAATTGTCTCAGTTTAAATGCAAATTTCTTTGCAAACTTCTCATTATCAGCGCAGTCGTTTATCGTGTGTGTGTGTGTGTGTGTGTGTGTGTGTGTGTGTGTGTGTGTGTGTGTGTGTGTGTGTGTGTGTGTGTGTGTGTTTACCTAATTGTTCTTACCTAATTGTATCCTCACAGGAATGAACCAAGCTCGTACTATCCAGTGTATTAAATTATTTTTATCATACATATACCTAAATTTATGAATAGCTTTGGAACACACTATTTCATTCGGTAGTGCATGCCACTGGTCAATTGCCATTTTCGGGAAACTGAATTTCCTTGTGTCTTTATCGCCTCTCTTTTTATGTAGTTTTTTGTAGTGTCCTTTGTCTGATGCTTCCCCATAGGTTATATTTTCATTTACGTCTATTTTCTCTTTCCCTGAGAGAGAGAGAGAGAGAGAGAGAGAGAGAGAGAGAGAGAGAGAGAGAGAGAGAGAGAGAGAGAGAGAGAGAGAGAGAGAGAGAGAGAGAGAGAGAGAGAGAGAGAGAGAGAGAGAGAGAGAGAGAGAGAGTGTGTGTGTTTGTGTGTGTGTGTGTGTGTGTGTGTGTGTGTGTGTGTGTGTGTGCGTGTCCTTGGCTAATGCTTCTGCACTAACCTATAATAAAACTGTCACAGTTTATTTTAGTTTTTGGTATTTCCAGACGTTTCTTTCTAGCCAGTAAAGAACTCTACTATGCTCTTTTTGTCATGGTGGTCTTTATTATCATCACCAAATGGCATTTTGCGGGTGCTCCCTGCATTAACTTTTGTTCATCAAGTGACACTATTTACGGTAACAGAAAGTGCTTCTCAGTCAGAATGAAAGCTGATTTTTTTTTTTTTCACTTACACATTTTTATGTTTATTTCACAGTACACACGGACAAACAACACTAATCTCTCCCTCCCTCTCTCTCTCTCTCTCTCTCTCTCTCTCTCTCTCTCCCCCCTCCCCCACCTACCCCTGCCTCACCTTTCTCTCCACCATCATCCTCTCCTTCTTCACCCAACCCACCCCTCCACCAGACTTCTCATATTTCAAGTCTTGGACGCCCAATACTTATCCTGTCCTCCTTAACAGAACTTGGGCCGTCAGCTTTGCCTATAAATTCAGAATTGCTTTGGTACGTTCCTAGTCCTCTGCTCGCTCTCTCTCTCTCTCTCTCTCTCTCTCTCTCTCTCTCTCTCTCTCAACATGAGAACTCTCCCACTTTTTTTCACATTTCTTTGGTGAACTTCATGAGTCTTATATTTTCGACAGACGTCTTATAATTTCCACAGGAGTTAATCTTAGTGTGAACATTGTCTCGTTAAGTCAGGATAGCTTTAACTGGGCCCTCGCTACTATGTGTTCTCTCTTCCCTCTTCTCGCACCTCATCTCTCACATTATTTTCCGTAATTGGCTTCGTAAACAATTAGTGTATTAATTAGGCCTCCTGAATGGTTTTGTTATTGTTAAACTATTTATTGCATCCCTGTTCGCCAACAAATCCAAGCACTAACATCGTCTCGCAACGTGAGGGTTACTTTTGTAGGATCCTCATATCCTGTTTTCTCTCTCCCTGTTTCCTCCCTCGAATTATCTACTGTTTCGGATATGATAGGCTGCTCAGTATTTTATTTGTGTTTACCGCAGTTAAGGAGTACAGGACTAGATCATCAACTGTGATGATGCATAAAACAAGCTCAGTGCTTTCCTATTCACTTTCATGGTTAGCCCTCCTCTTTTCTTTAACTTGATTAATTACTATTCGTAGATTAGTTGGCATTAGTTTGTGTGTGTGTGTGTGTGTGTGTGTGTGTGTGTGTGTGTGTGTGTGTCCTTAACAGATAAACTTATCTCTATATCATACAATCCCTTTCGTAGGTTTTTCGCCGTCTGTTCTCTCTTCCTTCTCTACTCACATCACGTTACCTAATGGACTTCATGAATGATTACTTTATTGCTAAATTATTGTGTGCTTCTGTATGAGCTAACATATTGAGAAAGCTAACATTACTTAGCAAAGTCTTGACTGGTTTTATTTGTCTCCCGCCTTTAATTTTATCTCCCTACTTCTCCCTTTACCATTCTTGTACTACTTAATACTTTGAGCCAGCTGATTTCAAGTGATTTGTTTTGTGTTTGTAAGATTCCTGACCCATTTCGACACTTTAGTGCCAATTGTTATCATCATCGTGAAATGGATAATTGTTGTGCGGTGTACTCGTATGTACACTTAAAGCAGTACCGTAACAGTTCAGTTATATTTTTTTATCATTCTCTATTCCTTAATATAAATTCACACTAATATTCTCCAAGATTGCCATTCTGCAAATTCTTTCTACCTATCTATTGCCAGACTCCTTAATCCTGTAAGAGGTGACCACAAACAAATCGTCTGCAAGTCGCCCTGTCCCTCACCATTTCACTGCCTCCCCCCAGTTCACACACACCCTCTGTCATATACCACTACACCCCATCCCTCCATCTCATCCTCGGCCTCCTTCTCCCTCTCCCCCGTCCACCTCACTCACACTCTCATCGTTGGTCTCTCGCTCTCCATCTTCCCCACATAGCCAAACCACCGTCATCCTTTCTGTCCTTTAATTAAATTAAGGTGATTAAAATCGTTTGGTGGTAGCAAGGTCATGACAAAAATTAGATCACCGGACTAAAAAGGTTAAGAATAACTCAGTTTTTAACCACTCCCTGGATTCAGAAAATTTTATTCAGAGATTAGAAATAGAATCTTTTAACTCATTCATTACAAGACCTCTCCCAAAAGCAAAGCGAAATCGCTTAAAGACTGCAAGAAAAACAGTTCTCTGAATCAAGATGCTTAAGTGAAGAATATATTCTTAAAATCACGATTTTATAAATACATTATTTTGTGTGTGCATTCAGCCTACTAGACAAGGCAGATGGTTCTTTGGGCCCAGGAAACAATTTACCACATTTTAGAAGTGACCAATACAACTCCCCACACAACTTCCTGGCAGCCTGGTGGTCTAGTGGATTAAGGCAATCCACCCAGATGTGGATCAGAAGAGTCTGCAGCCGGAGGGTGGCTGATGTTTATTGCTCACATTCAGGGAAAAATAGCTGGTTACTCACGCCTTCAGTGTCTGCACCCTCTAGCCTAGTCCCTTGCGTATATGCTCCTGATTAGAAAATAAAGATCTGAGTAACAGATAAATATAGACAGATACTTTGGACAAAGTTACTGAACGACCAGTTCGAAATGCCTGCTGGTTTATGACCAGCTTGACTGGCCATGGGTCACAGTATTTTGTCAACACTGAGTTGAATAAAATCGGTAAGTTATAGTTAACTATATAAGATCATCATCTTAGTGAAGGTATTATCCCTTTGACTCGTACGGCGTTATGTAGGCTTATTCTTGCTAGTTATAAAGGATTGTATTTACCTTAAAACAGACTTTTGAAACTTGAGGGTTATGATAAAGCATTCATTAACCTCTTCACAAGCAAGATGCTCTCTCTCAGGCTTAACAAACCTGTCAAGTAGTAGTAAACATAAAATATCATTAGACGCCATCTTATTGGAGAAACTAAATCGCGTAACTAGGATTATAAGAATCACAGGCTATCCAGTTTGGTCGTCACCTGCCAAGATTTATTCCTTTCACTTAAATTGTCTCAGTTTACATGCAATTTTTTTTGCAAACTTCTCATTATCAGCGCAGTCGTTTATCGTGTGTGTGTGTGTGTGTGTGTGTGTGTGTGTGTGTGTGTGTTTACCTAATTGTTCTTACCTAATTGTATCCTCACAGGAATGAACCAAGCTCGTACTGTCCAGTGTATTAAATTATTTTTATCATACATATACTTAAATTTATGAATAGCTTTGGCACACACTATTTCATTCGGTAGTGCATGCCACTGGTCAGTTGCCCTATTCGGGAAACTGAATTTCCTGATGTCTTTATCGCCTCTCTTTTTATGTAGTTTTTTTTGTAGTGTCCTTTGTCTGATGCTTCCCCATAGGTTATATTTTCATTTACGTCTATTTTCTCTTTCCCTGAGAGAGAGAGAGAGAGAGAGAGAGAGAGAGAGAGAGAGAGAGAGAGAGAGAGAGAGGGAGAGAGAGAGAGAGAGAGAGAGAGAGAGAGAGAGTGTGTGTGTGTGTGTGTGTGTGTGTGTGTGTGTGTGTGTGTGTGTGTGTGTGTGTGTGTGTGTGTGTGTGTGTGTGTGTGTGTGTGTGTGTGTGTGTGTGTGTGTGTCCTTGGCTATTGCTTCTGCACTAACCTATAATAAAACTGTCACAGTTTATTTTAGTTTTTGGTATTTCCAGACGTTTCTTTCTAGCCAGTAAAGAACTCTACTATGTTCTTTTTGTCATGGTGGTCTTTATTATCATCACCAAATGGCATTTTGCGGGTGCTCCCTGCATTAACTTTTGTTCATCAAGTGACACTATTTACGGTAACAGAAAGTGCTTCTCAGTCAGAATGAAAGCTGATTTTTTTTTTTTCACTTACACATTTCTAAGTTTATTTCACAGTACACACGGACAAACAACACTAATCTTTCCCTCCCTCCCACCTCTCTCTCTCTCTCTCTCTCTCTCTCTCCCCCCCACACACCTACCCCTGCCTCACCTTTCTCTCCACCATCCTCCTCTCCTTCTTCACCCAACCCACCCCTCCACCACACTTTTCATATTTCAAGTCTTGGACGCCCAATACTTATCCGGTCCTCCTTAACAGAACTTGGGCCGTCAGCTTTGCCTCGTAAATTCAGAATTGCTTTGGTACGTTCCTAGTCCTCTGCTCTCTCTCTCTCTCTCTCTCAACATGAGAACTCTCCCACTTTTTTTCACATTACTTTGGTGAACTTCATGAGTCTTTTATTTTGCACAGGAGTTACTCTTAGTGTGAACATTGTCTCGTTAAGTCAGGATAGCTTATATTGGGCCCTCGCTATGTGTTCTCTCTTCCCGCTTCTCGCACCTCATCTCTCACATTACTTTCCGTAATTGGCTTTGTAAACAATTAGTGAATTGCTTAGGCCTCGTGAATGGTTTTGTTATTGTTAAACTATTAATTGCATCCCTGTTCGTCAACAAATCCAAGCGCTAACATCGTCTCGCAACGTGAGGGTTACTTTTGTAGGATCCTTATATCGTGTTTTCTCTCTCCCTGTTTCCTCCCTCGAATTATCTACTGTTTCGGATCCGATAGGCTGCTCAGTATTTTATTTGTGTTTACCGCTGTTAAGGAGTACAGGACTAGATCATTAACTGTGATGATACATAAAACAAGCTCAGTGCTTTCCTATTCACTTTCATGGTTCTCCCTCCTTTTTTCTTTAACTGCATTAATTACCCTCCGTAGATTAGGTGGTATTAGTTTGTGTGTGTGTGTGTGTGTGTGTGTGTGTGTGTGTGTGTGTGTGTGTGTGTGTGTGTGTCCTTAACAGATAAACTTATCTCTATATCATATAATCCCTTTCGTAGGTTTCTCGCCGTCTGTTCTCTCTTCCTATTTCTCTACTCACATCACGTTACCTAATGGACTTCATGAATGATTACTTTATTACTAAATTATTGTTTCCTTTTATGAGCTGACAAATTCAGAACGCTAAGATTACTTAGCAAAGTCTCGACTGCTTTTGTTGGTCTCCCTCCTTTAATTCTATCTCCCTACTTCTCCCTTTACCATTCTTGTACTACTTAATACTTTGAGCCAGCTGATTTTAAGTGATTCATTTTGTGTTTGTAAGATTTCGGACCCATTTGGACACTTTAGTGCCAATTGTTATCATCATCGTGAAATGGATAATTGTTGTGCGGTGTACTCGTATGTACTCGTAAAGCAGTACCGTAACAGTTCAGATATATTTTTTGATCATTCTCATTTCCTTAATATAAATTCACACTAATATTCTCAAAGATTGCCCATTCTGCAAATTATGTCTACTTATCTATTGCCAGACGCCTTAATCCTGTATGGGGTGACCACAAACAAATCGTCTGCACGTCGCCCTGTCCCTCCCCATTCCACTGCCTCCCCCCAGTTCACACCCCCCCTCTGTCATATACCTCTCCACCCAATCCCTCCGTCTCATCCTCGGCCTACCTCCCTCTCCCCCTTCCACATCACTCACACTCTTCGTTAGTCTCTCGCTCTCCATCCTCTCCACATAACCAAACCACCGCAGTCCTTTCGGTCCTTTCTTTAAACTAAGGTGATTAAAGTCGTTTGGTGCAAGGGCATGGCAAAAATTAGATCACCGGACTGAAAAGGTTAAGAATAGTTCAATTCTTAACCACTCCCTGCATTCAGAAAATTTTATTCAGAGATTAGAAATAGAATCTTTTAACTCATTCATTGCAAAACGTCTCCCAAGAGCAAAGCGAAATCGCTTAAAGACTGCAAGAAAAACAGTTCTCTGAATCAAGATGCTTAAGTGAAGAATGTACTCGTAAAATTACGATTTTATAAATACATTATTTTGTGTGTGCATTCAGCCTGCTAGACAAGGCAGATGGTTCTTTGGGCCCAGGAAACAATTTACCACATTTTAGAAGTGACCATACAACTTCCCATACAACTTCCTGGCAGCCTGGTGGTTTAGTGGCTTAAGGCAGTCCACCCAGATGTAGATGAGAAGAGTCTACAGCCGGGTGGTGGCTGAGGTTTATTGCTCACGTAATGTCATTCGGGGAAAAATAGCTGTTACTCACTCCTTCAGTGTCTGCACTCTGTAGCCTAGTCCCTTGCCTATATGCTCCTGATTAGAAAAGAAAGGTCTGAGTAACAAATAAATATAGATAGATAGTTTGGATACGAAGTTACTGAACGACCAGTTCGAAATGCCTGCTGGTTTATGACCAGCTTGACTGGCCATACGTCACAGTATTTTGTCAACACTGAGTTGAATAAAATCGGTAAGTTATAGTTACCTGCATAAGAGCATCATCCCAGTGAAGGTATTATCTCTTTGACTCGGACGGCGTTATGTAGGCTTATTCTTGCTAGCTATAAATGATTGCATTTACCTTAGAACAGACTTAAAACTTGAGGGCTATGATAAAGCATTCTTTAACCTCATCACAAGCAAGATGCTCTCTCTCAGGCTTAATAAACCTGTCAAGTAGCAGTAAACATAAATACTGGAGACACTACATCGCGTAAATAGGATTATAAGAAACACAGGCTATCCAGTTTGGTCGTCACCTGCCAAGATTTATTCCTTTCACTTAAATTGTCTCAATTTACATGCAATTTTTTTTGCAAACTTCTCATTATCAGCGCAGTCGTATATCGTGTGTGTGTGTGTGTGTGTGTGTGTGTGTGTGTGTGTGTGTGTGTGTGTGTGTGTGTGTGTGTGTGTGTGTGTGTGTGTGTGTGTGTGTGTGTGTGTGTGTGTGTGCTTACCTAATTGTATCTTCACAGGAATGAACCAAGCTCGTACTGTCCAGTGTATTAAACGATTATTATCATACATACACTTAAATTTATGAATAGCTTTGGCACACACTATTTCATTCGGTATATCATTACACTGATCAGTCGCCCTATTTGGGAAACTGAATTTCCTTACGTCTTTATCGCCTCTCTTTTTATGTAGTTTTTTGCAGTGTCCTCTTGCTGATGCTTGCCCATAGGTTATATTTTAATTTACGTCTATTTTCTCTTTCCCTGAGAGAGAGAGAGAGAGAGAGAGAGAGAGAGAGAGAGAGAGAGAGAGTGTCCTCGGCTATTGCTTCTGCACTATCCTGTAATAAAACTGACACCATTTATTTTGGTTTTTGGTACTTCCAGATGTTTCTTTTCAGCCAGTAAAGAACACTTCTATGCTCTTTTTTATGGTGGTCTTTATTAGCATTACCAAACGGCGTTTTGCGGGTGCTCCCTGCATTACCTTTAGTTCATCAAGTGACACTATTTGCGGTACCATGAAGTGCTTCTCAGTCAGAATGAAATCTGATTTTTTTGTTTGTTTGTTTCATTTAGACGTTTCTAAGTTTATTTTACAGTACTCACGGACAAACAACACTCATCTGTCTGTCTGTCTGTCTGTCTGCCTGTCTGTCTGTCTCTCTCTCTCAAGTATATCTATCTATCTATCTATATCCATCTTATCTATATCAATATTTCTCTATCCGTCTATATAACCATCTATCTATCTCTCTATCTATCTGTCTTTACCTGTATATCAATATCTACATCTACATGTATATCTATATATATTTATATATGCGTATATATATTAGTATGTATTTATCTATAATATATATATATATATATATATATATATATATATATATATATATATATATTCTTTCCAAGTATTTAGTACAGGCTAGCACAGGATTATTTGATTTAATGCAGCTAGGACTGAGTCGTGGCCATTAGGGGGTATAAAAATCTTCACCATTAACTCTGTCATGGTTGGAACAACTGCAACATTGAATTCCAGGTTATCCTAGACGATTTTATTCAGCTGGGAGTGAATCATATGAGTCGATAATGGTATGAGTATAATCAGATGCAACAATGCTAACCCATTCGTTACAGATGACCTCCTTTTGGCTTTAATCTTGCTGCTACCAGACCATTATATTTAACTTAGCAAAGGCCTGCAATGTGGGAAAAGTGTATTTACCCAAGGCATCCCATCGACGTATGGGTATGTTGCAACATTTTGTCACAGCTAGTCCCGTCGACGTACTGATAGGTTGCGCAATTGCAAGGTTCATATTTTGCACAATTTTAATAATTCGCTCATGATTTTTTGTACGTATACACGGGACACCTTCCTCTATTCCTCTGCAAGATGCCAGGCAGGGACAATGCTTTACACTGCATAACCTCTCCCCCTCTGCACGCCATTGTCTCAGCAATTCACCTGTTACCAGTGACCTCACCAATAAAGACATTCAGGGCCAGAGTGATTCCCCAAACGATGACAATGTGGAGGACAAAGTTTACGTAGCATTAGAGGAAGAAACAGTCAGAAATGATGATCAGATAATGTTGCCAAAAAAGGTCAGGTATGTTGATGAGTTAGTGAGTAAAACAATGCTTATAATGCCTATATTACTGTTTGAAAACCAATATACTCTCGTACTACATATAAATTTGTACCAAATAAATAAATAAATACCATTTATGAGTGGTGTGGAATAGTTACCCTCCCATAGAACTCGTTTTCTTTGGAGCCAGCCTGATAGAAAACCCAGTAAGGTAAGGAGGTACTGTTACCTGTATCGAGTATTTTAAACCTCAAGTGAGCGATTTCTCTATGAATTTTCGATGTTTCTCACCAAAAGCGGAGGTTTTAGGTAAAAAAAAAAAATCGAAAATAGCTCGGGATTGAGGGGTGTCGGAGGTGCGAAATAGCTCGGGATGTGATGGGTTAAGCTGTGTCTAACCCTTCCAGTTTAAAACAGTTCTGCCTAAACTGAATTATATTGCCTGTAGCCAACATGAATAAATAAAAAACTGCAAAGAAATTAAAAGAGTTGAGGGAGGCGGCAGAAGGGGCAAAGACCCACCTTTGTGGTATTTTCTGGCCTTTAACCTGCCCCATCCCAACCACTTTTCCACCACTGACTCTCCCCAGTCCCGACCATTTTTGGAACAAAATTTTTTGGCTCAAACCTCTGCTTTTGTTGAGAAACATTGAAAATTCATAGAGAAATCGCTCACCTGAGGTTTAAAATACTCGATCCAGGTACCAGTACCTCCTTACCTGACTGAGTTTTCTAACAGGCTGGCACCAAAGAATACAAGTTCTATGGGAGGGTAACTATTTCACACCACTCATAAACGGTATTTATTTATTTACTTGGTACGAATTTATATGTAGTACGAGAGTACTGTATATAGGTTTTCAAACAGTAATATAGGCATTATAAGCATTGTTTCACTCACTATTTCATCATCATACCTGACCTTTTTTTGCCACATTACCTGATCATCATTTCTGACTGTTTCTTCCTCTAATACTATGTAAACTTTGTCCTCCACATTGTCACTGATTGGGGAATCACTCTGGCCCTGAATTTCGTACCGTGGCATGACATGGCTTTACTGGCCAGGTCACTGATAACAGGTGAATTGCTGAGACAATGGCATGCAGGGGGGGGGAAGGAGGTCATGCTGGGCAAGGCATTGTCCCTGCCTGGCATCTTGTAGAGGAAGGTGTCCTGTGTATACATACCAAAAATCACTCGTGAAAATTGAAAATTGTGTAAATTAGGGACCTTGCAATTGATTCGTGTTTATGTACGTCGACGGGATTGGCAGTGACAAAATGTGTGGACGTTAATTCACGTCAACGGGACGCCGCGGGTTAAGGAACAGACAGCTGAATTCTACTAGTGAAAGGTTTGTTATGGTTGTATCTAACCTCTCCAGTTTGAAAGTCTCACCTGAGGCGTATAGATTCGTCAGAATTTAAAAAAAAAAAAAAGGAAAGAAAGAAGAAAAATAAAAAGAATCACATCTGACTCAAACAGTTGGGTGACAGTGACATGGGGCAGTTACCTCCCCCCCTCTTCCTTTTAGTACTTGTTGGTAAAAGACTACAAAAAATAAATTTAAAATACATAAGGAAATTCCCTCCCCACTATTCATACCTTACTGGTGTGCACAATGTCCCTGCAAAAATGAATGATTATATTACCTAAACTTCAAGGGAAAACAACAAATTCCTTACTAAATTAAATATACTAACCTTACCTTTGTCCACCATTTTAGGTGATTTTTTTACCTCTATTTTCGCTTGTTTCTCGTAGCTCACTGACAGAAGACAAAAAACGGTTCTATATAAGGAGTAGACTGTAGCACCAGTCGAGCAGGGCAGTACTCCCAAGGTGGATAGAAGGCTGATGACAGGGAGAGCTGGAGCTCCCGTTTCATCAGCCCTCGGGACTAGTTCCTGACCATCCCCATTTGCTGAACTTTTTCATTGTCTCAGTAACACAGAGAGTAGGCCAGCATGCTCTTGAATACAAGTTTCTCTAACTATCAACAGCAAAATACATGAACAGTACACACTACACTTCCTTTTCAAAAATAAAAAAGGAACAATGGCACAATTAAATCTGGCCTCGGAGTCCCTAAGGGGGGGGGGGTTAAATTCCCCCACCATCTGCCTCGCTCCCGGTGACGACTCTGAGAAATGCCTGGAACCACTGTCTGACTCATTCCTTCTTCATTTCCGCAACATTTGCGGCCTTTCCTCTTAACTTTCTCTCTGTCGAACATCACCTATCCTACTCTAAACCTCACCCTCTCTTCCTGTCTGAGACTCAGCTGTCTGAGGCAACTGACAGCAAACCCTTTTCTGTTTCCTCCTGCTTTCTCTATACTCATTCCAATGCCAAAGGTGGCTGTTGTGTATATGTTCGCAACGATTTATCTTGCTCTCATGTTCTTGAACTTGATTCTTCTGAATTCTCTACTCTCTGGCTTTGGCTTTCTTGTCATTCTCTAACTAAATATATCTGTGCTGTTTACTTATCTCTTAATTCTACTAACTATGAAAAATTCTTCGACTATCTTACTTCTATGATGGAACACATTCTACCCATTTCTTCTTTCTCTGAAATCTCCAGTCTAGGAGATTTCAATGTTCATCACCATCTTTGGCTCTCCTCTCCTTTCACTGATCCACTTGGTGAACATGCCTACATCTTTTCTATCCTTAATGACCTGGAGCAGCTTGTACAGCACCCTACCCATATCCCTGACCGCCTTGGAGAGAGCTTCAACATACTTGACCTCTTCCTTACAACTAATCCTTCTGCTTACACTGTTAATCTTTTCTCTCCATTGGGCTCCTCCTATCACAACCTAATTACCTTGACTTTCCTATCGCTCTGGTACGGCCTGTGGACCCTCCAAAGAAACGTTGTCTGTGGCACTTTGGAGCTGTGGATTGGGAGGCCCTCAGGCAGTAATTCTTTGATTTTCCATGGACTGATTATTGCTTCCATGGCCGGGAGCCATCTGAGTGTGCTTTGCGCATTACGGAGGTAATTTTCTCAGGCATGGAAGCGTACATGCCTTTCTCATATCCTTTGACTAATGCAAGAAAGCCTTGGTTTAATCACATTTGTTCCAATGCTGTCCGCAACAAGGAGAGGGCCTATAAAAGGTACCAGAGCCAACCAATCCCTGAATCACATCTTTTATACGTTTCTGTCCGGAATTGTGCTAAGTCTGTTCTTCGCTCTGCTAAAAGTAAATTCATCCATACTAAATGCTCTAAACTCTCTAACACGAATTCTTCCTGCTCCTCCTGGCACCTTGCCAAAAACCTTTCTAACAATTTTACCTCATCATCCTTCCCTCCTCTTTTCTACTCTGATGACTCTGTAGCTATTTATTCTACTGATAAAGCAGATCTCTTCGCTCAGACTTTCTCCTCCAATTCCTCCTTAGACGATTCCGGTGCTTTTCCTCCGTCACTTCCCCCCTCTGACTTCCTCATGGCTGACATTAAAATTTCTTCAGCTGATGTATTTTCTGCCATCACAGGTCTCAATAAGGCATATGGGCCTGACGGAGTCCCTCCTGTTGTTCTCAAGAAGTGTGCTTCTATGCTTACACCCTGCCTAGGCAAACTCTTTCGCCTTTGTCTATCAACTCGTACCTTTCCTTCTTGCTGAAAGTTTGCTCTCATTCAACCAGTCTTAAAGAAGGGTGACCATTCCCAACCCTCTAACTATTGTCCAATTGCTTTATCCCGCCCCATCCCGACGTTTTCTGGGCAGTGGTACGCCCAAGTCCCGACATTTTTGGACCTTTTTTTTTTTTTTTTGGCTCAAACATCCACTTTTGGTGAGAAACATCGAAAATTCATAGAGAAATTGCTCACCTGAGGTTTAAAATACTCGATCTAGGTACGAGTACCTCCTTGGTTGACTGGGTTTTCTAACAGGCTGGCACCAAAGAAAACGAGTTCTATGGGAGGGTAACTATTTTATCCACTCATAAACAATATTTATTTATTTACTTGGTACAAATTTATATGTAGTACAAGAGTATATTGGTTTTCAAACAGTAATATAGGCATTATAAACATTGTTTCACTCACTAACTCATCACCATTCATGACCTTTTTTTTCCCACTTTACCTGATCATCATTTCTGACTGTTTCTTCGTCTAATGCTATGTAAACTATGTCCTCCACATTGTCATCGATTGGGGAATCACTTTGGCCCTGAATGTCTTTATTGGCCAGGTCACTGGTAACAGGTGAATTGCCGAGACAATGGCGTGCATGGGGGGGGAGAGGTTATGCGGTGTAAGGCATTGTCCCTGCTTGGCATCTTGTAGAGGAATAGAGGAAGGTGTCCTGTGTATACGTGCCAAAAATCACTCGCGAAATCACTCGCGAAAATTGAAAATTGTGCAAATTAGGGACCTTGCAATGTTGCTGTGTTAATTCTTGTCTCCGCGATATGAGTGCACATCATGTGAGGACGTGAATTCACGTCTCCGGGACGCGGCGGGTTAACATCCTGTATCTCAAAAGTTTTCGAGTCAATTCTTAATAGAAAAATTTTAAAGCATCTTTCCTATCACAACCTTCTTTCTGATCGTCAGTATGGTTCCATCAGGAACGCTCCACTGGCAATCTTCTTACCTACCTTTCAGACTCCTGGTCATCCTCCTTTCGGGACTTTGGTGAAAGCTTTGCCATTGCACATGACATCTCAAAGGTTTTCGATCGAGTCTGGCATAAATCTTTAATTTCTAAACTGCCCTCTTACGGTTTCTATCCTTCTACCAGTGCCTTCATCTTTAGCTTCCTTTCTGGTCTTTCTATAGCCACTGTTGTAGACAGCCATCGTTCTTCTAGATCTCTCAACAGTGGTGTTCCTCAGGGCTCTGTCCTATCACCAACTCTCCTTCTTCTATTCATCAATGACCTTCTAAGCTGTAGATCTAACCCTATCCACTCTTATGCTGATGACTCCACCTTCATCTTTGCATTCGGTTCCCGCATCGTTCATCTCAACAGTTACTTCAACAAACAAGGGATGAAGCTATGGTACACCTATTGTCTGACTTGGCTCGTATCTTTGACTGGGATAAAAATGACCTGGTTGCTTTTAATGTATCAGAGACTCAGTTTTTACACCAAGCAACCCAACAAAATCTTCCACAGGTATACCCACTAATGATTAATAATATTCAACTTAATCCTGCATCATCCTTGAACATGCTTGGGGTTTCATTTGCTCGGGACTTATCTTGGAAAGATTATATTAGATCTCTTGTAAAATGTGCTTCCAAGAGATTAGGTGTGCTAAACCGACTCCGTTCCTTCTTTACCCCTGCACAATTGTTGATCTATACAGAGGTTTTATCTGCCCCTTTCTGGAGTATAACTCTCATGTGTGGGAAGGTTCCCCACATACAGCTCTTCTCAATGGGGTGGAGTCAAAGGCTTTTCGTCTCATTAACTCTCCTCCTCTTACTGACTCCCTTCAACTTGTCTCTTCGTCACACTGTTGCATCTTTATCTCTTTTCTATCGCTACTTCAATGGTCGCTGCTCCTCTGAACTGTCTGCTTGCATCCCTTCACCTCTACAACAGGCGCGTAGCACCTGTCTAGTAACAAACTCTCATCCCTTTTCTATCCAACTCTCTAATGCAAGAGTTAACCGTTACTCCCAGTCCTTCATTTATGCAACAGGTCAACTCTGGAACTGTCTCCTTCTGTCTGTATTTCCTGCTTCCTATGATCTCCAGTCTTTCAAATGCAGTGTGTCCAGGCATCTCAAAATGATCGGATCTTGAATTTTGGCTCTCTCTTGTATTTTGTTTTTCTCTTGGCAGGAACAATAACTGCGGGCTCGCGGCCCTTGATTCCTTCTTCCTCGCACTAAAAAAAAAAAAAAAAGTCAGTGAATGACACGACAGCCGAAGCCTGACAATAGGGAATTCAGTAGATTCAGATTAAGGAACACGAGAGCAAGGTATGTTGTTGCATGCATTGCAAAATCCATCTTTGGCTTTGAAGTGAGTACAGAGAAAGTAGGAGGATACAGAGAAAGATTTGCTATCAGTTGCCTCAGACAGCTGAGTTCCAATGAAGAAGAGACAGTGAGTTTTAGAGGAAGAAAGGTGTTCAACGGAGAGGAAAATAGAGGGAAGGTCAAGAATGTTGCAGAAATGAACAAGTAGTGAGTCAGACGTTGCACGATCCAATTCTGTGTTCTTGTAGGTACTTCGCAAGACTTGGCGCCAAGTAATAGTTATCAGTAAACAGCATATGGTTGCCACCGACATCCCTGTATTTTTCACATCTGAGCCAGAGAAGCCATGGGGGTCGTCCTTTGATAACTCCGCATCAAATGCTGTATACATAATAAAATCTATCACAATGCCAGTATTGCAATCACACAAAACAAAAAACTTTATTCCAAACCAATGTCTCTTTGATGGTATGTACTGTATGAAGGCAAGACATCTGCACAAAACAAGCGACTCATCGATAACAACTTTCTGGAATGGTCTGAAATATGATATAAATTTTTCCTTCATCATTTCCAAAGTCAAGCAAATTTTCCATAATCTATTGTTCGGTTGTGGGCCCATGATGGAAGAGAAATGCGGGTACCTGAGGATGTCGAGGTACCTATCCCGTGGCACATACTTATCGACCAGAGGTGTTGAAGCAATATCATCCACTAACCAGTAGTCATGAATATTGTTTATATATATATATATATATATATATATATATATATATATATATATATATATATATATATATATATATATATATAAAGTTGGGAGCAGGGCAATGAAATAGCGGGGGACAGGGCGACTTGGAGGCGATTTGTTTGTGGCCACCCCAAACGGGATTGAGGCGTCTGGCAATATATATATATATATATATATATATATATATATATATATATATATATATATATATATATATATATACACATATATATATATATATATATATATATATATATATATATATATATATATATATATATATATATATATATATATATATATATATATATATATATATGAGGCATGAACATAGTCAATGCAAACCAAACATACTTCTCACTTAAATTCGTCATTTTGCACTCCTTCATTTTTGGACTTCCACAAATGTGCAAGGTTTCACCCCAACTTCAGCAGTATTCTCTGAATGCATTGATTTCTTTGACAATGAAATCCAACTCTATCGTGGTAAAAAAAAAAAAAGCTATGAAAAAATCAACAAGGGTGGATGATGCATTGCAAGGAAATTCTGGCTATACCTGCATTTGACTCATCAAACACAGTTACATCGGGCTGAAACCCCGTCCCTTCCTCCCAGGTGAATGTTTCAAACATACCTTTAGTCCAGTCAGTTTATGAAAAGTCCCACAACAAATTGCAATATTAATGATTCCAGTTTTAATATGATCAGAAACTAGGTGGATATAAGATAACAAAAGTTTACTCAAATCAGATTATGGGAACATAGTCTAATTTGCATAAATTCAAAATGGCTGCTGCGAAATCTGAATTTTGCAATATCTTCTTCAATATACCATGTAGTAATATGATTTTGGTGTTTTTCAGGATGAATCATGATGGCGGATGAGAACACGTGTGCTGTGTGTCAGAAACCTATATCATCGGGTGAACAGAGTTCTCAGCTCACACCAAAAGGTTGTGCAAGCATCAATAGAGCAAGCGATGCTAGAGGCAGTGACATTTGTGCTGTACCTGGGCAGAAGGTTCACCCTAAGTGTCGTCAGGTTTTCACTAATCCACGCTACATAGAGCAATCGAACCGTAAACGGCAGGGTGAAAATCCTTCTACCAGTGAAAAGCCATCTTTAAGATCATTCACTGGTTCGTTTGAGTATCAAACACATTGCCTATTTTGTGGACATGGAGATCCTCGACATGGCCGAGATGCAGAATACAAACTTATACCCGTCAGGACATTTGATTTTCAACATAGTATCCAAGAAGTGTGCTTGAAAAGAAACGACGAGTGGGGAAACTTGGTTCATGGTAGAATAAAGTGTGTCAATGACTTACATGCTGCTGATGCTGTGTACCACAAATCCTGCAGTAGTAACTTCACACTGGTCGAGAAATACCTCACAAATTTCTTCAACATGATGAATCATCAGTGAAGCGTGTGAAACGAGGAAGACCAACTGATGTTCTGCAGGCTGAAGCATTTACGACTGTGATGGACGAACTGGAAAACAATGATGATGAACAGACAACTGTAAGCGATCTCATCGACAAAATGGCAGAGTTGCTTTCAGTCTTTAATGTTCCACCATACAGTCACACACACATGAAAGAGCAAATTCAGAAGAAATTTGGAGACAAAGTTATCATTACCATGATCAACGGCAAGCCAAATGTGGTCACAACATGGCGAAATGCGACAAGTATCCTACAAGAGTTTCATTCACACCCTCAGGCAATGAACACCAAACAAGAAAAGGCTCGAATACTTTCAACTGCTGCTAAACTCTTGAAAATTGACATTAAAATTATCAAACAGCAATCTGATATTTATCCAATATGCACTGAAATGAATTCCATAGAAGTAGCACGCAACTTTTTACCTGAATCGCTCCAAGCTTTTCTTGATGACCTTTTTACTGGAAATGACAGCTAACTGAAAATGGCCTCAGTTGGGCAGGCAATGGTGCAGGCCACTCGGCCTCGTGGTTTGCTGGCCCCTTTGCAGCTTGGGCTTGGCATTCAACTTCATCATCATTTTGGCTCAAAATTCCTTATCAACACCCTTCACAAACTTGGCTTCACATGCAGTTATACAGAAATCGCCAAGTTTGAACGTAGTGCAGCAGTCAGTGAAGGTGTGAAGATTCCTGACACAAGTGATCGCTTCGTGCAGTACATTGCAGACAATGTTGACCACAATTTTGCGAACCATTGACGGACACAACACTTTTCATGGGATGGGTATAAAGACCACTGTGACACCTGGTGTACCCAGTTCAACATCTGTTCGCCGAGCTGAGGTCACCAACGAAGATATTTCCTCTACTGGTCGAATCAACATCCAGCACTTTGTGTCACCAGTCATAGGATTTTGTCCATTGCAATATGACACATTAGTAGAGAACGACACAGTATATCCGCAAAGAGTTGACTTACTGTGGGATATATCACTCAGCATCAAATCTCCACGGCCTGCTTGGTCTGGAATGATGCAGATGGTCAACAAAGGCAATTACCCAGGGAAGTCATCCATGATATTCTTGCCCATGCTAGTCATACAACCCGATGACACAACCTGCATATATTCCACAATGCTGTATGTGAGTGAACATGCTGCTCAACGTGGTATCACACCGGTCCTCACATTTGACCAATCATTGTGGTTCAAAGCTCTTGTTCTGCAAGAAAGTAGCGCGGAAGACAGTAACATTAGATCTATTGTGGTGCGCCTAGGTGGCTTCCACACCCAGATGAGTTATCTAGGGGCAATAGGAAACATCATGTCTGGCTCGGGACTTGCTGAACTATTGGAAGTAGTCTCTTTTTTTTTTTCTTTTTTATGCGAGGAAGAAGGAACCAAAGGCCATGAGCCCGCAGTAACAGTTCCCTCCAAGAGAAAAACAAAATACAATAGAGAGCCAAATTCAAGATCCGATCATTTTGAGATGCCTGGACACACTGCGTTTGAAAGACTGGAGATCATAGCAGCAGGAAATACAGACAGAGGGAGATAGTTCCAGACTTGACCTGTTGCATAAATGAAACACTGGGAGTAACGGTTAACTCTTGCATTAGAGAGTTCGACAGAAAAGGGATGAGAGTTTGCTGCTAGACGGGTGCTACTCGCCCGTCGTAGAGGTGGAGGAATGCATGCAGACAGTTCAGAGGAGCAGTGACCATTAAAGTAGCGATAGACAAGAGATAAAGATGCAACAGTGCGGCAAAGAGACAGAGGTTGAAGGGAGTCAGTAAGAGGAGGGAGTTAATGAGATGAAAAGCCTTTGACTCCACCCTATTAAGAAGAGCTGTATGTGGGGAGCCACATACTTCACACAGGGGCGGATAAAACCCCTGTATAGAGTCAACAATTGTGCGGGGGTAAAGAAAGAGCGGAGTCGGCTTAGCACACCCAATCTCTTGGAAGCAGATTTTACAAGAGATGTAATATGATCTTTCCAAGATAAGTCCCGAGTAAATGAAACCCCAAGCATGTTCAAGGATGATTCAGGATTAAGCTGAGTAACATTAAACATTAGTGGGTATACCTGTGGAAGATTTTGTCATGTTGATAGGTGTAAGAACTGAGTCTTAGATGCATTAAAAACAACCATATTATTTTTACTCCAGTCAGAGATACAAGCCAAGTCAGGCATTAGGTGTGCCATAGCCTCATCCCTTGTTTGTTGAAGTAACTGTTGAGATGGGCGTTGCAGGAACCGAATGGAAAGGTGAAGGGTGGAGTCATCACCGTATGAGTGGATAGGGTTAGATGTACAACTCAGAAGATCATTGATTAATAAAAGGAAGAGTTGATGATAGGACAGAGCCCTGAGGAACACCACTGTTGATAGATCTAGGAGAAGAACGATGGCCGTCTACAACAGCGGCTATAGAACGACCAGAAAGGAAGCTAGCGATGAAGGCACAGATAGAAGAATAGAAACCATAGGAGGGCAGTTTGGAAATTAAAGATTTATGCCAGACTCGATCAGAAGCCTTTGAGATGTCAAGTGCAATGGCAAAGCTTTCCCCAAAGTCCCGAAAGGAGGATGACCAGGAGTCTGAAAGGTAGGTAAGAAGATCACCAGTGGAGCGTCCCTGACGGAACCCATACTGACGATCGGAAAGAAGGTTGTGATAGGAAAGATGCCTTAAAATTTTTCTATTGAGAATTGACTCGAAAACTTTTGAAATACAGGACGTTAAAGCAATTGGACGATAGTTGGAGGGTTGGGAATGGTCACCCTTCTTTGGGACTGGCTGAATTAGAGCAAACTTCCAGCAAGAAGGAAAGGTACAAGTTGACAGATAAAGGCGAAACAGTTTGCCTAGGCAGGGTGTAAGCACAGAAGCACAGTTCTTGAGAACAACTGGAGGGACCCCATCAGGCCCATATGCCTTGTTAGTACTGAGGCCAGTGATGGCAGAAAATACATCAGCTGAAGAAATTTTAATGTCAGCCATGAGGAAGTTAGAGGGGGGAAGTGATGGAGAAACAGCACCGGAATCGTCTAAGGTGGAATTGGAGGAGAAAGTCTGTGTGAAGAGATCTGCTTTATCAGTAGAAGAAATAGCTACAGAACCATCAGAGTAGAAAAGAGGAGGGAAGGATGATGAGGTAAAGTTGTTAGAAAGGTTTTTGGCAAGGTGCCAGAAGGAGCGGGAAGAATTCGAGTTGGAGAGTTGCTGTATCTCACATCCTCAGTGGCAAAGCCGTTGCTAGAGCCGTCCGAGGGCATTTTCTGGTTTCTGCAGCCCTCCACATACTCCTCATTTCCAAGGTGTTTGGAACAGATTTGCCAAAAGGAACTCAAAATACAAATGCACAAACTGATGTAACATGCACAGCTGCTGGTGATCCTGACATAAGCCCAAAGGAAGGAGAAAGAGCTCTTCCAGATGTTTTGAAAGATGTCAGAAACATCTATGATGACCTCATGACTGGCAAGATTACTGTGGAAGATGTAGAAACATCATCTACAATGGAACAGATTGGAAACCAATTTGATCTTCCCAAAGATGATCTGAACACATCCCATACCTCCAAGCTCTGGCTTCAATACATAGAGATGATAACCATTCTTCAAACATTCATATGGGCAGAACGAACAGGCAATTGGTTGATGCACCTTACTGTAATGAGGAAAATGTTACCATTCTTTGCCTCTTCTGGACACAACCATTACACAAAATCAGTCCATTTGTATCTACAGAAAATGGATCAACTCGAACAGAAACACCCTGAAGTGTATCAACATTTTATGCAAGGATACCGTGTGATCAGGAGATCGGATAGGTTTTGGGGAGGTCTGTCATTGGATCTCATCATTGAGCAAGTGCTTATGCGATCCCTGAAGACAACAGGTGGACTGACTCACGGTAGAGGCATGGGTGAGATCCAGTGTCTCATATGGCTTCTCTCAAGCAGGGTGACATCTGAAATAAACTTAGCAATGCAAGAATTTTCCCGAGTCAGCTATGAAACAAGTGAACAACATAAAGACACATCTGAAACTAAAAATGGCAAAGGATTTCGCTGATACGTACAAACTGGTTGACTATTTGTCCTCAAGGAATCCATTTACAGCCAATCTTGGTCTCTACAATCTGGTTACTGGAGTGACAGCAGATGGAGCAGCCAATACGGATCAAGCATCACAAGTTAGTTCTGCAGTGCTTCAGAAGATGATTGGGAAAAATGTTGAACAACATTCATTCAGAAAGAAGGATCAGGTGATTCCCCTTAGCATCAACAGTGCAGTGAAAGTGAAAGGAGAAGTCATCAACATTGACCCCCAGCTCCTTTTCCAACGACTAGTAACGGCAGGTACTCGGAATGACAATCTTGCTGAAGTATTTGAATATGAGCTGTGCAACTATCCACCAGCATTGTTTGAGAATGGGACAACCGTAAGACTTGCAACAAAGTCTTCTCTGGCTGATGCACTGTGGAAGCTAATGCCACCAGACTTACCTGCTCCATCAGGTGAAATCCAGTACGTTCTGGATGGTGGTGCATTGCTCCACAGAGTCATATGGAATCGGGGCTCTACATATGCTGATATATGCCAAGCTTACACAAGGCATGTTGCAGCACATTATGGAAGAGCCATAGTTGTCTTTGATGGATATACTGAGGGTCCATCAACTAAAGATGTTGCTCATCAGCACAGGCAAAAGATGCACGCAAGTACTACTGTACACGTATCTGATACCATGCTCTTCCAGGGGAAAAGAGATGATTTTCTGTCAAATGCAGTCAACAAACAGAAGTTCATCCATCTATTAGCTGATCACCTTGATCGCTCAGACTACTATGTGGAACAAATCAGCATCTGCTAGGGCAGATGCTGATTTGTTGATCATTCAAAATGCTGTTACTGCTGCTGAGAAGAATCCTACAAGACCCACGGTTGTTGTAGCTGATGACACAGATGTGCTAGTGTTGTTGTGCTGGCACGCCAAGCCATCAACACCAGGCATATATTTCAGGCCAGAACCTCGCTCAGGTGCCAAGAGAGTCCCAAGATGCTGGAATGTATCCGTTTTGTGAACAGTTCTAGGTCCGGAGATATGTGATAACATTCTGTTTGTGCATGCCATGTTGGGCTGTGACACGACATCTTCTCTGTATGGCATTGGAAAGAAAATTGCTTTGAAACTGATCAGCACAAATCGCATCTTCCTGGATCAGGCAAAGTTGTTCTCTACCCATGATGTATCATCTGCTGATGTAGTTTCAGCTGGAGAAAAAGCGCTGGTTCAAATCTACAAAGGCCATCCTGATGATTCGTTGAACTGATTCCGATTACAACGATTTCACCAGAAGGTATGCAGCAATACTACATCTGTTCAACCTGAGGCCCTGCCGCCTTCATCAGCTGCTGCGAAGTACCAGTGTTTGAGTGTGTACTTCCAAGTTCAAGAATGGATGGGCAGAACAGATATGTCTCCTGAAAGCTGGGGATGGTACAGGCAAAGCAACAAATTTTTACCCATTCTCACTGATAGACCTCCAGCTCCATCAGAACTGCTCGAAATAGTGAGGTGCAACTGCAAGTCTGGCAGTAGTACTAAGCAGTGTACGTGTCGTAAGAATGGGCTCGACTGCTCTACTGGCTGTGGATATTGCCGAGGTCTGTGTACAAATACGAGTACTTCTGGGGTAGAAGATGAAGACATACATTAGTGAACATTAAACTGTATGACTTGCTGTACAGATGACACGCTGAACACTGTATTGATGTATTGTAGAACATTGAATTTTGATGAGGTATTGATGGAAATTGTAAACTTAGTTTGATGAGTTAATGTACATAATATTGATGTTACCGAACATGGTGAACAGTGTGTGATGAATTTATGTTCTATTGTTTGACGAGGAAATTTGCATTGCATCATTGAATTGATGAACACGATGAGAATTGGGTGAGGAATTATGCTATATAGTGTAATTTGATGTATTAATGTGCATTATGTTGATAAGTTTATGAATGTGATGTGATGGCTTAAGTGAATCAGTGATATGTTGTTATGTTACGAGTTTCAGTAATGTTATTGAGAACATAAATTATGTTTTGCATGTTAATAATGATCTAAAAAGCTCATAAATTATTTATCAGATTCTTTGGACATGAAAACATTTAATTTGACCTTAGAATCACGATTTATAATAAAATAAGACAAGAGATAATAAACTTATCCGAAAATTCAGAATTTTTGGCAGCCATCTTGGACTTTTGCAAATTAGACTATGTTCCCATATTTTGATTCGAGTAAACTTTTGATATGTTATTCTTGTCATATTTCTGGTCTAAATAAAGTTGGTTTCATTACTATTGCAATTTGTTATGGGTTCACCCCTATTTTGGCCTAACTTTCCTGGACTACTGCCCTTGGTCCCTGCCTTGCTTGCCGTGCACGCAGCCTTCCCCCTGCCCTGCTTCGGCCCCTAGCAGGGCGCGGTGGTGGTGAATCAGACGAATAATCACTTGATGAGGCAGGCGATGGTGGTGGTGATGGTGACGGTGATCTTGGTGGTGATAGCAATAGTCAAATCAGGCGACGGGCACGTGTCTACCGGGCATAAAATGATCGTGGCCGTGCACCTGCACCTGCATATACTTAAACGTACTTGGCTGTGGTGATGAGGCAGGGTCGTGTTGTAAGGCAGATGGCGAGGCCGGCCGGCATGGCTAGGTATTGTACGTGGTGAGGCAGGCCGGCGTGGCGAGGCATGTAGTGAGTTGTTGTTGTTGTTTAAAGATTTCCTGCATCTATAGTGCAGGCCGGGGCATACATTAGCCCGGTCAGTGGAGTGTGGGCTGACTTAAAAAATAGTAAGGGGGAAGATGGAGCCTGAGGATTGCCCAGCACACACGCCCTGCCTCCTGGCTCGCTTTGTGGTGTGTGACGTAGTGAGGCAGACCTGCGTGGCGAGGCACGTGGTAAGGCAGGTTGAGAAGCAGGATGAGTAACAGGTAGAGTGGTTAGTGGAGAAGCTAGTGTAGTGGCAGGTTGAGTGGAAAATTCCACGGTAGGACTGCAGTCATGCGCTGGTGAAAGGGTTGGCCTGCGGCATTTCCTCCTCCCTACCTCGTCTTCCATCTTCTCTAGCTTGTCAATATCCCCCTCTCCAGGATCGTCAATATCATCTGAACCATTTCCATCATCAGAAATGGCAGATGAACGTAAAGAAGAAAAAGATTGCCACACAGTGGAAAACTCATGGTCGTCCTCCTCATCTGACGCATACATTTCCACACTCATCATAGCGAGGTCGCTTTCCCTGTCATCAGATCTCCATCAAACTTGGGAATACCGCCACTATTTGACTGATGGTACAGTGAAGTTATTTTGACTGTGATACAGATTTCTGGAGTTGTTAGGATTTCTTGGCCATCATATAGATTCCCTTTCCCAGCATGAAAGTATTGCTACTGTCAACAGAAATAGTAATGAAGAACCAGTGCTTCAAGTCTACAGACATAGGCAGCGCCTGGATCACAAGTTACATAAAGCTGACCAAGATCTTCAGTTTCTCAACATCTGCCAGAATCATGATCTAACCCCGACATTTTTTTACTGTAAAACTTACATAAATACCTTCAGTCTATTAGGCTGTATAGAAACTGCTAACGTGAACTTCATACTAGGGTAATTAAAACTGAATAAACACTTAAAATCCTTAGAACTATGTTTAAATCAGTCACTGGTAAAATTAAAATCTGCAGTTTCATATGATAATTATGTATATCTGACCAGCTTAATTGAACGCAGTAACGTAAATTCCCTTGCTAGAACAAAATTTGTACATCGACAAAAATTAAAGAAAATTATTTTTGTAGATCCCCAAGGTTTATCTCCAGACAGAATAATTTATAATTACTCGTCAAGAAGTCTCTTTTATCTTGGGGGGTTAAAGTTCTCTCCCTCCCCCCAAGAAGCAGAGTTTTTTTTTTTTGTCTCACTTCCTCTCTTTTGAGAAGCTTTTTAAAATTTTATTAAACCATTCTTTTTTCAGAACAAGAGTAGAAACTTTGTTTTTTTTTTAAAGTAGTTTAACGCATTTGGTTTTTCTAGTTTTTATAATTACAAAGCATGGACTTGGAGAAAGCTTATGACAGAATAGATAGGCAAGGTATGTGGAAGGTATTAAGAATATATGGAGTGGAGGGGAAATTGTTGAGTGCTGTGAAGAGTATGTACGAGGGAGCTAGGGCTACGGTGCGAATGGATGGTGAGCTGAGTGAGTTCTTTGATCTCAAGGTGGGACTGAAACAGGGTTGTGTGATGTCTCCATGGCTGTTTAATATATATACATGGATGGGGTTGTAAAGGAGGTGCAGGGTAGGGCAGTGGATGTGGAGGTGGCTCTAATGAATGAGGGTGAGATTTGGAAGCTTCCGGTGTTGCTGTATGCTGATGATACAGTGCTGTTGAGTGAAGATGAATGGGAGTTGCAAGGTTTGGTGAATGAATTTGGGACAGTGTGTAGGAGGAGGAATCTGAAAGTTAATGTAAACAAAAGTAAAGTTATGGTGTTTGAGAGGAATGAAGTCACAGAGTGTGCAGTGAGGTTGGATGGTGAGGATATGGAGAATGTGAGTGCATTCAAGTACTTGGGTAGTGTGATGAGTAAGGATGGAACTTTGGGGGATGAAGTGCGTGAAAGGGTACAGCAGGGAAGGAAGGTTGTTGGTACACTGAGAGCAGTGATGAGAAATAGGGAGGTGAGTATGGAAGTTAAGAAGTCACTGCATGATAGTATTGTGATCCCTACCCTGACGTATGGAAGCGAGGCATGGACCTTACAAGAGGGGAACAAGTCAAGAGTGAGAGCAGTGGAAATGAGTTACTTGAGAGGAGCATGTGGAGTGACGTGGAGGGACAGGTTGACGAATGAAGAAGTGAAGGAACGCCGTGGGGTGGATGTGGATGTGGTTGAGAAGATTAGGAGAAATACACTGAGGTGGTTTGGACATGTGGAGAGAATGGAGAATGAAAGACTGACTAAGAGGGTGTATGTGGGTGAGGTGGGAGGAGGGAGAGGGAGAGGTAGACCAAGGATGAGGTGGAGGGATGGAGTTGAGAGGTATATGAGGGGGGGGGTGAGTTGGGGGGAGGGTAGTCAAATGGTGGGTGACAGAGCGACTTGGAAGCGTTTTGTCTGCGGCCACCCTTTGCGGGATTAGGGCGTCGGGCTATAGATAGATAGATAGATAGACAAAATTCTTTCTCGAAAAAAGAATATGCTGCTCTCAAGGATTTGAAATCAGACAATTCTTTAATTATTTTATGACCTGACAAGGGTAATGAAGTAGTGTTACTGGATAAGACAGACTATAACTCTAAAATGCTAGATATACTGAGTGATTCTTCTAAATTTTGTAGGGTGACCAGGGATATATTTCAGTTAATATTGAGGAGTGAAGAAATAATCAATAATATCCTTAGAAACTTTTAAATACGGAATTATTTGTATCTACTTCGAGACCAGGTGTCCTGTATGACTTACCTAAGGTTCATAAGGAAGACTGTCCACTTCGTCCTATATTATCAACTTTAAATAATATTAATTATATTCTTGCCAAGAAACTTGTTCCTTGGCTGTCCCCAGTAACTTTTAATACTGATACTGTAAGAGATTCTTTTTCCTTTGCGTCATGAAAAGTCTTTATATATATATATATATATATATATATATATATATATATATATATATATATATATACAAGCTAGGATACCCGGCAATGCCGGGCCAAAAATGCGTACAGTCTAATCCTATTTGCTCTAGTTCAATGTTCTTTCCACTCCAGAAAGACCATGTACCTCTTATGCTTTTGAAGAGGTATTACAAGAGGTCCAGGAACTTTCTCTTGTTTAACATTTCCGGTGACCGCAAATGTCCTCGGAGGTCAACCTTACATAACCTATGCCCGAACTGGAGGTTATGTGACTCTCCATGCTAAGAAGTGGGCTGCAGGGGTACCCGGCGTTGCCAGGGCCAAAAAGGTGAACACTGTACTGGTGACCTCAAATGACCTACATGTGAATTTTGACCACCCTAAGATCATCCTTGAGTCACCCTGATTCAGAATATATATATATATATATATATATATATATATATATATATATATATATATATATATATATATATATATATATATATATATATATATATATATATGGGTATGGGGCTTCTGACCCTTGGTTTGGACGTGAATGAAAGACAAACAATGTGGTGCAGCTCTTATATACGGTACATTTATGTACATCTATCTATCTATCTATCTATCGATCTATCTGTCTGTCTGTCTCTCTCTCTCTCTCTTTCTACGAGGTATTAGACAGACAGACAGACAGAGGCACACAAACAGGTAGGTACATGCACAGATAAATAAACATATATTATATAAACAGTCTGGTAGAGAGACAGATAGAGATACATAGATAAATAAATAATTATTACACAGGTCTCCAAATTATAGTCATTAAAAATTGCTTTTATTTAGTATTTTTTATTCTACTTATGAACACATTAAAAAGTACATTTAGAATGTTTCCATTACATCACATTTTAATAAAATTAATAGGAATTTAAATTAAAATACAGCAAATTGTAAACTTCAGTTGATCAATACAATCTTGTTCAAAGAAAATGAAAATGTGTAGTCAATGTAATTCTTAAACATACATATAGGAAACAACACAGTTTCTTCCATGACTCTCATATAACTTCTCTAGCCTTTGTAACTTCTCGATTTTTGTGCTCCAAATCTTCATCTGGTGGCCACTCGTTTGTACTCTTTTTCCGGTGCGTCCCTATTAATCATCCAGCAGTAGCCCGCCATCATACTGACATCCCAACGTCCCTGGTACCTTCTTTTGATGTTCATGATATCCTGATGGAATCATACACCCTGTTCTTCACTCACCGCTCCAAGATTTGGGGGGAAAATTCCAAATGCGAATCCGAAAAGTGAACATTGAGACTCATGTTGCAACCCGACTATTTGAATTTGACAAGTAGATTTCTTTACAATTTCTTTGTAATTTCGATCTTTATTGTTACCTAAAAACTTAGAAATTACTTTTTTTGAATGATATCCAAGCCTCTCATTCCTGGTCATTTAATGCACCATCAGACTCTGCATCTGAAACCAGGCTTCTAATATCAGACTTAGTTAATACATTATGCCCTTTTTCAAATTAGCTTCAGAAAAAACATTCAGCTTTTGGCACAGATACATAACACAGGCTCCATCTTTTGATAGGGCTTTCGACAAACTGTTTCACTGATCCAAGTTTGATATGAAGCAGTGGTAGCAGCACTTTCTCTGGATTCACCAGGCTAGGTCTGATGACGTTTTTGGCACCAAGCTGTAGATTGTTTTTGTTTTCTATTTGGCCATTCTGTCTGAACCCACTGTAAATCCTTTGCAGCTATCCCACTCACAGAGAAAACATGGGCATCTTGTATATCTTGACTGTTGACCCAGTAAGATACGAAGAACTTTTAAGTCCACACATTATGAACCAACAGTGTTCAGTGTAGTTGATTTTTTCGAGAAGCTTTGCCAACTTCTGGCACGTTTCTTTAAAATGCACAGAAGTAGCAAGAGGTACCGATGCATATTTATTACCATTATGAAGAAGTACCCCATTCAGGCTTCTTTTATATGAATCTATAAATAGCCTCAGTTCATCTGCATTTTAATCTCTGGCAGTTTTCTTTACTAGGCCACTTACGTTAGTGCAGTAAACCAAGGATCAGGGCAGCAAATCACTGTTTTCAATAAATATCACTGTGAAATAAAAAAGAAACACTCCAATTAAAGCAGTTTACAAGTGCACCAATCAACTAACTAGATCACATTGAGATATGTTTCCTGCACTCCATTACTGGTATGACTCATCACTGTGCTGTGTTCCAGGTGTGCTCTGGCTTATTATTAAATAAAATTGCTGTGTTGTTTTAAACATTGATTGTAACATTAGAAAATACTAACTTCAAACATATTATCATTGTAATGAAATCCGCACATGTGGATAATTATGTAGTGCAAAATGATTTTTTAAAAAATGAAAAATTAAAAAAAGAATGAGTTTTGTGAAAAATGTTACGTAGTGGAAATTTTTTTTTTTTTTTTTTTAATTCATTGGCCAAAAATATAATCATAATAAATTAGAAAAAGAATTCAATGTATGCCTGTTATTTCTAAGGTAACTGTAATTGGACAAAAAAAATGAAGTTGTTGGCGCACTTGGGAATCACTAAATACATGGTGAGGATTATGCATTTTATTTTATTCAAATGTTCTACCAATGAATGTGATAAATTTGTTTATATTCTTATCTGACTCTATAATGTCTGGTTTCATGTTATTTGCGGTTTTGGTTCCAATATCTTATTTCATGTTAAAAATAATTATGCTGAATATAATTCATGGAATAATTAGCTTTTCCACATTTGTTGCCAGGTTAAATTTTTTTTTGTTAATATCGAACTTCATCTGTCATAATTCCGCTTATCAAGATATTGCTGAATCACTTATCACTTGACGTTAGAAAGAAGCCTCCTATCTGTTTCCAGTTTTGTATCATCAGTAACTATGAATATTGTGCTTGTGTGTGTGTGTGTGTGTGTGTGTGTATATATATATATATATATATATATATATATATATATATATATATATATATATATGAGCGTCGTGCCTTAAGAGTAAATGTAGGAAAGAGTAAAGTGATGGTTATTGAGAGAGAAGGTGACTCCCAGTGCGATGTTACAGTTAATAGAGACTGGAATTGGTGAGAGAGGTCAAGTACCTGGGTAGAGCGACAAGGAAAATGTGCAAAAGAAGTTGAAAGTAGAGTGACGCAAGGGAAAAAGGTAGGTGGTGCAATGAAGGCCTTGATAAGAAACAGAGGCTTGAGTGTTGCAGCTGCACGAGGCTTACTTTAGTATATGGATGTAAGACTATGGTGTAGCATGAAAATAAAAAGTCAAGAGTAAGAGCAGTGGAGGTGGAACTGCTGAGGAATGTATGTGGAGTACAGAGGGTGGATAGGATACGAAATAATGTGAATCGTGTAAGATGTGGAGTGAGGAAGCCGGTGGACACCAGACTCGAAGAAAGTGTACTGAGATGATAAGGCCATGTGGAGAGAATGGATAAAAACAGAGTGGTGAAAAAGGTATACCTGAGCGAATTTGAAGGAGGAAGGAGGCGAGGTAGGCCAAGGAGAAGGTGGAGAGATATGGTGGATGAGTGTGTGAGGAAGAGAGGTTTGGAAGTCGGTGAGGCTACAGAACTAACAAGAGTTCGAGCTGGCTGGATGAATGTTGTGAGCATGATCAGGGATTTGGCATCCCTTTTTTAACGTGGCAGCGTCCGGATTGACTCAGTCGGATACGTTTATATGAAGCTACAGAACGTTGTGAACGTTCTTGGCGTATCCGATAGATCCAGGATTCCTGGGGCTTGAATGACGAGTGAATGTAAGCGTGGCCCATTGGATTGGGCAAATTTGGGCTGTCTGGACATTGCTACTCCTCACCCTCCCCTTTGGGTGGGAAAGGAGCTACCACCACCATCATCATCATCACAGCCACTACCAGCACCACTTTCCTTTGGTGGTTAGTATTCCTAAGGCGATTTAAGCTGGCAATGTTTCTCCTCAAATAGAGGATTCTCTCTCTCTCGCTCTCTCTCTCTCTCCAAAAAAAAAAAAAAAAAAAAACGTCAGGTAGGAGAGTGACAGCAACATCCTACGTGTGAGAAAAACGCAGTATACTGTAACTTTAGGTAAAATTTCTCTCTGACTTTACATTGAGGATGGAGGCTTGGAGTGGTATGTGATTACTATGTTACATGTCGCTTTAATGTTCTTTCAAACTTGAGTTTTCTGTGCTTGGCTGTCAAAAATAAATAAATAAATAAATAAGATCTACTTAACGTCGGTTCATTTTCACCTGACAAGACTGGGCCAAACCTTCAACCTCTAGTCCCTGTCGCGTGAAATTCAATGAACCTTAATTATGAAATAGTAGAACATCTCCTTCCTTACTTACAGTCTGGCTACACTTGTCGTCAACCATGCGGAAAGTACCTTCCCTTGTTGTTGTTGTTAAGCCTTTGTCTTCCCTCTGTTACAAATAGTGTTCTTATTAATCTACTCTATTTATCTCTCACTTCCTTGACTTTTCTTTTACTTCCTCTTATCACTTGCTATTTTCTTCACTTCTCTCCTTCTTCCTATACAATTCAGACATTTAAAAGTTTCTCCTTTTTTTTTCTCTCTCTCTTCGTTCTGTGCAGTCATGTTTTCTTTCGCCATCCTCGCCCTTTTTCAACTTTTCTACTTTACACACACACACACACACACACACACACACACACACACACACACACACACACACACACACACACACACACACACACACACACACACACACACATTTAGCTTGAACTTCCACAATGCTTTCACAATGACGCTTAGAATGAGAGAGAGAGAGAGAGAGAGAGAGAGAGAAAGTGTGTGTTCCCATTTCACCACCATTCCGCCCCACGTAATTCTCGTCTCGCCTCCTTGGAACTTCTTTTGCACTTGAAGTCCTTCTCACGAACATAATATCTCTTTTGCGTCCTCTGCCCCGTGTCTTTACCCTCTGTTTATTCGGTGTTCACCTGCCGCCCCTCGCCTTCTCTCTTCCCACTTTCTCCCACCCGCTGATACCTTTCTTCTTGGATGAACATTAAGTTGGACTTTGGCACTCGAGTTTCCTGACTAGACAATTTTCAGTTCCTTCCGTCTGCTTCCACCTAACTTACTTTCCTTTCCTCTCTATCACATACTTTCTCTTCTCTTCTCTCTCCCTCTCTCTCTCTCTCTCTCTCTCTCTCTCTCTCTCTCTCTCTCTCTTTCTCTCTCTCTCAGTTGTGCTTTGACCTTACAGCTGTCCTTTGACTTCTCACATATGTTTTGGCCTCTGTGTAGTCAACACCTCTCTTGGGATCTTAACTCGCTTCCACCCTCCCACCTGAGCCAAAGTCAAATCTCGTTGTGCAGCCAACATCTAAAGGAAGTTCATACTACTGTACAAATCGGTGGTGACGTTAATTAATCTCCCATATTTTTTCTTTCTCACTTTTATCATTATCACTGTTATTTAGCGTCCCATCCATAACTCATTAAATAACTTCAGCATGCCCCCTAAAAGAGTTCCCTGTCCGTTTTGTGGAAAGAAGTTCGATAGTGACTGGTTTCCAAAATTCGAAAGGTCAGATGCTAATCGCTTCATGTGCCTGGGAAATGAAAATATTCAGTATCTAGAAAGTGTAATTAAGAATCATCAGCACGCCCTAAAGGACATAGAACAGGAGAACCCAGACCTTAATTAAGGCTAAAATGAACATACTGGAGAGAAACCCACTAGGTACGACCGCAGCCGACGAATTTCAGTTAGTTCAGGATAAAAGCAAATCTAAACTAAAAAACGACCAGAGAGCGCAGACCTCCGCCAGTGCCAATGTCATTAAAAAGGATCCGGATCCGTGAATATAGGATCCAGATCCGGATCCGCCACAAAATTCAATCATTTCTTTCTTGGCCCATGGCCCACCTTTCCATAAAGTTTAAATGAAATTCACTGAGAGTTTTTGTAGATATTGTCCGGAATACTCCGGATCCGGATCCGGATTTTGATCCGCCCCCAAAATTAATCATGTTTTCCTTGGCTCATGACCCACTCTTTCACATAATTTCATCAAAATATGTCAATAACTTTTTGAGTAATCCTACTAACAGACGGACAAACAGGCAAACCAATCATCCCGGGGTAAAGCATAACCTCCTTGGCGGAGATAACAAAAGTCTATGGAAATGTCCAGCGTTCCTATGCCAAATAGGTTTTCCGTTCAAGAAGAAAAACGGGAAAAATGTACGGGCAGTCAGAGTGTAAATAAGCATGTTAAGGATATATTCGGCAAACATTCTAAGCAGGTCCAAGCACAGCATTTTTGAAAGGAGAGGGGGTTTAAAAACGCTGTTTTTCATAACATAGTTTATTCACTTTATATCTTTCATTCATTCATTCATTCATCATCTAATCCTGTGTTGTCCCATGATGAGCATAGGAGCCCGGGATAAGGCAAGTTGGTCCTGACATTTAAGATGAGAGTGACCAGCCTCACTCATCCCTGAGTGGCAGTAAACCCCAAACCATCCCTTGGATGTAAACTTGCACAGGCTCAATCCGATTGGAAAGCCTTAATTACCCACTAAACTATGTTACGGAATACGGTAAACTTAGGTACTCTAACTGACTCAAGTACTGAAAGGGTACAAACTCAAGATACTTTACATACTGAACTCTACAGAACCTTGAAAGTGAAACAGTTTTACCTGGCTTCTTACACTATGAAACACGGGAAAAACAAGAGAAAACACTTTTTCACTCTTTGATTTTTGACTGTAAACTAACTCACTTTGCACAGAAGTACAGTTTATATACCATTATGAAACATTTTAGAAATTTCCACTACGTTCTACAAATTACCATTTTTTTCAATAGCCTTCCATGACCTTCCATTAATTCTTTTCTGTAACGAAACGTTCTAGGACCTTCGTGAAACTTCTTTATTCGTTTTTTGTCCTTGTATTTTATACAACTATTAAATCTTTTTCTATTATATTTATACCTCGTAACATTATGAACAGGATTTAATTAATCTAATGAATTGCGTTTGTAGTATCATTTTCATTCGAGTTTTTCATCTTTCCAAATGGGGGTGTAAGCTTTCCCCCTCCTCCCCATGTATGCACGGCCCAAGGTCATCCATGATTTATCTGACTGTGGTAATGCATTTACCTTCGCTACGAAGGTACAGGATTATAATATGGGAACATTTTCACTTAAATTCGTTATTCTTCTATTTCTCATCTACTATAATTATTTGTTTACAAGAGGTTGCAAGCTCTAGTTATAACACAAACTGACTAACTGTACTGTAAATAGCAAACAGTGGTACACGATTTTGAAGAGAGAAATTAGATGGATGATTGATTAAGAAAAGGAATAGGTATAAAACAAGGAGGAGGACAGGGAAAAGATGGCCTGGTTCTAAAGGAAGAATGGGATCAATGTAGCATACTAAGTCCTTAAGGAAACTCTCTAAGTAAAGATTTACGGGGATTCTGTGTACTTACAAATGAATACCATATAAAAAGTTACACTACCTTTTGGAATTACTAAGCACACAGCAACATCCCCACAAAGCTGAAGATTACAAGAAGCTGTCCACTAATGACGAAAAACAAGAACACCTAATAAAGGTCTGCCTCTCTCTTTCAGCTACCATATTGTGGCCTAGGTTACGAAAAAAGCCATCTTTATCATTCTGACCACATCTTTCGCCTAATGACACGATGAAGTACAACCGCCAAAAACAAGGAAAGAGAAACTTATTATAAGTATATGCAAAAATTAACCGATTTTAGTGTGTCAAAAAAAGAATGTGACCTTAAAACCATATTCCAAAACAGGGAAAGAAAACTAAAGAAGATAACTAACTAATCTAGTCAATAACAGACCTAGAAAAAAATGATCTGGCTGTTGCAAAAAAACAAAAAAATACTACTGTATATTACTTAATGAGGCGAAAACTGCAATAAAAATAATCCAACTGATAATATGGACAAATAGTATAACAGTAAAGATAAAAAATAATAGACAAAAAAACAAAAAAAAGCTGAGAGCCCGGGTACAATTTAGAGAAGAAGCTGGATGTCAGGCAGCGTTGTTTATGTTTTGAATGGAACGTCTGTCTTGAGGGCCGAGGTCAAGATGTTTGTAAAGTTTTCTGTGTCCACATCTTCATCATCTTCCTGAAAGCAGAGATCATCTTATAATAACAATTGGTGCAAATCATCAGACACATGACTAAATATCATACTGTTTGTCATTTGCTGGAAAGAAAATATTTTCATCATGTCAAATCGTCACGGACCATCATCGCTCTTATATCACACATCATCAATCATCACACTTACAGCACATCAAATTATGTTATTCTCCTGAAATAAAAAATTGCAAATTACTCGTCTTTTATCATCGGTACACAAAAAACACTAAATGCTATGTAATTAGGTGTATGTACTGTATTATATTAACCATTAGTCAAGACCTCCCACATAATTATGTCTATACGACATATAACTGATGACCAGGCCAAAGGTTCATCTACATGGTTTGGCCATGTGGAGAGGATGAAGAGCGAGAGATTAACGAGGAGAATGTATGTGAGTGAGGTGGAGGGGGGAGAGCTAGGAGGAAGAGACAGAGGAGGAGATAGAGGGACAGAATGGAGAGGCATATGAAAGAGGAGGATGTAAGTGTGGGGGAAGGCATTGCAATGGCAGGGGAGAGGGCAACATGAGAGAGATTTCTTTGTGGCAACCACTTACGGGCTTAGGGCGTCCGTCTGTAGATAAATAGATATGTATTCTCCGTCACACACACACACACACACACACACACACACACACACACACACGACAATATTTCTGTATACACCTAAGAATCCGTCATATATTGGTAATACATCAAATATTACATCAAACCGCGTATAGTGTTGTTCCTAGTCTCTTCAGAATTGCTTTCATAACATAAGTAAATATTATTCCAGTTACGTGTTACAATGTGGTCGGCATTAAATTTCGGCCTGTAAATAACTGTGGGTGAAGGAAGAGTAGACAACTGTTTGTGACGCCAGAGATGTACTTCACAAGCCTCCATCACACTGTGGCAAGGTGTTCGATTATGTTGCCCTCACTCATGCGAAAATAATGGCCCGGACCCGGTCACAACTTTACTGCCGTGTGAACATACATAAACGCGTAAGTACATAGCACCAACTCGATGACAATATCTGTGCCTTCGGAATCGCTAATGAAAGAAAATTGAGAAAATAGTAAACGAAGTTGCTCTAGAAGTAAGAGATACGAAACCTTACAGCAACAACAGTTAAGTTTCAGACTTTATAAAAGAAAGATAATAATGTTATCGTAATGGCAAGTGTCAACAGAATATAATTAACAACATGAATAACGAGGACCTGCGATGCGTAACATGAGCAGAACTTAACAATAAGAACCGAAGAAGGTCTAAAAACAACTAAGCAGAGGTTTGGTATAACAAGCTATTGTAGACTGTCATGAAGGGATGAACAACAATTATAAAGTGCAAAAAAGAGAAGAATTTCAATGTCGAAGAATTAGTTATGGATTGGGCAGTGGTAGACACAATGATCTCAGTCAATACATTGCAAGAGAGGGGGGCTCCACTGGCTGGTAATGTAAACGTCCCTGAACTGTCTTCTTGTCTCCTGACGGTGATTATGGCCTGTAAGAGATGGGCAACTTCAAACCAATAGTCTACTAGCTTCACGTTCATATAAGCTTAGGACCGCAAAAACTACATTCGAAGAAGAGGCCAAAGCCTTGGGATTAGGCAGTAAGTGATGATAGTCTCACTTGCGATCATATAAGGGATGCAAGTGATCCTGGAATATAGAAATGAACGAAACCATTAAATGGTCTGAAGCCAAAGCAGCACCTAAGTCAGCATAAGTTAAAACGTGAATCTCTGCTCACTTACTTTGTCCTTCGTAAAAAAAATATACAGAATTGGCATATGCAAATATAAATTAATAAAATAGTTCAGTCTAGCTATTCTTTGTGCCGTAACGTGTCTTAATTACGGGAGTAAAATAATTGTAAGATATATAAAGCTCACTTTCTTGATTTGCCCCAATATTAAATAATAAAATATCCCACTTTCTTATTCTTTCTGGCATAAGCATCTTCCTTACGTGGGGAAAATGATGGCATGTAATTTCATACTACCTGTATGCCGTGAGAAAGGTTTAGATGAGGATCTTGTTGCCAGCAGGTATTGACATTCAAGGACAGAGGGTAAAGTGCACCCCCCCCACACACACACACACCTGTCACCAAAATGCCTCCTACCACACACACTTTCTTCTCCGCTTTATCTTCTATACCTTACACCCTTCCAATATCTTTTCAAAATTTTCCTCTCACTTTCTCCCCCTAACTCTCTTCTCTGATTTTCTCGCTCAAGCCTCTACCCCTCCTCCACAGTTTCTTCTCTGACGTTCTCACCAGCGCTTACCTCGTCCATCCTTCCTCTGCTGCATACCTTCCTCTTGCTCACATCTACCACTACCCAATACGTGCCACTCTCCAACACACCTTTCCATACCCTCTTTCCCCCCATGTCTGCTTACCCAAAACTTGCTTCCCCTCAGTACCTGCCTGTCCCCCACACCTGCCTCTCACCGAAATCTGCCTACCCCACACATGCCTCTCTCTCACACCTGACTCTCCCACACCTGGCTGTGGACACACATATACTCACCCAGTCTGGGCTAATGGCTGTCAGTCTATCTGGTCTCGCCTTCCTTTTGAAGTAGCCTGATGAAAATCACACCCAGTGGAACAATCGTAGTGTTCAAGATAGTTTTCTCTCTCTCTCTCTCTCTCTCTCTCTCTCTCCGTGTGTGTGTGTGTGTGTATATATATATATATATATATATATATATATATATATATATATATATATATATATATATATATATATAACAAAACTAGGACATCATCATCATCATCATCATCACCACCACCATCACCACCACTTTCATCATCCTCATTTCTGCGTCATCATCGTCGTCATCGTCCTATCACCATCATAACCCTGTCCCTCATTTCAAGATGAGGTGTAACAAAGAAAGTATCGCAAATGGGAAAGCTACTAGCAGCATGACCACTGAAGTGGGCCACACACTCTTTCACACAACTTCAAAGTCCAGAGAGTCCTGGCTATGCCACACAGGCCAAACATCCGGACAGAACTGATGCAAACACTACCAGCGTATAGACAAAAGTCACAGCATTTTTTTGTATCCATCTGTCTGCTCCCAGCGGCCTCAATGTGCCACGCACCTTCACATGCCATTACTTCGAAGCTAATACCCACCATCCATATCAGATAATTATAGCCTCTGTACTATGAAGTTCTCAATTAGGACTGGTGTAATGGTATTAGCAGGGGAAGCCAGGAGGTAGCTTATGACATGTCAGCAGCTCGAATGAAAAATTGCTAAAGTTTATTTTAACGAAATTTTATCTTCCACCCAACCTTGGACTGAAACTCGAGACCTTTCAGACAGTTGAGAGTTTCACTAACAGCTTGATCACCCCCCCCCTCCACTAGGTTAACCCTGGCATGACGAATGACGTTATTTCCTTAACTCTTTGTATTTATGTATTTTTTCCTTTTCTCTCTCTCTCTCTCTCTCTCTCTCTCTTTTTTTTTTTTTTTTTTTTAGCCTCCTTCACACAATGCTATGATGAGTGGTCTTTCGTATTCCAGTGGTTCAAGCCACCACTAACGCTCTAACAACGTCTATAATATTAACAGGCTGTTATATATAACTCCTGTCGTTCAGTAAGTCTGTACATTATAAAGGAAAATCGTTTGTTATCAACAAAAACGAAATACGTAAAGAAATTACTGAATGAAATATGAAAAAAATAAGTCAGCATGAAGGAAAGGGTAAGAAGTCTTTTAAGGCTTCAGCCATCATGAAAACAGACCATAAGTTCCGACACTAAGGGGAGGTCATTTTTATTTTATTACTGGTGCTTCTACATGAAATGTTTTTTTTTTTATCTGCTGTAGTAATATCATTATGCATTTCATTAATTCTATTCCTCCTACAGGTACTTTCCAAGTGGAAATAAATCATAAAAGAAATACCAAAAATAAAACATAATGATGTCATAACGGTTGAGTGGTTATCATTATCTAAGATATTGCTTTGTAGACAATAGAGAAATACAGCTCAAAGCAAAAGAATACCACTGTGTAATATGCAAAAAAAGAGGTGTTATGATGTCCTAACCCAGCTAGAATACGGTCCATTTACACTCTCAGGCTCCTACATTTCCTCACCTGAAGAAAATGGTCTGGAGTTAGCAAGAACATTTAATTTGAGTTGTTCTGATTTTGAGAGGGTTCATGGTACCAGTTCTGACACTCTCAGACTATGGTGCTCACTGTTAGCTAACTGCTATCAAGTGGCGTTACCTGGAAGCTATTAAACGCTAAGTAAGAGTGCGTCCGGGGTGAAACGGGCAGGTGGAGGGGAGGGAGAGCGGGGGAAGGCTGGAGAGTCAGAGTGTCCGGACTAAGAGCAAGTCTGTCCTGGGGTTGGTGGTAGTTGCCATGACAACATCACCACGTCACCCACGGCAACTGCAGGCGGCATGGTCCCTTTCGCTAAAC
Organism: Coenobita brevimanus; assembly: GCF_032717465.1. Taxonomy (NCBI): domain Eukaryota; kingdom Metazoa; phylum Arthropoda; class Malacostraca; order Decapoda; family Coenobitidae; genus Coenobita; species Coenobita brevimanus. The sequence goes on along the minus strand of NC_136983.1, from coordinate 12,275,012 downwards.
AAATTAGAGAAGGCATTTGCACTAATCTTACAGATGCTGGAAAAAGTATCCTGAAGTACATACTACTTATAAGAGAGAAACCTTTACTTGTATAGGGCTTAAAACCATATCAAATAAAACCATAACAAGTTTTTTTTATAAAGTTTTACAGATCATTAAATATATATGTATCCTACAGTGCAACATTATTTTTTAAAAAGTAATTAGTCCAACAGCGAGTTCTGCAGCTGATGTAAAAGAACTCATGGTAATGTGCAGTTTTCTAATTCAACAGAATAGAAGTTTAACAAGAACGGGGAAAATTTTGAGACATTTTTATAGTACTTCTGTTCAGATGAAGGCTCAGCACCCAGGCAGGCACATAATTTTAGCCTAATTACACATGCCTAGTGCTATGTAGTAGTCCTATGATTTTATTGGTGCAATTTACAGCAAAATATATTTAGTACCTCTCACAGTAACAATTCACTTTTATATGGACTCTAATACCAACTCATTAAAAAAAAGCCTACCTCTAATGAGTATGTGCAAGTACACCAAAATAAACTGACCAGACGCACCTATATTTTTTACTCAAGTTTTCTTCCACTGCTTTGCAATAAATGTTGTCACTGTGCATCGTATGGGATGCATCCCACACAGATGCTGTTAGTGAAACCACAATATTTAAACTATTCGATCCATTCCGCCCACACAGGTTGAAGTAAAAAACTCTTAATTCTACTCACGTGAACCCGCATGGGCACACGCTAATGCCCGCTCTCAACCACAGGCGGTGTAGCTACGTGTTAAAGTAAGTGATTTAAAATCACCCACCTCGACCCACTCTCGCTTGTCGCCGCCTGCCCACTCTCAGTCCAGACCCACCCTAAGGGGAGATACGAAGTCTCCTAGGTCTACGAGAATTTGATACCGGTTAGTTTCTGCATCACATACATGAACGTTACCTTCTGTGTTATTTATGCTATATAAATGAACGTAAAACCTTATGCAGCATATGTGAGCAGTGTGTTATTAAATGCTGGAATGTGCTAGTAGGTCTTTTGATACAAAGGATATACCGCTAGAACCTTCTATGCTAGCGAGAATTTAGCTTATTATAATGATAGCAGGTTATGTTGCGACCAGGTAAGATAAGATAAGGTAATCACTCATCAGGACGTTAAGGTCTAATGTACAAAATTATTTGCTACATAGCAGGTGCTACGAAGACAACGAGAATATGAAGTATTATGATGGTTGCAGGTGATGGTGCGGACTAGAAAGTCAAGGTATCAACACAGGCAATTTCCCTCGCGTCAGCAACAGCCAGAGGAGGCAAGGTCTGGAATGAGATAAGTAGGCAACCTGGAAGGAGAGGCAGAGGCTTTGTGTCCTGCCTAGCCAGGATCTCAAGGGTAATGATTAAGGGAACTGGAGACGTCAAAAATATAATCGCGTATCTTGTAACATAACCAAAGGGCGTGCCCAGTAACAAAAAAAAAAAAAAATGGGGGTTAAATATCTGGCAAAACTATTATCACACACCATAATTTCACGAAACTACAACATCGCAAATGTTATATAAAGATTCGTCTTCCAAAACGTTTTTTCTTTATTTTGCAATATACATCGCACCCAAACTGTTTGTTACACAAACGTTCTTTGAACGCGAGACTGAGTCCAACATATATGCATTATTTTTATTTAATCACGTCAAATTTTCTTTTTGTTTACATTTATATATTATATTTTCGTAACAACTCTCCAATGCTTTTGTCATCGGTAGGTATGCGTTTTCACATGCACAAAGAAAAGTAGATAAGATTGAAAGTGCCACCTGGGTAGGGAAATTATTTGGTTGATTTCATTTGGGTAGCTGCTCCGGAATACGATAATCAGTAAAATGTGAAATGTTTTTCACAACCCTAACACAATTTCCAGTTACACAAATTTACATTTCTGGAAAAATTGCCTGAGGTGTTTCGATTTGCAAAATAAAGTGATAAACATTTGTTAGAGCCACTTTTCAAACTTACTTCTCATTACCATCAATATTTTTACAATTTTACAGAGTGGAGGAGGGAGAAGTAGTATACCATTCAATATGTTGGTCATCTATATGAATATACGCGAATCTGAAGAAAATGCATCATAGTTATAAGCTGGTCGAAAACGAACGAACGTAATTTCAGACTTTCAGACACACAGGTGAGAATGGGTGAGTGAGAGTGGGTTGGAACGGTGCATTCCGGAACGGTGAAATAAGTAGCTCTTATTTACCATAACATTCGGCGTGGGTGCTTTGTAAACTGTGGTAGCATTTAACAAGGTATCGTAAGGAGACCATTCTGCGAAATCCCAGGCGGGGATTCTAGAAAACAAATACATTAACCTATGTTCTACAAGAGCTTTAAACCGGTTAGGCTAAGTGTGACAACTGTTCCAATTATTTAGACGAAATTAGCAGCATAACGTATATAAGCCATTGCACAGATGTGCTAAAGAGAAAAAAAAAATTAACGCCAGAGGTAACAGGTTCATTACTTTAGATAAATCTGCAAATGCGCAGATGCATATTAAGGAGTACAAAATGACACTGCCGATGCTTACCAAGAAGATTCGGTTTGGTGTGTGTGTGTGTGTGTGTGTGTGTGTGTGTGTGTGTGTGTGTGTGTGTGAAATGATATTTTTATAGCTGTTATTCCATGGGGCCTGTAAACTTCGCTAGAATTAACGGGAAGCTTTATAAAGTTTGTGTGGACCGATGGGAAGGTCCATAGCGTAATGGAGAAGGTAAGTGGGGGACAGGGAGGCGGTGAATTCGGGCGGTGACTGACACTTAACAAGGACCAGTCAATGTGGCGGACGGGCCAGTATCTGGATGAAGTTCGTCCACTAATTTTGAAGGACCACGATGACAAGAGAGACAGGAGTACGTATGACAAAATCATCGAACTCTCGGGTAGGGTGCACCCTCGAGTCGTGCAACCTACACATCGCTCTTTACCCTGAGTTCAATGTATAAGTACAAACAATTTTTTTTTTTTCAGGGTCGGAACAACGCTAGTACTCTATTAAGACTAAGACTAGGCGATTTTATGCGGCTGAACTTGAGGACTGGTTCTCTGAGTGTCAGTTCTGTCAGCATTAATCCTCTCACTGTTGGTTGAAAAATGAATTCCGGTTAACATCAAGGTATTTCTTCAGCTTATGGAAAATACTCGGAGCCCAAACGTTACTGCTTTTCTTCTCACTTTCCTTGCCTCTTCAACACTACACCCTTCACATTTATTCTAGCTGCCACCAGACAATTTTTAAATTTCGAGTAGACTGTCTCTTGCTTGAGAATGCCTTCATTAGCTCTTCTATAAGCGAGGCTCTCATAACCCTAATGAAAGTTTTTGGTTAGCAACATCAATAAGGAAAAAGCAAGCCATTGATATGCATGGGTTAATCCAATTACTGCGAGGACATCTTTTCAGTTAACTATCGCCGTCTTACAACGTTCATATCAAGTTTGGAAATAGCTTTTTAAACTGATGGGGTTATACTATACAACATTAAAAATATTCTTCGGTACTACCGGCCTTTCCTAAGTTCAATCGTTTTGTCTGGCAGAAGCAAAAGTACATCGCAACAGAAAACGTGCTACGAAACATCAAAAGACAATTCGACCCACCGTTTTTTCATTACTCTTCTCACCTTCCTCGCAAAATTTGGTAAATTTTCATACCATCCGCCTCACTTCCATTTCCTTTGCATATCTGAGGATGTAACATGTTTAGCCATTTTCCTCGCTCCCTTTGCACACTCAATGACAGATTTTGGACTCATTACGCTGATGTGATGATATACAGCCTTTTTTGTCGTCCACCAAGTATTGATCACGTATGAGACAAATTGTTGTAATTTATCTAATATCCTTTCCAGATATGTTACAGTATTTTCTTAAGCAACTTACTGACTTCCTACGTAGATATGGGATCGTGCTTTGGCTGGCAAAGGAAGACTCGTACCCCACTTTTCTTGCCGACTTGCTTTACCTATTATCCTACACCTCAATATTCTGTCGAACGTCATTCATATGAATCTGTTGTAATATGGACCGTTTGTATCACTGACATACGAGACGATACTGAGATGCAATGTGCAGAATATATTGTTAAGGAAGATTTCTTTCGAAACCGCCAATGCCACTTAGAATATAACCTTAAATATTTATGCCATTCTTATTTCATTCACAGATTTTATGGCAATGTATGCAAAGAATCCACTTCATTCCTAAATTTATAATGTTCATTTCTTACTCCATGCCTCTGTATTAATTTGCAGATTATATGACAGTTTTGCAATTCACACTTCACGTCGTTCCCAGATCTGATGAAGTGTAACTAATCTTACTTCACTCCCATTTAAACCTCTTCACTTCGATGGTATCTTACTCTACTGTTGTTATTACAAAAGAATATAAGAAAGGCTTCTCTTACTGAATGGGTCATTGAAAGTAATATCTAACTCCCAACTGCTAAGCAGAACATAAGACATGATATCCCGTTACCTGAGGCCCAGTAGTCCTCTTACGTGCCAACACATCCTCAAATGTCACCATTTTCGCACAAATTCCAGCAACCCACATTGAATACATGCTATGGCTGTCTCATTTAGGACCGTTGCTATGCTGTTAACGTAGGTGTTTAAGACATAGCGGTGGATCATAAGATTCTTATTTTTCTTATACCAAACTTCAAACATCAAACTATTTCGTGCATTGCTTGGGATATAACTGTTTTTCCGACCAGCAGTTAACATATACCATTGGATATTGCAATGAAGGTGCTAAGCAAACAATAAAACAGTTATATGCCCTTGAAACTGAATTAAAACTCGTGACAAGAGTGGTCCTAAAAAAAAGAAAACGAAAGGTAAAGGCTAGGAAATTATTATGCCCATAAAAGCAAATAAATGTACATTGATTAGAAATACCGACACTGAGGCTTGTCAACATTGCGTAGTCCCGAGCCGCAGTTGGTATGCGTTGATATACGGTACATTTAAGGTTCAGGAAGACAGCAGCTGAACGTTGCTGTGAAATGACAGTGGACAATTACCTTTGCATAAAAAGTGGTCAGCTGAATATACATACGTCAGTGCGGTGTGTCTTTTCTGTTCATCATCCGCCTAGCGAGGCGATAATGCAATCGCCTGTGTCTGTGTATGTGTGTGTGTGTGTGTGTGTGTGTGTGTGTGTGTGTGTGTGTGTGTGTGACTGCCTGTTACCAGATTATCTCCAAATCGAGTGGGCAAATTATAGCCAAACTTTGTGGGCAGTATCCCAGGATATGTGGCTTGAACTGATTAGATTTGGGGGAAGCTGCAATGATATTCCTCCGATTGGCAGAGGATTGCTGATGTAGTTTTTTTTAGTGATGAAGGGCGATACGCATCCGTGGTCGAATGAAGTTCATTTATTCATGCTTCCTCGACATCAATTGAATTAGTCTGGGGAAGAATTCAGGAAGGTAGAAGCTGCCTGAAGGTTGTGGTAAAATGATTCAAAATATTTGCATTTCGTGTACAGCGACTTAAGCTAAATACACCTGCGTTACTAGAATAGGGGGATGGGGGTTCATATTTTGTTCACATTCCTGCCAGACTACTGTATTCAGCTAAGGTGCAGTAAGCACTAGTGGGGTAACTTTCTGAATGTCATGAGAAAACTGGTCCTCAACATTTACCCGTCGCACACAATATCGGAAGATGAGTATAGGCATCTCACTTTTTTTTTTCATTCGTGTTACCAACAGCCGATTTCATATGTCCGTCTCATTGTTAGAGTAAAATTACTCTCATCATTACCATTTCGTATGCATGGTAAATTGAATACTCGGGCCTACATCTCCAGTTTTCCTTCTGATCATTCTCTCGCTACTGTTGCAGACGGCCACAGACCCTCTTCTACAGGCAAGAGTAGTAGTATTCCTCAGGATTCTGACCTGTAACTAACTCTCTTCCATCTGTTCATCAATAACCTTCCAAGTTGTGCATCCTGTCCAGCCTTGACTCCATCCTTCAGTTTTCCACCAACTTCTCATAGTCACTTGCACCAGTTACTTCAACAAACCCTAGATGAGATTATGCCATATCCATTTTCTGACTTGACTCAGATCTCTGATTGGGGTAAAATAACCCTGCTGTTTTTATTGTATCAGAAACTCAGATCCAACATCTTTCATCTCGCCAAAATCTTCCATAGCATTATCCTTTCACATTTATCAATATCCAACTGAATCCTTCATCGCTTTCTAACATACTTGGCTTTTCATTCTCTCGAGATTTGACAAGGAAAGATCATAATTACCTCTCTTGCAAAATCTGCTTGCAAGAGATTACTTTTTCTAAGCCGAATCCTCGCTTTCTTTACCCGTGCACTGTTGTTGACTTTATACAGGATTTATATTCTCCCTTTTTTGAAGCGCAGCTCTAATATGTGTGTGTACTGTACAAGGGTAGGTGGGAGGCTTCCCACAGACAGCTCGTCTCACGCGGGTTGAATCAAAGGCATTTCTCCTCATTAACTCGCTCCTCTTGCTGAAGAATTTAAATTTCTCTCTGTCTCCTCTCCTCAGTGTTGCATCTTTACCTGTTTTCTATTGCTACTTCAATGGCCACTGGTCTTCAGAAGTATCTGTTTGCATCCCGCATCCATTCACGGCTGGTGAGTGGGACCTGTCTGACAGCATTCTCTCACCCCTTTTCTGTCCAGCTCTCTATTGCAAGAGTTAATTGTGATTCCCAGTTCTTCAGAATGCAACAGGTCAACTCTGGAACCGTTTTCTTCCGTCTGTATTTCTTTTTGCCTATGATATCTAGCCTTTTAAACGCAATATGGTCAGACATCTCGAAATAAACGGAACTTGAATTTGGCTCTCTGTTATTTATTTGTTCATTTATTCTTGGAGGGAACAATCCTGCGGGTCTCTAGTCTTGGTACCCTTCCTTGTGCATTAAAAAAATAAAATCAATCTCCATCACGGAGGCTCCTTACATATTTAGCGAAACATTAAATTCCACTTAGCCCACTGAACCCTGAAATATCTTACATATTTTTTTGTTAACATTTCGTGACAATATTCTTCAGTTAAGGGTAATATATTTTACGTGGAGACGCTAGATGTAGCATTTATATATCTCTTCAGAGTAACAGGCTTTTTTTTTTTCGAATATCATCTTATGGTATCAGCATGAATGGGCAACTTTGGGCGACAGTAGGATGTAAGGAATGAGTGAAAGGTTTAGAATCTGTCACCATTAAACACTTCAGTATTCTCACGTCAGTTTTTATACTTGTGTCGCCAGATACCAAGTGTTAAAGAGTGTGTGACAAATGCTTACTCTCTTCTTGTTCCTGTAGATCTGCTGTAAACCACCACCACCTTCATACCGGCTAAGCAAAAACGCCGAAGTTATTACGATGTATTCTGTTGGAAATGCGCCACCCAAAAGTTACTGCACAGTATTGCCCGACCCTCTTCACCCACTCAACACTCGTTCTATACCCTCCTTCACACACACAACACACACACACACACACACACACACACACACACACACACACACACACACACACACACACACACACACACACACACACACACACACACACACATCGAACTTAATAGAAAACTGTTAACTTCTCCAGTGTTGTCCCTCTTACAACTGATTAAAAGGGAGAGAGGGAGAGGGAGAATTAATGATGCACGATTGGGGAGTGAATAAATACAGGAGGGAAAGAGGTGGCAGAAGAAGCGACGAAGAAGGGGACAGGGAAAAGGGGGAATACCAGACAAGAATTAAGGAGATGACAAGTGGAGTGAACTTATAATTTCTTGTGGTTGAGTAAATAAAAGGGGAGACTTCGCCGAAGGGACAAGTTGGACTGGCTGACAGCTGGAGGAAATACAAAAGTTTAGTGGAAGGACAGAGAGTATGCTGGAAGGGAGAGAGAAAGGTATAAGATGAAGAGAATAAGCCGGAAGGGGAGGCAGGAAGGTGAAGGAAAGTAGGAGAGAGTAAACAGGAAGGGAAAGAGAGTTAATTAGAGGCAGATGAGAGTAAGCTGGAGGGGATACTGTATACTGGAAGGGATGAAGAGTAAGCTGGAAGATGGAGAGAGTATGTTGGAAGAGAGACATTAAGCTGGAGGATGGAAAGAGTAAGTCATGAGAAAGAGAAAATAAGTTAAACTGTAGAGAAAGTTGAAAAGGAGAAAAGAAACACGCTGGAAGGGATGCACAGTAATCTGGAGGGTAGAAAGGGTGAATTGAAGAGGAGGGGGGGAAGGTAAAGTGGATGGAAGAGAGTAAACCTGGGAGAACAGATGGCAAGCTGGAACTGGGGAGATCAAGCTGAACGAGAGAAACAACAAACTGGAAGGCAGAGTAACCTGAAAGGGAACGGTAAGCTGGGAGAAAAAGGCTTAAGGTGTAATAAACTGTGGATAACGGTAAGTTCAGATTAAGAAAAAAAAAAAGAAAAGAAGTGTGCATAACTCAAGATGTAAGCCCGGGGAAAGGGTATGCTGCAAAATAAATAGGTAAACTTAAGTGAGATAAATAAAATAAAGAGGGTATGAAAGCCTAGAACAAGAATAACCTGGCGCGCTGTGGTTTACAGTAGCTGGAGAGGTGGAATAAAGAAAAACTCAAACTGGAACGAGAAGTATGAGAGATTTGTACAGCATAACTAAACTTGAGCAGGCGAAAGAGTGGATAAGCTCCAAATAAATGACAATAAGTTCTAATCTTTCCGTTTTGTTCTTGACTACATCCACTAGCGTAGGTAGCTGGCTGATCATATCTGGAATTTACATGCTTTTTCTGTAAATGACCATCAGTAAAAATACCGGTTTCCTTACACATTCTCCCACTCAGTTCTGTTAATACGGCAGTAGGGGTTCCCGTATCAGTGAGAATTTGGAATGAGAAATATATCTTAAAATTTACCCTTTCAGCTATAAGACGTCATTATATGGTTTAACATCTTGACATATACTTGGCATAGGATGAAGTCTTCGAACTGCAGAGGTTACAGGAGGTCTCACCTAACCATATGTCAGCAATATCGTATGGTGGTAAAAAAAACTATGCCACAAAATTCGTCTTTTTAGTGAAAGTTTTAGGCGAAATAAGGGGCCAGGAAAAGGATACAGTAATTGACGACCACAAGAAGCTTAACCCTCTTCTGGTTGGAATAACTCATTTTGCTCCATTCCAACTACGGCCGGACGATTTAATTCAACCGAAAGTGAATAACAAGAAACTGAAAATGTAAAAAGCTGATTAACAACACTATCACCGTTGGGATATTGCTGGTATTGAATTACACCAAAAGCCAGATGATTTTATTCACCCGAAAAAACATAGCACCTTGGAAATAAGAAACTTGGCTGAAATAATATACTCAGGATATCTTGACGATCAGGGAGAGCTTAAAGGAAATGATAAAGTTGTGGGTAAGACTGAGCTTTAATAGACTAAGTTTAATGGTAAGAGCTTTGGAGTAAGAGGGAAGTTTGGTACACTGATTTGACAGTAAAAACATAACAGAGAAGAGTGAACTACGAGAGAAGAAGAAACACAGGGTCTTGAGGGAACTCAGGGATGAAATGAAAATGCAAGTAAACTGGGGAAAAATAACTTTCAGTGAAGGTATGTCTTAACACAAAAAGTTGATGTATGCACACACACACACACACACACACACACACACACACACACACACACACACACACACACACACACACACAATGAAATGTATATATTGGCTTTGACCCGGATCAAATGTATGCTCTGGATCAGAAATATGTAACTTCTTTGGGCAAGTATTTTGTGTGTTTAAACTATAATGTACGAAAATAAGCCAAATATGGCCAATACAAAACAAATATACATTAACATTTGGATTTCTTGTAATCATTTTTTTACACAAATAAAAAAGTCTCTTATGTATGAACCTGGCATAAAATACATAAGGATAGAATGTTAAGAAGGAAATGCAATAGAAGTACTAATTACAGTATTAACTTTGTCATGTGTTGCTTAATGTGACCTTCATCTTGAAATAATATAACACTTGTATTTTAACACCTCCTTGAGTGCCATATTTGTGGTAATAAGTTTGTTATTTAATATTTCTTGAGATGAATATGATCAAACTTTAAATGAATGTGATGGAATGCCCTGGCTCTTGAAACTGCAATATAAAATTACCATGAACACTGTTCTGTGTGTGTGTGTGTGTGTGTGTGTGTATGTGTGTGTGTGTGTGTGTGTGTGTGTGTGTGTGTGTGTGTGTGTGTGTGTGTGTGTGTGTGTGTGTGTGTGTGTGTGTGTGTGTGTGTGTGTGTGTGTGTGTGTGTGTGTGTGTGTATACGTTTATTTAATCATTTTTTTAACTTCAGCCAGAGTACGTCATACAAATTCTTTATTATTTCTACCATCAGAGGATTTTGCCAAGGTCTGGAGGGATTTTTCGAACTGGAAGGAATAGATAATCTTAGCATCAATTAATCCCCTGAACAGCATCAAAACTGTCTAAGAAAGCCGGAGGAATAAAACACGACACTGGGGTGAAGTGGTTTATGTGCACTGTACGATTTTCATTCAGCTGTTAGAGAAAAATGGTATTTGTTTAATAATACTCGTAAATTTTCTGCAGATTATTGGTTTTATTTTTCACTGTTTTTAATCTGCTTTGAATATTTTTTTCGTTGCCTTGATTTTTTGTTTGGTTTTCTTTGACAGATGTTTTTTAAAATGTTAGAATGGACAAAGAAGATCTAAAGTGGCAGTGGTTGGAGGTGGATCGGTGGGGATGAAATAGATGGAAGGAAGACTGAGGGATAAGGCAGAAGACAGCTACTTTTCTAACTATTCCGAGCTGGAGGTAAGATTGGTATAAATTCAGATGGTATAATTGGTACACATGAAAAATTTGTGGTAGGTGGAGGCGTTCATAATCCATTTTCTTGGTGTGACCCTTAAGGTAACACGATTCTTTGTAATGAGGCAAAACGTTATCTTGTTACCTTGGAAACCGTTTATTAAGCTTGGTTGTAATCCTTTCCAGTAACCATACGAAGGCCTTGTGATCTAGTAGGTCAAGATGCACCAGCTTCTTGTGCGGGGAAGGGGAGGGGAGGAGCTATTATCCATGTATTCCTTACGTGATACAGTAGGCGGCTAAAAACGAGCAACGAAAGTGGGAAATACTGCAGAATGACACAAGGAAAGAAGGTTGCTTGTGCTGTGGAGGATTTTATATGTAAGGACTTTATAAGTAAGTCTTAGCCTGGTATTCTCGTCGGTTAAGGAGGTTCCCTAACACCTTTTCCTAAAAGATTTGTTTTGCTTATTACTCCTTACGGTCCTCTTCTGTGTTACCTAATTCATTCAAATGTCAACACACTCAGCATAAATAATATGCAATATTATAACAGCCAGTCATATACAAAATAAATCGCTAAGAAAGAGGTGCTAGGGAGCTTCCTTCACCAACGAGAATATTAAATGTGGAGGTAAGGACTGGGTGTGAGGTGATGGTGTGGCATGAAGGGAAACCAAGATTAAGGGAAGTGGAAGTGGGATTATTGAGGAATGTGTGTGGGTAGAATAGCAAGTAGTATGGTTCGCGTAACACGTGGAGTAGGGAAGGCTGTCTTGCTGTGTAAATAGGCTAATAGTCTGAAGAGTGTGCCGAAACTGGCATCCTCTTGATATTTCTTACATGCATTCCTTATTTCCTGGACCCAGCCTCACCCCTTTCCTAGGTGGGAAGAAAGGTCAGGATGATGTTGACTGATGGTGCTGATGATGATGGTGATGATGATGATGACTGATGGTGCTGATGACGATGACTATGATGATGGTCATGATTATGGTGATAATGATGCTGATAGTGATGATGCAGCCTTCGTATAATTATCTCCATTTATATATCACAACGGTGTAAGTAAAGCAATGTCAATGTCATGGATAAATTTATTTGATACGTGGGATCATGATTATGACTGAGTGTCTAGACAGAGATTAAAGAGGAGCTTCCAGGACAGTCAGAAAACTGTGATAGAAATAACTGATAAAAATAGCTAACTTTACCTTGATCCCGACGTATATAAATCCTGTCATAACCTTATTAACCCCTTCACTCCATTTTTTTTTTTAATTGTTAACTCCATATGATTTATTTAGCTTAGGGAAAGAAATTCATCCATCCATCCATCCATCATCCAATCTTACGTTGCCCCATGAGGAGCGTAGAAGCCCGGGGCTAGGCAGTTCGTCCTGACATTTAAGATGAGAGTGAAGGGAAAGAAATCAGAAATGTAAAAGGATAAATGGAGACTTTCTAACCTCGCTACAACTGATTGTTTTTTGCAGATTTATCACATTTATTTGAAGGAGGCAAGAATGAAGATGAGAGAGAGAGAGAGAGAGAGAGAGAGAGAGAGAGAGAGAGAGAGAGAGAGAGAGAGAGCAACTGAATCGAGGGAACAAATCCTCAGGCGTCAACAAGAATATGATGTAGTTTCCGTTCTACCTGGATAAAATTACTCTCGCTTCCATCAGACGATTTTATTCAGCACAGAGAGTCCGTGATAGTAAAAAAGGTTAACGAAGACTGTATACAATCACTCCATATCATAATCCCCGAAGCATAGGGGCATAAACTATTGGACTAGGTAATGAAGGTAATGGAGAGCGTTCTAGAAAGTATGGTTGGAGAAAGAGTGAATGTTGCTGAGATGTGGTTTATGCCTGGCACGGAACACTGATGCCATATTCATTGTCCGTCAGCTTCAGGAAGAATATATAGGAAAAAACGGGATATGTAGTTTGTTTTTCTTGACTTGGAGAAGGCCTTAAACTGAGTCCTACAGAGGTGGTGAAATGTGCAATGAGAATCCTTGAGATCGAGGAGTGGCTATATATATATATATATATATATATATATATATATATATATGCTGTTTCCCCTCTAATGGGTGGCAGCCAAGACAGGACGATACACCCACCAGAATACGAGTACTCATCCACACACACACACATTTTCTCGTATCTAGCCTCTAAGGGGAGAAGGGACCGCTCCTCACTGCACCACATCGCGTAGTGTAATCCAGGGACATCAGCAGTAGGGTCTGACAGCAGAGCTGGTTTACCTTTGCCACATCATTATGGACCCATCCCCTTCCCCGCACCTGACCCGATCAGATGATCCGTCCAGATGCGGGAGAACATCTCGTCGGAGCCACGTCACCATTTATGCATTCACAATTTCTCTCCATTCATCCCTATCACGTGCAGCCACTCTTCCTTGCCCTACAGACACCCCTCTCGCATCTAACGGTCTCTTCACGCTGTCAGTCTATTCTATTCGTGGTCTTCCTCTCAGCCTTACACCTCTCACATCCGATCCATTTATCTTTTTCACCAGGCGCTCTTCATCCATTCTCTTCATATACCCAAACCACTGCAACACTCTCTGTTCAACTCGACTGGCCATCTCTTGCATAACTCCAGTTCTCCTTCACATTTCATAATTTCTCACTCAATCCATACACGCCACACCACACATACTCCTCAGACACCTCATCTCCATTACATTCAATCTCTTCCTCTCTGCTACTCCCATATTCCATGTTTCAGCCCTATATAACGCGGTGGGTACCATTACTCCCTCATACAGCCTTCTCTTTGCATCCATCGTAAGCGAACGACATCTAAACACTTTTTTCATTCTTCCCAGCCTTTCCTACTTCATTGATTCTAAACTTCAACTCTATATTTATTTTTCCATCCACGGCAACATGTGACCCTAAACACTTATAACACTCTACCTCCTCAAGCAACTCGCCATTCAAAATTACATTCATCCTTCTACCATCTACCTACCTCGTACACTTCATCACTACCATTATTCTCATTCACTCTGAATTTCCTCCATTTACACACCCTTCCAAACTCCTCTATCAGCTGTCTCAGTCTCTCCTCCGAATCAGTCACCAGTGCAATATCGTCTGCAAACAGCAGTTGACTCAGATTCTACTCTCTGCCATCATCGTTCACCAGACTCAATCCTCTACCTAAAACTTTCACATTCACTTCCCTTACAACACCATCTATATAAATATTAAACAACCAAAGCAACATCACACATCCTTGATGAAGCCCCAGTCTCACAGGAAACTAATCAATAACTATATTTCTCATTCTTACGCACGCTCTGCTATTTATATAAAGGCTTTTCACTCCTTTTTAACAACGCACCACCTAATCCATGCAATCTCGAAACAGTCCACAATGCCTTCCGATCAGCTCTATCATACCCTTTCTCTAAATCCATGAACTCCCCCCAAAAATCCTTATCTTTCACCAAATATATTTCACACACCTGTCACAGCAAACACCTGATCCACGCATCCTCTTTCTCTCCTCTCTCCTAAAACCACACTGCTTATCACTCCCTCTGTACCCTCTCTAACTCTCTTAATCAACACTGTATCATACACTTTACCTACAACACTCAATGGATTTACACCTCTAAAACTAGTACATTCATACTTATCAACGAAATCACACAAGCACTTGCCCAGTCAATCTGCATCATACCACTCACAAAACACACATTCAGCAATCTTACTAACCATTCAACAATAATTGCTCGACCAACTTTCAAACGTTCCACAGCACACCCATCCATACCTGCAGCGTTCCCTTTCTTCATCTCCTTTACTGCCTCCTGCACTTCCTCTATTGTGATCAAAGAATCATTAAAATCTCCCAACACATTTATTCCTTGCTCCCTTCCATATGCCACAATCTCAGCCTTCTTTTTTTCCTCTACATTTAACAATCTTTGAAAAAACTCTGCACATCTCTTCCTTACTGCACGCATCTCAATTAACATCCTTCCATCCTCTGCTTTTGCACTCTCTTCCTTCCCAAACTTTCCCTTTCATACCCTCTTTACATCTTTACGAAACATTTTCTTTTTCTGTTGAAAATTCTCAGTCAACCACCTACCCTACCTCTCATCTGTTGCCGGTTTAGCATCACGCACAGCTCTTCTCGCCCTATTCCTCTTTTCCTTATACCTCTCATTTGACATCTCATCCTTCCTTTGCAGCAACACTTCATATGCACGTCTTTTCTCAGCTACAGCCATACTTACTTCTTCTAACCACTATTCACTTCCCTTTCTTACACCATCACCCACTCGTCTCACACCACTCACCTCTTCTGCATACCCCACCACAGAACTCTTAAATATTTATAATTATATATCTACATCTATATCTATCTGTCTATCTAGCTAGCTATTTCTCCCTCTCCCTCTGTGTGTGTGTGTGTGTGTGTGTGTGTGTGTGTGTGTGTACCGTATATCCCTCTAGATGGTGTAGTGAATTGAGTCTAGGATGCCGTACTTAGGACGTCATAGAATAGGATCCATCTTTCTTCAGTAACATTAAATTATCGAAAAACAATTAGTAACGCCATGTGAGTCGAACCACTATACGGCGGTCACTATGACTTGGGTCTACCAACCACTTGATCATTACCATTCGATGTAAAGGTAAACTAAAGGCACATATAAGGGAACTGGGTTGAGTGATGGCCTAAATGAGAAGCCGAGGTACAAAGGGAGAACAATGTACCCAGCGGGATGGGTGAGTGAGTGAAAGATTGGGGTGATAAGTAGTGGCTGAGAGTTTTCTAAGAGAAATTAAGAGTCTAGGAGCTCTAGTCATTTAGTCAAGAAGACACGGTAAGTGTTTGACAGTCAACAGGTAGAGTAAGAGTCTGAATATATGAGGAAAGAATGAATCTGTGAGTCAAGGTAAAGATTGATATTCTGGGAGTCCAAGTAAAGAGTGAGAGTTTGACAGTCACGGTAATGAGTGAGAGTTTTTGAGTCGAAGGAAGGGTGACAGGCAGTCTGAGGAAAGAATGAGAACTTGCGAGTAAAGGTATGGGTCAGAGAGTCAGAGTAGGGGTTTGGAAGTCAGTGGAAAGAGAGTGAGTTTAGGAACCAAGGGAAAAGGTGAGAGACTGGGAGTCAACGGAAGAGATTGAGAACCAAGCGAGAGAGAGAGAGAGAGAGAGAGAGAGAGAGAGAGAGAGAGAGTCTGGGAGTCAGAAGATAAAATGTTTTGGAATCAGAGGAAAGAGTAAGAGTCTGGGAGCGAAGGTAAGAAGTAAAAGTTTTAGAATCAGAGGAAAGAATGAGAGTGGAATCCCTAATTTCCTCTTCATACAGGGCATTGGCAACCTCTTCGAGAAACCAGTTGAAGTAACACAGCCTTCAGTGTTTTAGTTCTGTTATCTGGTATTCAGGTCTTATTAATATTACTTCTGTTATTTGGTAAACTGCTAGATCGTTGAGTGAGGAGTTAAGCCTTCCTTTCCTCTCCACTGGCTCGATTTCAAGTTGCTTTGTATATTTTAACTCGCTCCCAGTACTTTTAATATAACCGACTGTCAGTAGTGTTATTTATGGTTCTGACCTATCTCCATATTTATATGGATTAATGCAATTTTTATCCACGTACAGTTAGGGGCAAGAGCTCCTTATGTGCGACGGATTACAAAATCTTAAAATTTTGCAAATCATATAATCTACATTAAATATTTTAAGTTTCAAAGTAGTTTCATGACAGTGTAGAAGATTTACTGACAAAAGGTTTCTGTGAAGTGATACTTTAACCATTTGAACCATTGCTGGAGAGTTTCCCTTGAAAATCGATCTGGAGAGAAATAAGATAACAGAAGAGTTTGGCAAGTTCTCTTGATGTTCTGTCACAGGGTCGATATTGTACAAAAATCCACTGGTCCTGACTGCACCCTGCCTCTACTGTAGTTCCTCCCCTCACGTTTAGTTCTTTAATTTGGTTGAGCCTGGTCATTTACTTTGGCCTTATCTATTCCGCTCAGACCTCTGGCTTGCTCCCAGCCGTCCTTTCAGCCTCTCGTCTGACGCCAAGTCACTCACTCTTGCTTTTTTTTTTTCCCCCTCCTACTCTGGCCTGGCCGCCCTTCTCCGACTTACGGTAACAGCTCTTGCCATGGGGGCACTCTAAAATAATCACGTATGTTATTCTTGTGATCTTGTCTTTCATATCCTCGACAATCTCCTTCGCTCCTGATCCACGCCTGTGTTAGGACTCCGTATTATAATTGCAAATCATAATAGATAGATAGATAAATAGATAGATAGAGAGACAGATAGAAGCAGGGAGTCAGATGATGAGAAGGTATTGTGTCTGCGAGAATCGAGCAATGCTAAAAATGCTTACACACTCTTAATTCAAGGAATGCTTTATAGGCACACGACAGCGCCTAGTGACCATACACACATACTCACACACAGGCTTCTAGAACTTTCCACTCACAAGGAACACACGTGACACACCCCTGCTACACCAGAATTTAGGAAAGAGAGCTCAGACGGAGGTTAGCCATAGAACAGGCAGGTAATGGGGAGAAGGGCTTAGCAACTTGAGAGAGAGAGAGAGGGAGCGAGAGCGAGACAGAGAGATAGCTAGCGGGACTCTATACTTCACTCTGTGTGAGAGACTTGTTAATATTTCCAAGACAAATAAAAATAGTCCCATACTATTCCTTACCTCTCCTGTCACTACATGACAAATGGGAAAGAAGATTATCTACTCCAAGATATAAAAAACGCTCGTCCACAAGTCTAATATATATAAAACTTCTCTACAAGTAAATACAAAGTCTTTTATGACATTTTTATGACATTTTCATTTTATGACATTTGGTAGCAGCGAACGTATACGAACCTCGTCTACGAATCAACATTGAATTCCTACAAAATATCAAGATTGAAAACAAAAAGAATACCTCTCACAACCAACAACACAACCAGCTCCTGACAGTATTCTCTCCACCCAGCCCCCTCCGTCTCCCCGATCATCATGCTGATGCAGAGGTGAAGAGATCACACGACGCCTTGCAAGTAGTTTAACAAAATATCGATACAATCTTGCAACTTCTACGACGAACCAGCGAATCTACGGACATCGTCTCCGAATTAAAAGCAAATTTCTACAAAAGCAGGCGAAACTCTACAAGATTAGCTTCAGTTCTACATTGAATTCCTACAAAATACAGCCTACAATGCAAATAGCCTACAAGTCTACAAAACAACTCTATAATCTTCACGTAACTTCAAGCAGCAACAAGAAGAATATAAAACAAAGCAAGTAAAGAAGAGGAAAGACCAAAGCAACAAGCACACCACTCTCTCCCGCCTGACGCAGAGGTCAAGACACGCAGCAAAACACCAGAGCCACATTTATAACGCGACTTACTTACCTTTCTTCACCCAGCTTAAGCATCGCTACTCAGTATTCACCACAGCTACCAGTGTGGGAAGCCGACGTCACCATGTGCTGAGACGACAACACACCAATCAACCCGTGAAGAACAACGCTATCACCACGTGCCACACCACTCACATCATTTCCCACCACGGTAAAAATTAGTGAGTTACATAGTTACTTCAGTTATACAATACACAGTGATAGACAATAAGCTTCTGCACAAACATATAAAACGTGCTGTATAGTTACAGCTTAAACACACATACTTCAGTTATCTGCATAACTCAAACACTAAATAATCGCCAACAATAAATATTCTACACTGTATATATTCATTCATTTATTATAACATTTATTTACTACCAACGAGTGTTACCATTTATACCTACATAAAATACGTGTTACATACATACAGCTATACATTAATATATCTACAAAGTGATCAAGAAAATATACCATCACAGTTACTCAGTGAGCGATTAAAAGAACTGTATTTAACATTTATTAATTAAAGCTACCTAGTGGAATCATATAAATTAAGTTACAAGGTAAACCAGAAAAAAAAAATGGCCAACACAAATGACGTTAGCAAGAGTGAACATCTTCAACACAATCGTGAAGACAATGATTTCCACACAGTGCTGACACACATATTACCCACGATAGGTACAAGTGAACAACAAGTCAGTGTATATAGTTAATACTGTATATAGTGTATATATATTTTTTATATAAAATAACAAAATATGGGACTATATAATATCATTTTCAATAATATCTGTGCAATATAAACTAAACTTTAAAAAAGTATCCCAAGGAAATTAGCCAGTAATTATGCAACCATGAACAACATAGAAAAAGCGTACACAAGCGAAGAGAAACAAACTATAGAAAATCAATACATACAAAAAAAAAAGAAAGAAAGAAAGAAAGAAAGAAAAAGTAAGAAAGAAAAACGAGAGAAATAGAGTAAGATCACATAACAAACAAATGAAAATAAGTGTAAGTGTTACTACATATGTCAAAATACCACATAAACTACAAACAAAAAAACAAATTGTTGTCTCCACAAGCAAGTGGCATGACACATCATCATTATCATCGACCGCAGCATATGTTAGGAGTGCAATTATTACAATTATGTAACTCCATATTATAATTATGTAACGACAAACGATTGCATTATGTTACATTTGCTACAATTATGTAACTACAAACGATATGTAACGATTATATAACGACAAACGATTGCATTATGTTACACTTGCTACAATTATGTAACTACAAACGATATGTAACAATTATGTAACTCCATATTATAATTATGTAACGACAAACGATTGCATTATGTTACACTAACTACAATTATGTAACTACAAACGATATGTAACAATTATGTAACGACAAACGATTGCATTATGTTACACTTTGCCAATTAACAGTTGCATTAACAAGATGTAACTTTTATGTAACTTTAACTACAATTATAAGGCCAAGACACTTATGTAATAGTTGCATTAACAAAATGTAACTACAATTATAAGGCCAACACAATTATGCATTAACACAATATTTTGTAACAATTCATAAAATGTTACAATTATGTAGTACCACAATGTTAGTACAATATTATAAGTCATACAATTATAGCACAATTCTGTATTACCAGTATCATCATACAAGTTAGGTGAAATATTAGACATTACTAAAGTGATAACTCTATGTAATGTATAACCTAGCAGTATTATCATTGCACAATTATATGCGTACGTCTGTTGTACATGCTCGTCTTACAAAGTGTTATACAACAACCATTGCATTTATTCAAATATATATACAACTTGTTTAAAATGTAATATTACTGAATAATCACTATTTACTATGAATATTATATGTATACAATATTCATACAATTATGTTACTTTTACAATATTATATATTTCACTTAATTAGCTTATAAGTTCATTATAATGTGTATATAATATGTATTAATATGTTATGACTATTAACTGTCGATGGTACGCCATTTTCGCGCGGCCGAGCAATGTGTTAGGACTCCATATTATAATTGCAAATCATAATAGATAGATAGATAAATAGATAGATAGAGAGACAGATAGAAGCAGGGAGTCAGATGATGAGAAGGTATTGTGTCTGCGAGAATCGAGCAATGCTAAACATGCTTACACACTCTTAATTCAAGGAATGCTTTATAGGCACACGACAGCGCCTAGTGACCATACACACACATACACACATACTCACACACAGGCTTCTAGAACTTTCCACTCACAAGGAACACACGTGACACACCCCTGCTACACCAGAATTTAGGAAAGAGAGCTCAGACGGAGGTTAGCCATAGAACAGGCAGGTAATGGGGAGAAGGGCTTAGCAACTTGAGAGAGAGAGAGAGGGAGCGAGAGCGAGACAGAGAGATAGCTAGCGGGACTCTATACTTTGCTCTGTGTGAGAGACTTGTTAATATTTCCAAGACAAATAAAAATAGTCCCATACTATTCCTTACCTCTCCTGTCACTACATGACAAATGGGAAAGAAGATTATCTACTCCAAGATATAAAAAACGCTCGTCCACAAGTCTAATATATATAAAACTTCTCTACATGTAAATACAAAGTCTTTTATGACATTTTTATGACATTTAGTCATTTTATGACACGCCTTCTCTTGGTCTTATGCACCATCTTCAAGGTTCAGTTCCTAGTAATGCCAATGCTGTATGCTTCTTCTCTGTGTAATTCAGAACTGCTACTAGAAATGCGTAGCTACAGTTTTTCCTTTGCCAGACAGGCTGATACTTTGTTAATACACTCTCAACCATTTCATTCTTACTGCCACACTCTCACCTCCTATTCGTTTCTTCTTTAAACCTCATTCACTCTTTTTTATGCGTCTGTTCAAAGTAAAACCTCTGCACTGTGCATCTCCTTTCAGTTTAATCCGCAGTAGCTACTGGAACAATTATTTAGCTAAGGTGATGCTTTATTATCTAACCCTTAAGTTTTTCTACCATGACCACATACTCTACCCTTCTCGATCACCTGAATCTCTACACCCCAATCACCTTTTCTTAGGTTTCAGCTTTTTCCTTTGCCTTTTTCCCATGCTTCAGAGGAACATGTTTTACCCATTCCCACCCATATTTAACTCTCTCTCTCTCTCTCTCTCTCTCTCTCTCTCTCTCTCTCTCTCTCTCTCGATGTTTCTGTACGCATCACTCACCAATTGTCAGGCTTCATTTCTATTCATCTTGTTCTCTGATTCTTATGAGTCACATTTGCTAGCTGTTCTTGGCCTAGTGTCTAACGTTTTTTTTTTTTTTAAGTATTACTACATCCTGCCCGATCCTTTGATACTTTGCTCGAATCGACTTCAGATTTTTTTTTTCACCGTCAGCAAACCTTTATGAGTAACGAGTTGTATATCCCACTAATTTTCGCATGTAGTGCTTGTCTTGTTCCGTAATACATACATTTTTAGAGCTACCGTCAGAAATTGTTTAGCCATGATCACGTTACCTTCCCGTGACCCAACCCTCTGTTTTACGTCCATTATTTTAAGTTCGCCAACCCTTTTCAGCAACAATTTGTATCCCCTCTAAGGCATGTTTGTGCCGTACGCCCTCCCTTCTGTGTGCTCGTATTTCAGAAAACTGGAAGATTTTCTATTGCCATGATCATGTTCCCTTCATTTGACCTGTCCATCTCTTCACCGACCTCTGTCAGTAACACGGTGTTCGTTCCTGGCTATTTCTGTACTGCACGCTTTTCCTCAGGTTCCCGATAGTGTTGCTGTCAGTAATTGCTTAGAAATCGCCATAGTCCCTGGCCCGCCTCTGATAATTGTCCACTTTGTCTTTCGTGTTCATACCAAGGTCCTGGTTTCGACGGTATACATTTACACCCCGATGTACTTAGCAGTTGCTATCAGAAATACTTTAATATAAATTACGTTCCCCCGACCAGCGGGTACTTCGTTCGATATGGCCCTGCACAATATTTATGTCCAGTGACCTTTCTGGGTAACACGCTATGACCGCTACAGGTTATGCATGTACTGAATTTCCTCTTTCTCTGTGTATTTCAAAATTTCCTATCACAGATTATTACCCTCGATGACATTTCAATAACCTGCTCCTTCTTCGTCTGTCTCGCCCATTCTCATTCTCTTTCTTCTTTGTGGCAGAATCGGTAAAGAGGTGGCCTGCAGTCCTAATGGACCTAGGTTCGAATCCCGGCTGGGGCAGGGAACAGTTTAAGGATTTGAATTTCTTAAATAGCAGACTGTTCTGATCTACCAGATGACCCGCCGACATGTCATAAAAGTACCCCAGCTAATACAGGTACACCAGACCTGTATGAGACAGCCCTAGCATGTATTCAATATGGACGGTGGGTGTTAGCGCTGAAGTGGTGACATGTGGAGATGTAGGAGGACTACTGGGCCCCAAGGAGGACTACTGGGACTTGGGAATAGGCCCTGAAGCCTTTGTCCAGAGTCTGACATGTAATATATATATATATATATATATATATATATATATATATATATCTGAGCAGCACCTTCTATTCTCACCTCTTAGTCTGTTCCTTCACGGTGAGAGACGCCATTCTTTTCCAGCCAAGTTTGTGTCTGTTTAGCCGCGATTGTATCCCTTCCCTTCGTTTGAGCCGAGTCTTCCAGTGTCGTATGCACGGAGTGACTTATGCTGGAAGTTACCGTTTCGCTCAGTGCGCATGCGCCGAGTGGCCGTTTAGCTTCTATTTTGAAAGTATCCACTTGTTATCTCAAATTTTGTGCCATTTATCAACAACACTGTATGAAATACATGTGTCAGGAAGATAGTTGGATGTCTTATCGACATGTAGGTAACTATAGGTCGGTATATGGATATATATAAATAAAGATATATATATGTATGTTACAAGCAGATTGTGAAATTAGTCATTTCGTGAATTAAGATTAGTTCAATTTAGGTTTATTTAGGTTAGGCTGATCTAGGATAAAGTTAGGTTAAGGTTAGGTTAGGTTTGGTTAGGTTAGGTTAATTTAGGCTTAATAGAAAAGGGGACGGTGACTTCCAGCATAAAGTCACTCCGTGCATATGACACCGGGTCTCAGTTCTTCCACGCTCATCCACTTCTCCTAATAACACCTTGTAACCAGTAGAAGTCAAATGTATACTGCATGAGTTCCTTTTAGTTTATATATTAATTCCTGCAGAAAATTGTTTAGTCTTCGCCACATTCTTTTCTCTCAGCCCCTTTCAGTTTTCTTGTTTATTTTTCCATGTTCACCCACATCCCAGTCTAACACGTTATTTTCGCTGTAAGTCATGTTTGTACCGTACACGTTCCCTCAAGTTCTTTTCAAAGTTGCTGTCACCAGCTGTTTACCAATGATTACATTTCCACGCCACACTGGAGGTTCGTTTCAGTTCTACCAGTCCTTCCATTGTTTTTTCATGTTCACCCGCCTCTTTCAGCAGCACGTTTAATCCTCTCGAATTTGTACATATACTGTATACCTTTGCCCTAAATGTATTTCAGAAATGTAAGAAATTGTCTAACCATGATCACATTTCCATACCCCTGATGCGCCCCTCTCTGTTTTCTGCGTATTCTTTAACTTTCGCGACTCCCATTAGTAACACTATGTTTCCACTCTAAGGTATTTCTGCTGTATGTATTTTCATTCGGTATCCTCGGGTTTCGATACTGATGTAAAAAAATGCCTTGCTATGACCATGTTACTTGCCCTTGTCCTCCCCCTTCAGAGTTTTTTTTTTTTTTTTTTTTTTCTTTTTTTTTTTTTACGCGGTCGCGGAGCTAGAGGGGATGGTATGTTCTTAACGGCGTGTATGTGTGTGGGTGTGGGGGGTAAACAAGCTGACTCAAACAGATTTTACCCGGCGGAAGGATGGAGGGACAGTCCATGGAGAACCATCCAACCCCTTATAGTTTTAAAACAATATGTCAAAAGAGAAGGTCAAAGGTCTAGGGAAAAAGCAGACCTAGCAAAATTCCCTTAAACATATTTCATATAATAACGAAAATACTTTAGGAAATTGAGCATATGGAAATACTGACGTTATTTCATCTGGAGAACAGTCACCCAGAGGTCAGGTGACACTGCGAAGTCAAATTTCATTCCATGAGTGTGTTTGTTAACAAAATAACTCAAACAGTTTTGATCCGATTTAAACCAAGTTGGTGGAAGTGTTAAATGTCAGCCGAGGAGTAATTCTGTTGTTTAATAGAACAATAGATCAAATGTCAGGGTCACAGAACAATATTAACTTCTACACTTTTTTTTCAAGTTGAACCAAACTTTGTATGAGTGTTAAGGATACGGCAAGAATGAATTGATTCAATTCTGAAGTCCGTCAGATAAAAGTCAAGATCACACGGAAAGTCAGAGGCCAAGGTCACAGCCCAAGGTCAACTCAGACAACTTTGATCTTATCTGAACCAAACTTGGTGCAAGGCTTAAGATTCTGAGGACAATAAAAGTGCAAGGTCACAGGACAAGGTCAACCTTCAGTCCATTGTGTCTGAGTGTAAGCAAAAAACATTAAAGCACTTTGATCTGACGTGAATAAAAATTTTATCCACGCGGATACCCTACTGTTTTTTAGGCCAATAGGTCAAAGGTCAATTACATGGCAAGGTTAACTAAAACAGTTTTTATCCAGTGTAGAGTATCCTTTGTGGAGGTGCTCTGCTTAAATTAAATAGGTTCAATTTTGAGAACAGCCAGTTAAAGTTCAAGGTCACACTGAAACGTTACATGTCGAGATGACTTCGTAAAAAGTCAACTAAAAAAGTTTTGGTCTGATCCCAACCAAAGTTGGTGGAAGCATTAACTGTTAGACAAGAATCAAGTAATTTCACTGGAAAGTAATGTATCGTACTTGTTTGTCACAGGACAAAGTAAAATATTCTGCCCTAAGACAAGTTGGTGGAGGTCAGTGTTGCACTTATTTTTTTTTTTCTTGTTTTATTCTTTTTTCAACGACTTTTCTCAGTAACATGTTGCACGCTGGATAAGGACACCTATATATGGCGGCACCGACATAGCCAAGGTAATCAGTTGTTTTCTTTAATCCTATATAGGTAACGTGGGGTATCAGAAACCCCAGTCCCCGAAATTTAATGTTTAAAAATATGAGCATAAGGTCTACAGATCTGTCCGTCTCATTACCTTCCTGCCTAGTGATGCTCTTCATGGGGATGATGGGGTCATAGCTGTACCTGGCTCTGATTTTGGTCTATAGAGCCATTGGGGTATGTCATACCCCAGGTTACCTATAATGTAACCATTTGAGCCCTCTTGTGATTTTTTTGTTTTAATTTGCTGTCTTTCTCCTTTAGTATACAGAAGGTCCCAACATCTGTCTACTGCAGGTCACCCATGGAATCATGATATTACTTTTCAGTTTTGTAAGATTTAATTTTAAAATTTATATACCCAAAATTTAATCATTTTTGTATAAACTTTAAAATATATATATATTTTTTTCAATTAAACTTCATTTTTTCTGGCCCTATTTACAGATAATGGGTTGAATTATTTGTGTATTGAAGCATTTTGAAATATCTCAAACGGAAGTATTTTTGTTTTATTTTTCCCGATCCTTTGATACGTTGCTCGAATCGACTTCAGAATTTTTTTTTCACCGTCAGCAAACCTTTATGAGTAACGAGTTGTATCTCCCACTAATTTTCGCGTGTAGTGCTTGTCTTGTTCCGTAATACATACATTTTTAGAGCTACCGTCAGAAATTGTTTAGCCATGATCACGTTACCTTCCCGTGACCCAACCCTCTGTTTTACGTCCATTATTTTAAGTTCGCCAACCCTTTTCAGCAACAATTTGTATCCCCTCTAAGGCATGTTTGTGCCGTACGCCCTCCCTTCTGTGTGCTCGTATTTCAGAAAACTGGAAGATTTTCCATTGCCATGATCATTTTCCTTTCATTTGACCTGTCCATCTCTGTCAATGCTTGTTCCTTGGCCTTCACCGACCTCTGTCAGTAACACGGTGTCCGTTTCCTGGCCATTTCTGTACTGCACGCTTTTCCTCAGGTTCTCGATAGTGTTGCTGTCAGTAATTGCTTAGAAATCGCCATAGTCCCTGGCCCGCCTCTGATAATTGTCCACTTTGTCTTTCGTATTCATACCAAGGTCCTGGTTTCGACGGTAAACATTTACACCCCGATGTACACCCATGGACCAAAGTTTCGGCACCCCCTGGACAGGTATTAAGGCTAAGTCAGGGTAGCAGATGGAACAGACGTTCGGACAAGCTAGTGTATCAGGGTGGTAACGAGACTAAGGTTCACTTTTCATGACCTCAGTCTCAAATCTTTCGTGAGTCACCTACGTTTTCCACCGACAGGCTTCTACAATTTCTTTCCAATACTCTTCATCTGCCCCTTATATAACCCTTTCACGCTCCGGTGTTACACTTCACATCTGTTAACTATTATTATGTGATTTTATTCAGATTACGGAGGGTCTATGGAAGTCAGCGGAATTATTTAGTCAGTCTGTAGCCTTACTAAGCTGTATAAAATCGTGTGTGTGTGTGTGTGTGTGTGTGTGAGAGAGAGAGAGAGAGAGAGAGAGAGAGAGAGAGACAGACAGAGAGAGAGAGAGAGAGAGAGAGAGAGACAGACAGACAGACAGACAGACAGACAGACAGACAGAATACTGTGTGTGTGTGTGTGTCAGACAGACAGACAGAGAATCTATCTGTCTATCTATCTATCTACCAAGGCTCTCCCCCCACCCACCATACCCTCCCTCTATCTATCTATCTATCTATCTGTCTGTCTGTATGTCTGTTTGTCTATCTATCTGTCTGTCTGTCTATCTATCTACCTGTCTGTCTGTCTATCTATCTATATGTCTGTCTGTCTATCTATCTACCTGTCTGTCTATCTATCTGTCTTAACTATCAATCTATCTATCTATGGCTGGCATCTGGCCGCGTCATTGCCAGCGAACAGTCACAAGCCACAACACTCACCACGCGCTTAGATTTCGCTTGCACCGCCAGTTCAAATAGACTTTAACCCACTCTAACACCTTCTAACACTTCTAACACTCCTAATACTTCTAACACTCCTAACACTTCTTCTAACACTCCTATCATTGTCTTTCTCTTCAAAATAATTATTTACTCAGTTTTTCCTATCCTATTCTTCCCTCATCCCTCTTTCATCCTTCTAACACTCCTACAAACACTCCTACTAGCACTCCTACTAACTCTCTTACTCTCCTATTAACTCTCCTACTCTTACTAACTCTCCTGCTCTCCTACTAAATCTACAAAATAATTCATATCAATAATTCATGTCAAAGGTATGGGTCACAAGGCAAAGGTCAATAGTAATAAGGCTTTCTAATACTCCTACTAACACACACACACACACACACACACACACACACACACACACACACACACACACACACACACACACACACACACACACACACACACACACGATTTTATACAGCTTAGGAAGGCTGTGGGGAAGGTAAACGGCTACAGACTGACTAAATTATTTCGCTGACTTCCATAGACCCTCCGTAATCTGAATAAAATCACATAATAATAGCTAGATAATAAATGTGAAGTGTAACGCCGGAGTATGAAAGGGTTAAATACGGGACAGAAGAAGAGCATTGAAAAATCGTCTGATGATAGTCAGAAGCTGCTAAAAGGCGTCAGGATCGTGAAAGAGTTAGTGACGGGTTTCACATGTCTGATATTTATGTTTATTTATTTATTTATTATGCTTATATCACATATTCCGTTTAACCATGCCTCATAGTGCCATAAACTCCTAGTTACCTGGTGCTTGTTCTTTCATAATAAATAATGTCTCGAACGGAGTATCTAAGCGAAATTTTTTTCTTTGTTTTTTACATGTGATAGAGGGATTTATTTCATGGTCATAGACCGTAACGTATCGTTTATTGATATTATAATAAGATATAATAAGCCGTTAACTATATCTTGGGTAATAGTTACTGTATATTGAAACAAGTACGGTTGAAGATAAGCTGGACGATCGAAAAGGCAGGTAGCGAAGTCGAAGCGAGGTTCACAGTCCACAAGCCTAAGCCTCAGAAACAATGAACATGAATCCCCAGCATTATATATAAAGCCACGGGTCGTTCAGTTGTTGCCCCCCCTCAGGGGGGGAGGTAGTCCTGACCGACCCCCGACTTCTACACGGACTGACAACCCCCAGACAGAACGGCCCCAGACTCGTTTGCCCCGTGATGTTCCTGTAAATAATGCGGAATATGTGATCATCACTGCTCTAGGTTCCACTCCCTTGAGCAGTCTCAATCCCTTCATGATCAAGAAGGTTATTGATGGCTGTGCTGGGGAGGTGGAACAAGTCAAAAAACTTGGGAACGGAGACCTCCTCGTAAAAACTTGTACCTCATCTCAAATTAAGGACTTGTTGAAGCTGCGCAAGTTTCATTTCTATGATGTCGAAACCAAGATCCCAACATCCATGAATTCCTGCAAGGGGGTTATCACTTGCAGGGATCTCATGGTGATGAGTGAGGAAGAGATCATAGATGAACTTGCTCAGCAAGATGTCACTGATGCTAAATTTATCACCAGATACTCGGAAGGTGTCAGGACGAAGACGGCAACCATTGTTTTGACTTTCGGTAAAGTGTCACTGCCTAGCCAAGTAAAAATCGGTTATGAAATTGTTCATGTGCGGCCATATATTCCCAACCCTTTCCGTTGCCTGAAATGCCAGATGTATGGGCATGGTTCAAAGACTTGTCGGGCTTCCCAGCCAGTGTGTGGCAAGTGTGCAAGCCAGGGTCATGATGCGGAACATTGCACATCCGAGACGGTCTGTTGCTTCCACTGCAAGGGCGCTCACTCCACTTCCTCTAGGGATTGTCCCAAGTGGAAGGAGGAGAAGGAGGTCTGCACAGTGAAGGCAACGGAGGGCATTTCCTACTACGAAGCTAGGAAAAAGGTGAAGGAGTTGCATGCAACTCCCACGCCGAATAGGTCCTATGCTTCGGCGGTAATGTCCCGTCCTGTGATGTGCTCTGTAGAGACGCAGACTGAGCCTGTCCTTCTCCCTACTGCCACTCACAGTACATCTCCATCTCGACCTCCTGTCTGCTCCAACTCTCTCACTGACATCCCTAAGGCTTCAACGTACTCTCAGGTTGCTGCTGCCTCTCCATCAGTACTGCCTAAAGCGAAACCCGACAAGTCTAGTAAAAGTAACATGACCACCCTCACAAAGTCTCGTCCTCACGTTCTTCCAGTTCCCACTCCAGCGAGGGAGAGGAAGGTTAGCTCTTCCTCGGGGGGGTCAGGGAACCTCGTAATTGACGATAATATGGAGGTTTCCGTGAACAAGCACCGGGATAGGTCCCCCGGTAGTCGCTTGCCTGCCGGCGGGAGACAAAAAAAGACAAAGCACACTGGCCCCCAACGAAAATCTTAAACCGTCGCTTTCACTGTATTACAGTGGAATTGTAGAGGTATTGGGAATAAGTTACACAATATAGCAATCTTGCTTTCTATACACAGGCCAGACGTTGTCTGTTTACAGGAGACGCGCCTGGAGGATCACCCTGATCCTCCACAGTTCAAACACTACCACTCGTATAGAAGATATGAAGGTCACGGAGTTGCCATTTACACACACAAATCACACCCACAAACGGAAGTGATTCTAAATTCTACTCTGGAAGCTGTCGCGTGCAGAGTAAAATTTAATAACACATATCTGTCTATTTGCTCTCTGTACTGTCCTCCACATGGCCCCATTGATAGTGATGCTTTAAATTCACTAGTGGAACATCTGCCTGGAAATAAGTTAGTGTTGGGCGATTTTAACGCCCATCACTATCAATGGGGTAGCTTGAGGATTGATGGTCGTGGGGAGCAAGTAGCCGACCTAATACTACAGTCCAACCTCTGTCTTCCGAACGATGGTAGAGCGACTCGTGTAGATGATCGTACTGGTAACTTTTCGGCCATTGACTTATCTTTGGCCTCCCCTGGTATACATCAAGATCTCTCATGGGACCCTTATGACGACTCCTTGGGAAGTGATCATTTACCCATCTGTCTTTCTTATACACGCGACATCATTTCGGACCCTACACCTCCAAAATTTAACTATAAGAAAGCAGATTGGGGATCCTTCTCAAGGATCGCCAATTTAGATATATCTGGGGAGACCATAGATGTTAAGGTCGAAAATATAACCCAATCCATATTACACGCAGCTGAGGCTGCTATTCCCAAGACTTCTACAGTTCATGCGAAGCATAGAGCACATTGGTGGACGCCGGGTTGCCGACAAGCATTAAGAAAACGCAATAGGAGATACAGGATTTTTGATAGTCAGCCCACTGAGAAAAATTTTATTGCATACAAACAGGCACGGGCTGAGGCAAGGAGAATAATAAGAAGGGCCAAACGTGACTCCTGGCGGTCCTTTGTGTCCACGATGACTCGTACAACACCATTACGTAAAGTCTGGTCCACCATAAGAATATTAAATAATAAAGGCCCATATTTCCCCATTACCACCTTGCAAGTAAATAATAACATCTATGACGAGCCCGTGGACGTTGCTAACATCCTCGCCAGGAGTTTTTCTCATGTAAGTAGCTCAGCCAATTATGACCCGCGTTTCCAACTTCATAAACGCACGGCTGAGCTACAGATATTAGACTTTGCCACAGAAGACGTAAACTCCCCGTACAACCAAGAGTTTACGCTAGATGAACTGCTCCTTGCCCTTAAATCCTGTAAAGACACCAGCCCTGGACCAGACACCATCACGTACGGTACGATCCAGCATCTTAATCAGGACAACCTGATTAAGATGTTAGCATCGTACAATGAGATTTGGGCGTCTCGAACGTTCCCAAACTCATGGCACTTTGCGCCCGTCATACCGATACCCAAAGAGGCTGGTCGTCTTATGAATCCCACTTCATTTCGTCCTATTGTGTTGACTTCTTGTCTATGTAAGGTCATGGAACGTATGGTTAACAATAGGCTTCTTTTTGTTTTAGAGTCAAAGAATTTGTTAAATGATCAAAAATGTGGCTTCCGTAAATACAGAAGTTCACTAGATCATTTAATGAATTTGGAGCATTGTATTGCAGAGGCATTTGCCAATAAAGAATTCATGATAGGGGTGTTCCTGGACATCCATAAAGCCTATGACATGACCTGGCGACACGGTATATTAATGAAGCTCTATGCTTATGGTTTAAGAGGAAATTTGCCTGTTTTTATTTCAAATTTCTTAAGGGACAGAACTTTCACTGTCAAATTGCCCCGTAACGTAACATCGGATATATTTATCCTGGAAAACGGGGTGCTACAGGGAAGTGTGCTTAGTCTTACTTTATTTAGTATTATGATCAATGATATTCTGTCATCAGCTCCCATCCCGAGGAATCTTAAATACTCGCTCTATGCTGACGATTGTGCAATATGGCACTCTTCCCGTAATGCACAATTTTCGGCTGGGCGGATTCAAGCAGCCCTTGACTCCGTCCACCAATGGGTCTTGCAGTGGGGATTTAAGTTTTCCGTCCGTAAGTGTGCCGCTATAGTTTTCACTAATCGTAACGTACCTAATTTGTGCTTAACTTTGGATAATCAGGCGGTACCTTTTCAAATTCTGTAAAATTTTTAGGAATACATTTTGATCGTAAAATGAATTTTAAACTTCACGTTAATACTTTGCTTGCTCGTTGTCATAAACCGTTAAATGTCCTCAGGTACCTAGCGGGTACTACCTGGGGTGCCGACAGAAAATCTTTATTAATGGTGTAAAAGTCCCTTATTCGATCAAAGCTAGACTATGGCGCACAGGTGTATGGCTCGGCATCTGATGCCACGCTGAAAGGATTGGATGTGTTACAGAATAAATGCTTGCGAATGTGTCTTGGAGCTGTCCGGTGTACCCGTGTAGCTCGTATGGAAGTGGAGGCGAATGTGCCTTCCCTCCGTATTCGCCGTGACCACCTGGCATTTTCGTATGGACTACGAACATTAAGGAAAAGCAATATCGGCAATGTGGCCTGTACCCCCCTGCGTCAATACCACCACCTACTGCGGGGGGTGCGTCGGCCACTTGCCGCTCGCCTCCACTTACTGACTCAGGAGCTTGGTGTCGACCCCAGTGACTGTGACAAGTTGGTGCTAAAAAATATAGCGCCTTGGGAGCCACCCAGCTTTACAGTGGATGTATCATGGCTCCCAGCACCAAAGGCCAAGGCGCCGGAGGTGGAGGTCCACCACTTGTTTCGTAACATCATTGTTCGTCACTTGGGGTCCCATCAATTGTACACCGACGGCTCCAAGTCGAGTGAATGTGTGGGTGCAAGTGTGTGGTCGACTGAATGTGCCCTCAGGTATCGGTTGCCGACTCATACATCTGTGTTTACTTCAGAACTCTTTGCTATTGACAAAGCCATAGACTATGCTCTCAATTCTAGGCATGACTCATTTGTCATTTTTTCAGATTCAAAATCAGCCCTTCAGGCAATTGCATCTTGTACTACGGACTCTCACGAGATCCAGGGCCGCATCGTTAATAAGTTGCATTCATGCAACAAGTCATTCACGCTGATCTGGGTGCCTGGTCATTGTCGTATCTACGGCAATGAGCAGGCTGACTTACTTGCAAAGTCGGCTCTAGAACTCGAGGAGACTTGGGACGTTCCTCGTGATCTACGGTCGAGTCTCTCTCTCGGAAAGAAATCAATAAATCTTCTGTGGCAAGGTCAGTGGACCAGACTAAATATTCCAACTTGTAAGCCGTACCTGGGCGACTGGGACACTGCCAACCGTCCCAGTCGCCTAGAAGAAAAAGTGTTGGCACGGTTGCGGCTTAATGCCACCATTTTAACCCACATAAAACCATATATGGAAAGACGCTTCCCACCGCACTGTAACATCTGTAATGCGGTGTTATCTATCAGTCATATCATCCTGCGCTGTCGGCGATTTATTTGTGAACGTGCTTCACTTATAAATTACTGCGGCGCAGTAGACGTCCCCTTCACCCTTTCCACCATCCTGGGTGATGGGGACATTGTTATGACTGATAAATTGATGGCTTTCTTGAGAGAGACCGGACTGATCAGAGTGATGTGACTTTTTTACTGTGTGGTTATGGTTTTTATGAAGAGTAAATAT
Source organism: Coenobita brevimanus (assembly GCF_032717465.1). Classification (NCBI taxonomy): domain Eukaryota; kingdom Metazoa; phylum Arthropoda; class Malacostraca; order Decapoda; family Coenobitidae; genus Coenobita; species Coenobita brevimanus. The sequence goes on along the minus strand of NC_136983.1, from coordinate 12,241,374 downwards.
GTATATATTGTAATATTAATTAGGGTTGACAGTTGACATATTTTAAATAGTTCCTCCTCCCACCGATCTATTTCTAATATTGATGTCCCCTACATTAAGCCAAGTTCCTCGCGTGACAGTCACCAGCTGATGAGTGCAAGTGTGCAATATAGGAAGGTATTGGGCACTTGCAGTCGATGGTGGTCTGCTGGGCGAGGTTCTTAACTTTCTGTACAAATTATGTAAATACATTATATTATCTTGCTTAAGTTATTCTAATTAGGGACGACAGCTGACGTATATGGAAATGTTCCTGACTCGTCTGGTTCCCTTTCATATATTGATGTCCCCTATATTAGGTTGTGCCTCGACTGACAGTTACCAGGTGATGAGTGCAGATATGTAATGTAGAAAGGCATTACATATCTGCAGTCGATGGTGTTCTGTTAGTCGAGGTATTTTTACCATTTGTGTAGGTCTAGCTATTTGTCTCTGTAGGATTTAGTATAGGTTAGCGATTTGTCTGTTAGGTGATTAATTTTAGGGTCTTTAGATTAGTTTTACTTTATAATATGAGGTATAAAAAATATAAAACCAAGAAAAAATCAAAAAAATAAAAATACAAAAAAAAAATTAAATAAGATTAAAATTATTATATATATATGTACGTTTGCATGAAAGTGTGTCTGTATGTATGCATAGAAGCGTGTGTGTGTGTGTGTGTGTGTGTGTGTGTGTGTGTGTGTGTGTGTGTATGTATGTATATATATATATGTTTGTATATATATGTATATATGTTTAAATGTATATACATATATATATAAATGGCCTTAATAACCAGGGGCTTCGGCCCCAATGGTTGATAGGCCGGAAAAAAAAAAAAAAAAAAAAAAAATTCAGTTGTTGCCCCCCCTCAGGGGGGGAGGTAGTCCTGACCGACCCCCGACTTCTACACGGACTGACAACCCCCAGACAGAACGGCCCCAGACTCGTTTGCCCCGTGATGTTCCTGTAAATAATGCGGAATATGTGATCATCACTGCTCTAGGTTCCACTCCCTTGAGCAGTCTCAATCCCTTCATGATCAAGAAGGTTATTGATGGCTGTGCTGGGGAGGTGGAACAAGTCAAAAAACTTGGGAACGGAGACCTCCTCGTAAAAACTTGTACCTCATCTCAAATTAAGGACTTGTTGAAGCTGCGCAAGTTTCATTTCTATGATGTCGAAACCAAGATCCCAACATCCATGAATTCCTGCAAGGGGGTTATCACTTGCAGGGATCTCATGGTGATGAGTGAGGAAGAGATCATAGATGAACTTGCTCAGCAAGATGTCATTGATGCTAAATTTATCACCAGATACTCGGAAGGTGTCAGGACGAAGACGGCAACCATTGTTTTGACTTTCGGTAAAGTGTCACTGCCTAGCCAAGTAAAAATCGGTTATGAAATTGTTCATGTGCGGCCATATATTCCCAACCCTTTCTGTTGCCTGAAATGCCAGATGTATGGGCATGGTTCAAAGACTTGTCGGGCTTCCCAGCCAGTGTGTGGCAAGTGTGCAAGCCAGGGTCATGATGCGGAACATTGCACATCCGAGACGGTCTGTTGCTTCCACTGCAAGGGCGCTCACTCCACTTCCTCTAGGGATTGTCCCAAGTGGAAGGAGGAGAAGGAGGTCTGCACAGTGAAGGCAACGGAGGGCATTTCCTACTACGAAGCTAGGAAAAAGGTGAAGGAGTTGCATGCAACTCCCACGCCGAATAGGTCCTATGCTTCGGCGGTAATGTCCCGTCCTGTGATGTGCTCTATAGAGACGCAGACTGAGCCTGTCCTTCTCCCTACTGCCACTCACAGTACATCTCCATCTCGACCTCCTGTCCGCTCCAACTCTCTCACTGACATCCCTAAGGCTTCAACGTACTCTCAGGTTGCTGCTGCCTCTCCATCAGTACTGCCTAAAGCGAAACCCGACAAGTCTAGTAAAAGTAACATGACCACCCTCACAAAGTCTCGTCCTCACGTTCTTCCAGTTCCCACTCCAGCGAGGGAGAGGAAGGTTAGCTCTTCCTCGTGGGGGTCAGGGAACCTCGTAATTGACGATAATATGGAGGTTTCCGTGAACAAGCACCGGGATAGGTCCCCCGGTAGTCGCTCGCCTGCCGGCAGGAGACAAAAAAAGACAAAGCACACTGGCCCCCAACGAAAATCTTAAACCGTCGCTTTCACTGTATTACAGTGGAATTGTAGAGGTATTGGGAATAAGTTACACAATATAGCAATCTTGCTTTCTATACACAGGCCAGACGTTGTTTGTTTACAGGAGACGCGCCTGGAGGATCACCCTGATCCTCCACAGTTCAAACACTACCACTCGTATAGAAGATATGAAGGTCACGGAGATGCCATTTACACCCACAAATCGCACCCACAAACGGAAGTGATTCTAAATTCTACTCTGGAAGCGGTCGCGTGCAGAGTAAAGTTGAATAACACATATCTGTCTATTTGCTCTCTGTACTGTCCTCCACATGTCCCCATTGATAGTGATGCTTTAAATTCACTAGTGGAACATCTGCCTGGAAATAAGTTAGTGTTGGGCGATTTTAACGCCCATCACTATCAATGGGGTAGCTTGAGGATTGATGGTCGTGGGGAGCAAGTAGCCGACCTAATACTACAGTCCAACCTCTGTCTTCTGAACGATGGTAGAGCGACTCGTGTAGATGATCGTACTGGTAACTTTTCGGCCATTGACTTATCTTTGGCCTCCCCTGGTATACATCAAGATCTCTCATGGGATCCTTACGACGACTCCTTGGGAAGTGATCATTTACCCATCTGTCTTTCTTATACACGCGACATCATTTCGGACCCTCCACCTCAAAAATTTAACTATAAGAAAGCAGATTGGGGATCCTTCTCAAGGATCGCCGATTTAGATATATCTGGGGAGACCATAGATGTTAAGGTCGAAAATATAACCCAATCCATATTACACACAGCTGAGGCTGCTATTCCCAAGACTTCTACAGTTCATGCGAAGCATAAAGCACATTGGTGGACGTCGGATTGCTGACAAGCATTAAGAAAACGCAATAGGAGATACAGGATTTTTGATAGTCAGCCCACTGAGGAAAATTTTATTGCATACAAACAGGCACGGGCTGAGGCAAGGAGAATAATAAGAAGGGCTAAACGTGACTCCTGGCGGTCCTTTGTGTCCACGGTGACTCGTACAACACCATTACGTAAAGTCTGGTCCACCATAAGAATATTAAATAATAAACGCCCATACTTCCCTGTAACCACTTTGCAAGTAAATAATAACATCTATGACGAGCCCGTGGACGTTGCTAACATCCTCACCAGGAGTTTTTCTCATGTAAGTAGCTCAGCCAATTATGACCCGCGGTTCCAACATCATAAACGCACGGTTGAGCTACAGATATTAGACTTTGCCACAGAAGATGTAAACTCCCCGTACAACCAAGAGTTTACGCTAGAAGAACTGCTCCTTGCCCTTAAATCCTGTAAAGACACCAGCCCTGGACCAGACACCATCACGTACGGTATGATCCAGCACCTTAATCAGGACAACCTGATTAAGATGTTAGCATTGTACAATGAGATTTGGGCGTCTCGAACGTTCCCAGACTCATGGCACTTTGCGCACGTCATACCGATACCCAAAGAGGCTGGTCATCTTATGAATCCCACTTCATTTCGTCCTATTGTGTTGACTTCTTGTCTATGTAAGGTCATGGAACGTATGGTTAACAATAGGCTTCTTTTTGTTTTAGAGTCGAGGAAATTGTTAAATGATCAACAATGTGGCTTCCGTAAATACAGAAGTTCACTAGATCATTTAATGAATTTGGAGCATTGTATTCCAGAGGCATTTGCCAATAAAGAATTCATGATAGGGGTGTTCTTGGACATCCATAAAGCCTACGACATGACATGGCGACACGGTATACTAATGAAGCTCTATGCTTATGGTTTAAGAGGAAATTTGCCTGTTTTTATTTCAAATTTCTTAAAGGACAGAACTTTCTCTGTCAAATTGCCCCGTAACGTAACATCGGATATATTTATCCAGGAAAACGGGGTGCCGCAGGGAAGTGTGCTTAGTCCTACCTTATTTAGTATTATGATCAATGATATTCTGTCATCAGCTCCCATCCCGAGGAATCTTAAATACTCACTCTACGCTGACGATTGTGCAATATGGCACTCTTCCCATAATGCACAATTTTCGGCTGGGCGGTTTCAAGCAGCCCTTGACTCCGTCCACCAATGGGCCTTGCAGTGGGGATTTAAGTTTTCCGTCCGTAAGTGTGCCGCTATAGTTTTCACTAATCGTAACGTACCTAATTTGTGCTTAACTTTAGATAATCAGGCGGTACCTTTTCAAAATTCTGTAAAATTTTTAGGAATACATTTTGATCATAGAATGAATTTTAAACTTCACATTAATACTTTGCTTGCTCGTTGTGATAAACCGTTAAATGTCCTCAAGTACCTAGTGGGTACTACCTGGGGTGCCGACAGAAAATCTTTATTAATGGTGTATAAGTCCCTTATTCGATCGAAGCTAGACTATGGCGCACAGGTGTATGGCTCGGCATCCGATGCCACTCTGAAAGGATTGGATGTGTTGCAGAATAAATGTTTGCGAATGTGTCTTGGAGCTGTCCGGTGTACCCGTGTAGCTCGTATGGAAGTGGAGGCGAATGTGCCTCCCCTCCGTATTCGCCGTGACCACCTGGCATTTTCGTATGGACTACGAACATTAAGGAAAAGTAGTATCGGCAATGCGGCCTGTATCCCCCTGCGTCAATACCACCACCTACTGCGGGGGGTGCGTCGGCCACTTGCCGCTCGCCTCCACTTACTGACTCAGGAGCTTGGTGTGGACCCCAGTGACTGTGACAAGTTGGTGCTAAAAAATATAGCGCCTTGGGAGCCACCCAGCTTTACAGTGGATGTATCATGGCTCCCAGCACCAAAGGCCAAGGCGCCGGAGGTGGAGGTCCACCACTTGTTTCGTAACATCATTGTTCGTCACTTGGGGACCCATCAATTGTACACCGACGGCTCAAAGTCGAGTGAATGTGTGGGTGCAAGTGTGTGGTCGACTGAATGTGCCCTCAGGTATCGGTTGCCGACTCATACATCTGTGTTTACTTCAGAACTCTTTGCTATTGACAAAGTCATAGACTATGCTCTCAGTTCTAGGCATGACTCATTTGTCATATTTTCAGATTCAAAATCAGCCCTTCAGGCAATTGCATCTTGTACTACGGACTCTCACGAGATCCAGGGCCGCATCGTTAATAAGTTGCATTCATGCAACAAGTCATTCACGCTGATCTGGGTGCCTGGTCATTGTCGTATCTACGGCAATGAGCAGGCTGACTTACTTGCAAAGTCGGCTGTAGAACTCGAGGAGACTTGGGACGTTCCTCGTGATCTACGGTCGAGTCTTTCTCTCGGAAAGAAATCAATAAATCTTCTGTGGCAAGGTCAGTGGACCAGACTAAATATTCCAACTTGTAAGCCGTACCTGGGCGACTGGGACACTGCCAACCGTCCCAGTCGCCTAGAAGAAAAAGTGTTGGCACGGTTACGTCTCAATGTCACCATTTTAACCCACATAAAACCATATATGGAAAGACGCTTCCCACCGCACTGTGACATCTGTAATGCGGTGTTATCTATCAGTCATATCATCCTGCGCTGTCGGCGATTTATTCGTGAACGTGCTTCACTTATAAATTACTGCGGCGCAGTAGACGTCCCCTTCACCCTTTCCACCATCCTGGGTGATGGGGACATTGTTATGACTGATAAATTGATGGCTTTCTTGAGAGAGACCGGACTGATCAGAGTGATGTGACTTTTTTACTGTGTGGTTATGGTTTTTATGAAGAGTAAATATGTATATATTGTAATATTAATTAGAGTTGACAGTTGACATATTTTAAATAGTTCCTCCTCCCACCGATCTATTTCTAATATTGATGTCCCCTACATTAAGCCAAGTTCCTCGCCTGACAGTCACCAGCTGATGAGTGCAAGTGTGCAATATAGGAAGGTATTGGGCACTTGTAGTCGATGGTGGTCTGCTGGGCGAGGTTCTTAACTTTCTGTACAAATTATGTAAATACATTATATTATCTTGCTTAAGTTATTCTAATTAGGGACGACAGCTGACGTATATGGAAATGTTCCTGACTCGTCTGGTTCCCTTTCATATATTGATGTCCCCTATATTAGGTTGTGCCTCGACTGACAGTTACCAGGTGATGAGTGCAGGTATGTAATGTAGAAAGGCATTACATATCTGCAGTCGATGGTGTTCTGTTAGTCGAGGTATTTTTACCATTATTGTAGGTCTAGCTATTTGTCACTGTAGGATTTAGTATAGGTTAGCGATTTGTCTGTTAGGTGATTAATTTTAGGGTCTTTAGATTAGTTTTACTTTATAATGTAAGGTATAAAAAATATAAAACCAAGAAAAAATCAAAAAAATAAAAATACAAAAAAAAAATTAAATAAGATTAAAATTATTATATATATATGTACGTTTGCATGAAAGTGTGTCTGTATGTATGCATAGAAGCGTGTGTGTGTGTGTGTGTGTGTGTGTGTGTGTGTGTGTGTGTATATATATGTTTGTATATATATGTATATATGTTTAAATGTATATACATATACATATAAATGGCCTTAATAACCAGGGGCTTCGGCCCCAATGGTTGATAGGCCGGAAAAAAAAAAAAAAAAAAAAAATCAGTTCTTGTGGACTTTGATGGATGGTCGTGGAGAGCACGGACGTGTATTCGTTGTTCTCTCCTCTAGTGCAATAGGACTGCCTCACCGGCAATAGTTTTGTACATAGCCCAATAAAGTTAGGTTAGCTAGATCTAATTTTCCTCCCTGGCCTTAGTAGATATAGTAGGTGTCTATATCTAATTACTGAAATTGCCTTTGCTTACTCACCTCTGGAGTGTACCCCCCACTGATCGCTCTGGGGTGTGAGTTACACACAGGCGCGTCCTCCCGACAGTGGTTTGAGAGGGTAATCTCAGATTAGGTGTGTGATCCCCGGGCAATTTCTCCCTTGGTCGTTTTTCTCTCTCTTCCCACTTCCCCCTCACGGGGGAAGTGGTAACTATGGCGGACGCCACTGCTGCCTCCCCCCCCTTCAGGGGGGGAGGTAGTCCTGACCGACCCCCGACTGTGTTACGGACTGACTACCCCCAGACTGAACGGCCCCAGACACGTACCCGTCTTGACATCGATTATAGAAACGCCGAGTTTGTACAGATTCATGCGGTTGGTCCCACTCCCTTGTCCAGCCTCGATCCCTTTATCATCAAGAAGGTGATTGATGGGTGTGCAGGTGAGGTGGAACAAGTGAAAAAACTTGCGAGTGGAGATCTTCTCGTTAAAACTAGAAACTCAAGTCAGGTAAAGGATTTGCTAAAACTGAGCAAGTTCCATTGTTATGATGTTCAGTCCACGATCCCTCACTCCATGAATTCCTGCAAAGGTGTGATCACCTGCAGAGATCTAATGGTCATGGAGGAGGAAGAGATCGTACAGGAACTTGCACAGCAGGATGTTATAGAGGCACGTTTCATAACTAGATTCTCGGAAGGCAGGAAGACGAAGACCGCCACAGTTGTCCTAACGTTCGGCAAAGTTGCTTTACCTTCCAACATCAGAATTGGATATGAAATTCTTAACGTCAGACCATATATCCCCAACCCCTTGCGTTGCTTAAAATGCCAGATTTATGGGCATCATGAAAAGGCTTGTAGGGGTTCCCAGCCAGTGTGTGGTAGGTGCGCGAATGTGGGACATTCTGCTGAACACTGTACATCTGAGACGGAGTGCTGCTTTCACTGCAAGGATGCTCACTCCACTTCCTCGAGGGCTTGCCCCAAGTGGAAGGAGGAGAAAGAGGTCTGCACAGTGAAGGCAACCGAGGGCATTTCCTTTTACGATGCAAGGAAGAAGGTGAAGGAGTTGCATGCAACTCCCAAACGTAATGTCTCCTATGCATCGGCGGTTGTGTCCCGTCCCGTGATGTGCACCGTTGAAACACAGACTGACCTAACATTCGCTCCTCATGCCCCACGCCCTACCTCTCAGTCTAAGCCTCCTGTACGATCCAACTCTCTGACGGACATCCCTGTTGCCACTTCATACTCCCAGGCTACCGCTGCTCCTTCGCAGTCAGTGCGCTAAAATCGAAGCCCGACAAGTCTGACAAGATTAACTTAACCACCCTCACTAAACAGTCACGTCCTCATGTCCTTCCCGCTCCTGGTCCGGCGAGTGAGAGAAAGAATAGCTCTTCCTCGATGGAATCTGGGAGCCTCATTATTGATGAGACTATGGAGATCTCCACAAACAATCACCGGGATAGGTCCCCCGGTAGCCACTCGCCTGGTCGCGGGGGGCATAAAAAGACTAAGCACACTGGCCACCCTCGAAAATCTTAAACCGCTGCATTCACTATATTACAGTGGAATTGTAGAGGTATTGGGAATAAGTTACATAATATAGGTATCTTGCTTTCACTACACAGGCCAGACGTTGTTTGTTTACAGGAGACGCGCCTGGAGGATCATCCTGATCCTCCACAGTTCAGACACTACCACTCATATAGAAGATATGAAGGTCACGGAGTTGCCATTTACACACACAAATCACACCCACAAACCGAAGTGATTCTAAATTCTACTCTGGAAGTGGTCGCGTGCAGAGTAAAATTTAATAACACGTATCTGGCTATTTGCTCTCTGTGCTGTCCTCCACATGGCCCCATTGATAGTGATGCTTTAAATTCACTAGTGGAACATCTCCCTGGGAATAAGTTAGTGTTGGGCGATTTTAACGCCCATCACTATCAATGGGGTAGCTTGAGGATTGATGGTCGTGGGGAGCAAGTAGCCGACCTAATACTACAGTCCAACCTCTGTCTTCTGAACGATGGTAGAGCGACTCGTGTAGATGATCGTACTGGTAACTTTTCGGCCATTGACTTATCTTTGGCCTCCCCTGGTATACATCAAGATCTCTCATGGGATCCTTATGACGACTCCTTGGGAAGTGATCATTTACCCATCTGTCTTTCTTATACACGCGACATCGTTTCGGACCCTCCACCTCCAAAATTTAACTATAAGAAAGCAGATTGGGGATCCTTCTCAAGGATCGCCAATTTAGATATATCTGGGGAGACCATGGATGTTAAGGTCGAAAATATAACCCAATCCATATTACACACAGCTGAGGCTGCTATTCCCAAGACTTTTACAGTTCATGCGAAGCATAGAGCACATTGGTGGACGCCGGATTGCCGACAAGCATTAAGAAAACGCAATAGGAGATACAGGATTTTTGATAGTCAGCCCACTGAGGAAAATTTTATTGCATACAAACAGGCACGGGCTGAGGCAAGGAGAATAATAAGAAGGGCTAAACGCGACTCCTGGCGGTCCTTTGTGTCCACGGTGACTCGTACAACACCTTTACATAAAGTCTGGTCCACTATAAGATTATTAAATAATAAACGCCCATACTTCCCTGTCACCACCTTGCAGGTGAATAACACCACCTATGACGAGCCCGTGGACGTTGCTAACATCCTCGCCAGGAGTTTCTCTCATGTAAGTAGCTCAGCCAATTATGACCCGCGTTTTCAACATCATAAACGCACGGCTGAGCTACAGATATTAGACTTTGCCACAGAAGACGTAGACTCCCCATACAACCAAGAGTTTACGCTAGATGAACTGCTCCTTGCCCTTAAATCCTGTAAAGATACCAGCCCTGGACCAGACACCATCACGTACGGTATGATCCAGCATCTTAATCAGGACAACCTGATTAAGATGTTAGCATTGTACAATGAGATTTGGGCGTCTCGAACGTTCCCAAACTCATGGCACTTTGCGCACGTCATACCGATACCCAAAGAGGCTGGTCGTCTTATGAATCCCACTTCATTTCGTCCTATTGTGTTGACTTCTTGTCTATGTAAGGTCATGGAACGAATGGTAAACAATAGGCTTCTTTTTGTTTTAGAGTCGAAGAATTTGTTAAATGATCAACAATGTGGCTTCCGTAAATACAGAAGTTCACTAGATCATTTAATGAATTTGGAGCATTGTATTGCAGAGGCATTTGCCAATAAAGAATTCATGATAGGGGTGTTCTTGGACATCCATAAAGCCTATGACATGACATGGCGACACGGTATATTAATGAGGCTCTATGCTTATGGTTTAAGAGGAAATTTGCCTATTTTTATTTCAAATTTCTTAATAGACAGGACTTTCTCTGTCAGATTACCCCGTAACGTAACATCGGATATATTTATCCAGGAAAACGGGGTGCCACAGGGAAGTGTGCTTAGTCCTACTTTATTTAGTATAATGATCAATGATATTCTGTCAGCTCCCATCCCCAGGAATCTTAAATACTCGCTCAATGCTGACGATTGTGCAATATGGCACTCGTCCCGTAATGCACAATTTTCGGCTGGACGGATTCAAGCAGCCCTTGACTCCGTCCACCAATGGGCCTTGCAGTGGGGATTTAAGTTTTCCGTCCGTAAGTGTGCCGCTGTAGTTTTTACAACTCGTAACGTCCCCAATTTGCGTTTATTTTTGGATAATCAAGCGGTACCTTTTCAAAATTCTGTAAAGTTTTTGGGCCTCCACTTTGATCGCAGAATGAATTTTAAACTTCACGTTAATACTTTGCTTGCTCGTTGTGATAAGCCATTAAATGTCCTTAAGTACCTAGCGGGTACTACATGGGGTGCCGACAGAAAATCTTTATTAATGGTGTATAAGTCCCTTATTCGATCGAAGCTAGACTATGGCGCACAAGTGTATGGCTCGGCATCTGATGCCACGCTGAAAGGATTGGATGTGTTGCAGAATAAATGCTTGCGAATGTGTCTTGGAGCTGTCCGGTGTACACCTGTAGCTCATATGGAAGTGGAGGCGAATGTGCCTCCCCTCCATATTCGCCGTGACCACCTGGCATTTTCGTATGGGTTACGAACATTAAGGAAAAGTAATATCGGCAATGTGGCCTGTACCCCCCTGCGTCAATACCACCACCTTTTGCGGGGGGTGCATCGGCCACTAGCCGCTCGCCTCCACTTACTGACTTAGGAGCTTGGTGTGGACCCCGGTGACTGTGACAAGTTGGTGCTTAAAAATATAGCGCCTTGGGAGCCACCCAGCTTTACAGTGGATGTATCATGGCTCCCAGCACCAAAGGCCAAGGCGCCGGAGGCGGAGGTCCACCACTTGTTTCGTAACATCATTGTTCGTCACTTGGGGTCCCATCAATTGTACACCGACGGCTCCAAGTCGAGTGAATGTGTGGGTGCAAGTGTGTGGTCGACTGAATGTGCCCTCAGGTATCGGTTGCCGACTCATACATCTGTGTTTACTTCAGAACTTTTTGCTATTGACAAAGCCATAGACTATGCTCTCAATTCTAGGCATGACTCATTTGTCATATTTTCAGATTCAAAATCAGCCCTTCAGGCAATTGCATCTTGCACTACGGACTCTCACGAGATCCAGGGCCGCATCGTTAATAAGTTGCATTCATGCAACAAGTCATTCACGTTGATCTGGGTGCCTGGTCATTGTCGTATCTACGGCAATGAGCAGGCTGACTTACTTGCAAAGTCGGCTGTGGAGCTCGAGGAGACTTGGGACGTTCCTCGTGATCTACGGTCGAGTCTCTCTCTCGGAAAGAAATCAATAAATCTTCTGTGGCAAGGTCAGTGGACCAGACTAAATATTCCAACTTGTAAGCCGTACCTGGGCGACTGGGACACTGCCAACCGTCCCAGTCGCCTAGAAGAAAAAGTGTTGGCACGGTTACGGCTAAATGCCCCCATTTTAACCCACATCAAACCATATATGGAAAGACGCTTCCCACCGCACTGTGACATCTGTAATGCGGTGTTATCTATCAGTCATATCATCCTGCGCTGTCGGCGATTTATTCGTGAACGTGCTTCACTTATAAATTACTGCGGCACAGTAGACGTCCCCTTCACCCTTTCCACCATCCTGGGTGATGGGGACATTGTTATGACTGATAAATTGATGGCTTTCTTGAGAGAGACCGGACTGATCAGAGTGATGTGACTTTTTTACTGTGTGGTTATGGTTTTTATGAAGAGTAAATATGTATATATTGTAATATTAATTAGGGTTGACAGTTGACATATTTTAAATAGTTCCTCCTCCCACCGATCTATTTCTAATATAGATGTCCCCTACATTAAGCCAAGTTCCTCGCCTGACAGTCACCAGCTGATGAGTGCAAGTGTGCAATACAGGAAGGTATTGGGCACTTGTAGTCGATGGTGGTCTGCTGGGCGAGGTTCTTCACTTTTTGTACAAATTATGTAAATACATTATATTATCTTGCTTAAGTTATTCTAATTAGGGACGACAGCTGACGTATATGGAAATGTTCCTGACTCGTCTGGTTCCCTTTCATATATTGATGTCCCCTATATTAGGTTGTGCCTCGACTGACAGTTACCAGGTGATGAGTGCAGGTATGTAATGTAGAAAGGCATTACATATCTGCAGTCGATGGTGTTCTGTTAGTCGAAGTATTTTTACCATTATTGTAGGTCTAGCTATTTGTCTCTGTAGAATTTAGTATAGGTTAGCGATTTGTCTGTTAGGTGATTAGTTTTAGGGTCTTTAGATTAGTTTTTCTTTATAATATAAGGTATAAAAAATATAATAAGAAAAAATTAAAAAAAAAAAAAAAAATTATTATATATATATATATATATATATATATATATATATATATATATATATATATATATATATATATATATATATATATATGGAAGTTTGCATGAAAGTGTGTCTGTGTGTATGCATGGAAGTGTGTGGGTGTGGGTGTGTTTATGTATGTATATATATATGTTTGTATATATATGTATATATGTTTAAATGTATAAACATATATATATATATATATATATATATATATATATATATATATATAAATGTCCTTAATAACCAGGGGCTTCGGCCCGAATGGTTGATGGGCCGGAAAAAAAAAAAAAAAAAAAAAGTTGTTGTGTCCCCACTTCGCTTCCTCCGCCATCCTCTTCCTGCCGCCACTTGGGGTGACTTAACTACATACTACCGAGACGTTACTCGCCTCTACCCAGCCCAGTGTCACTGCATGTTGGGCTAAGCCCCGACGCCTTTTTCTTCTCCTGAAATTACCTTCTCTCTCTTTTGCTCTTCCCGCTATTCTCCCACTCCCCCCCTTTTTCTACTCACGTCGTCGTCTTCGTCGTCAGTTGCTGTCGCAGAAAATTCATCTGTGCTTGGGGTGAGTGGCTTACATTACTTCGTATGAAAAGTTGTCTGCCTTTGTCACATAAATGCACTTGCATAAAATTATCTACGGTCTTTGAACACTTTAAAGATAGTCATTATTTACATCCTTTCATGGGGATTCCCTCCATTTTCGTGTTTGTGTGAATTGAATGGCTACTTATTCCTCCAAACAGTGCCAGAAAACCGATTCCCTGTTAATAATCTGTTAAACACTAATTATTTTTATTAATTAAATTAGCGAAAGCATATGATCCTTCCAGGATTCGAACATCGAACAACACATACAGAGTGCAAACACCTTAACCACTAAGCTATCTAGACAGGTAAAGATAAATCGAACGATTCCGACTAATATCCATTTTCGAATTTTGGATATCGTTCTCATCGTTGAACATACCCAACTGCACTAGAAATAGCGTAATAATTGTGAATAATACTTGTCATTTGTTTCTTCCCATAGTTTGGAGGACTTGGTAGCTATTCAATCCATGGCCAAATAAAAAGACAGATCTCCATTAATAAACAATGTCTTCTCTTATCAGAAATGGATGTTCGACAAGGCCGTGCGTGGCAACGCCCACCTAACACTCGAGCCAATCAGCCGGAGGTGATAACAAGAAGATCCCTGATAGTGGGCCACTATCAAGCTGGAACCTCAATTAGTGAAATAGGCCGGCTCATGGGGATCAGCAAGAACACTGTCAGGCGATGGATAAGGAGGTTTGAAGGTGAGCATGATTCGAGTAATAGAATGTAATAATATTTAATGAGAAATACGTAAAATGTCACCTCAGTCAAAGTGAAACCATTTCAATGCAATTAGGAAATAACTAAATACTGGATTATCCAAAATATACCATAAGAGACTTTCCAGTGTGTAATATTATATATGAGCATGAATGCCCAGGTTCGCCTGAGTAGTGTAGAATCAAACTGCCCCGTAAGGTGCAATAGCTCAGTAATAGTTTGGATGTCCTTCCTAGTCGTTTGTGTTCCATCCCTTCAGTCTTGTCAGTCCCCTCTCGTCTCTCCTTCCCCCCCCTCCCAACTCTCCTCCCCCCCCTCCCAACTCTCCTCCCACCCCCATCCCAACTCTCCTCCCCCCCATCCCAACTCTCCTCCCCCCCCATCCCAACTCTCCTCCTCCCCTCCCCCGTAGGGGGCTATCGTCTACAGAAGTGTGGACGATACTCAAAGGGTTTTGGCGCCCCTTTGGTCCCGAGTCAATCATTTTCCTCTCTTCATCTGTCCCTCCTTTCCTTCTGTATCCCTTGTGCTTGCTGTCCCTCCTCTCCTCTCCTTGCTCGGCGGCATATGACCTGGCTGTTGCGCCGCCAGTAGATATTTCTTTTAATCACTCTCACTCACTCCTCCCCCCTCTCATCCTCCCTTCCACCTCCCCCCTCCCCACATCCTCCTTCCCGCTCCCGCCTCTTACACTCCCTCCCAACTCTCCTCACCTTCCCTTCCTCTCATCCTCCCTTCCACCTCCCCCCTCCCCACTCCCTCCTTCCCCTTCCTGCTCCCGTCTCTCCTACACCCGCTCCCAACTTTCCTCCCCCTCCCCCTTTTCGTCCTCCCTTCCACCTCCCCCCTCCCCACTCCCTCCTTCCCCTTCCCGCTCCCTTCTGTCTAAAAAACCTCACTTCTCCTCCCCCCTCTCATTCTTCCTGGCCCTCTCGCCCTCAACCCTCGACGAACTGAGTCTAAACTAACCTTTCTACTCGCGTGAGGTGGGGAAAATACATAGTTTAATTAATGTTGTTTAATGTTCTAAGTTTGCGATTTGTTAGGCAAAATGGACTGGCAAACAGAATGAGAATAATTTCATAAGAGGATTCTGGACCTAGAATTACATCACCAAGCTGTAGGTGGGGAAGTGTCAGGCAGCCTCTGCAAATTTCTGACAGACTAAAAATGCCACATGCCGCAAAATCCTATTTACAAATTAACTAACCAAAGCTAGCATTTTCATCCTTTTCTAGAGTTACGAACCATTTCATCAAAATGTAAAAAAAATACTTTAATTTACAACTATAATACAATATTACTTATCACATATATTTCAACTGATTGATAATTTTTCAATCCCTGTAGGTGAGGGGCATGTTAAAACAAGACCGAGATCTGGCCGCCCTCGTGTCACTTCCCAAGAAGACTGCGAGCGCATCCTTGCTGCTGTCACCCAGGCACCCAGATCATCATCAGTAGCTCTGACACGAGACCTGGCCCTCCACTGTCACCCTGTAACGACGAGACGCCGGATGCGTGAGGCGGGACTGAACTGCTATGTTCCAGCCATACAGGAGGTGCTGACAGAAGCCAACAGGAGAGCGAGACTACAATTCGCTCAACAGTATGTTCATCGTGGCCATGACTTCTGGCAAAATGTGATTTTCACGGACGAGAAATGCTTCTCCTCTGTGACAGCGAATGGCAGGCAGTGTTGGCGACCAGCAAACTCTAGGTATGAGGCCAGACATATAAACGAGAGGGGAAGAAGTGGCCGAGTCACGGTGTCATTTCATGGCTGGATGTGGTGGGGTGGTCCTGGAGAACTGGTAAAAATTGATGGTCACCTTAACAGCGAGGACTATATTAATATATTGGAAACCTCTTTACTGCCGCCTATTCGCGCATACGCCCTCGCAGAGCCTGATATCATCACAATGGTGCAGGATCGGTCTCCCATACACACCAGCCGAGCAGTCACACGGTGGTTTGCACAGCACCCAGAAATTCGATTACTGGATTGGCCTACAAAGGGATGTGACTGCAATCCCATCGAAAATCTTTAGGGGATTATGGTCCAGAAATGGGAGGTTCCCGAGATGACAAAGGAATGCGTAGAAGCAAAGGCCAGAGAAGTATGGGAGGCCGTAAGACGACGCCCAGACATTTGCAGCAAGCTAGTAGACTCAGTACCAGATCGTCTGCAGGAGGTTATTGATGCAGAAGGGGGATGGACAAAATATTACGCTGTTGACACAAGGATAGGCTACTGTATTTAATTATCTCTGCACAAATAAACTTAATAAAAATGTAATTGGTAATGTGTATAGCAGATGCTTTAAGTAAGGTGTTGATATAATCAACAATAAAACAAATATGTAAACCCTACTTGTTTCAACATATTTATTTACTAAGATATATAACGGCTTATTATGTCTTATAATTTTAATAAACTATACGTTAGTCTATGGTCATGAACTAGATCGCTGTATCACATGTAAATAATAAAAAAAAAATCTTTTGCTCAGATGCTCAGTTTGTGAAACTAAGTATATAACATAGAACAAGCACCTAGTAACTCAGAGTTTATGGCACTGAGACATGGTTAAAATTAAATATGGAAGCTATGCATTAAAAAAAAAAAAAAAAAAAAACTATATGAAAGCCGTCAATAACCTTTCAGGATCCTGACTCATTTAGTAACTTCTGACTATCATCAGACGATTTTATACAGCCTAGGAAGGCTCTGGGGAAGGTAAAAGGCTACAGACTGACTAAATAATTCTGCTGACTTCCATAGACCCTCCGTAATCTGAATAAAATCACATAATAATAGTTAACAGATGTGAAGTGTAACACCAGAGCATGAAAGGGTTATATAAGGGGCAGATGAAGAGTATTGGAAAGAAATTGTAGAAGCCTGTCGGTGGAAAACGTAGGTGACTCCCGAAAAATTTGAGACTGAGGTCATGAAAAGTGAACCTTAGTCTCGTTACCACCCTGATATACTAGCTTGTCCGAACGTCTGTTCCATCTGCTACCCTGACTTAATACCTGTCCAACCTCTACCTTAATACCTGTCCAGGGGGTGCCGAAACTTTGGTCCATGGGTGTACTTAGCAGTTGCTATCAGAAATAGTTTAATATAAATTACGTTCCCCCGACCAGCGGGTACTTCGTTCGATATGGCCCTGCACATTATTTATGTCCAGTGACCTTTCTGGGTAACACGCTATGACCGCTACAGGTTATGCATGTACTGAATTTCCTCTATCTCTGTGTATTTCAAAATTTCCTATCACAGATTATTACCCTCGATGACATTTCAATAACCTGCTCCTTCTTCGTCTGTCTCGCCAATTCTCATTCTCTTTCTTCTTTGTGGCAGAATCGGTAAAGAGGCGGCCTGCAATCCTAATGGACCTAGGTTCGAATCCCGGCTGGGGCAGGGAACAGTTTAAGGATTTGAATTTCTTAAATAGCAGACTGTTCCGATCTACCAGATGACCCGCCGACATGTCATAAAAGTACCCCGGCTAATACCAGTACACCAGACCTGTATGAGACAGCCCTGGCATGTACTCAATATGGACGGTGGGTGTTAACGCTGAAGTGGTGACATGTGGAGATGTAGGAGGACTACTGGGCCCCAAGGAGGACTACTGGGACTTGGGAATAGGCCCTGAAGCCTTTGTCCAGAGTCGGACATGTAATATATATATATATATATATATATATATATATATATATATATATATATATATATATATATACACACACACTGTATATCCATCTGAGCAGCACCTTCTGTTCTCACCTCTTAGTCTGTTCCTTCACGGTGAGAGACGTCATTCTTTTTCAGCCAAGTTTGTGTCTGTTTCGCCGCGATTGTATCCCTTCCCTTCGTTTGAGCTGAGTCTTCCGGTGTCGTATGCACGGAGTGACTTATGCTGGAAGTTACCGTTCCGCTCAGTGCGCATGCGCCTAGTGGCCGTTTAGCTTCTATTTTGAAAGTATCCGCATGTTATCTCAAATTTTGTGCCATTTATCAACAACATTGTGTGAAATACATGTGTCAGGAAGATAGTTGGATGTCTTATCGACCTGTAGGTAACTATAGGTCGATATATGGATATACTGTATATAAATAAAGATATATATGTATGTTACAAGCAGATTGTGAAATTAGTCATTTCGTGAATTAAGATTAGTTCAATTTAGGTTTATTTAGGTTAGGCTGATCTATGATAAAGTTAGGTTAAGGTTAGGTTAGGTTTGGTTAGGTTAGGTTAATTTAGGCTTAATAGAAAAGGGGACGGTAACTTCCAGCATAAAGTCACTCCGTGCATATGACACCGGGTCTCAGTTCTTCAACGCTCATCCACTTCTCCTAATAACACCTTGTAACCAGTAGAAGTCAAATGTATACTGCATGAGTTCCTTTTAGTTTATATATTAATTCCTGCAGAAAATTGTTTAGTCTTCGCCACATTCTTTTCTCTCAGCCCCTTTCAGTATTCTTGTTTATTTTTCCATGTTCACCCACATCCCAGTCTAACACGTTATTTTCGCTGTAAGTCATGTTTGTACTGTACACGTTCCCTCAAGTTCTTTTCAAAGTTGCTGTCACCAGCTGTTTACCAATGATTACATTTCCACGCCACACTGGAGGTTCGTTTCATTTCTACCAGTCCTTCCATTGTTTTTTCATGTTCACCCGCCTCTCTCAGCAGCACGTTTAATCCTCTCGAATTTGTACATATACTGTATACCTTTGCCCTAAATGTATTTCAGAAATGTGAGAAATTGTCTAACCATGATCACATTTCCATTCCCCTGATGCGCCCCTCTCTGTTTTCTGTGTATTCTTTAACTTTCGCGACTCCCATTAGTAACACTATGTTTCCACTCTAAGGTATTTCTGCTGTATGTATTTTCATTCGGTATCCTCGGGTTTCGATACTGATGTAAAAAAATGCCTTGCTATGACCATGTTACTTGCCCTTGTCCTCCCCCTTCAGAGTTTTTTTTTTTTTTTACGCGGTCGGGGAGCAAGATGGGATGGTATGTTTTTAGCGGCGTGTATGTGTGTGGGTGTGGGGGGTAAACCAGCTGACTCAAACAGATTTTACCCGGCGGAAGGATGGAGGGACAGTCCATGGAGAACCATCCAACCCCTTATAATTTTATAACAATATGTCAAAAGAGAAGGTCAGAGGTCTAGGGAAAAAGCAGACCTAGCAACATTCCCTTAAACATATTTCATATAATAACGAAAATACTTTAGGAAATTGAGCATATGGAAATACTGACGTTATTTCATCTGGAGAACAGTCACCCAGAGGTCAGGTGACACTGCGAAGTCAAATTTTCATTCCATGAGTGTGTTTGTTAACAAAATAACTCAAACAGTTTTGATCCGATTTAAACCAAGTTAGTGGAAGTGTTGAGGGTCAGCCGAGGAGTAATCCTGTTGTTTATAATTACAATAGATCAAATGTCAGGGTCACAGTTTTTATTCAAGTTGAACCAAACTTTGTATGAGTGTTAAGGATACGGCAAGAATGAATTGATTCAATTCTGAAGTCCGTCAGATAAAAGTCAAGATCACACAGAAAGTCAGAGGCCAAGGTCACAGCCCAAGGACAACTCAGACAACTTTGATCTTATCTGAACCAAACTTGGTGCAAGGCTTAAGATTCTGAGGACAATAAAAGTGCAAGGTCACAGGACAAGGTCAACCTTCAGTCCACTGTGTCTGAGTGTAAGCAAAAAACATTAAAGCACTTTGATCTGACGTGAATAAAAATTTTATCCACGCGGATACCCTACTGTTTTTTAGGCCAATAGGTCAAAGGTCAATTACATGGCAAGGTTAACTAAAACAGTTTTTATCCAGTGTAGAGTATCCTTTGTGGAGGTGCTCTGCTTAAATTAAATAGGTTCAGTTTTGAGAACAGCCAGTTAAAGTTCAAGGTCACACTGAAACGTTACATGTCGAGATGACTTCGTAAAAAGTCAACTAAAAAAGTTTTGGTCTGATCCCAGCCAAAGTTGGTGGAAGCATTAACTGTTAGACACGAATCAAGTAATTTCACTGGAAAGTAATGTATCGTACTTGTTTGTCACAGGACAAAGTAAAATATTCTGCCCTAAGACAAGTTGGTGGAGGTCAGTGTTGCACTTATTTTTTTTCCTTGCTTTATTCTTTTTTCAACGACTTTTCTCAGTAACATGTTGCACGCTGGATAAGGACACCTATATATGGCGGCACCGACATAGCCAAGTTAATCAGTTGTTTTCTTTAATCCTAGATAGGTAACGTGGGGTATCAGAAACCACAGTCCCCGAAATTTAATTTTTAAAAATATGAGCATAAGGTCTACAGATCTGTCCGTCTCATTACCTTCCTGCCTAGTGATGCTCTTCATGGGGATGACTGGGTCATAGCTGTACCTGGCTCTGATTTTGCTCTATAGAGCCATTGGGGTAGGTCATACCCCAGGTTACCTATAATGTAACCATTTGAACCCTCTTGTGATTTTTTTGTTTTAATTTGCTGTCTTTCTCCTTTAGTATACAGAAGGTCCCAACATCTGTCTACTGCAGGTCACCCATGGAATCATGATATTACTTTTCAGTTTTGTAAGATTTAATTTTAAAATTTATATACCCAAAATTTAATCATTTTTGTATAAACTTTAAAATATATATATATTTTTTCAATTAAACTTTATTTTTTCTGGCCCTATTTATAGATAATGGGTTGAATTATTTGTGTATTGAAGCATTTTGAAATATCTCAAACGGAAGTATTTTTGTTTTATTTTTCCCGTGGGTGTACGCCATACCCCACATTACCTAATATAGTAACAAAAAAATGGTTACCTATCCATGGTTAATATGTAAGCCTCTCAGCTTCAGCCCTTCCCTATACCACATTCTGTGCTGTCTCATCCAAGTTTGTGTTTCATGGTTTTCCATCACCATATTTCAGCGTTGCCGTCAAAACAATTTATTAATGGAAATACACGATTCTTGGTACAAACTGTTATTGTTGAAGTGATCCAGATAGCAGTGGTGTTTGGGGAATAGTGGTTTCTCATTCAGTAACACTCTTGTGGTATCAAATACGGATGTGACGCAGAATTTCTGACACTCTCCACGTACGCACGCAAGCACACACGCATGCTAATGCAGGGATGTACAGGAACAAGCAAGCCCTCACACATATGCCTGTACACACAACTACACAAACATAAGTACATTACGCACGTGCGAGCACACAATTCACAGCAACAACAACCATAACGAAGACAGAAACATATCTCCAGACGATTTTATTCAGTTGAGAAGAGATTTTTTGAACTGAAAGAACAGATGCACCTGTTACCAGCCCCTTGACTACTACAAGTGCTTTCCTCATACAGCCCCTTCGGTAAAAACTGATATATATATATATATATATATATATATATATATATATATATATATATATATATATATAGATAGAGATATATATATATATATATATATATAGATAGATAGATATAGATAGATAGATAGATAGTAACAGGAAGATATTTATAGATAATTGATACATAGTTAGTTACACAGATGGCTATATAGATAGACACAGATAGCTAGGGAGATGTAGATAGATAGAATCATTGGATAGAGAGATGCATATTAAGATAGGTAAATAAAGATTGAAAGATGTATGAATAGACTGAGGGATATGAAGCTGGAAACAGACTGCGAATGACGGCAATACACAGCAGGAAAGAAGAGTTCCCAGACACATTTTTCCCTTTGAAAACTACACTAGCTCGGCTTCTTTGATATATATATATATATATATATATATATATATATATATATATATATATATATATATATATATATATATATATATATATAGATAGATAGATAGATAGATAGATAGATAGATAGATAGATAGGTAGATATAGATAATGATATATATATATCATCAGCCATAACTAGTCCACTGCTGAACAAAGGCCACCCTCAACCTTTTCCACGAATTCCTTGACTGAGCCAATCTTTGCCACGTTTTTCCTGCAAATTTCTCTATCTCATCTCTCCATCTCCTGTCTGGCCTTTTTCTGCTATGCTTACAATCTCTCGGTGTCCAGGTAGTCAGCCTCTTGCTCCATCGGTTATCTCTTATTCTTGCTATATGGCCTGCCCAGCTCCATTTCAGTTCTTTTATAACTTCTATATTATCTTTGACTTTAGTCTGCTCTCTCTCCCAAGTTGATCTATTCCTGTCTCTTAAAGATGTTCTCAAAATTGGCCTTTCCATTGCTTTCTGAGAACAGATTATTTTATTTTCCATTGATTTTTTCAGTTTCCAGGTCTCACAACCATACGTCATAGCTGGAATGATACATTCGTTATGTACTTTTCGTTTCATACAAACTGGCAAGCTACTTTTCATAATGTCTCCATGTTTACCGAAAGCTTTCCATCCAATTGTAACGCGTCTTTTTATTTCGCTATCATAATCTTTCGTTTATTTTAGTATTTGTCCCAAGTAATTGT
This sequence comes from Coenobita brevimanus, assembly GCF_032717465.1. Lineage (NCBI taxonomy): Eukaryota > Metazoa > Arthropoda > Malacostraca > Decapoda > Coenobitidae > Coenobita > Coenobita brevimanus. Next base: position 12,218,665 of record NC_136983.1, on the reverse strand, counting down.
ACTCCTCAACTTCTTCAAGAATTTCATCGCATAATCTGATGACGCTCTTTGGTGTTTGTGGAGTAAACATTTGTTTTACTCCGGTTCATCTTCAGTCCTACTTTCAGACTTTCTCTGTTCAGGCCATTTAACATTTCATGCAATCCCTCCGATGTTTCTGAGATTAGGACATTGTCATCTGCAAATCTTAAATGGTTTAGCTTTTCTCCATCTATGTTCACTCTTTTGTGTTCCCAGTCTTGCATTCTGAAAATACTTTCTAGGCATGCTATAAATTGTATTGGTTAAAATGTATCTCCCTGACGCACGCCCTTCTCAATCTTAATTATTTCCGAGCCCTTATGTAATGTAACTTTATCAGTTCCCTCTCTATATATGTTTTCGAGCGTTTTACAATGTTCACATTCACTCCTTGTTCTCGCAGTGAATTTATAATTGCTATGTGATCCACTGAATTAAAAGCCTTTTCCTAATCAACAGAACCTAAGCACAGTGGTTTATTATATTCTATAGTTTTCTCAATTAGCTGATTCATTGTGTATAGATGATCGGTGGTTGAATACCTGCTTCGGAATCCTGCCTGTTCACGAGGTTGGTTTTCCTCCAAAATTGTTGTTATTCTGTTCGTAAAGACTTTAGTGATGAGTTTGTAATATAATAAGTTAATGGGTCGATAGTTACTAAGATCTTCTGAGTCACCTTTTTTGTAGAGTAAAATAGCTCTTGAATTACACCACTTTTTTTTGGAATTTTCTTATGTTTTATAAATTGAGTAAATAAGTGAGCAAGCCTACCGTGTACTTCTACTCCAGCATCCAACAGTAAATCTGTTAGTATTCCATCTTCTCCCAGAGCCTTCCCTCTTTTCATATTTTTAAGACAAATATTTATTTTGACTGGTGTTACCTCAGGTATTTCACTTGTGTCAACCGAGAAGTTAGCTATTGGTACTTCTGTCTTTGATGCATACAGTTCTTTGTAAAATTCTTCAACTCTCTTCACCATCTACTTTCTGCATTTAATGATTTCACCGTTTTTTTTTCTTTCAATGATGTCATTTGTTGCATTCCTAGTGCCATTTTACTTCAGACCTGTTTCGGACTTTTTCCATTTTTGATGGTTTCTTTGATCTGATCCATGTTTCTCTTCCTTTTTTCTTCTCTTTGTCTTTTGTTGATAAGCTTATTTAATTCCGCTCGTTCTGTTTCGTCTATCTGTGTTTTTACTTTCATTTCCTCTCGTTTATTCATAAGCTCGAGTGTTTTTTCTGAATATTCCTTGGCTTTGGTTGTATTCGGCTTTCTACTACCTCCGCTGATTCCCTTAACAATTTCGTTAGTCATTCAGCATTACTTAGAGCCTGAAATCTGTTCCTTATTTTCAACTAAAAGGCTGCTTTGTTTTCGTTTACTATTATTGGGCATATCTTTTTATCTTTAGTCATCTTCTTTCACTTCTGAAATTGAATCTGGCTGTGCAACCCACCATTCTATGATCACTACCTATATTTACTTTGTTGATAACTGTGACATTTGTGATCGAGTTATTCTTATCTGCTATAATGAAGTCGATTTCATTCTTTGTTTCTCCATTTGGGCTTCTCCAGGTCCACTTTCTCCCTGTTCTTTTGTGGAAGAATGTGTTCATTATTCTCGTGTTAAACATTTCAGCAAATTTTACCAGCATTTCTCCTCTTTCATTCCTTTCTCCCACTCCAAATTTTCCCATACATGCTTCTCCATTTTTCGACTTCCCGACTTTTGCATTGAAGTCTCCCATGAGTATAGTATATGTTGTCTTTTCTTCTTCCATAATCTGGGAGATGTCATCATTGAATGTTTCTATTTCTTCATCTGGGCTTTGAGAAGTTGGTGCATATACTTGTATTAATTTCAGTGTATATTTTTTGCATAGTCTAATGACAACAAATGCTGCTCTGTCAGATACACTGCTGAATTATCAATGTTGTCTGCAAGATTTCTGTTAATTAGAAATCCTACACCACTAACTAGAGAGAGAGAGAGAGAGAGAGAATATATATACTGTATGTATATACATACATATACCGGTATATATATATATATATATATATATATATATATATATATATATATATATATATATACAGTTTGAATACAGGAACGTAAAGCATTAATAGGAAGCATATACCTGGCACTATTATTGATGTGAAAATGCCAGTCATTTAGTTTTTTAGATAGATAAATATAGAGGTAGACATATAGATGGATAGATAAATAGATATAAAATGACAGACAGGTAAATGGAGAGATATAGAAAAAAGTTATATACAAGACAGAGAGTACAGTACTGTATTATCATTGCAATAGAAGTTAAAGAGGAACTTCTACGAACCACCATCAGTCCTGAGAAAGTTACTGTCAAGTGGCATCTTTGGTAAGGGTCGATTGCTACATTGATACAGGTAGATAAACAAAGTGGATAAAAATACAGATAAGCAGATAGGAAGACTGATTGGTGGATAAGAGACAGACAGACAGACAGACAGACCGACAGACAGACAAATACAGACAGACAGATACACAGACATAGACAGATACATATTGATATAGAAAGACAGGTATATATGGAAACTGAAAGTACGTCATAGGAAGGCAGGGCTGAAAGAGACTGCGTAGTTGCGGTATTATCATTGTGAAAATTACAATAATGCAGCTCCTCAGGTACAGATATGAAGCGATGGATAGGGATCAGTAGATGTACATAGCTCGACAGACAGATATTGATAGAAAGTAGATAAAGGTAGACAGACAGACTGAAAGATAAATACATGAAGATGGATGTAACTGATAGATATACTGTAAACAGATGTTAAAAACAAAGAGTCAGACAGAGTGAGAGACGATGGATCATAATAACATACTAAAGGGAAAATGAAAATGACTCTCATGCAGTTTCTTTCTGTGCAACGCCCAGGGGACCCAAATGAATCTCTAAATCCCATTAAATCTCGCATCCGGACGCGGAAACCTTATTGAGTCTCCTCAAACTATACTTTGATGGGAAATTTACATTCTGCTTTTGGGGGCCGGGAAAAGGATTTATAAAGGTTCCCAAATCCTTCAATACCAAGGATTTTTTTTTTTTTTTTTTTAATCAGTTTATGTCATCATCATCATCATCATCATCAACATCATCATTTTGAATTAGACTGATGCAGGAAAAAGGCGTCTCGCAGCTTTCTTCAGTCGCACCTATTGGCTGTAAACCAGTTCCAAACAATGGCGGTATATCTCACGAGTCCCATCTTGCCATCTCGTCATTTGTTCATCCTCCTCAGACTCCACCTCTAGGCTGCCATTCATTTACCCTGGTTGTTCTTTTGGTACCTGTTCTACGGAACGGATGACGTGACCTGCCCATATACATTGGTGCTTATTGATTATAGTGATTATATTCTCTGCTTTCGACTGTTCCCTTGTATACGAAGCATTCAACTTATCTCTTCGTGTGTTATCAAACATAATCCTTTTCATTCCTCAACTTGTACTTCAAAATTCACGCTCCAAGGGTTTTGTACAACCCCGTTTCCATTAAGTTATAACAGGAAACACACGCTGATCATATATATATATATATATATATATATAAAATGGCGAATGAATGTGTTTGAGTGGATGAGTAAATTGGGAGTGTGTCGTCCTGTCTCGGCTACCTCTCTTTCCTTGGCGGAAGCACCCTAGTTATGTAGATAAATAGATGGCAATTATTTTTCATTCTTGTACTATAGTTAGCTATCAGTAATGTCTGGGAAATGTCATGCATTAGCTTAAAACGTTTTCTCTCAAGTTTCTTCTATTCTCGTTTTGTGCAGATAATTTTATTCAGAATAGGAGAGGTCATCATGGCGGCTGCGGAAATAACAGACCTAAGTATCAAGCTGCAGTAAATTCCAATCCTTTAATCTTGAACCTATACAGTCCTGCCTGCATCTTAGATAATCCAAGTCATGAACAAGGTCATTCAGATCTCTTGTGACAGTAACTGTGGTTCACTGGAAGACAGGTAGCCTGGAATGTTGGATCAGAAATCTATTCATCGTTTCTCCAGTGATATGCTCCAGCTTCATTTGATTCCCTATCACATAAAGTTACTTGCTGTGGAGGATTTGGTACTGGAAGTTCAGCACTGTGGGGAACTGGTCTCGTTGCATATGGTAGATTTATGTACGAGTATTTTCACTGAGTTCAAAATCTGTTGTTCGATCTTTGGGTTCCCTCTAAATCACTGGAAAAACAAATAGCTTGAGATGTGAACCGTTTTAGCCATCCTGTGAGTAGTCTTGCATACATCATACAACAAGTGTGGTGGGCCAAGCTTTTGTCTTACTCATCCATTTTACATCCGAAATAAGGTTCGTATCATGCTTTTACGTATGGTGTAAAGTTTCTTTTCTGGGATTTAACAGTTAGGCCACTTTCACATGAGGCCACGGGTGGCCGCCACCAGTGGCCGCAATTAGTTGCCTCCCGTAGTTTTCAACGGAGCCTTTCATACGAGGCCACTGCGGTTGCCCGGCCGGCAACCAGCTCCCGGCGGTGGCTCGTTCGCGCAACTAGTGTCCGCCACTGGCGGTTGCTGCCCCTAGCTGTAAAGCGTTTTTTTCAAATCGGAGCTTTCATATGGCTACAGTAGTAGCCGGCCCTTTCACACTGGGCCACCAGTTGCGGCCACCGGTGGCCTCGTGTGAAAGCGGCCTTAGGTCACCACGTACCAGCTTTAAAAAAATATTCGGCACCTTTACGGCACGATACATTATGCCACACCACACGAGGCATTCTGAAACAACTCCTCAATTACTGTGCGTGTTTGGTATCCCTGGCCTTGTGTTGTTGGTGTGTGTTAGTTTGTCTGATAATGATGATATCCAGTGGGAGAGGGAGAGAGGTGCAGGAGTACCAACCACAAAACGTTTTCTCGCCGTCTGTAACAGTGATCGTGGCGAAAGGTATCAGAGCAAGGGTTGCCGAAAAATTTTTAAGAGGGTGTACATAGTAGAAGGAATTGGAAGTATTAAAACAGTTCCGCAGCATGGCAAAACATCTAAATGAACACAACACAGGTGCAAAAAAATAATACTCAAGAAAGAAGCAACACACACTAGCTGTTCAACACTGGCACCTACAAGCAGACTGACTTGGAGCTGCTCGACACACATAAATTAGGCTCATGTCTGAACAAGTTTACATATGTTTAAACCTGCACAGTCTGCTCCTCCGACCAAATTCATCCTGTAACATTATCAGACCTTTCTTCCCAAGTAAACTGTATTGATTATTACCGAAAATTTCAGCTTAATATTAAAAAATTTAGTTATCATTACCTCCGTCAACGAAGGTGGAGGAAATAATACATTCACCATGTTTGTCTGCCTGTTTGTCCGGACGATATCTCCAAAAGTTCTTAATGAATTTCAATGAAATTTGGTGGAAGGGTGGGCCATGGGCCAAGAAAGAAATGATTACATTTTGGGATGGGTCCGGATCCTATGTATTATATCTTCAAAACTTCTCAATGACTTTCAATAAAATTGTGTGTAAGAGTGGTTCATGGGTCAAGGAACAATTGATTTAATCTGGGGGTGGATCCGGATCCTATGTATTCCACGTGATATCTCTATGGACACGGATCCGGATCCTTTTTAATGGCAATGGCATTAGCGGAGATCTGCGCCCTCTGATTGCTTTCTAGTTAGTTTTGTATCTCGCGATTACACTAAATGACGAACGGTTGAACATGGCGTCATAAAAAGCATAAGCCTGATGGGAGAATCTGATGTCCTATTTGGATTCAGTGTGAAAAAGTATACTTAGAGCACCCATCAATACCCTTGGGGCAAAATTGTTGCTGACCAGTGAACGTGTTTATATTATGTTTTTTCATGCTATCAGACAATATCACTCATAGGTAAGTCCATAAGTGGATATGGGACTAAGAATATTGTTTCTTGCTACCCTCAGTCCAAATTATTCACCTTTTGTGTTTACCGAACACCATAATAATTAGTTGGGAGAATCTATATTACAAACTGTGCTACAATATGGAATATTCTTTTCGTTTTTATCAGGTTCCAATCAGGCAATTAAATTCGCTCCACGGGGCCTCCAAATATTCTGAAGCGAAGTGGTGGGAAGTTGCGGATAGTGGAACACGTATACAGAGATACAATGAATAATACAGAAACCTACTACTTGCCTACGATTGGAGAATGAATATAGTCGTTGTGAAGTTCGTTTGTGGAAAGCCAGATCACAGACTTAACACTCTCGTACTTTTAAGATTCACTCAGTTGAAGATTTCGATAAGCGTTGCTGGGAGGAAGTACAGCGATTGTCCCGACGACGAAAGTTTTGACGGTATGAACTTTCAGTCTCCTGTACACATTTCCGCCTGAAAATATCACTTGATGTCAGCGCGGACAGATATGTGTTACTCCGACCATGAAAAAATTATTTCAGTCGCGTCTTCATATTTATTCCTATGACCATCAGTCAATATTTTTAACGTTACGGAGCTACGTCTAGTATAAAGGAGGCAAACATTACTTAGCGACGTCTAGAACAACGAGAGATAGTGAGCTGAGAAAGGAACTGGCCATATTAGGAAATATACAAGAACCAGGAGCATTATTGTTAGCGTTACACGATTATTTTTACCATACGTAGGACCCCAAACAGGAAAAGAGGAACTGGATACATTTACAACACGTCAGGAGCATGGAACATAATGAAATTTATTTAAACTAAAATCCCGACTGTCGTGAGGGAAGGTTAACATCGATTGTTAAAAAAAAAAAAAAAATGACACACTCAAGTTTTTGTAGCCAGTCAGAAGTAAACCTCGTTCTTGGGTTGTCTGATGGATGAGTGGATGGATGGGATAAAATAGTTTCACTGTGGAATAGGTCTAAAGAATAACTAAATCCATCCCCTGGATAGGTTCCATGTAGGAACCAGAATTATTAAGTAGTAAATGACGACGACAACAACGATGAAGACAGTGATGATAATGATGGTGATGATGATGACGATGATGATAACAGTGGTACTAGTAAGATGGTGATTATGAAGATGAAGGAGAGGGGGGTTACAGTGGTGTAAGTTATTGAGGTAGTGAGAATGATTGTAGTGATGTTGTAAGGCTTGACTTTCCGTGGTGATGGTTAAAAGCAACGTAAGAAATAAGCGTGGATCTTTTATTTTTTGCCTTCTTTTTCAACGAAATGTGATGTACTATATCCTTCCTTTTCCTTATCTAATTTTATAGAACTTGTCAACCTCCAGTTATGACAAAAACTGATGAAGATAATACCAATGATGATGATAATGATTGCAGAGTTAGTGCTAATGACTGTTTCTATAATGGTGAAGAGGGTTGTAATGATAATAAAAATGAAAGTAATAGCACTTGTAATATTCATGGTGATCATGTCCAGAATTAAGAAGTGTTCTTTATTAAGATAGTCTATCCTCGGTCCCCTACATCTCGTGAGGGATAATAAAGTACTTGTTGTTCTACACTGCTTTTTTTTTCCCTGCTGCCTGTTCTGGAGTAAAATATCACTTATTTACTCTTCGCACTACTCATGTGTAGCAAAAACACTGAACCCAAATACCTGCACTGAATAAACACGCACAGAGATAAAGTGGAACATGTCTATTTACAGTACGTTAAGTATTTGGGATTTGGAGAGAGAGAGAGAGAGAGAGAGAGAGAGAGAGAGAGAGAGAGAGAGAGAGAGAGAGAGAGAGAGAGAGAGAGAGAGAGAGAGAGAGAGAGGTATAGGCATAGACATGAAAATAGAGAGAAAAAGAGATAAGGATTGAGAGAGCGAGACGGGGACTTTGACAGATACACAGATACAGAGGCAGAAAGACAGAAAGAGAAAGAGATGATAAGGAGACAGACGGGGAAAGACTGATTTACTTCGTTCAAAAACCTTAATGGAGAACGGGAAACAGAGAATGAAGAATAGGAAACGGAGATCCGAGAACAGAAATGGGGAAACTGGAAAGAAAACAGGCAACAGAGCACAGAACAGGCAACGGAAAGAAAAAAAAAAAAAGAACGAGCAACAAAGAACGGGGAACGGGGAGAGGAAAACAAGGAGCAGAGATAGATGGGGAAAGCAGTGAAGAACAGAGAAAGAGGTTGAAGGAGGAGGAGGAGGAGGCTTAGGAGAAGGAGGCTTAGGAGAAGGAGGCTTAGGAGAAGAAAGAAGAGCTAGAAGAAAAATGGTGTAGATTATGATATTCGAGCTTTAGTAGTTGCACCGCCAGGCTTATCTGAACTCGAACCTGTAGATTGCAGGCTGAAGTTGCCCTCTTCCTGCAGTCTACCATCCTCCTATCTGGGGGATAAAGAGGGAGTTGAGGGACGTTTGTATGACTGCTAACGGAGCCTAACGTGTATATTGGTGCCACCACGTGAATATGTCCTTCAGCATCAGATAATGTTGTATAATACTGGATTATGATGGAGATTGTTGGATTATGATGATGATGGCGATTGTGATGATAACAAGAACAGTGAGTGTCAGGACGACGAAGAAGTTCGTATAATGAGAGAAAATGGCAACGATAATACAAGTAGGTGCTGTAAATACTAAAGTCCCGACGATAAATAACAAAGAAAAGAATGAAGAAATACGTCGATCCTGTCAGTCACTACAAAATGAAAGGTCATCATATTGAAAAGATGCGTTGACTGTATTACTAGTAATAATGGGGAAATATTGGAGACTGTTAGAAATACCCAGATATTGCCATGCGATGGGAATGAAGAATGCGAGATTGACTGGGAGAACGTATGCGAGTCAAGTGCAAGGAGGGAGACCGAAGATGAAGTGGATGGACGGGATGGAGACGTAAATTACTTTTATACAGTACAGTAAGATAATTCTCAATACAAAATGTTAATTACTAAAGAATAATATCACTTACGGCTGGCCAGGATTGTGTAATGCATGTTGTTGTTTTGCGGTGGCCCCCCCCCCTCCTCTCTCTCTCTCTCTCTCTCTCTCTCTCTCTCGTTCAGTAAGTCCAGTCCTTTAGAAGCGTTCTTTGGCAGCTTAATATGATTCGTTTCAAATAAATCAAGGCCAGATGAATAAAATGGAGTTATGTCGTAGGAAATATCTATGGCCGGATTCTCAGACACACTTACTACCAATTTCCTATTGCAACTGTGATTGTTTCTGTCCTTCTGGGAAGGGCAGAAGAGCGCAGTTTCTTTCCGTGTCTCTTGTTCCTCTTACAAAAACAAATCCTGGTTATCAGACGAAAATATGATTGATCATGAAGGACACTGAAAGACGAGTCCACAGGTCTTCCTGTCTCTCGTTTTTCTGCAAAAATAAATAAAATAGTTGTATTTTAAGTTCTATACTCTAAGTAGCAGCTTTTATTCGACGATTTACTTTGCATCTTACAGAATAACATTATCTTGTAGGGACGGCATTTTTGATGTTTCAATGTCGACATATACTGCACTGATAATATAGGAGACGATACTGAGATGTAATGAGCATAATAAATCGCGAATGAAAAGATGTTACGAAATCCTCAGAGCAACGTTGAATTCTACAGTAAGTTACAAGAAGAAGTCGATCAAAAACATGTTCATGAATCCTCCTTCTGTTGCACTGATACTTGGTGCATATCAGCATGCACGCACATACACTCACGCACTGATGTATATGTTCATACAAAGATTCTCTGTTTTTATTAACAAATCTCACGGAAAAAAATATACATAAATAGGTTTGTAATATCTTAGGCTACGCTTAAAATACCATACACATGTATAACTACATCAATCTGTCTGTCTATCTGTCTTTCTTTGTCTGTCTATCTATCTACCTATCTATCTATCTATCTATATGTCTGTCTGTCTGTCTGTTTATATACATATATATATATATATATATATATATATATATATATATATATATATATATACACACACACACACACACACACACACACACACACACACACACACACACACTGTATATACAGGGTGAGTCAAAAATAGTGTCCGATTTCTATTTTTACGGCTGTCAGTTGATGGTTTGCCATTTGTATTACAGTGTACAAGAAAGCAGAAATCAATGAAAGCCATGTTTATCTAACCATTTATTCGAGGGAAAATTATTAAGGAACTGTACCAAGCTGTTTTTAATAATCTGCAAGACAAATATTAACAACATGACATCCCAGAGTCTGGGCACTACTTTAGACTCACCCTGTATATATCAGAGACAGAATCCCACTGCTACCTGGCACATCCCCGGGAGTCGGATAGGATAAGACCTTGCAGATATACGAGATACCGACTTAGACGGCGTGGACAATGGGGCTCCCTATAGATATATAAGGCTCCACCGAATGTACTGAATAAGGTGGCACAAACGTTATATCTCACCAGAAATGATGTGGCAGGGAGGTGAGCTTATATAGGACTACATAATAGATAGATAAATAAATAGATAGATAGAGAGACAGATAGAAGCAGGAAGTCAAATGATGAGAAGGTGTTGTGTTTGCGAGAAGCGAGCAGCGCTAAACGCTTACACGGAGGAAAGCTGACGACAGCGGCCAGTAAGGAGATGATGCAGTTAGCTGTCAGCAGTCCTCTCGTGAGAAAGTTCTGTTGCCATGAGGAACATACGTGACACACACACCCTACTACACGAGATGTTAGGAAAGAGAGTTGAGAAGGAGACAAGCGACCCTAGAGAGAGGTCGAGACGGAGATTAGCCTTAGAACAGAGAGAGAGAGAGAGATAGCGAGACAGGGAGGTAGCTACCCAGGACTTATACTATTATACCTGTTTAATATTTCCAAGACAAATAAAAATAGTCCCATACTATTCTTTACCTCTCCCGTCACTACATGACATCTGGTGGGGAAACTACTACAAGATATAAAAGCCGCTCGACCACAAGTCTAAAATATACTTCTCTACAAGTAACTACAAAGTCTTTATGACATTTGGTGGCAGCGGTGGGATACGAACCTCGTCTACGAATCAACATTAAATTCCTACAAAATATCAAGATTGACAACAACCAACAATATCAGCTCCTGCCCCCTCCGTCTCCCAGATCATTACGCTGATGCAGAGGTCAAGAGATCACTCGACGCCTTGCAAGTAGCTTAACGACAAACCAGCAAATCTGCGGACATCGTCTCCGAATTAAAAGCAAATTTCTACAAAAGCAACCGAGACTACAAGGTTAGCTTCAGTTCTACAAAGTCTACAGCCATCTACAATCAACTACAGCCATCTACAATCAACTACAATTAACAACTCTACGTCGTCTGTATAATCTTCTACACGCACCTACAAGTAGCGGCAGTCTTCATCCCACAACGAATAAATCACTAGAGAAAAGGACAGAGAAAACTTCCACATAGAATAAAGGGAACAAACAAACGAAGAGTGAGACACGATTTACAACTCATCTTACTCACTCGTCTTCACTCAAGTTACTCATCGCTACTCATTCACTCACCACAGCTACCAGTGTGGGAAGCCGACGTCACCATGTGCTGAGATGACATCACAACGCGAGTCTGCCATGCCAAGCAACGTATGACTGACACCAGGCACTTCTCACCCACTACTCATTACTCATTATTCACATAGCTCCTACTCATATTCACTTATTTTCACAGTTAAGTTGGAAATTCGACGTTCTATGTTGAGGTTTGCCTGGGACAGCCGTTAACCACTACAAATACCAGGCCATGGAGTTTCCTGAGTAATATCGTCCATCAACACACCACTAGAATTATCAAGAGATCTTCAATCAAACCTGTATTTTCTTCCGAGATCGACTTTTGTATCGACACACCTCTACGATCTGTATCAAGTGGGTAAAATTATACTTGCTCATTTCTTCTCAGTGCTAAAATTAGCTATATTCAACTTATTTAATCATCTAGTTTGCTAGGACATAAATAAACAAGAGGCGTATTTCATAACATCATATCTTAATGACAGGAATATTTTCGCAACCACCCACGTTAATACCAGATGACACACAAATTGCCACAACATCAGACTCACAATTAAGAGACAGCCCACCCATTGTACAACCCACACCACACGTTATAGATAAGGAAACAAATACGGGAGTTTCGGATGATGAGTGGGAAACCCCTTCAGACGTTGAGAGTATCGACTTCGCAGCTGCCTTAAATACGTATGCCAATATACTTAACAGGGTTCACCGGTCCGGTCATACATATTCTACCATTCCCTCACATAACGATAAACTCGTACAAGTTGAATTAACAGGGCAATCATTAAATATGAATCAAGAAACAAATACTGCTGATCTAAAAACCACACCTCACGTTTTTGTGTATCACGAGGATAAGACTGCCCCAAAATTCTCTGGCACAGACAAGGATCGCATTGATGTCATTTCATTAATCAGTCAGTGCGAACAAATGTTCATCAAGCGCCACATACTAGATGAACAAGAGAAAATTGCTATTTTTTCATCTTGCATAAGCCAGGAAAGATGTCCAGCAAGCAATTTATTGCGCTCCGATAAGCTACATCGTGCTAGGACATATGATGAATTTAAAACTGAATTTCTGAAGAAATTTTCTGGAGGTATGAACTTCTTGCCAGGTATAATTCCAGAATTACATAAAATTGTAGATCTTGTAAGGGAGCACACTACAAACCATGTGCTCAGTGAAATAACTGCTGATGTCTCCACAATCAAGAGAACCCTATTAGCTACTCTGGAGAATTCTAAGTGGATAACAGATGATGGAAAGATGTCCCCAGACCTCGTCGTGGACATCATTGGTTATGTAGCTGCCTTGTGTAAATTACCTGATAGAACCCTTAAGATCGCCAAAACAATCGCGTACATCCCTGGAATGTGCTTACTAGACTTAATGAACGAGGTAGAGATGCAGTGCAGTAAAGCAGGTGTGGTCGACACACATGCACATTCTGGTAGAATCAGGGTACCTGAGACAGTATCATCTGTGAAAACATCAACACCGACCCCAAACAGAGAACAAAATCGATCGCGACCTGAAATGAGGCAGCCCAAACAGACAAAGACGCCTAGACCTCGTTCCCACACGCCTTCCTACAGGCAGTTTCATAAGTTTTCGCGCAGCCCGAGCAGGTCTCGCGCTATAAACAACACTTTTTATGGGAAATCACCTCGTAGGTCACAGTCAAGGGATAGGTCCATTCTGTGTCATTACTGTGCAAAACCAGGACACACAAGGTATGAATGCTTTATCAAGGCAAAAGAGGATAATCAAAAGACACAAGGGTTTGGTCCTTACTGTAGGCATCATAGATACCAAGGGCACTGGACTAGTGATTGCAAAACAGTAGAAAAAATTGTGTCTATGTTCAAATCGGGGGAAGACCAAGTCATGACAAAAAACGAACAAACGTAAAGAAGAACAAGGTTAAACTTCACATAGGAGGCATGTTGGGAAATGAGTGTATCTTGATACCAGCTGTATGTGAGGATCAAAACGTTTCCTTATTTTTAGATACAGGCTCTCCAGTGAACTTAATAACACATGAAGAACTAAATAGAATTCTTAAAAGTAAAAAGAAAGTAACTTTTCTGGATGAAGCTGATTTAGAATTAAACACAGTAGATGGTCAAGAGATTACAGTAAAAGGTATGATAAGATTAAATCTCAGTTTCACAGAAACTACAAGACCATTCTCTGCATTGTTCTATATCGTTGAAAACTTAGCAATTAAAGCTCATATGTTACTGGGCTTAAGATCCATGAGAACTGAGAACATAACTATACTCCCACAAATGAATGGAATAGACTTTGATAATGAATTTATAGAGGAAATACTTTCAGAGCCCTCACCGATTGGTAGAAGAGAGCCAAAAGAATTGGTAATATTAAAGGCTTTAACAAACATACACAAACAGATGAGTGTATAGATCCACTTACACCAGCAACCCCATCCTCCAGAATTAGTGACTCAGATAACAGTACTGATTTATCAATTTTTCCAGCCCATCTCACTAATGATTTGGTTATACCACCTAATTCATACATGAAGGTTACCATAAAGAGCAAATTACGGAATAGTACTGTTCTTGTCTTAGAAGAATTATGTAAAGTAAAAGGATTGTCAGTAGAAAACGCATTATGTCATACGAACGACGAAGGGCTAACTCAGATATTCATTATTAATCACATGAATGGGGAAGTTCAGTTGAAGAAGGGAACTTGCATAGTTAATATTGAAAAATGTTTAGCCCCTGTGAAGGAAATAAATATTGGTGGAGTAACAAGTGAGATAAAATCTACGGATAGAGAAAGAATAAAGAGAATTTAATTCACTCAGGTGAATTTGACGAAGAAAATGATTTGTTAACCCTGCTGGAAACACACAGGGACACCGTAGCCTTGCCCGGAGAACGATTAGGGTGTACTAACTTGATTAATCACATGATTAATGTGCACCCAGAAACACCACCAATTTTCGTACCAGCTTATCGCATACCACACTCCCAACGTACACTTGCAAATCAGTATGTCGATGAAATGTTAAAGCTTGGAATTATTGAGCCTTCAGTTTCTCCGTGGAACGCTCCCTTTTCTTTGTGCCCAAGAGAAATGGAGAAATGCGTGCGGTAGTAGATTACCGTAAACTAAATAATCACACCATCCCAGACAGATTTCCCATGCCATTGCTAAGTGATGTTCTACAGAATATTGGTCCTGAGAATAATATATTCTCGACCATCGATCTCCTAAACGGATACTATCAGATTCCGGTATCTCAGGAGTCACGTAAATACACTGCCTTTTCAACAAACAGAGGCCATTATCAATATACAAGAATGCCAATGGGACTGAGGACAGCCCCGGTACGTTCCAGCGTCTTATGAATTACGTATTGTCCGGAATTTTAGGACAAGGAATATTTGTTTATCTTGACGATATTATTATCGCAACGAAGAATATTAAGGATCATCTCAGGAAATTAGACTTACTCTTACAAAAGCTTAGTGATGCTGGATTAAAAATTAAACTTTCTAAATGCAAATTTTGCTTTAAGGAAATAAATTTCTTAGGCCACAAATTAAGTTCTGATGGTATTCACACCACTGATGACAAAATACAGGCAGTGAGAGATTTTCCTGAACCCACTACGACTGACGAAGTTAGACAATTTTAGGTCTGGCTGGGTACTATAGGTCCTTCGTACCACAGTTCTCTCATATAGCCTTCCCTCTATTCCAACTACTCAAAAAGATGCTGTATTCCAATGGGAAGAAGAACAAAAAAGGGCATTTAACAATCTAAAAATTAAACTAACGAATGCACCTTGTTTAGCATATCCAGATTACACGAAATCATTTCTTATTTGTACAGACGCATCAGTTAAAGGATTAGGGGCTGTACTGATGCAGGAGGATAAAAGAGGAAAGAATCAACCAATTGCATTTGCCAGCAGACAAACAAGAGGTGCGGAGAAAAATTATAGCACTACAGACTTAGAGGCACTTGCAGTGATTTTTGCATTACAAAAGTTTCGAGATTTGGTATATGGTTACGAAATCCACTTATTCACCGACCATAAACCAATGGTGGGTATGTTTAAAGAAAAACTCCTTTCTGGGAGGAGAGCAAGATGGAAATGTACAGTTGAAAACTACAATGTACAAATACATTATATACAAGGTAAAATGAATATAGTAGCTGACGCATTATCTAGGAACCCGAACACAATTCAGGTCGCGGCGTTAGATCTCAAAGGAAATATCCCAAACCACGAGGATATCGCAAAGGCACAAAGACTTGACCCAGTATGGTCAAAAGTAATATACAAGTTAGAAAGTGGAGATGACATACAATTACCCAAACTGCATGTCCCACTTGAACAATTCACAATGGTCAATAATACATTATACAAAATTAACTCTAAACAACCAAAACGCCAAAGAAATACTAACCAGTTGGTAGTACCTAATGACATGATACCCCAAGTATTACGAATGATACACGACAGCCCACATGCAGGACACCCTGGAAAGGATAAGACATTCAACCAAGCCCAGCTATTATATTACTGGCCTTCATTACGAAGAGATATACACAATCATATAGACAGATGCGAATCATGTGCGAAACACAAAGGATACCCAATCACACCTGCACCGATGGGTAATTACCCAGTACCACATCAACCATGGGACGTTGTCGCTGTTGATTTACTCAAGATGCCATTATCATACAATAATAACCTATACTTATTCGTAGCAACGGATCATTTTTCCCGTTATGTCATTTTAGCTCCAATTAAAGATAAGACAGCAGAGACAGTAGCAAAGGCAATAACAGATAATGTAATATGTCGCTTTACTACCCCAAAGGTATTAATAAGTGATAATGGAGGAGAATTTAATTCTGAGATCTTACAAGAAATATGTAAACAATACAACATTAAAAAGGTTAACGTTTTGGCCTATCACCCAGCATCGAATGGGTTGGTAGAGAGACAAAATAAAAGGTATTAGATGTGCTACGACACATTCTCAGTGAAAATTATGCAAGCTGGGATGATTGGATTCCCAGAGTAGAGGCCTCCATTAATGGGTCTATAAATAAATCCATTGGTGACACACCACATTTCATTATATATGGCACAGATAAAAAATTACCATATGAGCTCCTAGAAGGTGACAGCATGCCTATATACAATTACGATGATTACTCTAAACTCCGTTTACGTGAATTCCAGGACATTCACAAAAGAGTGCAAAAACAATTAACGATGTCCAAGGAAGAAATGACGGAGGCATTTAACAAAAAGGCAAAAGATTCACCTATCAGCTTAGGAGACATTGTTTACGGTGTCATTCATACGAGAGACAATAAATTATCCCCTAAATTTGAGGGCCCATACAGAGTAATTAACATAAAGGCAAACAAAGTTTTAATTAAGTCACTTTCAAGTGGCGAGGAAAAACAAGTTCATATTGACCATTTAAAACGAGTTTCAAGGGAATTATCACATAATTATTCAGCCTCGGATACAACCGAACAGGTGAACGTACCTCAAGAAACCAAGCAAGAACACAACAATGATTACAAAAAGAAATTAAGGTCATATACCAAACAATCGAACATAGGTGCAACTATTCCAATGAAATCTACAGTACATCAATTACGAGAATTAAATATCGATTTAAACTCCTTCTATAAATGAAATAACAGCCAACCGTAACGCACATCATCACTATCATCAACCACAGCTTTATAGGAAATTAATAGATTTTTTTTTTTCGGTAGGTTACGATGAAGGGACTTATGCTATGGATTCTCCTATACATAGTAAGAGTATATGCGCACCTAGACCCCAAGCATATAGTACGACAAGGATGCCTCATAGCTCCAACGGCCACGACTACAATCGTCAAGGATGTCATGAGTACTGAAATAAGTCTAGATTACTTGTATGACTTACCTACTTATATAGAAAGACTTGCGACGCCGATGCGAACTCTGGACTTCAAGATAGGGAATTATGTTTCACAATCACATATCACCAAGGAAGTGGATGAAATGGTGAAGTTAGCGAAATGGAAACTAGAACAGGCGAAGTCAACTATGCTCGTCATGATCCAAGATCTCCCATCTTATGGAACAGAGGTGCTGAGCGACAGGAACAATATCACACGTACTCGCCAAAAGCGCGGTTTGTTCGATCTGGGCGGCGCAATTCTTGGGAACATCTTTGGATTGGCTACAGAGGATGACCTTAAAGAAATAAACAAAAAATTTAATAAGATAGCTCAGGTACTAACATACCAAGATAAATTCATCACAGGACAGAACTCAGCAATGAAAACAATTGTGAAAAATCTGAAACAAGCAGAAAACGTAGCTCTCGAGAGTATAGATAAAATAAATGACTTGGAGGGTAACGTTACCCTTTTCCAGCACTTCTCCATCATCACAGAACATATTGACACGATTCTACTACAATTAGAGAACACTAGAGATCATTTCAGGGCACTTATGCAAGGAATTTCGAATGCTGGTGATGGCAAGATCACAAATGACTTACTCCCAGTTCATGAGCTACGTCAGATAGTTAGTCAAGGCATACATAAACATAAATTGAAGCCATTGTTCCGCAGTAGGGAATTTATGCAATATTACCCGTACTTGGAAGCAACACTAACACCAACATCAGTGATAGTTCATGTACCATTCATCACGGAAGACCTGTTCACAGTATACCAAATACACCCCTTCCCCTATAGAAACAACAACACTATAGTCATCTTCAACATCAACACAGACATCGAACTCATCATGGTCTCCAAGAGACGAGACACTGTCACTTTCGCAAGTGAGTCAACGATTGAGCGAAAGTGCCGCACATCCTTACATGCTGTTCATCTTTGTCCTGCGTACATTTTCACGTTTCAGCCTACTGATACGGTCCCTTGTGAAATGGCTATCATCAGCAATAACAATATTCATCATCATTGCAACTTCACTTTTGCTCCAGATAAACTTGTACACCATCAACGCATTGGACACTCGCAGTTTTTTTATTTCCCTCATAACACATCAGTTTACATAGTCTGTCCAGATATACCACCATCTCATACATCAGCCTCAGGATTATACATAGCACCAGACTACTGTGCGGTATTTACACCATCCATGTCTACTTTTTCCACCATCAATCACTACGCCATTATCAACCATACACACAAACATTTCCACCCACTGCCTGATATGGACTTAAACATGAGCACAAGTATTAAGCTGACTTCACCTAAGTTTGAAACTATGCAGCTGATCAATGAAACTATGGAAGCCCTGGGAAGATTTGAGTTTGAGTATGTTCAACCCATATTATGTGTATAGCCAAGCACCTTCTGTCTTTATAATTATCTGCATTGTGGTTGCAGTATTGCTGTTGGCCATGCACAGAATGCATGCAAGAATTGCTAATTTGGAGTCATTGTTTAGTGGGGGGAGAGTTAACATCACAGTTAACCACCCTGAATGAAGTGTATATATTTTGTATATAGTATTAATTATAAAAAAAAAAAAAAAAAAAAAAAAAAATAATAATAATAATAATAATAATAACACAAAGAAGAATGACCCATATATGACAAACCAGTACCATTATCTTTGAATGAAATATTAATAACTCTTACAATAATCTTAATTTTAAACTATTTTTATTCTTGCATGTATGCAATTCACTATAATAACCCAAGTACATACTGTATTACAGTTAAATAATTTACTTTAATGCATTTATTCCAATATGTATTCAACTTATTTAAAATGTAATATTACTGAATAATCACTATTTACTATGAATAATATATGTATACAATATTCATACAATTATGTTACTTTACAATATTATGTATTTCACTTAATTAGCTTATAAGTTCATTATAATGTGTATGTAGTATGTATTAATATATTATAACTATTAAATGTCGATGGTACGCCATTTTTCGCGGCCGAGCAAATATAGGACTACATAATAGATAGATAAATAAATAGATAGATAGAGAGACAGATAGAAGCAGGAAGTCAAATGATGAGAAGGTGTTGTGTTTGCGAGAAGCGAGCAGCGCTAAACGCTTACACGGAGGAAAGCTGACAACAGCGGCCAGTAAGGAGGGAGATGATGCAGTTAGCTGTCAGCAGTCCTCTCGTGAGAAAGTTCTGTTGCCATGAGGAACATACGTGACACACACACCCTACTACACGAGATGTTAGGAAAGAGAGTTGAGAAGGAGACAAGCGACCCTAGAGAGAGGTCGAGACGGAGATTAGCCTTAGAACAGAGAGAGAGAGAGAGATAGCGAGACAGGGAGGTAGCTACCCAGGACTTATACTATTATACCTGTTTAATATTTCCAAGACAAATAAAAATAGTCCCATACTATTCTTTACCTCTCCCGTCACTACATGACATCTGGTGGGGAAACTACTACAAGATATAAAAGCCGCTCGACCACAAGTCTAAAATATACTTCTCTACAAGTAACTACAAAGTCTTTATGACACTTATTTGCCACAATCCACCCAGCAAAACATGTGTTCTACTGTTATTGATTATATGGGCTTTCCTGTTGGATCATTGTCTACTAAAGGTCCAACCATACTGCCTTCTGTGCTTATGGGGGGTGTTCCCCCGAAGATGAGTAGGCAGTCTCTCGGCAGATCAGAGACCCTGATAAACTAAAATCCATGAAGATCTATTGTACACATACCACGTATGAAGCCTCGCAGAAGATTACAGACTTGATACCTTAATGACTGAATTAGAAAACATGAACTGGGATATTGTAAGTCTGAGTGAGATCCACAGAAAAGAAGAAAAATTAATTCAGCTCCAAGAGAACAACGACCTATTTTACTACAGAGGAAGGCAAAATGAAAGAGTAAGTGGTGTTGGGTTTCTGATTAAGAGATTTCTTGCAGAGAACATTATTAAATTCAACAGTGTATCTAACACAGTAGCATGGATTGTAATTAGACTTGGCAAAAGATACACACTGAAAGTAATACAAGTACTGTACATGCACCAACCTCTCAAAGCTCAAATGAAGAAACAAACATTCGGTGAGGATGCCTCCCAGATTATGGAGAAAGAAAAGGACAGATATACTATACTTATGGGAGACTTCAGTGCAAAAGTTGGCAAACTGAAAAATGGACAACCATATATGAGAAAATTTGGAGTACGAGGAAGGAATAACAGGTGTAATGGTGGAAAATTTTGCAGAGATATACTGTATAACATGACGATATGGAACACATTCTTTCATAAAAGAACAGGAAGAAAATTAACTGGAGAAGTCCAAATGGAGAGACAAAGAATGAGACTGACTTAATTATAACAGATAAGAACAACACGATCATAAATGTCACAATTATCAACAAAGGAACTATGGGAAATGATCAAAGAATGGTGGGTTGCACAGCCAGATTCATTAGTTCATGATAGAACAGATCTCCCTAATGTGAGCAAACTCACATATCTGTTAGGACAGGTCAAGGGGAGGCCTTACAAGCTGATAAAAGAATTACCAGTGGAAGAAAACAATTATGAGGGGGCCTTGACTATCCTTAGACAAAACTACGAAGACAGGGGGCAGGTTAACACCCAGTTACTGAAGGCTCTAATTGAATTACCCCTATACCTAAACATGATTTTGATTCCTTGCAAATTTTTAGAATTGCAATGAGTTGTAATTTTAAAGACTTTAGGTACTTACGAAGATTTTAAGGCAGCAGATTGGGTGCTTTCTAGAACTGTGTCCTTAAAGCTTCCACCAAAAGCAAGGCTGCCTTGTATGGTAGGTACCAAAACATTTGCAAGGAACAGTAAAGCCTGCTGAGATTAAACAGAAGACTGAAATAAAGAAAAAAACCCACTAACCAGCTGTTTGGGAAACTTAAGTCGGAGAAGGCTAGGTATGTGCCTAAAAAAAGAGATAGGTACATTCCTTAGCTCTTTAAAGGCTGAGGATAAAATATTAAAGACAAGGAATAGACAAGCTGATGAAAATAAGGAAATAAAACCTTCCATGGTTAAAGACAGGAAAGTTTGTGCATTTTGTTGGGAGCAGCATTCCAGTGCATCTTGTCAACATAATCCCGATTATGCTTCTAGACTAGGAAAACTTCAGAAACTGGGATGTTGTATAATATGTATGAATTCCGAACACACTTCCGCGGACTGCAAGACTAAATTAAATCTTTGTTTCAAATGTAAAAGGGATCATCATCATCATAGTGCTTTATGCTCAAGGATGAAAAATGAGGTTCCTAAACTTGCAAGTGTCAATAAGACAACTGCTAAGGGGAATACTCCAGTAGTAATGCCAGCTGCAGTTCCAATAGCAGATGTGAAGGTAATGACTGAGAATAGAAACCTATTAGCATGTACCCTCTTTGATATGAATGCTAAGAAAACCTTCATTTCTGCAGACATTGTGAAGAAATTATAATTACCTATTATTGGCAAGGGAAATCTAGCCGATACAGGATTCTTAACTACAAAGGAAGCTCAGTCTTTTGATTTAGTTAGACCTGTAATACAACTATGCAGATATATATGCCGTATAACAGCAGCTGTGTTGGATATATATATATATATATATATATATATATATATATATATATATATATATATATATATATATATATATATATATATGGACTGAAGGATACCTATGATCATCTACAAAGCTCAGGAATAAAGTTGGCTAAACGGAATGTGGAATCAGATACTCTGGGTCCCATAAAAATGATAATTTGTTCTGATTACTGTGGAATATTCCTACGTAGGACTTTCAAAAAGAATAAAGGACAGTTCTTCAAGAGTCCAGGAGGTAACCTTAATATGAGTCAGTTGCCTTTTCCAAAACAAGTTAAAGGAGAGGCCAGACTAATAGACTCAGTCTTTGTTACCCCCACACAGTCATTGATGGTAGCTAGAATAGGTGCAGAATTAGAACTTACTCAGATAATTGACTTGTTGGATGAAAATATTGAACCTGTACACAAATTATGGGACCTAGATAGTGTAGGAATACACTCTGAGGAACCAACCCCTGATGATAAAATAACTTTGGATTTGTATAACCAGTCAGTGGAATTTCAGGATGGACAGTATTGGGTAGGATTACCATGGAAACTAAACCGTTATCAACAAATTACAAGCAGCTAAGGCTCAGTTACATTCTCTTCTAAGAAAGTTGAGAGAGAAACCCGAACATCTAACCCTATATGATAATATTATAAAAGATCAACTGAAGTATAAATTTACAGAAGAGGTAGAATTCCCTGTTAACCATAAGGAGGGACATTATTTGCCACATCATGCTGTAAGCAAGGATTCAGTAACTACTCCCATAAGGATAGTTTTCATTTCTAGTAGCAAAGCGTCCAAAGGATCAGCTAGCTTGAATGATTGCCTATACTCTGGACCTACACTACCAGAGGAGTTAGGGAATGTGTTACAAAGATTCAGAGAGAAACCTTATGCTTATACAGCAGACATTATTAAGGCCTTTCCCGGAATAGGACTGAGAGAGGAGGATAGGAAACTTTAAAAATTCCTCTGGCCTCAAGACCCTCAAAATGAGGATATTCCTTTGAAAACTTACTGTTTCCGATCGGTGCTCTTTGGCTCTTGTGCTAGTCCTTTCCTACTTTGCAACACTTTAAAGCATCGTTTTGAAAATGCCAAATGCCCAGAAATAAGGCACGCTTTTTACATGGATAATTTGCAAGGTGTTGCTGATACAGGGTCGGAAGCATTGAAAACTTATGAAGTAGCCAATTCTGAATGTGGGAAGGCAAATTTACCGTTACAGAGCTGGAATACAAAGTCACCGCTTTTGAGGAATAAGATACAAGAGGACTATCCAAATAATGACATTCCCAAAACTCAAAATGTGTTGGGTCTTAAGTGGGATACAACAGCTGATGTATTATGTTTGAAACCAGTTAAGTTCCCTCTCACCAAGAGTCAGGTCTCCATGTTATTTGACCCATTAGGACTGGTCAGCCCTATAGTTATTAGGGGCAAATGTTTAGTGCAGGAGGCTTGGCGAGAAAAGTTAGACTGGGACTCTGAATTGGGTGAGACATATGTGGAACAATGGGAACAGATAAGAAAGGATTTTGAAACCACATCAAGCATAATTATGTATTCCCAGGAAAATAAACAGTAATGAGAAGTCACACTTACACATATTTTGTGATGTTTCTCAAAGGGCATTTGGAGCAGTAGCTTACTGCGCAGCAGGAGAGGATAGTAAGATTATTAAGCCAGAGTTGCGCCAAATAAAGGAAGAATCCTACCTCAAATGGAATTGGCTCCCATAGAAGTAAGAACTAAATTGCCCAGGTATTTGACCACTATTCTTGATACTCAGTTTGAGGATAGCTATATATGGACTGACAGTGAGATTTGTCTTTACTGGATAGGGAAGGAAGACAGTAAAATTCCTTTCGTCCACAACAGAGTGAAGACTGTTAAAGAGCTGTCTTCCAAATTTATATTTATGCATGTATCCTCCAGACAAAACCCGGCTGATCTGCTCTCGAGAGGTTCGACTGTAAAGAGACTGATCAAAGATAATTTGTGGTTTAAAGGTCCTAAATGGTTACTCACTAAAGATTGGCCTGAGCAGAAACAGTACAGTATTGCTGAGGTTGGTGTAGTAAACTTGGATCCTCTAGTACCTGAGCCAGAAGTAATTGACATTAGGAGATTCTCATCAATAAGACAACTTATTAACACTGCTAAATTAGTTGTTGAATTTTTGAAAAAGAAAGTGGGGTTTCAGAAGTTAGATCCCATGGAATATTGGCCGAAAAGGATACAAAGGAATTATTATGGAGAGATATATGACCTTTTAGGCAAAGGCACTGGGGACAAGAATAAGCTGATAAGAGATTCTTAGATGGAAAGGGTCTAATTAGATGCCGGGGCCGAATAATAAAGGCTGATTTGCCTCTCCAAACTAGACATCCCATATTATTACCTAAGAACGGATATTTTGTACAGTTAATTGTAAAGGAAGATATGATTTGACTCTTCACGGAGGTGTGCCGTAGACTTTGGCCCGAATCCGGGAAAAGTACTGGATCCCTAAGGGTAGGCAGGTCATAAATAAGGTGGCCAGAGTCCCGCTTTTAGGCGGAACAGTCCCGCTTTTTGGACGTCCGTCCCACCTTTTTAATTGTGACTAGAATGTCCCGCTTTTTGAGCAAATTATCTTAATTGTCCCGCTTTTAGAAACTTACTATTGCATTAGATATAAAATGACCTTCTTTTATGAAATTAGGATGAACTAAAAAATTATGCATAATCCCAACCAAATGAAATACCGAATTTCATTCATTCATTCATTGCCAGACGCCATGTATCCCAGACGGGGTGGCCAATGGCTTAGAGTTAATTGTTTTACAGGGAGGGGCACTAATCCTCCACCAACCCCACCTGACATGTAGGGATGCCAACAGCATCTGGTGTTCCCAGGCGGTAACCCATCCAAGTACTAACGAGACCCAACGTTGCTTAACTTCGCTGATCGGACGGGAAGCGGTGTACTCAACGTGGTATGGCCGTTGGCTTTTACAGTAACATAAAACCATCGTCTGATTGATGATGATGATGACAATAAAAATAGTAGTAAATAAAAAAAGTAATAATAATCCCTCTAAAGCAGGGAGGGTGTCTGCACATCAGGCAAGCCAGGGGCTCCCAACAATTACCCTATATTCAGCTAAATCTGAACCACAGCCACAAAAACCACCACCGAAACTGAACAAATCACACTAATAAATATTATAACCTGTATTTCATCTGGAAAAATATAATTCATTATAATGTCACTAGAGGTATGGGAGCGGCCAAATGAAAAAACAGACGCTTACCTCATGGGTGACTCTATACCTATTATTTTTACGTCCACTTGAAGTCACTGTCTTCCATTCTGCTCTTGAATACGATGAAGTCTTTTTGGCCCATTTTTTGACGTCTTGCTATCCGATGACCCACAAATTTGACTTGAAAAGAAAGCACAAGGTGCACCTTCACTGTCTCAAAATGGCTGCCGCCCTCCTCCGCCAGGCAAACATCCGGGACCTTGTGTTAAATACCGAATAATTAATATAAAATCTGTAATGCTCACTAGCTGGTAACTTTGGTCGCCCCATTCACTGTACCGTACGGTATGTTCGGAGTTTGTAGAGACGTTAGTGTTTGCTTAGCTGCCTCAGTTTGAGGTGTAACGCAGCAGCGGTTGCTGTCGCATTCGTCAATATCTCTCTGTCTATATATCTGTCTATCTATATATCTATCTATATCTATCTGTCTATCTACCTATCTATCTCTATCTATCTATTTATCTCTATCTATCTGTCTGAATAGACACACACACACACACACACACACACACACGCTTTTAGCTCCGATAAATCTGGTCACCTTAGTCATAAAGAAATATCTCAAAGGTTGCATTACGTGTAGGAGGTACGAACAACGACCATATGACTATCCAGGACCACCTGCCTTACCAAGGGATAGTGTAAATGTAAGTAACTGGAGTTCATTACACAGGGGCTATAACTGTTACAGGTGAGGGAACTCCCCATAAGGTGTATATATGTCTGTTTACTTGCACTTACACAAGGACAATCTATTTAAAAATGGCAGAAGATTTGAGTTCAGAGACATTCCTGAATGTATTTCGAAGATTTGCCGCTAGAAGGTCTTGCCCTAACAACTTTATAAGCGACAACGGAACCAACTTCGTTGGAGCAGCACCTCTACTTATAAAAATGATGAATGACCCAAAGGTTAAGTCGGCGCTGAGAATCCGAAATTGTACCTGGCAGTTCATAGCTCTAAGAGCACCATGGCAAAATGGATTTACCGAACGAATGATCGGTATTGTGAAGAACTGCCTCAGGAAAACCTTACACAGAACTAAGATCACAGGAGAAGAATTAAGAACAGTGATAACTGAAATTGAAGCTAGGATTAATTATAGACCTTTAACCTATCTAGATGACACTAGCGTTTCGATTTAGAGATTGACACCAGCTCAAATGTTATATGGCAGAAAGCTCCATCTGGTGCCTTGTGTGGATATCCAGGAGGAAGTAGATGATCCTACCATAGAAAATAATGAATTAGGACCACATCTGCGGGAGGGATATCAATGGCAGAAGAAGGTATTGGACACCTGGAATAGACATTGGAGCGAAGAATATCTTTTGAACCTATGAGAAAGATTGTATGGGGCTCAAGCTGCCAGCAACAAGTCTGTTCTAAACATAGGAGATGTGGGCTTAGTAAAAACAGAACAACCAAGATCCCAGTGGCCATTAGCTAAAGTGATCTCCACGCACCCACATTCAAAGGGGGTGCTGAGACTCGTAAAAATAAAATGTAGGGGACATACCAACATAAAAACTATTGATAAACTGGTACCCCTTGAGTTAACGGCTACCCCAGAGACAGCGAATGGTGGAGACCAAATGGGTCAAGATGCGCGACCTGGAATGGCCGCAGCACAGGGTTCTCGAGACCTGTGGAGAGAACTCCTGGCTAAGGGTCACATTACATGATACAGCATATCATTTTTCGCCTGGCCCAAAAGCTGTAGGAAATAGTTTCCCCCAGAGCAGTTGTACTCTTTACTTTTTAAAATAGTCGTCCCTGGTTAGAAGCAGAGGAAAACCTGGAGAGCGTTAATAACTACTCAAGTGGTTTTTATAACCCAGAGATTATGTTCTCTTTAATAATTCTTATTATTAATAATTAAATGCTACTGCATTTAACCCTTGTGGACAACTATATTGTAAATACATGTAATTACTTGGAAAGTTCCATTGACCTAAACTGCGCCTGTGTGGTAGATGAGGTGTCCTGAGGATGAAAAGCCCTCACATAAAACGTAGATGTGGGTTTAACATATTTACATACATAAAGGAAATAATTGGTTTGGCTTTAGTTTAATTAAAACTAAGATTAATTAGTTAGAGTCACCTTGTATATATCATGAAGTAATCTAAATGTATTTAGCATTGTAATTTATAAATAGTTGGCACCTCTTCAAATCCTATGAGAGAGAAGCTTGCCATATTAGTCACTTCTGTTCCTAGAAGACACTTGGCAACCCAGGCAACTGACCTAAACATAGGCTCGTCGTCATCTCTTGTCCAACTCTTTCTAGCTAAGTAACCTTTACGAAATGGCCAATTCAATGGGGAATTAGCTAGGATATAGGAGAATAATAACTAGGTGAGTATCATTTACCCCTAATTCTCCTAAGAGACTTATGTGAATTTACTCAGGGTCATGTTAAACTAACACTCGTCAGACAAAGGAGTGTATAAATAATTTTCCGACAGGTGCTTTCCCTTGAAAAAGTGTTTGGCAAGTTCTTTCAATGGAGGCGAGCTGTAGCTAACCAATATTGTGCAAAATGGCGTACTTAAGGGTGATCGTGATGCAGTTTTCAGGTCGTAGCTCACTAACCGTAACCTGAATGTTTTTCTAAACATGAAAAGAAACATCTACACTGGACAAGCAGTGTCTTGGTGTACGCTCGCATAGGCCTTCATGATTTGGAGTTATGACTGATGATGAAGAAAGAAAGAAAGAAAGAAAGAAGAAGAAAAATCAATATTGTTGAGGTTCAGTTTTGCGACTCCTAAGAAGGTTAGCAAGACTT
Organism: Coenobita brevimanus; assembly: GCF_032717465.1. Taxonomy (NCBI): domain Eukaryota; kingdom Metazoa; phylum Arthropoda; class Malacostraca; order Decapoda; family Coenobitidae; genus Coenobita; species Coenobita brevimanus. The sequence goes on along the minus strand of NC_136983.1, from coordinate 12,190,340 downwards.
TGTGAGTAGTTTTGCACTTGAGTAAAAAGCTCTTTTAGTTCATAACCTTGGAACTAAGCTTTTCGACCCTTTTTCAAGTAAATGCTACTATGCGTTATAATATGGGATGCCGATTTGAACCTGAGCCATTCCTACTCATGGAGTGCTACCACACTCCATGATAAAAGACATAGCTGGGAATGTAAGTAGTCAGTTTTAAGCTATGAAAAATATTTTTCTAATGCGTGGACAGGTAGTTTTGTGATTTCCTTGAACTTTATCGTAATGAAGCTTCTTTTCTCTTTTTACTGAGTAAATATTTCCATAAAAAATATACTTATGAATGAAGTAATAAATTAGGAAACATTTACAAAACAGTAGTTTAGTTCACTGTATTTTTATTTTTTAAATTAAGTCATGAGATGGAGATTGGCAACTTTTGGGAGTTTGTGTACATATGTGTCATAAACATATTTACAGTAGTGTAGTTGGTTTAGAGAGAATAAGAATAAAAATGAAAATTACCTAGAACTTTGGGGATCACATCCAGATACAAGTTCCCCCTTAATTCATTTTCTGTGACATTGGAGCCTGAATCAGATGTCACAGAAAACAAACATCCTGACATCACATATAAGCCCCGCCTTCCTGCGTGCAGACTGACTTGGTATATTCAGCCTCTGACTAGGCTATGACACAAGTTTGATATTCTCCAATGAGTTCCAACTCTCGGCAGATTTTCAAGGTTCTTTAATTCATATACTGACAGTCCTCTGGTTTTTATTAACTCTTCCTCTGATTTTTCTAAATGGAAAACTGGCCATATGAAGTGTAATAACCGCATGTCTTTGAGTAAAAAAGAAGTCTCCTTCCTTGGCGATCGAACCTTTTAACCCGTCACGTCCCGAGGTTTTCCGCACCTCCGACATCCCCCAGTCATGAGCTATTTTGGAAACAAAAAATTTTGGCTAAAACTTCCGCTTTGATTGAGAAACAAAGGAAAATCACCAAGAAAGGGCTTACCGTGGTCCATAAGTGGTCGGAACAGGTGAGGTCCCCCGCGCCAGGTATCGTATTCTATCATTGACGTGTCAGGCGCTCACGTTTTCTATGGTAGGAAATACTGGGAGAAACAACACACAACACCTCTATATTTATTGAATTTGAACTAATAAACAATAACAGTAGCAATATAATGGATTTCAGACACATAAATATGAAAAATGAGCATTGTACCATCGCGCAAGCATAGCGAGTTAGGTCCGACTCGTAACATGCTATATGCTAAGTTTCTTGTATCAGTCAACATATCATTTTTTCTACTTGTATACTTCTGTTTCATTGACATTTTACAAATTTTTACTGTTTGAAAATGTTTTCAGATGTGTTCATTCATTATGATGACAAAGTTTAGCGCACATCGCTTTACTAAGCTCACTCGCTATGACTCGTATTTCAACATACCCAATTGTTTTATCACTTTCCTATTATTTTTTCCTTTACATAGACTCATTCCTCCACCACTGTAAATGTTTTCAATTATTTACATTCATTACGAGGGCATTTAGTGAAATGCTAGCGCATATTCACGTAGCAAGCACAATCTCAAACACTCGTGTTTCATCTTCTACTTTATTTTTTCACTCCAATTATACTTTCCCACTTACATTACACACGTTTACACCCCTATACTGCACTATACATGCTTACTGGCATTATTTATTCAAGTGAGCGTCAGAATATCGCATGAAAATACCCTCGCAATGAATGTTTCGACCAATATAATACTCAAACACTTACATACTAATTCTTCACATATATTACACACTTTCCCACTTGTTGACTTCTATTTTCATAATTACGGGCCTTATTCATTCAACTGAGCGTCAGGATATCGCATCTCCATACACACGCTAGGAATATTTTGACTTAGAATATATTTCAGCACTTACAATATTATACCCGTTAGCATTTCCAGTAATAATAATTACATATTTACGGGCCTTTTTTATTGCACTGAGCGACAGAATATCGCATCATAAAACCCTCGCTAGGTATGTTTCCACTAACAGCATATTTATACACTTACGTACAATGTTTGCACTTATGTTATACCCGTATGCACTTTATACTAAAATTTTCAAATCATCATGACTGATAATTTCACTGAGCGTCTGTTTGTCACATTTACTTCATAGTTTCAGCGTCCTATCGCATCCACACCATATTAGAATTGCATCAAGGTGTGATATTCGCTGAAACATGGGTGAATACAGAGACCCACGTCACACTTGACGCACTGATAGCAGGTGTCCTTCCTCCGTGTGGTGAGTCTCACCCGGGAATTGCTACACACATGACACCTGCGTTGGGGCCTAGGTCTGTTTGGCTGGGGAGGGATAGGAGTGGGGAAATGGCGGCCGGATATTCTCAGGGGAGTTTGGGCAATAGGGACAGTGCGGTTGCGATGTTGGGCCTTTCAACAGCATAACGTGCAAACATCTCTCTTGTGAGCTCCCTCACAAACCCTTCAAAGGTTTCCTGAACTCCTGTTGTCATGGCGTGAAAGTGGTGGCAATTCAGAGCAGTGATGTCTAGCAAGTGAAAGAATAGTTTCTTATACCACTTCATCGTGGTCCTGGCACACTCTACCGTCGATATCATGGAGTCTGACTGGTCCACTGGGCGCATGTTTATGTTATAGTCCACGACACACTCAGGTTTCCAAATGTGACGCCTGTTCTCGCTCTGGTAATCAACAGAATCAGTAAGTGCATCAAGGGGCGGTGAACCGTTGACAAGAGGCTTACTTCTCTATTATGGTTCCACGCAGTTGCAAGGATGTTGTTGGCTTTGAAGAAGACAACCTCATTCCTGTCAAGTTTCCGCCCTACCTTGGCCATGTGACGCCGGTTCACCTTCACGGTTCCACAGACTCCCGTTTCATGCATGTGAGGATAACGAGTGAGAAGAGGGCTAGTGTACCAGTTGTCCAGGTAGAGGACGTGACCACGATGAAGGTAGTATTCTATCATTGTCTGTACCACTGCTCCCGACAGTCCAATACTCCGATCTTCTATTATGTCTGTCTGTGCACTGGTGTACAAGACTATGTCTTGCACGTATCTAGTCCTACAGTCGCACATAACAAAGATCTTGAACCCAAAACGGTGCCTTTTGCTGGGTATATACTGCCTAAATGATATATTACCTCTCCACAACACGAGACTCTCGTCTATGACAAGGTCTCTATAGGGATAAAATGACGAACGAAAGGTTTTCCTCAGGTGATCAAAGACCAACCTAATTCGCCTCATTTTATCAGTGTTGTTCGCATTTGCAGGATCATGAGCATCATAGAAATGGAGGCGACTTAGAATTTGTTGAAACCGATTATGGCTCATCACTTGCTGAAATATTGGTGTAAACATAACAGTGTCCCTTGTCCAGTAAGTCGGAATTCTGTTTTTTCGTATAAGACCCATCAGAAGGACCAGGGCAAAAAATAGGAACATTTCTGAAAGGGAGACAGGGTAACCATATATGATAGAATGCCTACTCCTTGTTCCCAATCTTTCACTCTCAAGGCGCTGGGTGCTTACAAAAAGGTTGGTTTGGTAAACAATCTGCTCCACGAATGCCTCACTAAAACACAGGTGGAAAAAATCCAACCTGGTGGAATTACGGTGAATTCCGGGAGCAATGCCGCCAGAGCGCCCCTGCTCAGTGAAGGGGTGAATGAGAGGAGAAAAATCACTCCCATCCTCCCAATTCCATCCCACAAATCCCTTGTCCCCATCATCCCCATCACCGCCTTCGTCTGGGTGGGGAGATCCTGGTGGGGGAGGTTGGGGAGAAGGAGTGCGGAGGACTTCCCCACTCTCACTCCTCTTCCCTCTGCCTTTACCCTTTCCCTTTCCCTTACCCTTATGGCCTTGAGGAACATTAGGGGGCTGTGGGGATGAAGTTGGGGAATATTGGGGAGCATAAGATGTGCTGAGGAGTGGTTCCTCCCCACCTTCCCCCTCCATCACAACCCCACGTGATACAGAACACACCCGCACTCGCCCACGTGATACACCCCGCCGCCTCACACGACCTAGGGAGAGCAATGACTCACTCACGCCACTCTCACTTTCCATACTCCTCCCTGCACTTTCCCTTTAACTCCCCACTCCCTCCACGGGATTTCCAAACTCCCCAAACAAAATACTAGGCCCATACCTGCTCGTCCGACGTGGTGTGCGCTCGGGGCCTCGATGAGTTATTACCTCACGTCCATACCACGTGGCAGCACGTCCCACGACTCCGTCCTCGTCCTCGTCCTCATCATCGAATTCGGGTTCCACATCACATTGGGGCTGGGCATAGGATGTTGCACGTGATTTCTTGGCCGGCTGCCCCTCTCTAGCAGCACGGTAAGTCACGCACTGCCGCTTCCTGGGCGACGGGACTTCTTCATCACTGCTGGTGGTTTCCTCCTCCTCTGGCTGCACATAATCTTTATCAACAACCTCGTCATCCAGTGGGGAAACAATTTCGCCTGTAAAGGCGTCCAGGGCGGCTTGAATTTCGACCTCTGAGAGACCTCTCGTAGCCATGTCTGAGCAGGACCGTTGCTAACAGGTGAGTGGACGAGCCGCGGGTTAGCGTGGGTCGCGCGGGGTCGCCGAGTGTCCCTGCCTGGTGGCAGGTAGGGGAAAGTCAAGCGAGGATACGTACCAAAAATCAAGTGCAAAATTTGAAAATTGTTGAAATTATGCACTTTGCAATTGCACGACGTACCAGTACGTCGCGAGGACTGGCAAATGCAAATCGTTGCAACGTACCCATACGATGACGGGACGAGGCGGGTTAAAATAGCCTACTAACTTATGCCACTTTCCCCCTTTCTGTTGTTGTCCATGAAAACTACAGAAATGAAAGCATATGACTTTAAATTATTCCCTAGTATTGTAACAAATTATTTCATAAATAATAAAGACTGGTTTTAATTGTTTATTGAAACCTGCCCCTCTTTTTTTAGTCTTTCAATTCTGATAAACCATTGCATGTTGCCATGCTAGATTTGAACTAAGCTAATTATTCATGACTGTCCCTAAGCAACACTTCTGAAATTTCTGTAAGTTTAGTTCAGGATTTCCTATTATCGTAACTAATGAATTGTTTCTGACAATTTTGAAAAAATGTGGTATTTTGGCATTTACTTATTGTTTCTTATAACAATATTTAACGTAATATGTTTCACCTTAAAGACATGAGGAAGACTCTAGGGATTATCAGTAACCGAAATCTTCTGGGTACTCTTCCCTCACCTCTTTGGGGGACTGTACAAACACCAGAATACTAGATCACTTGTACCAAGAAACCAAAGTATTTTGAGTCTACAAATAAGACCGCATGGATATGAGAGGTACTCATGTCGTTGTTTCATTATAGAATCTGTCTCACTAATACTACTTAACCCTTCTCAGGTAAACCTATAATTTTATCCTTACTTAGGTAATGTGGGGTCTGTCAGACCCCAATCTTTAAAAAATCGTCAAAAATACTTACAACAACTTTATTGAAACAATCGCTTTTACACAGCTTCTGTAGGCCTTTTCCTTCAATTTAGTGCAAAATGTATGGAAATATAAGTGACGAAATATTTTATGGAAAATTATATGAAAAAACATTGACAAATTTTATACCATCTGAAATTAGTGGCTGTCATACCAACACTGATATGTTCCACCAGTGTTCTATCATTGCATGCTGTACAGTAATGGCCAATGTTTCTGTAAGCAGTAAGAGAAGCACGACATAAAAAAAAAATGTATGGAAGATATATATATGGGAAAATAATCACAGGTTAGGTAAAGTGGGGTCCACTGGACCCCAAAGGCCCTTTATCGCGAAAACAGAGCCAGATCCCGAACTGACCCCATCACCTCCCTAAACTAGTCTACTAGTCAGGAAGGTAGAGGGAAAACCAGATCTCAAGACCTTATAGTAATATATGAAAAACACTAAGAAAAATACCGTGGGGTCTCACAGACCCCACATTACCTGAGGAGGGTTAAGCTGCATTACCCTGCACTCACAAGTGAAAGAAAGAGAAGTGTAACTCCCCAACATTGTACAGAATGTTAAAAACATCCCTTCAAGTAAGACCACATGGATATGAGAGGTACACATTTCGTTGTTTCATTATAGGATCTGTCTCACTAATACTATTTAAGCTCCATTACCTTACACTCACAAATGAAAGAAAGAGAAGTGCAACTTCCTAACATTATACAGAATGTGTTAAAACCATCACTCCTACTCCCTCCCCATCCAACACTTCAAATACGCATTCACAAATACACAGCAACCACAGCCATCCAAAATCTCCAGCCAAACATCCTTCACGAACCCGCACCAGATATTAATTCCCTGAGACCACTGTCCAAGAGAAACGGATGTACCTAACCAGAGCATGATGCGATCATCATCTTCCTGCATCAGTACCAACACTAACTATAATTCACAAATATGTACACCGTGCCCACACTACAGTGAAGTCCCCTTCATCACAGCACACTTACTCATCACATGCATCACATTATCACAGCACAGGCACTACATGAACATAACCTCAAGAAAATATCTCTGGGAGCACCCGGCTAAAGTGGCACTGGCTGGTTCCTTGTAACCCACTGGGTTCACGTCCAGATGAACCTGATTTTACAACAGCAACAACCTCTGCCGTTCAGGAAGGGTGTATGAAGCTAAATAAAATTATCTGGAAGTAATAAATGTAAAAGTGGTGTTTTCATGGCGAAAGTTTTATATATATATATATATATATATATATATATATATATATATATATATATATATATATATATATATATTTCTGTAAGTAGCATCATTGACTATGTTGGTGTTGGCAGTACGAGTATTACTGCGTGTAAGATAGATTTGTCATGTCACTTTCAGATATACAGCATGGTGGTATTATTTCGTGAAACCTATTAGTGGTGGTGGTGATGGTCGCATAGTTGTTATCGCCCGCCTTTAGAAGGCAGAGCGATAATGTTTGTGCCTGCCTCAGTGTGTGTGTGTAATTCACCGGGTCGGTCAGGATCACTTGATGGTTGTGATTGTCAGCTTTTACCCTTCCGGAAGGAAGCTGGAAGCTCATATAGTCCGATCTAAGGGCAAGGCTGTGACCTTCACACACTTACACACCCGTCCCCTTGCTCAAGGGGGACAGTAACCACCCACTTCGTCAGTGAAACTTTTTGCAACCTGAGCGAGGCACGAACTCCCGTCCACCAGTTGGCAAGCGAGAACGTTACCACTGCACCAGCGAGCGGTGTGTGTGTGTGTGTGTGTGTGTGTGTGTGTGTGTGTGTGTGTGTGTGTGTGTGTGTGTGTGTGTGTGTGTGTGTCTGTGTTCCCATTATATCTCATGAACAGTTTGAGCTATCAACACGAAACCTTCAGGGTATCAAGATATGGCCAAAATTTTGGACGAGTTCGAAAATTGGCACTTGGGGTCAAAGTCACCAAAAATGCTGTCAAAGGTCAACTAGTTTTTATTGCCTGCATTTAGCACTGTTATATCTCATGAACGGCTTATCAACATGAAACCTTTAGGGCATCAAGGTATGGCCTAAATCTTGGACTTGGCCAACAGCATATTCTGGTGAACGATTAGCATTCGGTTTCCGAATGCTTTCCTTTCACTGCTGTTGTTGTTGATGTGGTGGTTGTAGTACTTTCTTTTAATGTGTCTGACTCCGAGCAAAGGCTCCAGGGTCTATCCTAAGTCCTCCTACACGCCTCCACATGTCACTACTTCTATATTAATGATGGCAGTATTTTTTTCATGTGAGTAAGAAAGAACCAAAGGCTAGGAGCCCGCAAAAAATTCCTTCCAAGAAGAAAAAAAAAAAAAGTGGGCCAAATTCAAGAACTGTTCATTTCGAGATGCCTGGACACACGGCGTTTGAAAGACTGGAGATCATAGGAAGTAAGAAATACAGACAGAGGGAGACAGTTCCAGAGTTGACTTGTTGCATAAATGAAGGACTGGGAGTAATGGTTAACTCTTAAAGGGATGAGAGTTTGTTGCTAGGTGGGTGCTACCCGCCCGTCGTAGGGGTGGAGGGATGCAATCAGACAGTTCAGAGGAGCAGTGACCATGGAAGCAGCGATAGAAAAGAGATAAAGACGCAACAGTGCAGCGAAGAGACAGAGGTTGAAGGGAGCCAGTCACAGGAGGAGAGTTAATGAGATGAAAAGCCTTTGACTCCACCCTATTGAGAAGAGCTGTATGTGGTGAGCCTACCCACACATGAGAGTTGTACTCTACACAGGGGCGAATAAAACCCGTGTGTAAAGTCAACAACTGTGCAGGGTAAAGAAGGTACAGAGTCGGCTTAGCACATCTAATCTCTTGGAAGCTGATTATACAAGAGATGTAATATGATCTTTCCAAGATAAATCCCAAGTGAATAAAACCCCAAGCATGTTCAAGGATGATGCAGGCTTGAGCTGGATATTATTAAACATTAGTGGGTACTCCTGTGGAAGATTTTGTCAGGTTGATAGGCATATATAGTGAGTCTTTGATGCATTAAAAACAAGATTATTTTCACCCCAGTCAGAGTTACAAACCAAGTCAGACATTAGGTGTGCCATAGCCTCATCCCTTGTTTGTTGAAGTAACTGCTGGGATGGACGTTGCGGGAACCCAATGAAAAGGTGAAAGATGGAATCATGAGCGTACAAGTGGATAGGTTTAGATGTACAGCTGAGAAGATCATTCATGAATAAAAGGAAGAGAGTTGGTGAAAGGACAGAGCTCTGAGGAACACCACTGTTGATAGATCTAGGAGAAGAACGATGGCTGTCTACACAAACGGCTATTGAACGACCAGAAAGGAAGCTGTAGATGGAGGCACAGATAGATGGATAGAAACCGTAAGAGGGCAATTTGGAAATTCAAGATTTATGCCAGACTCGATCGAAAGCCTTTGAGATGTCAAGTGCAATGCCAAAGCCTTCGCCAAAGTCCTGGAAGGAGGATGACCAGGAGTCTGAAAGATAGGCGAGAAGATCGCCAGTGGAGTGTCCCTGACGGAACCCATACTGACAGTCAGAAACAAGGTTGTGATAGGAAAGAAGCTTTAAAATTTTTCTGTTAACCCGTCACGTCCCGAGGTTTTCCGCACCTCCGGCATCCCCCAATCCAGAGGTATTTTCGATTTTTTTTTTTTTTTGGCTAAAACCTCCGCTTTTGGTGAGAAACATCGAAAATTCATAGAGAATTCGCTCACCTGAGGTTTAATATACTCGATCTAGGTAGGAGTACCTCCTTACCTGACTGGGTTTTCTAATAGGCTGGCACCAAAGAAAACGAGTTCTATGGGAGCGTAACTATTTTATCCACTCATAAACGGTATTTATTTATTTACTTGATACGAATTTATATGTAGTATGAGAGCATATTGGTTTTCAAGCAGTAATATAGGCATGCATTATAAGCATTGTTCCACTCACTAATTAATCACCATACCTGGCCTTCTTTTGCCACATTACCTGATCATTATTTCTGACTGTTTCTTCTTCTAATGCTATGTAAACTTTGTCCTCCACATTGTCATCGATTGGGGAATCACTCTGGCCCTGAATATCTTTACTGGCCAGGTCACTGGTAACAGGTGAATTGCCGAGACAATGGCGTGAGGGGGGGAGGGGGGAGGTTATGCGGTGTAAGGCATTGTCCCTGCTTGGCATCTTGTAGAGGAATAGAGGAAGGTGTCCCGTGTATACGTACGAAAAATCACGCATGAAAATTGAAAATTGTGCAAATTAGGGACCTTGCGATTGCACAATGTATCAGTACGTTGCCGGGACTGGCAAATGCAAAATGTTGCAACGTACCCATACGTCGACGGGATGGGGTTGGTTAAGAATAGACTTGAAAACTTTTGAGACACAGGATGTTAAAGCAATCGGACGATAGTTAGAGGGTTGGGAATGGTCACTCTTCTTTGGGACTGGCTGAATGAGAGCAAACTTCTAGCAAGGAGGAAAGGTACAAGTTGAAAGACAAAGGTGAAAGGGTTTACCTAGGCAGAGTGTAGGCACAGAAGCACAGTTCTTGAGGACAACAAGAGGGACCCCATCAGGCCCATATGCCTTGTTAGTATTGAGGCCAGTGATGGCAGAAAATACATCAGCTGAAGAAATTTTAATGTCAGCCATGAGGAAGTCAGAGGGAGGAAGTGATGGAGGAACAGCACCAGAATCATCTAAGGTGGAATTGGAGGAGAAAGTCTGATCAAAGAGATCTGCTTTAACAGTGGAATAAATAGCTACAGAGCCATCAGAGTAGAAAAGAGGAGGGAAGGATGATGAGGTAAAGTTGTTAGAAAGGTTTTTGGCAAGGTGCCAGAAGGAGTGGAAAGATTTTGAGTTGGAGAGTTGAAAGCATTTAGAACGGATGAAGCTATATTTAGCAGAGCAAAGAACAGACTTAGCAGACTAGTATGGTGGTAATAATAACAACAATGGGAGTGGTAATGGCATTTCTCGTTGTAGTGGCAGTATAAGGAGTAATTTTAGTGGCGATTGTGATAATGGTACCATGATGACAGTGATAACCATAGCAGAGGCAGTCCTAGCAGTAGTGGTAGTAGTTGCAGTAGTAGCAGTATGGAGGTGGTGGTGGTGGTGGTAATGGTACTAATATTAGTGTTAGTAATGGTGGCAGTTATAGTGGTAATAATGGTGATGGCGGTGGTGGCAGTGACTGGCAATTGTACTTATGTTCGTGGTAATTGCTGTAATAATAGTCGTGGTGGTGGCAGTGTTTGTGGTGGTGAGTTAAATTAAGGTGGCCGGTGTATTAACATAGTTGGTTGTGTGGTGGTATTGTGAGATACAGAATGTTGCCCACTGAGAAAGTATTTCCGCGTGATGGAGTACAGTTCCTGATGATGACGTGTTTGTGTGGTACTGGTAGTTTTAGTGTATTTATTGATGTTAGGTATATACAGTACTGTGTTGTAATGAGGTTATGGGATTGGCTTGGTGCACTGTGTGGAGAGGAAGTGTCGTATAATGAAGTACTGTAGTGTGCAGTGATGTGCAGTTTGTATTGTCGTGAGGCCGTTCAGTTTGTACCGATATGGTGTTCGTTAAGGTAGGTTTATTTTATTTATTTATTTATTTATTTTGGAGAGATATCTTAGTGAATTGAAGCCCTGTAGTATGTACTGACCTAAAGTGTGCATTGAGGCTGAAGTGTGTATTTATATGCAGAGTAAGATGTGGTTGTTGACAGGATTAAGGTATTGTTTGGTGTCTTGTGTGGTGAACTTAGCTGCTTTACCGCGCTAAACTGCCCTCTTTATCGGGAGGTGATCAAGGAACTCCGTTTAATCAACTCAAAGAGGGAAGCTCTGACCTGCTCCAGTATGACGTCTGTACGACCGCATTATAAACTTGGTATTATGCAAGATGATCTCGGATCAGGACTAAGAACTGAGTTGGCAGTACATTTGCTTATTTCAGAATATATTACCTTATGCGAAGGTCAAGGACACCAAACTTCACCTGTGAAGTGATTTACTCACAAAATAAAGTTGGCTTCATACTCACAACTAAGTGTTTATTATTATTTTTTTTTTAAAGTGAGGAAGAAGGAACCAAAGGCTGAGCCAGCAAAACAGTTCCTTCCAAGAAAAAAAAAAAAAACAATACAAAAGGGAGCCAAATTTAAGATCCGTTCATTTCGAGATACCTGGACACACTGCGTTATAAAGACTGGAGATCATAGGAAGTAGGAAATACAGACAGTGGGAGACAGATCCAGAGTTGACCTATTGCATAAATGAAGGACCGAGAGTAACGGTTAACTCTTGCATTAGAGAGTTGGACAGAAAAGGGATGAGAGTGTATTGCTAGATGGATGCTACGCACTCGTCGTAGAGGTGGAGGGATGCAAACAGACGGTTCAGAGGAGCTGTGACCATTGAAGTAGCGATGGAAAAGAGATAAAAAGGCAACAGTGCGGGGAAGAGACAGAGGTTGACAAGTATTCCGATATTCATACGAACTGTATTTATTTTCTATTTAACTTCCGTAATTCATCGACCCTAAATTACAACTCGGTGGTGCGAAATTTCATTACGGAGGTAAATATTAAACATGCTAGATGAACTCTGAACCTGGCCCACGGATTATTCAGAATTTTATGAATGTGTGAATATATATTCGTACATCTCTCTCTCTCTCTCTCTCTCTCTCTCTCTCTCTATTGTTGTAGGTGGGGGCGCTCACCACCCACTCACTCCATGTACTGCTGCTTTGGATGTCTGCCTTTTCCTCTCTTCTTTCCTTCCTCTTCTGTCTTTTCTTCATTCTTTCCTCTTTCTTCTCCCAACGGGTGACTTTACACTCCCCCTTGTGTCTTTCATTCCTTCTTTCTTTCCTCTTCATTCTCCCTATGGGTGACTATACACTGAGTGACAAGCCAAGTGGTTTCCTGTTCACCAGGAACCCATTTACTATGCTGGGTGGTAACCATATAACCAATTACGACGCCTGGTGGTTTAGTGGGTAATTAAGGTACTCCAATTGGACTGAGCCTATGTGGGTTCTGTCAGTCTCTCTCTCTCTCTCTCTTTATATATATATATATATATATATATATATATATATATATATATATATATATATAATCAGCCATTACAAGTCCACAGCTGTACAAAGGCCTTCCTCAACCTTCTCCATGATTTCCTTGACTGAGCCAATCTTTGCCAAGGTTTCCTTGCAAATTTCTCTCCCTCATCGCTCCACCTCCTGTCTGGCATTTTTATGCTACGCTTACGACCTCTTGGTGTCCAACCAGTCAGCCTCTTGCTCCATCGGTTAACCTTTATTCTTGCTACATGTCCTGCCCACCTCCATTTCCGTTCTCTTTTAACTTCTATAATATCTCTGACTTTAGTCTGCTGTGTCATCCAAGTTGATCTTTTCCTGTCTCTTAAAGATATTCCCAGCATTGACCTTTCCATTGCTCTTTGAGATCGGGTTAATTTATTTTCTATTGATTTTGTCAGTTTCCAGGTCTCACAACCATACGTCATAGCTGGAATTATACATTCGTTGTATACTTTTCGTTTCATCCAAGCTGACAAGCTCCTTTTCATAATGCCTCTTTGTTTACCGAAGGCTTTCCATCCAATTGTAATTCGTCTTTTTATTCTGATTTCATGATCTTTCGTTGATTTTAGTATTTGCCCCAAGTAATTGTACTCCTCGACTTCTTCAAGAATTTCTTCGCTTATTCTGATGACGCTCTTTGGTGTTTGTGGATTAAACTTTAGTTTAGCTCCTGCTGATTTTTAGCCCTACTATGAGAGTTTCTTTGTTCGGGTCATTTAGCATTTCGTGCAATGTCTCTGCTGTTTCTGAGGTTAGGACAATGTCATTTCCAAATCTTAAATGATTTAGCTTTTATCCATCTATGTTCACTCCTTTGATTGCCCAGTCTAGCTTTCTGAAAATATTTTCTAGGCATGCTGTAAATTATTTTGGTGAAATTCTATCTCCCTGATGCACACCCTTCTCAATCTTAATTTTTTCCGAGTCCTTATGTAATTTATCTCTAGCAGGTCCTTCATTATATATGTTTTCGGGTAGTTTTACAATGTTCTCATTCACTCCTTGTTCTCGCAATGATTTTATGATTGCTATGCGCTCCACCGAATCGAAAGGCTCTGCGTAATCAACAAAACCCAAGCATAGTAATTTATTATATTCTACTGTATAGTTTTCTCAATTAGCTCATTCAGTGTATGTAGATGGTCAGTAGTGGAATACCCGCTTCGGAATCCTGCCTATTCACGAGGTTGGTTTTTCTCCAAATTTGTTGTTACTCTGTTCGTAAGGACTTTAGTGAAGAGTTTGTAAATGGCTGATAATATGCTAGTGGGTCTATAGCTACTAAGATCTTTTGAGTCATTATTTTTGTAAAGTAAAATAACACTTGCATTACACCATGTTTTAAGAATTTTCTGAAGGTGGTGTCGTGAGATATAATCACGTCATATATATATATATATATATATATATATATATATATATATATATATATATATATATATATATATATACTGAAATTTCACATAGCATATATTGACTCTGACACAAGATGTCCTTAATCCATTTCACTGCCTTGGTAACATGTGTAAAGAATGAAGCCGATTTCAAAACGTTTAGAGTTCGCTCTAAATGTAAACATTTATTAGGGTATATATGGTTCGAGAGAAATGTAGATTGCAGAATGTTCTAGAAGGGTCTAGACGGTTAGCAACAGTTCTAGAATATTTTAGACTGTTCTAAAAGATTCTAATTGGATCGAGATAATTATGAAATGTTCTAGAGAGGTTGGCCATGAATTTATAAATACCCGGAGGATGATTCGTCTCATAGTCAGCTGATTCTGCAATGTCCAGTTGTGCATACTGTGCAGCTCACAATGAGGACAAAATGTGTGTGTGTGTGTGTGTGTGTAGTTTTTTGTACAGCCTACTTTCATGCTTTCCTCTATTTCAAACTGAGTTTCCATTTGCAAGTGATATGGCTCCAACTGCCACATGAAGCTGTGCGTCTGTCTGCTTGATCGGTCGTTCTGGAAAGACAATCACTGGTTTTCGACTACCACCTAAGGGTCAAGTACTCATGCATTTCTTTTACCACCATGTAATCCTGAAGAAAACCTAGTGTGAGAGTGTGTCTGTAGTTACTAATGCTGTTTTTTGTTTCTGGGGTTCAGCCAATATTCCGACTTCAGCCATCACCTACTGTAAGATTAAGCTTCAAGGAATAGCCAATCAGAATGAAAAACAGATGAAAAATTGACTGAAGGACTCACAGTCATATTAAATGAAGGAAGACATCTTTTTTTGGTGACCTTGGAAAACTGTTTGACATGGTCAAGCGGGAAGCTCAGATATACATCACAAACCAGGAAGACCTGGTTTTCCTAATCAGTCACAGGAAGATATCATGCAATCGACAGTGACAGAAGTCGACCAGCTCCTCTAGAAATTCTGTGGGGTGAAACACAGGCGAATGGAGACAGAACATAAGAGACAGGAACACTCTGATAGAGACAAAGAAGCTATGGCTCAGACAGTCGATTCGTTGAAGATTGATTCCCACTTTTTTGTCATCAGAAGTAGAAGATATACCTGTTCAGGGCTCAGAGTAACCCTTAAACGGTGGGCTACTTTCCAATTTTATGTCCGTGTGGAACGGATATTTTTGGAAAAAAATAAAGTGTTATGAAATCAGGCAAAACATGCATAAATGGATCAGAATAGCTGAGAAAACAAAGAATTTGATGTTACTTTCTTCAAATTACGCGCAGGCTGGGCGGTGGTGAGAGGTGAGTGAGATGGGTAGTGGTGCGTCAAGATTACTCTCAGTGGCATGCGACTGAGAGCAGGCGGGCAGAGTCTTGTTTTCTGCTCTTATTTGTAACAGCAGCCTGAAATATGTTATACATTATGTACACTGTTCTGTGTCTTCGTGGTTTACTTTGAACACGATACACTTTATTATATTGTAAGTTTATTCCTATCCTGCGTTTCTACAGTTATAATGTTACGTAGCTTGTGTATTATGTACAACTGTATGTTGCAACTATTCGCACTAATATGTCTTTATTGTGTGGTATTCTGTAAGGCAATTGATACAGAGATCCACGCCACACTCAGGGCACACATAGTCACATCTCTGCGTTTACTTGGGGGTCTCGCTAAATTCTTACTCACAATACACCTCCTTTGTTGTTTATGGCCACTTGCATCAACTGGCAGTGACTCAAGGTGGTGTCCTGAGACATATTCACGTTTTAACAGGCACTGTTGCCATATCTCCCATTTGTTTCATACAATAGACCCGCAGAATAGGAATGTGTTCCGGAACGTCAACAGCCTTTTCCTTAGCGGAAGTTCGGGAGCGCTGACCGCCCTTTAGGGGTTATGCTTACTGCTCAGGAAAGGCTTGCGATACGCAGTGTCGACCTGGTTGTTGCACTCAGCCATATCAAGTACTGGAACGAAGTGATAATTTGCCAGATATGCTCCCCAAAATGATCTTGACTTCATGTGCCATCTACAGGGTGGCCTGCCTGAATGAGGCCTCGCCGAGACAGATCATGCAGCTTGGAAGCAGCATCTGTGGTATGTTTCAGAGGAGATGATCGGCCTCGCCTTTTTGACGAATGGATCAGCTTCTCAAAGTTGAATGCCATGCTTCAGAAACTGAAGAGGCCTCCAAAGAAAATAGCTCTGAAGTAACTTGCAGGCAAGAAATTTTCTCCTCGGCAGCCGCTGAATGAGTTCGTGACAGCCAAGACCATAAGCATTTTTGAAGTCCTCATTCCAGATGGAGATGAAAAACCTGACTGTCTTTTACGGATGATGCCCCAGGAATGGGATGAAGACCCCATACAAACGGTTCAAAGTGGCCCGTGATGAGATGACGGTTGTTAATGACTGAGCTGAAAAAGCAATTTCTCTCATGACAAAATTCACCTCGACCCTCACGAAGGACGAGAGACAGACACAGAACATCCTGACCGTCGTGAGGTAACATCAGCAATACATTCCGTGCTGTTAGAAGGAGACATTTATTGAATTGCACTTTCATTGAAAGTAGCAGGGTTTACTGTGCTGAAATGACTTTTATGGGTATGTGCTTACTGCTTATTTTAACATTAGTGACAAAAACTTCTGGTTTTATGTTTACTGTTCACGTCACCTATGATGTAGTGCAATAATGTGAAGGTAACAAAAAGTGAAAACTGTAGCAACCTCTAAATATTAAGCTAGAGAATTTAAAATTTGTATGCCCGTTTGAATAATAAAAGGGAACAGAAGCAACTTGGGTTTGTCTTGCTATCCTGTTATTTGTATTTTTGGACCGTCCTAAGATATATATATATATATATATATATATATATATATATATATATATATATATATATATATATATATATATAAACTCATAGTTTTGTCATAGCAATATCTGGCCCAGTGCAATTTCTGACGCTGTTGCCTTGACTTTATTAAAGCAATATCCGACAATATTATGCAACATCCGGTGCTGAAAGGGAAAGTAATTGGCGGTTCTGTGCAATATCAGGATGCCAGGCATATCAACTGGCTTGTACGTGGTAGCTGGGAAAATGCCGCAACGCGCCATCCAATGAGAATGCCTGCAACACGCCAGACAGTCAGAATTTGTTGCATCAGAATTGTGGGAGCAGCCCCAAGCACCATCACTCTCTCAGGCTCTCATGGATATTATTCAGTGACGACGTATCTATATGCTCTGCACATGTGACGATGTGGTGACATAACGTTAGTGCTAAGACTTACTTTTTGGCCTCTCATGCCACGATTGTTGATTTTGCAAGGCTTGTGGCCTCTCAGTGCTTCATGTCCTAGTGCTCTACTGTGATTCTGATTTTGGTGTACACGTAATTACTGCCACAAGATCACACGAGATCTAGTGTGCAAAATTTATTCCTTACCTGACTGCCTAATGCCGTCACTCCACCCCTCACTCTCCACTCAGCTGTTTACCAGATAATACAGTAAATATGTACGAATTCCATGGAAAAACAAATTAACGAAATAAATCTTGAGCATTTGTTGATTAGGAAAGAAATGTTGTACAACAATTATCTCGACGCCCTTGCT
Source organism: Coenobita brevimanus (assembly GCF_032717465.1). Classification (NCBI taxonomy): domain Eukaryota; kingdom Metazoa; phylum Arthropoda; class Malacostraca; order Decapoda; family Coenobitidae; genus Coenobita; species Coenobita brevimanus. The sequence goes on along the minus strand of NC_136983.1, from coordinate 12,172,599 downwards.
CAAACTTATACGGCTGCAGCCCGCTAATTTATTCCTTGTCTGACAGCTGTACTGCAATCTCTCGCCACTCAGCGTGTTTGCAGATGATTCAGTAAATACATACGAATTGCAAGCACATTAATTTTATCCAACAAAGCAAACCTTCATTTCCATCATTTATATTTTTATCTTCTCTAGCAGTGCAAATGCATTCAAAGATGATGTATAAATTCTTCATAGAACGCATTTGAGGAATAAATTGGCGGGCCGCGGCCGTACATAAAACTGTGAACAAGGGAGTCGCGACAATTCTACTGTACAACACTTCTTTCCTGATCATCACTTCACCAATAAATACTCAAGATTTATTTCTTTAGTTTATTTTCCTATGCAATTCGTATTCATTTACTGCATTATCTGCAAAACAGCTCAGTGGCGTGTGAGGAGTGGAGTGACGGCAGTCAGTTAGGGGATAATTTGGCGGGCCAGGGCAGTTTACACGTGTAAGCAAGGGAGTCGTGATTACTGTAAAACACTTCTTTGCAAATTATCAGTTCACCAACAAATGTTCAATATTTATTATTATTTTTTTGTTTATTTGTCCACGTTTCATGAATAAAATGACAAATAATGTTTAACAAAATGAACTTACCGTGTCCATTGTGCACTATTGCAAGACACTGCAATCATGCATGTTACATCAATTTGTGTTTAAGAGAAGGTTATGTTTCAAATGAAATTGTTTGTGTGGCCCTGGAAACGAGTGGTATTGTATATATTGCAATGATATAGCCTATGTATAGGAGTATATATTAGATGTCCGAGGAAAATAAGTAACTTTGAAGATAAATTCCCTAATCTACTAGGTTAACTGACATTGTACTGTACAGTATTTCTGTTCTGTATCAGTACTGTACCTTACTGTATTCTATGCTTAGTTTTCATCTTTTACTCATGAGAAAGTTTTCAGGAGAGAGGGTCGAGACGGATATCCCGCTCAACGCTGAATTTTAAGCCGATGGGGGTTCTATACAATACCCGTCATTTCACCTTATTTGGCACAGGGCTGGGCTGAATTACAATGGATAAATGAGAGTTTACTATATATTAGATAGATGCGAGAGCTTCACGGCCCTACTCTGGGCTTCACTACGTAGCTAATGTTTATGGGCGTGAAGCAAGGGATTCAGGGCCTTAACATGGAGCTTTGCTGTCGTCGCTGAAGCCTATGGGAATGAAACACCTTCATTCCCCCCACCCCCACCCCCCCCAAAAAAGTGCAGACATTTAGGGCACTTTCCTGAGATGCTCTTGCATCAAAAAGTTAATTAGTATAATTATTTGAAACCAATAACACATTGTAAACAGTAATTTAAAGAAAAGGCAAGTTATTCATTGGATTCACAGGTACAAAATTCGAAAAGATATGTATCAGAAAATATCATCTTTGCCTTGATCCTAGTATGCTCACATTCTTTAGTATTTTTTCGAGTTCTGGAGACAATAGTTAAAAAATATATATATAGAGAGATGCTCGAAAGAATACAACGAAATTTACGTCGCTGTTGATGACACCAACTTCATTAACAACCCAGCAACCAATTTCCCAGCTTCTCTGTCCTTTCCACCACCGACTCAGTCTTATGAACAGTTGCCTTAATCTTTCACATCCATTCTAATTCATTACCCGATAAGCTCGTAATTCCTTCAGAACAATGACGCCTTGCTGTAGGGTATTTTGCTACCTGTAGAAGGTTTTGTTCAGCTTAAGAGGAGCCTCTCATTCAGTCTCTTCTGTAAACATTACTCCATAAATCTTGCACAGCACACCAACAGCATCCATCCACACCATCATCAACAGATTCTTTACCGTACATTCATCAGTCGTAGTTAGAATCCCCTGACCCCATCTTATCTCTACACACGGACAGTGCCTTTTACCAGAGTCGTGATGAGGAAAGTATACGAGCATAGAAGCAAGACTTGTTTACTTTCTAATAACGACTATGGAAGCAAGACTTGTTTACTTTGTAATTGCATCTCCTTCTTCTTCTTCTTTTTTTTTTTTATTGTAAGTAATTTTTAAATAAATCATCACCCCGTCCATATCAGGACTCTATAACACCCTCTTTCTATTCTATCCACCTGAATGTAACTGATTTATTCCTGGAAAGGAGTACACTACCCATTGTCCGCCCCACTATCCAACACCATTCTTGCCCATCCCACCCACTATATTCTACCACCGCACCCTTTTTCTGGCACCGAATGGAGCTAATACTAAAACTTTTTTCGCAGCACTATCAACGTCGCCCCAAATATATTGCTTGTTATCAAAGGGTGTCGTCATCCCATTCAATGTAACCACCCACCACAGTTTTGGCCCAACTCATGTAGTTCTTTTAGGCCATTCCACCCATTTTTTGCTACTTGACATTTCACGTGCACCATATCAACCTAAATGCAACACCCATCTTCATGGCGGATGCTTCCACCCACCCCACCCACCTCATGTAGTCCTGAAAGTCATGAAATGATATTTGGACTCCTCGCAGGCCATATCGGTTCATTGACAGATGGTTTCCCCAGCTGGCTATTATGCCAACACGTCCTAGGCATGAAGTCGATGAACGTGTTGGTCATTTTATCGTAACTAAAAACATAAACCCATCAGCAGTTACACACCCTAAGCATCAACCTTCTCCTACCTGTTTTCTCCTCCATTGACTTGTTTGCATACGGATGTATTCCCACATGACCTATTTTCGACTCAGGGATCAATTTTCCCCTCAAGGACGTACTTCCTCTCAGGGACCTACTTCAGCCTCAAAAACTTTTTTTTCTCTCAGGGACCTATATTCTCCAACGGATCCTTTTCTCCCCTGGTCCTATTTTCCATCATGGATCCTTTTTCTTCGTGGAGCTATTTTGCCCGTGTACCAATTTTCGTACATGGATCTGTTATTCCTTATGGTTCTATTTTCCACCACAGACCTAATTTCCTCATTTGATCTATATTCTCATAGGAACCTATTTAACTTGGGGACCTGTTTTCCCCATGATAGTATCCACCATAGTGACCTTTCTTCCATGAGCTTTAATCCAAGCATAGACCTATTATGTTTATCTTAATAGATGTATGTCTCATATGGATCTTCTTTCTCCTGTATACCTATTATCCCTGGGTCTATTTTCTCCCTGGGAAGTATTTCCTCCAGAGACCTATTATTATGCACTGGATATAGTGTCCCATTCCGCAAGGGTTTACTTCCAATGAACTTGTTCCTCCACAAGGACCTATTCCCACCACTGACCTATTTTCCTCTTAGTCTATTCCCCAGTGAACGTCTTCCTCTCGCACTCAAATACACCTACCCACGAAACATACTTTGTTTCAGGAAAAACAGGACGACTCAGCAAGTTCTTTCTTTCCTCGCTCTCTCTCTCTCTCTCTCTCTCTTACACACACACACACACACACACACACACACACACACACACACACACACACACACACAGACGTAGCAGCTTTCACAGAATAGACAGGAGCCATCTCTGAACCATGTTTGGCTTTGGAGCAAATCCCCAATCAGGCCGCAAAGCATTTGCCCAAAGGAGAGCCGTATCTTACCAGCAACCACCACCACCATCATCTCCACCATCACAGCTACCTCCTTCACCACAGCAACCACCACCACCACAACCATCACAGCTACCACCATCACTACCACGATCACCACATCTACCACTGCCACCAGCATCATCACAGCTACCACCACCATCACCACAGCTACCAAAGTTGTCTGCTGAATAAAATCTTTTGTTTGCAGCATCAGTGAAGTAATAGACATCGGAGTGTAGATGTAAACCTACCCACCTCTCTCTCTCTCTCTCTCTCTCTGTAAAGACGCATGACACTGAAAGGAAATACCCCGCCGCCTCTTCCGCGTGCACGTATTACAACACCAGTGGGGACAGTTATGGGCAAAAATCCCCATGCAGAAAATATCAATCGATATGAAATTGAAACTCACTCATCTGGGACCCAGTTCGAACCATCCCGCCAAGTTTCATCAATATTTCTTTTTTCTGTTTTGGCTGCGCGCGCGCGCACACACACACACACACACACACACACACACACACACACACACACACACACACACACACACACACACACGATTATAGTATATTAGACAGGTAAACATCCACGTTCCACCCACCATGCAAATTACATGTGTACAGTACTGTAGAACTGGGTGATTTAATTCAACTCTTCTACTCACCTGCTATTCTTACTTTGTACCTCCCTCACCCTTTCACCCACCCTCTTCCTTCAACATCCGTTTCCATTGCTCTTTTCACTCTCCTGTATCTCACTCCTCCACATTTTGTTCTCATACCACCTCCATCCATCATGTTTCTCCTCCTTCATCACTCTTCAATCCATCATTTTTTTTCTCTATCAGTCCATCATTTTTTCTCTTCTCCTTTCTCATTTCGTCGACCTTTCATCCTTTTCTCATACCCTTTCTTATCCCCAAATTCTCCCTTGCTCCTTATTCCTTACCCTTCCTTCCTGTTGCTCTCTCTTCCTCACGCTTCCTCTTAACCCATTCTCCCTTCCATCCCTTACTCTTCCCCTTTCCAGCTCTGACTATCCCCATCTCTTCCTCACCAACACCTACCCCATCCTTGACTTTCTTCCTCCGCAACTCATGCTCCTCTTTTCTTACCCAATCTCACTCTTCTTTATTCCTCCTTCCATACACCTTGCCCAACACCCTTTCTCCTATCCCATCATCACTCTCTCTTTCCTTTTCTTCTTTCCCTTCCCTTTCTCACTTCCTCCATCTCTTTTTCCCATGTCCTGACGTTCTTTTTTCCTATCCCTCTTGATTCCTTCCTCACTCCCTCTTGTCTCCTCCTTCTCCATCCCTCTCTGCCATTTCTACTTCTTTTCTCCTTTCTCCATTCTCCCAACTGCTTCCTTCCCCTTTTTTGGTTTTCCAATTCTCCTTTTCCCTCCTCTTCCCATCACTCACTTTTTTCCTATCCCCACTCCTTCCCTCTCCCCTATTCTTACTACCCTGTTGTTCCTCTCACCACCCCATTCCTCACTCTCCTTCCCCTTCTCCTCTCACACTCCCTTCTAGCATTTCTCTACATCTCAGTACATTCCCCCCTCCGTCCCCCATTCTCCCGCCCCCCCCTTCATTCAATCTCCTCTTGCCCGCTACCTCCTTCGTTACTTCCTCCATCCTCACTCCTCCCAATCCCTACTCCCTCCTCCTGCACTTCCTCCTTTCCCCATACCCCATCCCTTACTCTTTCCCCTCTCTGTTTCCCTTTCCTTCCCTTACCCTCCTCTTTCGCTTCTTAACATCTCATTCAATTCCCCCATCCATTTGTCTTTCTTTCCCCTTCCAACTCCCCTATGTCTCTCTTTCTCCTCCTCCTCTAACCGTTCCTGTATTCTCTCCCACCCTCCGTCCAACTTCATTCTTTCCTCCTTCCAGTCTCCTTCCTCCTCTCTTCCACATCCCTTGGTCTCTGTTCCCTCCATTCCTTTCTCACTTCTCGCTATCGCAGTCCCTTACCTTCCTTCATCTCTCTTTCACTCTTCCCCTTATTCTCTTTCCTTCTTTCCTCCTCCTCCTCCTCCTCCTACTCCTACTCTCTCTCTCTCTCTCTCTCTCTCTCTCTCTCTCTCTCTTTCTCTCTCTCCGACTCCCCTCCTGTCCCCTCCCTCCAATCTTCATTCCTCCCTCTCCCAGATACCTAACCACCACTCCATTAACAAATTCATGGCCTCATCCCCAGAGAGTCGGAGGCTTTTAGAAGACTGAGGAAAATAGAGCAGGAAAATATCCACGATTCACTTACATTCCTTTTATCTGTCCACCTGTCCTAAAATTTTTGCACTTTGACTCTCGAAACCCTTTCCATTTATGCAGCAATGTATTTTTGCCGTTCTGTCGCGCACCTGAATGTCCGTTGTTCTCCCTCGCTCGTCTATTGAAGTAAAATTTAATTATGAAGTTATGAATGCAAAGGTGTATATGAGATCATTTTTCTATCCTCGTAACTGCATCTCTCTCTCTCTCTCTCTCTCTCTCTCTCTCTCTCTCTCTCTCTGTAACGGCATTAATGTACATGTATTTCTTTTGGGGTTTTCGTGAATTTGGAATGGGTATGCATATTAGCAGGAACTGTGACTTTTTTTTCCTCTAAAAATATCTGAGTTTGAGATGGATTACTTACTGTCTACGATGAACTGCAGCTACTCTCGGTCACACTCACTTCGTATGTAACTGCGTTGAATGTATTCCTTTGGGATTCTCGTGGATTAAAACTGGGTGTGCATAAAAGAAGAATCTGTAGCTTCTCATTTTCTCTCTTGAGATATCTCAGTTTGAGATGGATTAATTATTTACTATACTTCACAGGAGTTACTCTCATTTACTTATTTTTTGTCTGAGGCTTTGAAGGATTAAGTACACATAAACTCATATACATAAAACACGCTTTCCATACAATCTTTAGGTGAAAACAAGGTGCGAGCTTAGTGTGTATAAATCCATCTATCTATTGCCAGACGCCTTAATCCTGTAAGGGGTGGCCACAAACAAATCGCCTCCATGTCGCCCTGTCCCCCACCATTTTATTGCCCTGCTCCCAGCTGACACCCCCCCCTCTCTCATATACCTCTCCACTCCATCCCTCCATCTCATCCTTGGCCTCCCCCTCCCTCTCCCCCCCTGCACCTCACTCACATACACTCTCCTCGTCAGTCTCTCACTCTCCATCCTCTCCACATGGCGAAACCACCTCAGTGTGTTTCTCCTAACGCTTCTTATCACATCCACATCCACACCACAACCCTCTTTCTCTTCTTCATTTGTCAATCTGTCTCTCCATGTGACTCCACAGGCTCCTCTCAAATAACTCATTTCCACTGCTCTCACCCTTGACTTCTGTCCCTCCAACAAGGTTCAGGCTTCACTTCCATATCTTAGAGTTGGTATCACAATACTGTCATGTAGTAGCTTTTTTACTTCTATGCTTACTTTCCTGTTTCTTATCGCTTCCTAAAAGGAACCAGCAACCTTGCTTCCCTGTTTTTTTTTCCTTAAAATTTTAATGCTCCCGAACTATTAGGTTTATGTAGTTTCTGTGTTGTGCATCGTGCTCAAAGGTATTCTTTCTTTCGCTTTGTACCTGATTTATGTACATACATCAGTTAGCGGTGATACAGGAAAAGTGTCTCTGATCGGTAGCGCCATTCACGGTTTTTAGAAACCGGGCATGGCATCACCAAGCTAGAAGTGGTTCTTGGTGACATTTTTCAAAATTTAGAGCCACCGGTTATAATTAAGACAGAAACGTCTGGCTTGCTTTACACTCTTCGTAGAGAGTTGTACATTACTATTTTGCGATAAAAACTAAAGATTTCTCAAGTATTTTATAAAATAAAATTGCAAGAGGGGAACAAGTCAAGAGTGAGAGCAGTGGAAATGAGTTACTTGAGAGGAGCATGTGGAGTGACGTGGAGGGACAGGTTGACGAATGAAGAAGTGAAGGAACGTTGTGGGGTAGATGTGGATGTGGTTGGAAAGATTAGGAGAAATACACTGAGGTGGTTTGGACATGTGGAGAGAATGGAGAATGAAAGACTGACTAAGAGGGTGTATGTAGGTGAGGTGGAGGGAGGGAGAGGGAGGGGTAGACCGAGGATGAGGTGGAGGGATGGAGTTGAGAGGTATATGAGGGAGGGGGGGGTGAGTTGGGGGGAGGGAAGTCAAATGGTGGGTGACAGAGTGACTTGGAGGCGTTTTGTCTGTGGCCACCCTTTGCGGGATTAGGGCGTCGGGCTATAGATATAATAGATAGACAACTTAAATACTTCGGTAGCTCACGGGTTTATTTAATTTATGCTTCTTGCATCCTACTCAGCGGTAATTTTTCTTTTTCTCCCTACCAGATTTACATGCATACATCAGTTAGCATTGATTCAGGAAGATTGGAAAATTAATGCTACTCCGCGGTTTTGACTTCTACTTGTCGAAATGGTTTATTTTTTGTCGTCCTATCGTATGTCTGAGGCATTCGCGAGGAAATTAAGCCTTTACTACGTCTCATTATAGATGGTGTGAATAAATTTACGAGCCGGATAACGCTCAGGCACGTAAGCAGCCTACTGACAATTATTTCTGGCCCAGGGTACCCGCGGCCAGCACCTGGGTGTAGTGTGTCATGGCACAAACTAAATAAGTTTATCCACCAGTCCCTAAAGGTGTTATATAGCGCTTTTTCAGTTATTTAGTAGTTTTCTCATTTATATGCATCGCTTATGTTTAATCCATTTATATGCTAGATGCTGCCAGCTAGCGAGTAGCGGGATAGCATCCGAAAGGAGATAACAACCCCATTACCTAACATTCACACTAGGCTGTCGTATATAAGAATATGTCTCAAAGGAAAGTTGAATTTCCATTTTAGTTGCTTCTGATTATTAAGCAGTTAAGCAGATCACTTCACCACTAATTGTGATATGTATCGTTCACAGACTGTCACTCCTTCACTTGCCTCCTAATTACAGACTGATTTTTTGTGTGTTGCCGCTTACTGATATAGAATTAACAGGAGTCCTCTTACGTGCCACGCATCTTTACTTACCAATACTTCTACACTAATACCCACCATCCTTCTTGAATGCATGCTATGACTTTCTATATATAACGATGCCACAAATTTCCATCTTCGCTAAAAATACAGATAAATAATTAAATCAATTGCTAAATCAATTAATAAACCACTAAATAATGTTCATCTTAACCTTTGTATCGCACTTCATGGGTTACTTGAAACACGTAACCCGTTTATTACACTGAAGTCCCACCTTTGCTCACTAAATCGTCTGGAGGCAACAAGAATACAATGCAAGAAACAACGTACTAGAGTGGTTAATGTTTTTCCCATTTTACTCTTCGTATGAAGAAACAACCATAGGTAAGAGAAGGCAAGTAATGAAGAAGGGTTTATAAAAATGTTGGTAAATGAAACGCCATCATTATTACTTTCAGCTCATCTATGAATAAGTAAAATAAAAAGCCCGCTGTTTCAAAGGGCACCCCATAATATCGTCTTGCTCCCCACATTACATTACATCTAGCCTCAATAATTATGGCCAATACTTATTTCCATCTTTTTTCCTCCTCATTATCTTCTTCACTTTTATCATTTTTTTTCTTTTCCTATGTTTTCTCCTCTCTTCATCATCATTGAAGTGCTTGTCATCATCGTCCCCCTCTTCCTCCTCCTGCTTCTCTTATCCTTCATCCTACTGCCAGTCAATCTTTCCCTCTTTCTCCTCGGCTTCAGCTTTTTCCCTCTCACCATTTTCTTTCACCTCCTCTATTCCCTCATCTTTCTTTTTATATTACTGTACTTCCTAGTATTACTTCTTATTATCCTCACAGTCCCCTGCTACTTCTCTCCGAAATCATTGTTTTTCTTTCCTACTTCTCCTCCTCCTCCATCATCTTCATCATAATCATCATCATTATATTGACCGTTATTCTCTCTCTCTCTCTCTCTCTCTCTCTCTCTCTCTCTCTCTCTCTCTCTCTCTCTCTCTCTCTCTCTCATTTTCATTCTCCTCTCTCACCACCAACCCAGCTCTTTTCCTCTTTCACTTCATTTAATTTCTCCTCCTTCTACCACCTGACCAAATATTTCTCCCCTCTGCTTCCCACCTCCATCTCACAACTCTTCCTCCGATCACGCTCAAATATCAAGCAACACTCATTCTGTTCTGCGCGGGCCAAATATGGCCCTCAGGATGGTCATAAATGGCACGCGAGATGACGGTAAGATTTATCAGTCCGTGAAACGTTAACTGATATTAATGTAAAAATAATATTAAGAGACAAAATTCATAAAATACCTTTCAATCAAAATGGTAATAATTTAAATTAAAATTGCTAGTAATATCGTTTTTATAAAGGGAAAATTTTGTAAATAAATATCACGGATCCGTTTACAACCGAAGAGGCAGCCATTGCTGGTATCTGAAGGCATGAGCCGCCAGACCCAAGCGTTTTAATAGTCACGAAAGACACACGGTGTACGTCAGCACTGCATTGATTATACCTCGCCGCTTTTTTAGAGAAATCGTGAGTTATACTTCGGTTTTTAATAACTCAGTTAATCAAGCTATGACTAAATATATACAGAACTGAGGTGTACCTATGAAACAAAGTAGAGAAACGTCAAAACCGGTAACAACCACCTTGTGCCGGGCTTCGCTACTGTACGATGCCGCCACGTGTTCAGGTTCATGTTGTGTGGTCGGTTTTATTCAATTATTTATTATTAATCTATTCTCGAGCACTAAATTTTTTAAATGTAAAAAAAAAAAATCATCATCATCTGTTTACCTGCCTTCTAGTCTCTCTCTCTCTCTCTCTCTCTCTCTCTCTCTCTCTCTCTCTCTGTGCTTGTTTGACTGTCTTTATGGGAGTAAGTTCTCGTAGTAAGCTGTAAACATCAGTCTTGTAAATACATACAGGTACCGGTAAATATCTTTGCTGACTCTCGAGACCGAGACTACTGTAAATTATGAAATGGCCCTCGAAAGGCCTCGAGTTTGACACCCCTGTTTTAGATTATCGTGGGGATAAAATGGCTCCAAATACTAGTGAATGATAATATAATTTAGGCTATTCTTATTTTATTCAGAAAATTTTTATTTAGTATCAAAAGGACGTCCAGTTGCTAAGGTGTTTGGTAATGTAATTCCTCCGGTTCGAAAAGTCTCTCCTTAACTGAATAATACCGAATAGCGGAAACACAAGGAAATATCTGAAGAACTAAAATAATGACACATCATGAAACTGGCGCGTTAAAAAACCAAGAGGTACAATTATTCAGTATCATGGACTAGGGGGAAGCTTTACTTGACGGTGGTAAAATGGAGAGAATTGGAAGAGGTGGAGGAGAACGACAACGACTGTGGGGGACGCGGTGGCTCAGTCAGTAGAGAAGTGGCCAGCAGTCCTATCGGACCCAGGTACAAATTCCCGTTGGGGCAGGGGACAATTTAAGGATCTGCATTTCATAAAATCAGACTTTACTGATCTATCAAAAGACCTGCCGACATGTCATAAAAATACCCCCGCTATTACCAACACGCCAGTCCTGTATGAGACAGCCCTAGCATGTATTCAATATGGACGATGGTTGTTAGCACCGAAGTGGTGACATGGAAAGGTGTATGGTATGTAGGAGGACTACTGGGCCTTGGAAGCAGACTGTGAAGCCTATGCCCAGAGTCGGACACATAAAAAAAAATGGACACACACACACACGCACACACAGGTGTGCCTACTCAGAGAGAGAGAGAGCTGGTGGGGGGTGGAGAGAGTATTATGTGAGCGAGTGATCAGTAGATGGTAAAGGTTACCCATAAGAGAGAGATCTTTGAAACAAGAGCTGGAGTTGCAGAGACCACGAACGAAAGTTTGTTATAATTATGGAGGAGTGGAAGCATCTTTAATAAACCTGAACCTTGACTTGATTAGTATTCTAGTGTACTTACGAGACTGGCACTTCTTCCTTCTCATAGAATTTTTGTCAGACTTCAGATTCTCACAAACAGGAAGTTTTAGGTTTATTACCTGTACTGTAGTTATAGTACGATTCATTTAATATGCACAGATATTTCTATCATAAAAGAACCACTGCCTATTCTAATCATACCTAATCTAACTTAATCTGACACTCATTTCTACCTCAAGTGATATCTAACAGGACCTAAAGTAAGTAAGCTAACCTGTTCTAACTTAATTTGGAAGGACAACCTTCTATTCCTAACCAGCTGTAATGTCCATACGAAGTGCATGCAACCTCCCAGTCATAACCCGGGTATATTATGAGTAGTCCAACTTCAGAGGACCGATAATACAGTATAAATGGCGAAAGAATGTCAGCCATGGTGTGGCCCGCTATCCCAAGGTAGTGTTTGAAAAAGTGGTAATTTAATTAGACTAATAGGTCTTCATTTGCATGCAGGGGAGACAGGGGATAGTTGTTACAATATTACTATTTTTGCCAACCCATCAAAAAGTACACAGGATTTAAAACAATTTCTGCTGTTAAAAGGCCATAATGTTTATTAACAGATACTAAACAGAAAAATCACAAATCGTCTCTTTCTTGGGAAATAGCAGAATATACAGTGCACAGTCACTGTATACAACTTGCCCCGTATATGGGGTATGTTGTTACAAGTATAAAATGAAATATGAGCTTATCGCAAACAACAATCAACATTTCAACTGAGGTAATACGGTGAAACAGTCAGTAAAAACACATAATACCCGAACAAGTAATAATGGGAAAACTTATCAACAGAACAAAACTTGCTCAAGATTCATGAGCTATGACAGGTACTGATCCTGTCTCCTTCAAGTTGGGCCAGGTATGATCACTCATTTTTACGACTAATCATCATCAGAATTACAGATGTGGCATACATAACAATCTCACTCGTGTGTACATTCCTCATGGGCCCATTCTTTGCATTCGATGCACTGCACAAGTGCCTCCCCTGGGACAGGGTCTGACCAGTTATCACCACACCAAAGAAGGATATACAGGTAATAATTAGAACTACTGAGGTGTTCCAAAAACTAAAGAGGCTAAAAATGAATGATCCAAAAATCAAACAAACTGCACTACAGTCGTTCTATTTTATGAAGGCAGTTTGGATAGGGTGATCTGGGACCTCACACTGTTAGCTCTGTTGTCACATCGCCGCCGACACACGTGTAATTATTTGTGCTCACCTCTCTCTATCTCTCTCACTCTCCTATTTTAAGCTAGTAACTACTTATAAATGAATTTTAAACACTCTGTATAGATGTAATTCAGTAAAAAAAACTATAGTATAGTATAAATCTCAAGACTCGTCAGCGTCGCTTTTGCGAAAGTGTCAGGTGGTGACATGAGGGATAGCCCTGCATGAGAGGGTCATACTCGGTCAGTCTCCCGCCATGGAAGCTATAAAAAAAAAAAAAAAAAAAAAACGCATCTATAGACTTTTACCTCAGGGGTGGTGTGTTAAAAAAGTCGAAAACAAGAGAAAAAATAAAGAAAATACAATTAGTAGTAGTTAATAAATATGAGAGAGAGAGAGAGAGAGAGAGAGAGAGCACGTGTGTGGCGACGATGTGGCAACAGAGCTAATAGAGTGAGGTCCCACAGCGTCCCACCCAAACTGCCTTCATAAAATAGAACGACTGTAGTGGGGAAAAGTAGTGAGACAGACATTAAGGGAAAAGACATAAAAGAAAGAGAAAGAAAAGAGGTTCATGACATCCAAACAAAGTATTTTAACAAAACTATTAAAATTGCCAAGAACGACACCAAAATGTGCCCTACTGTATGAAACAAAATCAATGAAAAGGGAACATAAGATAAATACAAGAAAGTTAGAATATTATATAAAGGTAAACTACAGAAATGAGGATGCAATGGAAGTACAGTTGCAGACATCAAACAGCAACACCCCGTCCACCAGCGAGGTGGTGTGATGCTCTCCGCATCTGGTAACACTGATTGGCATGGAACTTCACCAGGTTTCGTTTGGTCGCTAGGACGAACCGAACGCCGTGATCATTGCCGTTGTGCGCAGTTATTGGTGGTATATAAACAATGTCCCGCCTGACAATATACTGAAAATTACAACGTTTTGTGAATATAGCAATAATTTCACATCATACATATTCGTAATTTATTCACATGAAACAGGTTTCGTAAGTATGACTTTCGACAAACATCACGAACCATATAACATTTACCGACGGCCAACATATAAGCCATAATAACAGTTTGCATTCCCATACCTATCATAATAATCACATAATTACCGTGACCCCCCATCCTCCTTGACAGCGAACCTGAAACTGTTAACCCTCTTTAGGTGGCACTACAGAAGAAGGCAGGGTGGGGCCCCTGGGAGACAGGAGGAGGGAGCAATACTGGTCTGGCTGGTGGGAGGGGGTTCTACAGGAGACGAGTGATGGGGTAGAGGAGAGTGCACTGTGGCAGGAAACTATGATGGAATGGATAAATGATACACTGGTGACATGGTGCCAAATCTGCTATAGTTTAACGTCGATTATGGAATTTGATAGTCAGGCAAACGTTATGCAGACTTTGGCACGTTACACAGTCTACCAGCATGTTTTGTTATATCGTCTAAAGGACGACCTACTCCCCATAGGGTAGCACTTGCATATTACAGAAACCCTGCAGTATTTGTGTATGATGACGGCTATGTCATCACATGGTGCTATATGAAACGCTCCTAGAATGTTTGTTTGATGTCACACCTGTTGTCATAGCGACTGGGAGCTGTTCTTGTTGCGTTTATGTAGTAACATCGTGGATGACGACTGATATCGAAGGCAGAGGAGGATGAGGGAGGAATTTTCTCTTGCCACAATAAATAATAGTTAACAGTAGTGATTCGTACCTATGGTTCTCGTAAATATCTGTATGGCACCGGTGTAAACCAACACGTGATTTACTGGGGGGGGGGGATAGACTGGGTCCCAGAACATAGGTGGCGATACTGGGATGGGCCAATAGGTGGGTAGAGAGATGCCTTATCAGCTGTGTTATATGATCTTTATGTCGGATTACTATTAACCCTATAGTGACAGAGTAATTTGTGGTATGAAGGACGTGTAACTGTTAAACAATCTGATTCACAACTCAGTATCTATTTACTGTCCCCCCTTCCCTTTTCCCGACAACTGCGTGCACTCAGACGGGTACTGACGGGGAGGGGAGATGGCCATAATGACTGCTCCACCATGAACCGCGGATTACAAGTTTATACATCAACGACAGTGGTTCACCAGTTTTCTTTAGTGGATTGTAATATACACCGTTGCTCAGCCAGGGCAACAGCTCCATGTTCAGACACTGCTGAGATGTGTGGCTCAGTAGTTGCTCTCCGTGAACAGGTCAGTGGCCCTTGTGTTTATCTTTATCCTGTCTATTTCATACAGTGTGAACGCCACTCGGTTGTTTAGCATAACAAAACACACTGCAGATGAAGTGTGTGTTTGCATTTAATAACAGCGATTTATGTAACTGATGGCACAATTGATGTAATATGCAAGTGCTCAGACTGGATAACTGCAGACATTACAACCTTGTTCCTCCATTGTTGGTTCGAGGGTTTGTGAAGGAATGCTTCCGGCATACGACAGTTGCTCAGTATGAACCTAAACATAACTAATAACCACTGGCAATCTCTTAAATCAACAGCCAAACACGGCATACTGAAAACGGTAACATAAACCAGGGTTAAGTAAATCCACCTTTGCCATACAGATAATAATGAGAACCATAGGGACCATCATTATTATCAGACTCTTCATATTTACTGGTGATAAAGGAAAAATCTACATAGGCTTATCCCTACTCTGTTTGCAATATCAGTTGTCATCCATTATAATACCACGCAAGAGGCTACAAGAGTAATTCCCGATCACTATGACAACATCTGTAACATCTGACAACCTGTAGGGACATGTAATATATTTGCACATTAGCAAATTGTCACGATACTCATAATAGAGGGGTACTAAGCCATCCAGTGGAAAGTGTGTCGTGAATTGTTACAAACCATGACGGTCAATAACAACACTTGGCAACGTCAACATAATGTTTCATGGTCTGACTGTAAAATTCCATGTTCTCCATGAAACACTGATTTGGCCCAGTCATCACCTTGTCATCTATCCCTCCCACTGTAGCTCCTGTCCACTACCAAAGTCCACCTTCCCCTACCCCATCACCCCTCTCCTCTAGCCCCCAGTTCGAACACTATGGCCCCATTCCTCACCCACCTCCCTCCTCCTGTCTCCCAGGTTCCCAATCTGCCGCCCCCTGTCGCGCCACCTCCTGTATGTAGTGAACTTGCTTCGATTTCAGAGGTCTACCAATGTCAGGTTCACGGTAGGGAGGATGGGCGTCACGATAATTTTCTGTTCATAACTAGCTGCGGGGAAGCTGGTAACTATAACATGTGATGAATTATTAACTGTTGCATGGTTCATGACTCGAAACTAAACCACTCATGAAATCCGTGTCATTCATAATAACTGCCATTATTTAGAGAGTGCATTTGGTGACAATATTAAAGAACTTGCTATCATCAGTATATTTTCTGACGGAACATTGCTTAAATATACCACTAATAACTGCGCACAGCGGGAATGATCACGGTGTTCGCTTCGTCCTAGCGAACGAACGAAACTGGTGAAGTTCCATACCAATCAGTGTTACCAAATACGGAGAGCACTACACCACCTCGCTGGTGGACGGGGTGTATCTGTTTGATATGTCCGCAACTGTACATATGTACCGGCTCAGTGAGGAAAATGAGGGAGAATGCGAAAAAGAAATACAAGATCTGAAAAGGCTATATCATATTACAGAAAATATAACAAATATGGAACAAAATGAGGCAAATAAAATGAGAAGAAGTAAGGCACAATAATAGAAATCATAGCTGAAATGAGACGAGGAAACTAAACTAAAGAAGCAGCAGAACAGGAAATAGAATATTTATAAATGTTGAATTTTGAAAAAGCAAAATTTATATTTATGCTAAGAACGAGAATGCTTGATGTTAAGGTAAACTACAAAAATAAATATGAACAAAATTTACTATGTGAATTATGAACGGAGGAAGAAGAAGCGCAACATCATCTGTTTCATTGTAAGGCATATGAAGACATAACTGAGAACATAAGAGAGAAGGAAACAATAATTGGAGGAATTTAAGAAAACGATATAGTTAAAGCGACAGAAACTGTAGAAATAATACTGAAAAGAAAAAGCATAGTACTGAATATGGGGAAGGAACAACTGAAACAGATAAGGGATACGAAAAACATACATAAATGAATAAATAGTAATAAGAAAAAAAAAGCCATCTGTTATAAAACAGAACTGGACAGTAGACTGCGCCAACAACAACAACAACACCAAGAAACGAACAATCTCTTATAGTCTTATCTCATTTCCCATTTCCAGCAGACATCTGAGACAGTTTAGTGTTCAGGTTCCCTTTGAAGGTTTTACGCTGTTTTTCTTGGGACTTGTCCATCTTATTTTGTAATTTCATCCTCTCATGTGTATCAGTTAGTATCACTTTGTGGAGTTTTCTGTTGCTACCATGTTGAATCTTCCTTGGATTAGCCTTTCTAAACAGTCGCAATGCCTCAGGGGTTTTGATTTCGCCTGCTGCTCTTATTCCAGTCTTCCTGGTGGGAGGTGATTCGTGTAAACTACCTGATACGGGGTAATTTGTTAGTCATACTGTATGTGGGGCAAGTGGTTAAACCTTGTACAAGGGCGTCCGCAGGATTTTTTTGTAAAGGAGGGCATATTTACAGAAGAGAATGACTTACGGGAGATATACTGTAGCTCTGACACCTAGGAATTTATTATTATTATTATTATTATTATTATTTTTGTGTGGTCCATGAGAAAAAGGTTAATCGAAATACCTGTCGCCTCTGAGTAGCCTATTAGAATTTTCCTGTGTTGATAGTTTACAAATACTCCCCAGGCATACTTATAGAAGAGAATGACTTACGTGAGAAATATTTATAGCTCTGACTCCCAGGATATCATTCATCTGAAATAGCATCAAAAAGGTTAGCCGTTTAGTTTTAGTTTTTTTTTTTTTTTTTTTAACAAGAATGGTCTGATATTAGTTCAACGTCGAATTATAAACCTTATTCATGCAGTTAGATCTTTAATATATTGCTAGACAGAGTCCCAAAGTAATGCAATGGTTCAAGAACTATCTGTTACGCTTTGTTATGTCATCTGTAACTAGCAAGGATAATAGGAAAAAACTTCACCGAACTGAAGAGTTTAACGTGAATGGGAATATGTAACTTCGTTGATACCGTCGAAAAGGTAACAATTTTAAGCATAACTAAATCCCAACAGCCAGTTTTTTTTTTTTCCTACCTCGCCCGGACGGAGTCCGACGAGGAAATGTTTTTGGTTGAGTTTTCTGTTTGTTTTTTTTTTTTTAGCAATATTACAGAAAAACGGATAAATAAAATAACATGAAACTTTCAGGATATGTGGGCATTGATCTCCAATGAAAAATAATAATTTTAGAGGTAACACAGAGACCCCGAAACGCAAATTCAAGGTCACGAATTCTCAGAGGGCTATAAATTGAAAACGGTTGTAGAAACAGGTACTTACTATTATGAACATACAGGAACTCGTAATATGGGCTTTCATTTGGCACAAAGACCTTTGACCTTGAATGACCTTGAAAGGTGAAACTTTAGGTCACGGATGTTCAGGGGGGTATAACACGAAACTAGTTGAAGATAGATATTTAGCGTTATCAATAATTAGGAAATCCCATATGTGGTTATAATTGGTACCTTGATTATTCACGGTAAGTGACTTTGAAAGGTCAAATTCAAGGTCACTGATATTCAGGGGGCTATAACTCGAAACTCGTTAAAGACAGATATTTATTATTACCAAGATACAGAACGTCTTATATGGGCCTTCGTTTGGCAGCATAACCTTTGACCTTAAGTGACCTTGAAAGGTCATGTGCAAGATCACGGATTTTCAGAGGGCGTAACTCGAAAACATTTGTGCCATTACCTTAAAAGTTAACTGTGCACTATTTGGCATAAGCGAGTCAGTATTTAACAGCAATAAAATAACTGCTGTCGAGCGAGCTTTGTTATGCCTGGCACCACTATTTTTTTTTTTTTCTTTTTAAGCGATTATACATAGCGTAAGAAATCCCATCATAGTGGAGAAGTTTACTGGCATTTGAATCTGACACCATTACTGCCACAGGTTTTGCGAGTTAATTTACTTCAGCGTGATGCATTTTTAATTTTAATAATGTCAGACCAAAGGTTTTACTTAACTCAGTGCAAATCTCATCTCCTAAGGTGGATAAAGTCGTAGTCGTCTGAAGACAGCGAGAAAAAACAAAACAAATACGTCATCGTTGTGAATGATTTATCGTTAGGGATTCACGCTATAGGTTACAAGTTTTTTTTTTTTTTTTTTAATCAGTTCTTGCTACTATTAGATGGATATTAAATTTTAGAAAGGTCTGAACTACAGGAGTTTGATATTATATTCATTTATTTCATTGTTATTAGTGTTCCTCCGTAAGCCGGATGGACTCTCATACTGAAATCGTTACTAGTAAGCATACTGTACTACATTAAGGGGACTCAGTCATCTCCGCGTACGAGTAATAGTATTATACAAAAACTAATTAAACTTTTAAAAAAATTTATAAGCTATGCGGATGACATTGATCATAGAGCTTAGAAGAAATAAGTATATATAACGAAACTGAAAACTTACAGTTCATTTGCAAAGAGTCACTCAGATAATAACTTACTGTTTATTACGTTTTTCCTACGCCTGAGCGATCTTATTAATCTCTGAAAAAGACCTCTAGTAGTAGAGGAGTTAGTGGATGCTTAATATAACCCTACCGATTTGGAAAGTCTCTAATAAATTTGAGAAGATTAAATGGATTCACCAAGATGCCGATTTCGGAAGGAAGGTTAAAGTTATACTAACTCATATTTGTATACCTATTAAACCTATATTTATTAACTAAATTCTAAATCCAGATCTAAATATATTGCTATAGAAACCTAATTTAATTTCCTTCTCTGTAATGAACAATTTCGATATAGTGCCATTGTCTTTTGCTGTTTGGTTTCCTTGTAGTTTACCTTTTTTTTTCATTGTGTTTTGTCATTGATATAACACTGAGGTAGAGGGAGAAGAATTCTAAACGCCATTCATATATTTGTCATGGGTATAACAGTTACTGATATAATGGGAATGGAATTCTTAAGAATGGTATTGATTATGCATTCTAAATTAGGTTTTAAATCATTAAGGATTCGGGACAACCAGTGTTATTTTCACCATATAAAAACGACAGCTCCATGCTAATATATATATATATATATATATATATATATATATATATATATATATATATATATATATATATATATCAATATCAGTGTCGGCAGGTTTTGGGATGAAGCCGATGCGCTCATAAACCTTAGCAAATGTCATATAAATTGCTCCAAAACACGGCATTATCAATAATTTTTAATTAGTATTGTTATACCACTGACAAGTATGTGAATGACGTTTAGAAGTCTTCTCCCTCGTACCTCAATGTTACACCAATAACAAAGTACTTGGGGAAAATAATCCAGCCCCAGGGAAAGCAAAATGATCACATTAAAAACAGAATTAATAAAGAAGAGTTGGCAATTAATGAGGGTATCAGTATAATATAAAGGAAATGAAGGTTAGTAGAGTTAAAATAAGATTTAAATTGTTTGACGCATATGTAACACCAGCACTCTTGTTTCGAGCAGAAACTTGGAAAAAGATAAAAGAAAAAGAAAGAAAAGAGGTTCATGACATCCAAACAAAGTATTTAACAAAATTATTAAAATTTTCAATATCGACACCAAAATGTGCCCTACTGTATGAAACAAAATCAATGAAAACGGAACCTGTGATAAATACAAGAAAGTTAGAATATTATATAGCGCTAAACTAAAGAATTTAGGATGCAAGGGAAGTACAAATGAAACGGCTCAGTGAGGAAAATCAGGGAGAATACGAAAAAAAAAAAAAAAATACAAGGTGTTAAGGAACAGAGAAAACTGTCCCGGAAAGTTCCAGGTTCAAAACAAAAGAGTTAGGTAAAATTACAAGTTAAAGTTTAATTCTCAAACTAACAAATAAACATTCAGGACTCATAAGGATAATGTAATGGCAAAAACAGGTTAAATATATGGTTAACTGCAATAGCCTCTATTAACACGAAATTAGCAAGAGTAAATTTATCTAAGTCAGCCCTGATAAAATGAGAAAACTGGATAATGCTCAGTGAATGCAAGATATATTATGACAGATACAAACTATTATTAATAATGGCTGATACCTAATACACATGAATCACAAAAACCTCACTAGGCCTACGAATTAACACCTTATGCCATACAGTACAAGAAAAATGTAATAACACTTATACTCAAATTACACAGCTGCTAGATGGTTGGAGACTTCCTGAGCAATCACAAAAATAATTACAACTGTACAGGGGAGGACAGAGATGAGAAACAAAATGAGGAGTAGATCTAAGTGACCATTAATGCAGAGACTGAGCTCATTATATAGGGGCCGGCAGAGCTTGATACAACTTGTAAGAAGGACGCGCAAATGAAGCCATAGGGGACAAAGAGTTGACAATCCTGCTCTGAACAACAGAAAGAACGACTTACTCTACTATAAGGGTAGAAGGAGGGAGTGAGGTAGAACACGCTCATGATCAAACATGCAGCATACTGTACGTTAGAATTACACAAAGGATGATGAAATCATAGGCTATGTAACACCTCCCCATAAAAAAAAAAAAAAAAAAATTACAAAGGAAATTTCTTGTTACTCTAAAACAATCTGTCTAAAGTCTAGATAAGCAATCAGCAATAACATTTTCTTTCCCCTTGACATGTTGTATGTCTAATGAATACTCCTGAAGAAGTAGACTCCATCTTGTCAATCTCTGATTTTTATCTTTAAACTTATTAAGGAATTTCAGTGGGTTATGATCGGTATAAATGACTATGGGGTCAAAACCAGAACACAAATAAAATGAAAAATGCTGTAAACCCAAAAATCAAGGCCAAAAGCTCTTTCTCAATAGTTGAGTAGTTCTTTTGAGGTGGAGTGAACTTCTTACTGTAATAAGATACAGGGAGTTCAATACCCTGATCATCCTCTTGCAGCAAAACAGCCCCAGCTCCTGTATCACTTGCATCAACAGCCATCTTAAAAGGCTTAGCAAAATTTGGAGTAGCGAGCACTGGCTGACTTAATAGGATAGCTTTAAGTTTGCTGATAGAGGATTCACAGTTATCGGTCCAGACAAATTTAACTCCCTTTTTCAGTAGGTCTGTAAGTGGTGATACAAGAATTGAAAAGTTAAGAACAAATCTCCTGTAATAACCTACCATTCCTAAAAATCTTTGTAGCTCTTTCCTACTTTTAGGTCTGGGAAGATCACTTATAACCTGAACCTTAGCTCCTGGTGGTGCAACATGTCCATCACCAATTACGTACGGTACCCAAGGTACTGAACTTTAGCTTGACCAAACTCACACTTTGATAAATTAGCTACAAGATTAGCCTGAACCAAACACCCAAGAAATTTACTGACATGGCATAGGTGATCTTTCCAGTTGTCACTGAAGATTAATACATCGTCAATATAAACAACACACCCTGCCAAACCCTCTGTTACAATATTCATGAGCTTCTGAAAAGTGGCTGGTGCAGTCTTCATACCATATGGCATTACAGAATATGCAAAAGTCTTTCCTAGTGTTACAAAACATGAGATCTCCCTAGCACGTTCAGTCATAGGTACTTGCCAGTATCCCTTTAACAAATCAAACTTACTTATGTACCTAGCCTTTCCGATCTTGTCTATGCAATCTTCCACGCGAGGGAGAGGGTAAGTGTCTGTTTTGGTTATCTGATTAACACGTCTGTAGTCGATGCAAAGCCGCTGTGACCCACCTGGCTTAGGGACTAGAGTGACAGGAGAACTCCACTCGCTCTGACAGGGCTCAGTCATCTTGTGGTCCAACAGGTAGCCAAGCTCCTTCTGGATGAGAGGAACTTTCACTGGGTTCACACGGTAAGGAGGCAATTTAATTGACTTTGTGTCTCCAACATCGACATCATGCATCAACACAGTGGTTCTTCCTGGAGTGGCACGGAACACTTGCGGGTACTCCTGCAGTAATGCCGAAAACTCCTGCCTTTCCTTGGGAGGTAGATGAGAAAACTTAGTCTGGAGATCATTAATGATATCAGGATTCTACCCCAAACTATCACTCAGGCTCATGCTGCATGAGAGAACTTCACTTGCAGACTCGGGTGGAACAGCTACAGTGCAGACTGGGTTATTTTCGTCCCGCCTGTGATATAACTTTAGCATGTTGATGTGACAAAGTTGCTTGTTCTTTCTATGATCTGGTGTGGCGATGACATAGTTGACATCACTGAGTTTCTTCTCCACGAAATAAGGACCACTAAACTTGGCTTGAAGAGGTTGCCCATGCACCGGTAGCAGAATCAAAACCTGATCTCCTGGCTGAAAGTGGCGTAACCTGGACTTCTTATCATACCAAGTCTTCATCTTCTCCTGAGCAGCTCCTAAATTCTCTCTCGCCAGCTGTAAAGCAGTGGACAGCCGTTCTTTGAACTTCATCACATACTCCAGCAGGTTGACGTCATCTTCCTGTGACAGCCAGCATTCCTTGAGTAGCTTAAGAGGTCCTCTTACTTCATGGCCAAACAGTAGTTCAAAGGGTGAGAAGCCCAGTGATTCATTTGGAGATTCTCTTGCGGCAAATACAACGAATGGAAGACCTTTATCCCAGTCTTTCTGATGTTCCAAACAGTATTTCTTGAGCATCGATTTGAGTGTTTGATGATATCTCTCCAATGCTCCTTGGGTCTGGGGATGGTAAGCTGAAGACGTGATCTGGGTGATGCCCAACTCTTTCAGAGACTGCTTGAAAACATTTGACATGAAATTACTTCCCCGGTCTGACTGTACCTCCTTGGACAGACCAAACTTTGTGAAGAACCCTAGCATTTCCTTAACCACGTTCTTTGCTGAGATATTTCTAAGTGGAATGGCTTCAGGATAACGAGTAGCCATATCAATCAGGGTCAACACATAAGAAAATCCTGAAGAAGTCTTAGGAAGAGGGCCCACAATATCCACCAACACACGGGTGAATGGCGCCTCAAAAGGAGGAATGGGAACTAGAGGTGCAACCTTTTTGGTCTGATTACACTTCCCCACAACTTGACAGGTGTGACAAGACTTACAATACCAGGAAACATCTCTGAAGATACCTAGCCAGTAGAAGTGTTTCAAAATGCGTGCCACAGTCTTCCTCACTCCAAGGTGTCCTGCCAAACTGGATTCATGAGCCACTCTAATGATATCCTGCCTACAAACACGAGGGATGACAACTTGATGTACAACCTCCCATTCACAGTCGGCTGATGCTGTTGGGGGTCTCCACTTCCTCATAAGTACTCCTGACTTTATATAATAACAAGTAGAAGCACCAGCTGACTCTTCCTCACTGCAAGCAGAGTTAGCTAGACCTTTCAACTCAGGGTCAGCAACCTGCAACTCAACCAACTCTTGACGAGACAAATTATCAACACTACGGGGTACTGCCTCATCTGGTGAGTGGTCCAAATTAGCAAGAAAAGTGTCAGCTAGGATAACATCATCATCATCATTATCCTCTAAGTCACCAGTAACTTTAGACTTAGCCCTAGTGACAGCACATGCAGAGAACACATCAGGGACATCACAATCCTCGGTCGCAGTCACTGGCTCACTAGACAACTGAGGAGCTGGACACACTTGACTTCCACCAATATCATTTCCAAGTAAGAAAGTTACACCTGACATTGGGAGCGTCTCAACCAACCCAACCATAACGGAACCATTAACAAAACCAGACTCTAAATTCACTCTGCACAGAGGGACAGAGAAGTAATTATTCCCTACACCTTGTAAGATTACAGTTTCATCAGAGGAATTAACATTAGAGCCTAGAACACTGGTCAGCATAAGGGATTGGCAGGCACCTGTATCACGATATATTTTAACTGATTTCCTGTCATTACTGTCCAGAGGACTGACAAAACCATCAGACAGGAAATTAGCACATGAACTCTTGAGAGTGTCACCCACGTTACTGCTCAAAAGAGGAGCTTCATCATGAGAATTTAATTTACCCCTCAAAGCAGGTTCAGTTAACTCAGTTAAAGAATTCTGGGAACTCTCAAGGGTGGACACTAGACCAATTGACTGAATATTTAAAGACTCCTTTTTGTTCACATCACGCTGTCTCCTGAAACATTTCTCCGTAGTATGACCAAGCTTACTACAATAAGCACATTTACGTTTCTGAAATCTAGAGGTGAAGCTGGTATTTACTTCCTGAGAAACATCATCTTTATTCTCTTTCCTGTTACCTGTACTCTGAGTAGAGGTAACGTACTCTCAGCTTTCCCTTTTTCTTTAGAATATCTCTTGTGAGTGAGAACATATTCATCAGCTAAAACTGCAGCATCAGACAAATTATCTATTCTTCTCTCATCAAGATATAGGCTTACATCTTTATAAATACACCTTTTGAAGTCCTCCAGCAAAATCATCTGCTTAAATTTACCAAAATCAGAATCCCTACCCCTGGGGGTAGGGGGGTTTGTCAAGAATACTCCCCCAGTATCCCTGCTTGTCGTAAAAGGCGACTAAAAGGGTTGGCGGAGGGTTAGTGCCCCTCCCCGGAAAACAACTAACTAAAAAAACAAACAATAAGCCTCGGACAAGGACTGACCAAACGTTGACGACCAAGGACCGGACAAAGGACATTGCAATTGGAATGTGGAATGTAAGGGGAACAAATGATGAGGTGAAGAGAGAGATTGTCCAGGTGCTTGAGGATGCGAAAGTGGATGTATGTGGAATAACTGAAACAAAATGGGGAGGAGAAAGTGTGAGATAATGGGAGTATGGATGGGGTATATGTGCAAGAGTAGGTGAGAATGAGAGGGCAAAGGAAGGAGTATGTATAGTTGTGAGTAAAAGATGGAAGAGGAGCATAAGACAGTATGGATTAGTTGGATCAAGGATTGTGTGGGTAAAGTTGAAAGTTGGAATACAAATGTGGGCGATTGTGTGTGTGTATGCGCCAACGCAAGATCGTGCTAGAAGAGTGAGAGAAGAGTTCTGGACAAATGTAGAAGTGTGCATGGAGAAGTTTGGAAGGAATGATAGAGTGTTTTTGATTGGTGATATGAATGGTAAAGTTGGGAATGTGAAGGTGGATGGAATAGTTGGTGAGTGGGGTGTGCCTGCTGAGATAGATGAGAATGGGAGTGCGTTAGTGGACATTTGTGCTGGGAGGGGGTTGGTGATAGCCAATACCCTCTTCAGGCATAAAATGATCCACAGGTATACATGGCGAGTGATGAGAAGGGTGGGTGGTGAATTGAGTGAAAGGAAGGCAATGATTGATTATGTGTGTGTGGATGAAAGGATGCGAAGATGTATATTGGATGCAAGAGTTTATAGAGGTTGGGGAGTGGACTTTCTGACCACTACTTGGTGGTGGCCAGAGTTAAAGTTCAAGTAAGATGGAGGAATAGAAGAAGGGAAAGACGAGAGGAAGGAGTAGTTGCAAGGAGAGTGGAAAGGTTACAAGAGGATGAGAAAAAGGCAGAGTATAAGAGAGAAGTGGAGGAACGATTGGGCAAATATGAGTTGGAGCAGATGGGGGACGTGGAAGGTGTGTGTAGAATATTTACAGAAGAAATATGTGCAGCATGTGATGTGGTGTGTGGAAGGAAGAGAAGACGGAGGGGGGTGCAAGGAACAGCGTGGTGGACTGAAGAGGTGAAACGGGCTGTGGCACAAAAGAGGAAAGCATACAATGAATGGATGAGAAATAGGGGCGTGGAAGAAGTTGAGAGGCGGAAGAGAGAGTTATACGTAGAAAGAGAGAGGTGAAAAGATTAGTAAGAGAGAGTAAGAAGAGAGTGGATGAGGAATTTGGAAGGAATTTGAGTGTAAAGTGGAGGGACTGTAAGAAAATGTTCTGGAAAGAGGTGAAAAGAGTAAGACAGGGTGGAAGTGGAGTTAGCAGGGGAGTGAAAGATAAAAATGGTAGATTACTAGTGGAGAAGGGAGAAAAAGTGAGCAGATGGAGAGAACACTTTAAGGAATTGTTGAACGTGGAGGATGGAAGTAATGCGAGTATAAGTGGCTGGGGAATGGCTGGAAGAAGGAGGGAGGTGAGAAGACAGGAAGAAATCAGTAGGATAGAAGTTGTGGAAGCAATGATGAAAGTTAAATCAGGGAAAGCCCCAGGAATTGATGGAGTGTGTGGTGAAATGCTGAAGCATGGGGGAGAGATAGTAGTAGAATGGATGTGGAAGATGTGCAGATTGGCCTGGGAGGAAGGTAGAGTCCTGGAGGATTGGAAGTCAGGTATAATTATTCCCTTGTACAAAGGAAAAGGGAAAAAAGAAGTGTGTGGTAATCATAGGGGCATTTGTCTTCTTAGTATAATAGGAAAAGTATATGGTAGGATACTTATTGACAGAGTTAGAGAAAGAACAGAGAAATTAGTTGGAGAAGAACAGGGAGGCTTTAGGAAGGGAAGAGGTTGTGTAGATCAGATATTCATTCTCAGATGTTTAGTGGAAAAGTTTCTAGAGAAGGGAAAGAAGTATGCGGCTTTCATGGATTTGGCGAAAGCATATGACAGGGTGGATAGACTAGGATTGTGGAAAGTGTTATGAATATATGGAATAGATGGGAAGTTGTTGAATGCTGTGAAGAGTATGTACGATGGTGCAAAGGCTGCAGTGCGTGTGGATAGTGAACTAAGTGAATTTTTCTCTTTGAAAGTTGGGTTGAAACAGGGATGTGTCATGTCTCCATGGTTGTTCAATCTGTATATGGATGGGGTAATAAAAGAGGTACAAGGTAGGGTAGTGGATGTTGGAGTGGCCCTGGTGAGAGAGCATAGTGTTTGGAAACTCCCTGTACTGTTGTTTGCAGATGATACCGTGTTGTTGAGTGAAGACGAAGGGGAGCTGCAAGGCTTGGTGGATGAGTTTGAGAGAGTGTGTAAGAAACGGAATCTAAAGGTGAATGTAGGGAAGAGTAAAGTGATGGTCTTTGAAAGAGGTGAAGTCAGTGAATGTACAGCGAGGTTGGATGGTGAGGAATTGGAAAATGTGAGTACGTTTAAGTACTTGGGTAGTGTGATGAGTAAGGATGGAGGTTTGGAGGGTGAAGTGCTTGAAAGGGTACAGCAGGGAAGAAAGGTTGTTGGTTCTTTGAAAGGAGTGATAAGAAACAGGGAAGTGAGCATGGAAGTGAAAAAGTTACTACATGACAGTTTTGTGATACCAACTCTAACGTACGGAAGTGAAGCTTGGACGTTGTTGGAAGGACACAAGTCAAGAGTGAGAGCCGTGGAAATGAGTTATTTAAGAGGAGCCTGTGGAGTCACATGGAGAGACAGGCTGACGAATGAGGTTATAAAGGAGCGTTGTGGTGTTGATGTGGATGTGATAGGAAGCGTTATGAGGAACACACTGAGGTGGTTTGGCCATGTGGAGAGGATGGAGGGTCAAAGACTGACGAAGAGAGTGTATGTGAGTGAGGTGGAGGGGGAAAGAGGTAGGGGGAGGCCGAGGATGAGATGGAGAGATTGGGTGGAGAGGTATATGAGAGAGGGGGGTGTGAGTTGGGAGCAGGGGAGTGAAATGGCGGGGGACAGGGCGACTTAGAGGCGATTTGTTTGTGGCCACCCCAAACGGGATTGAGGCGTCTGGCAATAGATAGATAGATAGATACAATCCACATTCTTAGAATTTAACCACTGCTCTAACAGATCTTCTTTGATTTTTGCATACTCAACATGGGATTGCTTATCTTGCTTATAAGTTGTCCTAAATTTTACTCTATAGGCTTCAGGAACAAGCTCATAGGCCTTAAGAATCAAGCTCTTAACTACATCATAATTATCAGATTGATCCTGAGGCAAAGATGCATAAGTTACTTGAGCTTTACCGGTGAGAACAGTTTGAAGGAGTACTGGCCAATTCTTTCTGGGCCAATTAAAACCTGTAGCTACCCTCTCAAACAACTGAAAATACTTTGTTAAATCAGATTCATTAAAAGGAGGGACAAGTTTAACATTTTTAGCCACATCAAAATCATCAGAGCTAGATGATCCAGTTCCACCTTGTTTCATGCGATACTCAAGGTCTGCCTGAATCCTAGCTAGTTCAATTTGTGCCTCACCCTGTGCCTGTGCCTCCTGAATACGAGCCTGACACTCAGCCTCCTTAGCCTCAGCCTCCTTAGCACGAGCCTGAAACTCAGCCTCCTTAGCATGAGCCTGAAAGTCAGCCTCCTTAGCATGAGCCTGAAAGTCAGCCTCCTTAGCATGAGCCTCCTGCAGAGCTAGCTGTAACTTAGCTAATTCAATCTGCGTTTGCTCATTTGGAGGAGTTACATTAAACAAGCTTTCATTAATCATGTCAACAATTTGATCTTTAGAATGATGAGAGAGAACAGCAATTCCCAATTGTTGAGCAACAAGCTTAAGTTCATTTTTTGTTCTGTTTTCTACATCACACACTGTTTGCACATTTGACAAAAAATCTTTGGCTTCATCAAGAGTAGTAATAGTAGATATCATGAATAAATCACAGTCACAAAATATCAAGCAATATCCTTATGATAATATCCTGAATATCCTAATAAGAGGTCGCCAAATTTATGTTACGGAACAGAGAAAACTGTCCCGCAAAGTTCCAGGTTCAAAACAAAAGAGTTAGGTAAAATTACAAGTTAAAGTTTAATACTCATACTAACAACTAAACATTCAGGACTCATAAGGATAATGTAATGGCAAAAACAGGTTAAATATATGGTTAACTGCAATAGCCTCTATTAACACGAAATTAGCAAGAGTAAATTTATCTAAGTCAGCCCTGATAAAATGAGAAAACCGGATAATGCTCAGTGAATGCAAGATATATTATGACAGATACAAACTATTATTCACACACACCACAAAGCCAGCCAGGAGACAGGACGTGTGTGCTAGGCAATCCCTAGGTCCTGTCCTCCCCACTTACTATTTTTTTAAACAGCCCATATCCCACTGACCGGGCTAATGTATGGCCCGGCCTGCAATAAAGTTGCAGGAAATCTTTGAATGAACTATTATTAATAATGGCAGATACCTAATACACATGAATCACAAAAACCTCACTAGGCCTACGATTTAACACCTTTTGCCATACAGTACAAGAAAAATTTAATAACACTTATACTCAAATTACACAGCTGCTAGATGGTTGGAGACTTCCTGAGCAATCACAAAAATAATAACAACTGTACAGGGGAGGACAGAGATGTGAACAAAATGAGGAGTAGATCTAAGTGGCCATTAATGCAGTGACTGAGCTCATTATATAGGGGCCGGCAGAGCTTGATACAACTTGTACGAAGGACGCGCAAATGAAGCCATAGGGGACAAAGAGTTGACAATCCTGCTCTGAACAACAGAAAGAACGACTTACTCTACTATAAGGGAAGAAGGGGGGAGTGAGGTAGAACACGCTCGTGATCAAACATGCAGCATACTGTACGTTAGAATTACACAAAGGATGATGAAATCATAGGCTATGTAACAAAGGTCTGAAAAGGCTAAATAATATTACAGAAAATATAACAAATATGGAACAAAAAGAGGCAAAAGAAAATGAGAAGAGTAAGGTACAAGAAAAGAATAAAGAAATCATAGCTGAAATGAGACGAGGAAACAAAACTAAAGAAGCAGCAGAACAGGAAATAGAATATTTAGAAATGATGAATTTTGAAAAAGTAAAATTCATATTAATGCTAAGAACGAGAATGCTTGATGTTAAGGTAAACTACAAAAATAAATATGAACAAAATTTACTATGTGAATTATGCAAGGAGGAAGAAGAAGCGCAACATCATCTGTTTCATTGTAAGGCATATGAAGACATGACGAAGAACATAGTAGAGAAGGAAAGAATAACTGGAGCAATTCAAGAAAACGATATACAATCGTTAAAGCGGCAGAAACTAGAAATAATACTGAAACGAAGGAGCATAGTACTAAATATGAGGAAGGAACAATTGAAATACGATATATATATATATATATATATATATATATATATATATATATATATATATATATATATATATAATAAGAAATGAAAAAAGCTATCTGTTATAAAACAGAACTCCTGGACAGGAGAGTGCGCCAACAACAACAACAAGAAACGAACAATCTATTGTAGTCTATCTCTTTTCCCATTTCCAGCAGACATCTGAGACAGTTTAGTGTTCAGGTTACCTTTGAAGGTTTTACGCTGTTTTTCTTGGGACTTGTCCATCTTATTTTGTAATTTCATCCTCTCATGTGTATCAGTTAGTAACACTGTGTGGAGTTTTCTGATGCCACCACGTTGAATCTTCCTTGGATTAGCCTTTCTAAACAGTCGCAGTGACTCAGGGGTTTTGATTTCGCCTGCTGCTCTTATTCCAGTCTTCCTGGTGGGAGGTGATTCATGTAAACTACCTGATACGGGGTAATTTGTTAGTCATACTTTATGTGGGGCAAGTGGTTAAACCTTGTACAAGGGCGTCCGCAGGATTTTTTTGTAAGAGGGGACATATTTTGTACAAAAGAGAATGACTTACGGAAGATATACTGTAGCTCCGACTCCTAGGAATTTATTATTATTATTATTATTATTTTTGGTCCATAAGAAAAAGGTTAATCGAAATACCTGTCGCCTCTCAGCAGCCTATTAGAATTTTCTTGTGTTGATAGTTTACAAATACTCCCCAGGCATACTTATAGAAGAGAATGACTTACATGAGATATATTTATAGCTCTGACTCCCAGGATATCATTCATCTGAAATAGCATCGAAAAAGTTAGCCATTTAATTATTAGTTTTATTTTTTATTTTTTAAACAAGAATGGTCTGATGTTAGTTCAACGTCGAATAATGTCCCTTATTCTTGCAGTTAGATCTTTAATATATTACTAGACAGAGTCCCAAAGTAATGCAATGTTTCAAGAACTATCTGTTACGCTACGTTATGTCATCTGTAGCTAGCAAGAATAATAGGAAAAAACTTCACCGAACTGAAGAGTTTAAAGTGAATGGGCATATGTAAGTTCGTTGATATCGTCGAAAGGGTAACAATTTCAAGCACAACTCACTCCCAACAGCCAGAAGTCTTTTTTTTTTTTTTTTTCCTACCTCGCCCGGACGGAGTCCGACGAGGAAATGTTTTTGGTTGAGTTTTCTGTTTGTTTGTTTTTTAGCAATATTACTGAAAAACGGCTAAATGAAATTACATAACACTTTCAGGATATGTGGGCATTGATCTCCAAAGACAAAAAATTTTTTTGGGGTAACAGAGGGATCCCGAAACGCAAATTCAAGGTCACGAATTTTCAGAGGGCTATAATTTCAAAACGATTGTAGAAACAGGTACTTACTATTATGAACATACAGGAACTCGTAATATGGGCTCTCATATGGCACAAAGACCTTTGACCTTGAATGACTTTGAAAGGTGAAACTTTAGGTCACGGATATTCAGGGGGTATAATACGAAACTAGTTGAAGATAGATATTTAGCGTTGTCACTATTTATGAAGTCCCATATGGGTTTTTAATTGGTACCTTGATTTTTCACGGTAAGTGACTTTGAAAGGTCAGATTCAAGGTCACGGATATTCAGGGGGCTATAACTCGAAACTCGTTATATACAGATATTTATTTTTAACATTATACAGAACGTCTCATATGGGCTTTCGTTAGGCAGCATAACCTTTGACCTTAAGTGACCATGACAGGTCATGTGCAAGATCACGGATTTTCAGAGGGCGTAACTCGAAAACTTTTGTTATTACCTTAAAAGCTAACTGCACTATTTGGCATAAGCGAGTCAGTATTTAACAGCAATAAACTAACTGCTGTCGAGCGAGCTTTGTTATGCCTGACACCATTATTATTTTTTTTTTCCAAGCGATTCTACATAGCTTAAGGAATCCTATCATAGTGGAGAAGTTTACTGGCATTTGTATATGACACCATTACTGCCATAGGTTTCCCGAATTAATTTACTTAAGCGTGATGCATTTTTAATTTTAATCATGTCAAACCAAAGGTTTTATTAAACTCAGTACAAATCTCATCTCCTAAGGTGGATACAGTCGTAGTCTTCTGAAGATAGCGAGAAAAAACAAATGTGTCATCATTGTGAATGATTTATCGTTGGGGATTCACGCTATAGGTTACAAGCTTTCTTTTTTTTTCTTTTTTTCTTATAAGTTCTCGCTACCATTAGATGGTTATTAAATTTTAGAGAGATCTGAACTAGAGGGGTTTGATATTATATTCATTGTTATTAGCGTTGCTCCATCAGCCGAATGGATTCTCATACTGGAATCGTTACTAATAAGTATACTGTATTACATTAAGGGAACTCAGTCATTTCCGCGTACGAGTAATAGTATTATACAGAAACTAATGACACTTTAAAAAAATTTATGCGCTGTGCGGATGAAACTGTTCATAAAGCTCAAAAGAATTTTTTATCTATAACGAAACTGAAAACTTACAGTTCATTTGCAAAGTCTCACTCGGATAATAACCTGTTGTATACTATATTCTTCCTACGCCTGAGCGATCTTATTAATCTCTGAAAAGACCTCTAATGGTAGAGGGGTTAGTGGATGCTTAATATAACCCTACCGATTTGGAATGCCTCTAATAACTCTAAGAAGATTATATGGATACACCAAGATGGCGATTTAGGAAGGAAGGTTAAAGATATAGAAACTTATATTTGTATACTTATTAAACTTATATTTATTAACTAAATTCTATATCCAGATCTAAATATAATGCTATAGAAACCTAATTTATTGCCTTCTCTGTAATGAACAATTTCGATATAGTGTCATTGTCTTTTGCTGTTTGGATTCCTTGTAGGGTACCTATTTTTTTTTCATTTGTTTTGTCATTGATATAACACTGAGGTAGAGGGAGAATAATTCTAAACGCCATTCATATATTTGTCATGGGTATAACAGTTATTGACATAATAAAATGGAATTCTTAGGAATAGTATTGATTAAGCATTCTAAATTTGGTTTTAAATCATTAAGGATTTTGGACAACCAGTGTTATTTCCACCATATAAAAACGACAGCTCCATTCTAATATATATATATATATATATATATATATATATATCGGCAGATACTGGGATGAAGCCGATGCGCTCATAAACCTTAGCAAATGTAATGTTAATTACTCCAAAACACGGTATTATTAATAATTAATTAATAATAATTGTTATACCACTGACAAATAAGCGAATGACTTTTAGAATTCGTCTCCCTCGTACCTCAATGTTACACCAATAACAAAGTGCTTGGGGAAAATAATCCAGCCCCAGTGAAATGATCACATTAAAAACAGAATTAATAAAGTAGAGGTAGCAATTAATGAGGGTATCAGTATAATAAAAAAGAAATAAAGGGTAGTAGAGTTAAAATAGGATTAAAATTGTTTGACGCATGCGTAACACCAGCACTCTTGTTTCGAGCAGAAACTTGGGAAAAGTTAAAAGAAAAAGAAAGAAAAGAGGTTCATGATATCCAAACAAAGTATTTAACAAAACTATTAAAATTACCAAGAACGACACCAAAATGTGCCCTACTGTATGAAACAAAACCAATGAAAATGGAACCTATGATAAATACAAGAAAGTTAGAATATTATATAGAGATAAACTACAGAAATAAGGATGCAATGGAAGTATAAATGAAACGGCTCAGTGAGGAAAATGAGAAAGAATACGAAAAAGAAATACAAGATCTGAAAAGGCTATATAATATTACAGAAAATATAACAAATATGGAACAAAATGTGGCAAAGAAAATGAGAAGAAGTAAGGCACAAGAAAAGAATAGAGAAGAAATCATAGCTGAAATGAGACGAGGAAACAAAACTAAAGAAGCAGCAGAACAGGAAATAGAATATTTATAAATGTTGAATTTTGAAAAAGCAAAATTTATATTTATGCTAAGAACGAGAATGTTTGATGTTAAGGTAAACTACAAAAATAAATATGAACAAAATTTACTATGTGAATTATGAACGGAGGAAGAAGAATCGCAACATCATCTGTTTCATTGTAAGGCATATGAAGACATAACTGAGAACATAAGAGAGAAGGAAACAATAAATTGGAGCAATTCAAGAAAAAGATATAGTTACAGCGGCAGAAACTAGAAAAAATACTGAAAAGAAAGAGTATAATACTAAATATGGGAAAGGAACAATTGAAACAGATAAGGGATACGAAAAACATATATTAATAAATAAATAGTAATAAGAAAAAAAAGCCATCTTTTGTCAAACAGAACTCCTGGACAGGAGAGTGCGCCAACAACAACAACAACAACAACAAGAAACGAACAATCTATTGTAGTCTATCTCTTTTCCCATTTCCAGCAGACATCTGAGACAGTTTAGTGTTCAGGTTCCCTTTGAAGGTTTTACGCTGTTTTTCTTGGAACTTGTCCATCTTATTTTGTAATTTCATCCTCTCAGGTGTATCAGTTAATATCACTGTGTGGAGTTTTCTGTTGCTACCACGTTGATTCTTCCTTGGATTAGCCTTTCTAAACAGTCGCAGTGACTCAGGGGTTTTGATTTCGCCTGCTGCTCTTATTCCAGTCTTCCTGGTGGGAGGTGATTCGTGTAAACTACCTGATACGGGGTAATTTGTTAGTCATACTTTATGTGGGGCAACTGGTTACACCTTGTACAAGGGCGTCCGCAGGATTTTTTTTGTAAGTGGGGGGGGCATATTTACAGCAGAGAATGACTTACGGAAGATATACTGTAGCTCTGACACCTAGGAATTTATTATTATTATTATTATTTTTTTTTTTTGGTTCATGAGAAAAAGGTTAATCGAAATACCTGTTGCCTCTGAGTAGCCTATTAGAATTTTCCTTTGTTGATAGTTCACCGAGGCATACCTTTAGAAGAGAATGACTTACGTGAGATATATTTATAGCTCTGACTCCTAGGATATCATTCATCTGAAATAGCATCGAAAAGGTTAGCCGTTTAATTATTAGTTATTTTTTTTTTTAACAAGAATGGTCTGATGTTAATTCAACGTCGAATTATGTACCTTATTCTTGGAGTTAGATCTTTATTATATTGCTTAGACAGAGTCCCAAAGTAATGCAATGTTTCAAGAACTATCTGTTACGCTACGTTATGTCGTCTGTAACTAGCAAGAATAATAGGAAAAAACTTCACCGAACTGAAGAGTTTAAAGTGAATGGGCATATGTAAGTTCGTTGATATCGTCGAAAGGGTAACAATTTCAAGCACAACTCACTCCCAACAGCCAGAAGTCTTTTTTTTTTTTTTTTCCTACCTCGCCCGGACGGAGTCCGACGAGGAAATGTTTTTGGTTGAGTTTTCTGTTTGTTTGTTTTTTAGCAATATTACTGAAAAACGGCTAAATGAAATTACACAAAACTTTCAGGATATGTGGGCATTGATCTCCAAAGACAAAAAATTTTTTTGGAGGTAACAGAGGGATCCCGAAACGCAAATTCAAGGTCACGAATTTTCAGAGTGCTATAATTTCAAAACGGTTGTAGAAACAGGTACTTACTATTATGAACATACAGGAACTCGTAATATGGGCTCTCATATGGCACAAAGACCTTTGACCTTGAATGACTTTGAAAGGTGAAACTCTAGGTCACGGATATTCAGGGGTTATAATACGAAACTAGCTGAAGATAGATATTTAGCGTTGTCACTATTTATGAAGTCCCATATGGGTTTTTAATTGGTACCTTGATTTTTCACGGTAAGTGACTTTGAAAGATCAGATTCAAGGTCACGGATATTCAGGGAGCTATAACTCGAAACTCGTTATATACAGATATTTATTTTTAACAAGATACAGAACGTCTCATATGGGCTTTCGTTAGGCAGCATAACCTTTGACCTTAAGTGACCATGACAGGTCATGTGCAAGATCACGGATTTTTAGAGGGTGTAACTCGAAAACTTTTGTCATTACCTTAAAAGCTAACTGCACTATTTGGCATAAGCGAGTCAGTATTTAACAGCAATAAACTAACTGCTGTCGAGCGAGCTTTGTTATGCCTGACACCATTATTATTGTTTTTTTTTTTCTAAGCGATTCTACATAGCGTAAGGAATCCTATCATAGTGGAGAAGTTTACTGGTATTTGTATCTGATACCATTACTGCCAAAGGTTTCCAGAGTTAATTTACTTGAAAGTGATGCATTTTTAATTTTAATCATGTCAGACCAAAGGTTTAGTTAAACTCAGTGCAAATCTCATCTCCTAAGGTGGATACAGTCGTAGTCGTCTGAAGATAGCGAGAAAAAACAAAACTAATGCATCATCATTGTGAATGTTTTATCGTTGGGGATTCACGCTATAAGTTACAAGCTTTCTTTCTTTTCTTTTTTTTAATCAGTTCTTGCTACTATTAGATGGATATTAAATTTTAGAAAGGTCTGAACTACAGGAGTTTGATATTATATTCATTTACTTCATTGTTATTAGCGATCCCCCGTAAGCCGAATGGACTCTCATACTGGAATCGTTACTAGTAAGTATACTGTATTATATTAAGGAGACTCCGTCATCTTCGCGTACGAGTAATAGTATTATACATAAGCTAATTCAACGTTTTGAAAAATTTATTAGATATGTGGATGACACTGTTCATAGAGCATAGAAGAAATATTTATATATAACGAAACTGAAAACTTACAGTTCATTTGCAAAGTCTCACTCGGATAATAACGTACTGTATACTATATTCTTCCTACGCCTGAGCGATCTTATTAATCTTGGAAAAGACCTCTAGTAGTAGAGGAGTTAGTTGATGCTTAATATAACCCTACCGATTTGGAAAGTCTCCAATAAATTTGGGAAGATTTTATGGATTCACCAAGATGCCGATTTTAGAAGGAAGGTTAAAGTTATGCTAACATATTTGTATACTTATTAAACTTATATTTATTAACTAAATTCTATATCCAGATCTAAATATATTGCTATAGAAACTTAATTTTTTGTCGTCTCTGTAATGAACAATTTTGATAATGTGCCATTGTCTTTTGCTGTTTAGTTTCCTTATAGGTTACCTGTTTTTTTTTCATTGCGTTTTGACATTGATATATCACTGAGACAGAGGGAGAAGAATTCTAAACGCCATTCAGATATTTGTCATGGGTATAACAGTTACTGAAATAATAGGAATGGAATTCTTAAGAATGGTATTGATTATGCATTCTAAAATAGGTTTTAAATCATTAAAGATTCGGGACAACCAGTGTTATTTTCACCATATAAAAACGACAGCTCCATTCTAATATATATATATATATATATATATATATATATATATATATATATATATATATATATATATATATATAATCAATGTCTGCAGATACTGAGATGAAGCCGATGAGCTCATAAACCTTAGCACATGTAATATTAATTCCTCGAAAACACGGTATTATTAATAATTAATTAGTATTAATTGTTATACCGCTGACAAATATGTGAATGACGTTTGGAATTCTTCTCCCTCGTACCTCAATGTTATACTAACAACAAAGTACTTGGGGAAAATAATGTAGCCCCAGGGAAAGCAAAATGAACACATTAAAAACAGAATTAATAAAGAAGAGTTGGCAATTAATGAGGGTATCAGTATAATATAAAAGAAATGAAGGTTAGTAGAGTTAAAATAGGATTTAAATTGTTTGACGCATGTGTAACACCAGCACTCTTGTTTCGAGCAGAAACTTGGAAAAAGTTAAAAGAAAAATAAAGAAAATACGTTCATGACATCCAAACAAAGTATTTAACAAAACTATTAAAATTACCAAGAACGACACCAAACTGTGCCCTACTGTATGAAACAAAACCAATGAAAATGGAACATAAGATAAATACAAGAAAGTTAGAATTTTATATAGAGCTAAACTACAGAAATCAGGATGCAATGGAAGTCCATATGAAACGGCTCAGTGAGGAAAATGAGGGAGAATGCGAAAAAGAAATACAAGATCTGAAAAGGCTATATAATATTACAGAAAATATAACAAATATGGAACAAAATGAGGCAAAGAAAATGAGAAGAAGTAAGGTACAAGAAAACAATAGAGAAGAAATCATAGCTGAAATGAGACGAGGAAAGAAAACTAAAGAAGCAGCAGAACAGGAAATAGAATATTTAGAAATGCTGAATTTTGAAAAAGCAAAATTTATATTTATGCTAAGAACGAGAATGCTTGATGTTTAGGTAAACTACAAAAATAAATATGATCAAACTTTACTATGTGAATTATGGAAGGAGGAAGAAGAATCGCAACATCATTTGTTTCATTGTAAGGCATATGAAGACATAATGGAGAACATAATAAAAGAAACAATAATTGGAGCAATTCAAGAAAACGATATAGTTAAAGCAGCAGAAACTGTAGAAACAATACTGAAAAGAAAGAGCATATTACTAAATATGGGGAAAGAACAATTGAAACAGATAAGGGATCC
This sequence comes from Coenobita brevimanus, assembly GCF_032717465.1. Lineage (NCBI taxonomy): Eukaryota > Metazoa > Arthropoda > Malacostraca > Decapoda > Coenobitidae > Coenobita > Coenobita brevimanus. The sequence goes on along the minus strand of NC_136983.1, from coordinate 12,133,141 downwards.
GAAAAACATATATAAATAAATAAATAAAAATATAAAAAAAAAAAAGCCATGTGTTGTAAAACAGAACTCCTGTACAGGAGAGTGCGCCAACAACAACAACAACAAGAAACGAACACTCTCTTGTAGTCTATCTCTTTTCCCATTTCCAGCAGACATCTGAGACAGTTTAGTGTTCAGGTTCCCTTTGAAGGTTTTACGCTGTTATTCTTGGGACTTGTCCATCTTATTTTGTAATTTCATCCTCTCAGGTGTATCAGTTAGTATCACTGTTTGGAGTTTTCTGTTGTTACCACGTTGAATCTTCCTTGGATTAGCCTTTCTAAAAGTTGCAATGCCTCAGGGGTTTTGATTTCGCCTGCTGGTCTTATTCCAGTCTTCGTTGTGGGAGGTGATGCATGTAAACTACCTATATGGGGTAAGTTGTTAGTCATACTTTATGTGGGGCAAGTGGTTACACCTTGTACAAAGGCTTTGGCAGGATTTTTTTTGTAAGGGGGGGCATATTTACAGCAGAGAATGACTTACAGGAGATATACTGTAGCTCTGATTCCTAGGAATTTATTATTATTATTATTTTTTTTTTTTTCGTCCATAAGGTTAATCGAAATACCTATCGCCTCTGAGTAGCCTATTAGAGTTTTCCTGTGTTGATAGTTTACAAATACTCCCCAGGCATACTTATAGAATAGAATGACTTACGTGAGATATATTTATAGCTTTTGACTCCCAGGATATCATTCATCTGAAATAGCATCGAATAGGTTAGCCATTTAATTATTTTTTTTATTTTTTTTTAACAAGAATTGTAACTTGCAATACTTTGGTGATAGAAACTCCGTGTACAAACAGCTAGATAAGGGTTTATTACAAGCTCACAGTAAAATAGTCTGCCCGTTTTGGCTGCCTGCTATCAACTGACGCAGTAACGCCGTCTGGCCAGGCTTGGGCCCTGGGAAAGCGTGCTGACCTAGCAAGTTTAGTGGGGGCATGTATGCATTGGGGGGGGGACATATATACATTGGGGGTAGACATATTGTGGAGGGGGTACACTACTCCCCCGGGTAGCTGAGATGGTGTCTCCTGACACCGGGAGTTAAATGGCGTTTGATTATAGTAGTAAGGCAGGACCGGGAGGTGTGTACAAGGGATAAGTATGATACAGGGGCAGTAGGGGAGACAGGGCCATGTTGAGGGGAGGGAATTAGAAGGATATATACATATAAGATGTACAAGGATTAAGACATAATGGGAATTATACAATAATAGTTTGATACATGATAAACAAGGAGTAGATATGAGAGTTCTATTGTTGTTCTTCCTTCATTTTTTTTTTTGTATTTTCTGTAGGATACACTGGCACTCAGTAATGCATTAAAGAAATACCATCATTTTCTAGTTGGCAGAGTTCTGTTCACAGGTTGGTTAATTGTCTGATGGCATTGGCAGTCACTGAATGTGAGGGCACTAGGTACGGGGGGTTTCTACGTCATGTGTAGGGCGTACTATGCCTGTAGTGACTCTGATTTCCTGGAGTCGACGTTCCATTTTTCTGACACAACAATGCACTGCACAGATGATGAGTAGAAAACCTATGAAAGCGATAACCACAGGGGGAAACACAACTGTTGGATGAACCCATGAATGGCTGAAGGCCAAAGAAAATTGATCCATAATGAAATCACTGACATTGAGGAAGGTTAGCATGCGCAAGTTAGGGGAGGTGATGGTAATGTTGGCAGATGGTAGGGTTGAAGGCATGTAGAGACCACTAGCGGGGACGGATCGAACCGAAGAACCAGGACACATGATTGTGACAGAGGTGGGAACATCAAAGAAGAAGTACTGGACATGGTTGAGGTGAGCATAGTGGACCGGGAGGTCAGGAGCTGGGACAATAGAACAGGCCGAGTAGATGGAATGGTTGTGAACTAAAGCAGACTCACAGGGTGTAGCACTGCTAGGGAAGATAGCGAAAAGGTGGGCAGCACAGAGACGAGAGGTCGGAGTAAGGGAGGAACATTGCTGGAGGTCTGTGGAAGAAAGGAAGGCAACGGAAAGATGATCATGGGAGAGGAGGAAATATTCTGAAGGAACAGATACCTGTAACAAGGAGTTGTTGAGGCAGAAAGGGAAGGGAATGATGTGGAAAAGGTTAAAGGTTATGGCAGAACGGAGAGGAACATGGACGACGACGTATGTGGTGAGAAGAGTGGCTTCGAGAACAGGATAATAATATTCAAGGGAGGAGTAAGGGAGGACTGGGGAGAGACCGAAGGTGGAGTGAGCCCATTCCAGGACAGAACGGAGAGCTGAGACAGGTACTAAGTCGGCAGTGACACGTCCATTGATAGCATCGACCAGGATACGAACCAAGGCAGAGACTTGAGACAAGAGAGAGTCAATGGCTAGTTGGAGATTATCCATGTTGAGTTTGAGGTAGAAGAACTGAGAGATAACGTTGAGATCTGAAAGGTGGCGTTGTAAGATATCGGTGAAATTGTTTAAAGTGGACGTGACTTCATTGAGTTGGGTCGTGAGCTTCTGTAACATAGTGTGTTGGAGTTTAATGACTCGGTGTTGTGATTCTAGGGCTGAAGCTAAATGAGTGAGATCAGATTTGAAGCCAGAAATGTCACGGGCTGTAGCAACGCCAAACAAGCCACTCAGAATCTCACTGCCGAAGTCGAAGAGACCTCGTTTCACACGAGAACGACACACGGGTGTCTGAATGGAAAATGTGTCATTGAGCTCAGTGAATCTGTTACTTATGTATTGCAATTGCCAGGAGAGTGGGAGGAAAAGGTTATAGAGTACTCATTCGGGTTGTGTGTCCCCATGAGGGCCATGAGATGGGTCCTGATTCTGCGAAGCTGGTGCGCGTAGGCAGGTAGGGCAATGGCTACGTCGGCCAGGGGCGCAAGATCGTAGCGCAAGGAGGCTACGTCTTCGATAAGCATTACCTCGCCTCCCGAGCCGACCAAGGCCCCGGGACGTACTCCACCATCGTCCTGACCTAACCCAGACCCCAGGAGGGTCAGCACTGCCAGCAGGGAGATCGCTAACATCGTACCTAGAAAATCAGGGTAGAGTTAATGGGGGAGGTCGTGAAGAGGTTGATGGGCAGAGCGCAGTTTGGACCGATACTGATTGATTGATGAATGAGCAGGTGGAGGTGGAGAGGAAGGAGACTGAGGGATAGGTGGAGACAAGGTAGACTGAGGGATGGGAGGAGGGGAAGAGGGGGCAGGAGGTTGTGTAAGTGACTCTTCCAACACGAGGCCACGGGGTGCTCGCTTTAAGTCATCGACGTGAACCCATCTGGTGTCCCTAGTGGACAGGTCCTGGAGGTGAAATTTGTTGCCTTGTTGAGTGAGGACGCGGTGGGGCCCTGTAAATTTGTCATCCAACTTGGAGGAACGCGTATGGGAATGAGCAAAGACAAGATCGCCTACATTGATAGTGATAGGAGAGGCAGACTTATGTTGGCGCTGCAGCATGTCCTCCTGAGAGGAAGCCAAAGTGGATTGGACATACCGGTGGATTGTCTGGAAGTTGGCCAATTTTAGTTTAACATAATCATCCATGTTGTAGATGGGTTCTGGCTTTGAGGATAAGAGAGAGTATGGGAGGTCCTTGTCACATCCAAAGAGGATGAAGAAGGGAGATTCAGCAATGGATGCATTGATGGAACTATTGATGGAGGATGCCACTTGGGGAATCCAGTCATCCCAGGACGAACTATGGGAGCCTAGATGTCTGAGGCACTCTAAGATTTTTCGGTTGTGGCGTTCTACAAGGCCATTGGAAGCCGGATGGTTAGGCACGACATTACACTTACTGATATGAAAGTGGCGACAGATCTCATCGAGAAGGCTATTGTTGAACTCTGTACCGTTGTCAGTAAGAATGGTATGAGGGGTACTGAACGGGCAAATTACGTGATCTACAAGTGCACGTGCAACGCTCTTCGTGGTCTTGTTGGAGAGGGGAAAGAGGACACAGTAGCGGGAGAAGTGATCGACCGCTACGAACAAGTACTCAGCGCCAGATTCTGTGAGAGGTAGTTTTAAGAGATCGATTGAGACAGTTTCCCATGGTCGTGACGGGATTGGGTATTGTAAGAGAGGTGCTGGTAACCCGGTTGATCCTTTGTGGCGGTGGCAGGAGAGGCAAGAGTCACAGTGGGCATTGATATCGTGGCGCATGGTTGGCCAATAGTATTTGAGACTTGCTTGGCGCAAGCATCGGTCTTTACCAGGATGGGAAGCTTGAGGAGTATTATGAACAATATGAAGAACCTTTGGTATCAGGGCAGTGGGGACAACAAGTTGGCATACTTCGCGATTGGGCATATCCTTGCCTGTTAGCAGTGTTTTCCTGTACAAGAGATCATCATCTAGCATGAACTCATCTAGTGATACTGGCAGAGTAGGTAAAGTCGAGGCATCGCCAGATTCTAGGAAATAAATGACTTTGGACCACATGGGGTCTTGGCGCTGAAAGTTTCGAACAACTTCTGACGTTAGTGTAGTGTTTTCATTTATTTCAGGCTGCATTGATGTTATAGCTGCTGCTACGTGATGGGAGAGTGCGTCTGCAACTACATTCAACTTGCCTGGTACATATTGAAAAGTGGGATTAAAGTCCTGGATGATGACAGACCATCTAGCTAGTCTACCTGTTAGGTTGCGATTCTTGAACAAATCACATAGTGGAAGGTGGTCTGTTTGGATATGCACTGGATAACCATAGACTATATCTCTGAAATGTTTCAAGGACCAGACTACCGCTAGCGCTTCGAGATCTGTGACACTGTAGTTATGTTCAGCGGTTGTAAGGGTGCGACTAGCATACGCAATTACACGCTTCCTTGATGCTTCATCGAGTTGCATCAAAACGGCACCAAGTCCAGTGCCTGAGGCGTCTGTGCAGAGAAGGAATGGTGTGGTATAATCAGGGAACGCTAGAACAGGGGCATTTACAAGAGCTGTCTTTAGCTTTTGGAAAGCCTGTGACTGGTCGTTAGTCCAAACAAAGGGCACATTCTGCTTGAGTAAGTGGGTCAGAGGAGCGGCAATCTTTGCATAATCCCGTATGTAGCGACGATAATAGCCACTGAGGCCCAGGAAACTTCGTACAGCTTCAGTAGTGGTGGGTTCTGGGAAGTTAATAATCGCCTTAGTTTTATCCTCATTAGTATGAATGCCTTGTGCATCTACGACATGGCCTAGGAATTTGATTTTCTTTCGCAGGAAGTCACATTTACTGAGACTGATTTTCAGGCCTGCGAGCTGGAGGCGTTCAAAGACTTGCTGGAGTTTGGTAAAATGATCAGGGATGGATTTACTCACAACAATGATATCATCTAGGTAAGCAAAAAGAGAGTGTCCCATCATATCGCTGAAGACTGAATGGATAAGTCGCATGAACACGGAAGGAGCATTTCTCAGACCAAAAGGGAGTCTCTTAAACTGAAAATGTCCGGAAGGGATGCTAAAGGCTGTAACTGGGCGAGAGGACTCTTCCATTTCGACCTGCCAGTACCCGCTGAGGAGGTCTAAAGATGAAAAGACTACGATATTGTCACCAAGGGATTCTAGCAAATCAGTGAGGACAGGTAACGGGAAACGGTCTGGAACGGTGACAGAATTGACCTTACGATAGTCGACTACTGGTCTAAAGTTGCCGTCCTTCTTTGGTACTAAGAAAAGTGGGCTATTCCATGGACTGACGGAGGGTTCAATAATGTCCTGGTCTAACATGTTCTGTACCATTTGATCTGTCTGCTTTCGCTGGCTGTGAGGAAATCGATACGCTGGTATGTAAATCGGCTGAGTTCCTGGTAGTAGTTCAATCGTATGTTTGACAAGGTCTGTTCTACCCATCGGTTCACCGGGTAAGGCAACCACGTTTCTGTACGAGGTCAGAAGGTCGAGGAGTTGAGGCGTATTTTCTGGGAAATCTGTGCAAGTGAGATGTGAGAGCATATCGGGTGAATATGTCGGCACAGATCCCATAGAGTTAATAGTACATACACCGATTGGCGTATCATCAGTCTGAATAGCAGGAATTGAGGAATCCTGGCACATCTTTACGGCCGCTGGGTATACTAGGAAGTCTCCAATCTTTACACCACTTTTAAGTTTAGTGGGGGCATGTATGCATTGGGGAGGGGGACATATATACATTGGGGGTAGACATATTGTGGAGGGGCATATTTTCTGGGAAATCTGTGCAAGTGAGATGTGAGAGCATATCGGGTGAATATGTCGGCGCAGATCCCGTAGAGTTAATAGTACATGCACCGATTGGCATATCATCAGTCTGAACAGTAGGAATTGAGGAATCCTGGCACACCTTTACGGCTGCTGGGTATACTAGGAAGTCTCCAATCTTTACACCACTTTTAAGTTTTAGTGGAGCATTTGTGACATTGGGCAAGTACAGGTAGCATAAACTGTCCTCTAAGACTGTACACCACGCTGACTCATAAGTCAAGCCATTCACACAACACGTCTCAGGTAGGGTTAGTACATCCACTCCTTCTTTCGCACCGGCAACACAAACAGAGACTTTGGTGAACTCATGCGGCAACAAAATTGTGCACGTATTCGTTACTGCACGTTTCGTCTCTGCGTGTTGGAGAAGATCATTCAGACTGTGTGAGGTAGGTAACTGAGACATGTCTGAGTCAGTGATAGTGTTGTCGGGAGAGGAGGTAAGAGGCATGTTCGAGGGCTGAGATGATGTATCAGGAGACATTGAGGAATTTATGTCCTTGCTCGCAGTCAGTAAAGGAATGATGTCTGTATTCTCAGATGATGATGATAGTGGTGGTTTGGGCTGGGTTGGACTTTTTGGTAGTGATAGGGACAGAGGTAAGTGAAGGACTGATTTGATCGTAAGAACAGGACAGGGACATTCCATAGTGTAAACCGGGAATCCAGAAATGTCTATACTACCACAAGCAGGTAATAATGCAATGGAGTGTTGTGCCATGGTGGAGAAACCAATAAGGGCATCTGCAGGATACTGCAAGTTATTAGTGACATGAAATTCAATGGGGTTAGGGGGCAAATCTCTGTGGAGTTTGACTTCAAGGGTGACTCTTCCCTTAACCTTAAACTCTGAGCCGTTGACACCACATAGGCGAATATCTGGTGGTTCTAGGAAACTGACGTGGTTGTGATGGCGATGAATAATTTGTAAGGAATTTTCAGAGATGAGATTTACTATAGATCCTGTGTCCAAGAAGAATGACGTTGGTATGTCATGACTGCTGCCGAGAATGACTAAACCCGAAGATATTATGGGACCTACATGGCGGATGGGGAGTTGGGTTTCTGATTCTACGTGATATTGGTCCGATACGGGCGCGGCGCTTCCCCTGACTGTGGGCGGTTGAGGTAACGACATTCCTCAGTGGTGTGAGTCGTGCTTGATTTGTGGTATTTGCAGTGTGGACGACGTGAGCGGGAAGGTGTACGCTGTCTGGTTTGGGAGTGAGGACGTCTGTATGTACGGTCGCAACTGGATGCTCGATGTCCAGGATGACCACAGTACCAGCAAAGAATCGAAGATTGTCTGTTCCATCGGGCGCTAGATTGATCACGACCCCCAGTAGGAGAACGATGTGTGGCAGGTCTGCCGCGTGTGGTGGGATGGGAGCGAGATTGGTCTGGGGTAGTGGAGGTGTGACAGACTGAGGAGGCCAAGGGTTGGGTGGTACCCTGACGCGTGTAGTTCGAACCTTTTCTTTCATGAATGGCTTTAGTGACCTGAATAATTTTATCCCCTGGATTGAAACCGATTTCCAAGGCTAGCTCTCGCTGTTTAGGAGTAAGCCAGTGAAGGAATCTGAGGTAACCAATTAAGTCAGCAAAGTTGGTGAGTGAAAGCATTGGAACGCCATTCTTGTCTTCTAACCATTTCGTGCCTACCAGTAATTGGAGCATCTTGCTACTAGTTGCTTTCATGGCGGCGGCAGCTTCGCGGAGCTTGGCATATTGCGCTGGGACGCGCAAGTCCTCATCTAGTTGGTTTAGGAGATTAATGAATCCCATGAGAGACGCGGTATTTGAATGCTGGCAACAAAGGTTGATGAGTTCCGTATGAAAATCAGCAAAGGTACGAATGCTATCGAAATGTCCTGCACGGATCGCGGATCCGATGTCCGATTTACCGTGGTGCAAGCGACCGAGGAGGTAGGCTACTTTGAGCGATTCATCGGTTATTTGTCTATTGTATATTTCTGTTTCGACTTCTCTGAGGAAATCATAGACAGACCAAGTTGAGTCCTGGCCGGTAAATTTGGGACGATTGGCATCGTTGAGATAGATAGACTGTGGAGGGTTGGCCATGGCTGTAAGTGTAGAAGTGGTGGCAGGAGAGGTGTGGGAGAGAGAGAAGGTAGTGGCAGTTAAGGGCGAGCAAGACGGGGTATGAAGGGAGGCAGGAGAGGGAACGACAGGGGAAGGAGTAGAGGAAGAAGAAGGGAGAGTAGAGGCAGGAGTAGAGGAGGAGGTATCTGGATTTACGAGTGCAGGATGGGTAGTAAGTGATTCCGCGGGAAGTGAAATGGGAGTCTCAGGTACAGGTCGGTGGTACTCTTTGCCACTTCGTAAATGAGTGATTGTGTTAGAGTCGGCAGACGGGGTATGATCAGGTGATATTTCCGAGTCGAGAGGGCTGGCGTTAAGCGGTTGACGTGGAAAGTATGACATTTAATGTGGCAATGGAAGATGGAAGGATGAAGACGGATACGTAGGTGGAAATGTAAAATATAACAATGAGAGAATGGAACACACGAGTAGGTGTGAAAACGAATGAACTTGCGGGGATGGATGGCTTAAATAAAAGGCGAAGGATGAGATGGAGTATAAATAACGTAGGTGAAGATGAAAACGGGGTAATGGAAATGAGATGGAATATTTACAATAACCAATCTGTAGAGAAAATCGAAGATAATCTCTATAGAAAGGAAAGATATACTATAGTTACACAGTAGAGATGGGAGTGTTGAGATGTATGACGTGCAGGGGTGGCTGGGCGTAGCTGGGCTGGGGCGGGGCGGGGCGGGGCGGGGCGGGGCGGGGCGAGGCGGGGTGAGGCGGGGCGGCGGTGAAGAGACAGGTGGGCGGAGAGGAGAAGAGATGTCGCGATGAATCACCGGCAGGGAGTGGCGGTCTTAGGAGGCTCCGTAATGCAGACCAGATGTGGCGGCGGCGGAGGCCGGTGGTGGGTGGTGAGGGCAGATGTTGGTTCAAGGCAGGTGTAGAGCTGTTGAGTTGCAAATGCAGAGAATGGTGGTGGGCAGGCAGTGGGCAGACAGTGATAAGTGGCACCGTGGGGGCAGGAGCTATGATGAGTTCGGAACAGGTGCTGGGAACAGGTGCTGGGAACAGGTGCAACAGGTGCGTAGTTCGGCGACGGTGACACTTGCGGTCAGGAACAAGACGTGTGGGTGGGGTTGTTTGAGAGGAGAGCACTGGTGAGAAGAATTGTACACTCGGAAAGCACAGCCAGGTATTACACCACTACAGGCACTGAGGAGGGGTGAGGCTGGCAGATGCGAGACGTCGTGTATCTTGTGATGTCACTAAATCGGTGGAGGCGGTCAGAATCTGATGGGTCGAAACACCACTGCTACCAAATGTAACTTGCAATACTTTGGTGATAGAAACTCCGTGTACAAACAGCTAGATAAGGAGTTTATTACAAGCTCACAGTAAAATAGTCTGCCCGTTTCGGCTGCCTGCTATCAACTGACGCAGTAACACCGTCTGGCCAGGCTTGGGCCCTGGGAAAGCGTGCTGACCTAGCAAGTTTAGTGGGGGCATGTATGCATTGGGGGGGGGACATATATACATCGGGGGTAGACATATTGTGGAGGGGGTACAGAATGGTCTGATGTTAGTTCAACGTCGAATTATATACCTTATTCTTGCCGATAGATTTTTAACCTGTAGTGCCCTGTCGACGTGAATTAACGTCCACACGTTTTGTTACTGCCAATCCCGTTGATGTACATAAACGCAAATCAATTGCAAGGTCCCTAATTTGCACAATTTTCAATTTTCGCGACTGATTTTTGGTACGTATACATGGGACACCTTCCTCTACAAGATGCCAGGCAAGGACAATGCCTTACCCAGCATGACCTCCCCCCTCTGCACGCCATTGTCTCAGCAATTCACCTGTTACCAGTAACCTGGCCAGTAAAGCCATGTCATGCCACAGTACGAAATTCAGGGACAGAGTGATTCCCCAATCGATAACAATGTGGAGGACAAACTTTACATAGCATTAGAGGAAGAAACAGTCAGAAATGATATTCAGGCAATGTCACCAAAAAAGGTCAGGTATGTTGATGAGTTTCATGAGTGAAACAATGCTTATATTGCCTATATTACTGTGTGAAAACCAATATTCTCTTGTATTACATATAAATTCGTACTAAATAAATACATAAAAACCGTTGATGAGTGGTGTGGAATGCCTACAGTCCCATAGAACTCGTTTTCTTTGGAGCCAGCCTGTTAGAAAACACGGTAAGATGAGGAGGTTCTGCTACCTGTATCGAGTATTCTAAACTTCAGGTGAGCAATTTCTCTATGATTTTTCGATGTTTTTCACCAAAAGCGGATGTTTGAGCCAAAAAAAAATTTTTCCAAAAATGGGATTCGGGGAGTCAGTGGTGGAAAAGTGGTTGGGATGGGGCGGGTTAATATATTGCTTAGACAGAGTCCCAGAGTAATGCAATGGTTTGAGAACTATCTCTCATGCTAAGTTATGTCGTCTGTAACTAGCAAGAATATTAGGAAATAACGTCACCGAACTGAATAGTTTAAGGTGAATGGGCATATGTAAGGTCGTTGATACCGTTGAAAGGGTAACAATTTCAAGCACAACTAACTCCCAAGAGCCAGTCTTTTTTTTTTTTTCCTACCTCGCCTGGACGGAGTTCGACAAGGAAATGTTTTTGGTCGAGTTTTCTGTTTGTTTTTTTTAGCAATATTACTGAAAAACGGCTAAATGAAATAACATGAAACTTTCAGGATATGTGGGCATTGATCTCCAAAGAAAAAAAAAAAAATTGGAGGTAACAGAGGGACCCCGAAACTCAAAATCAAGGTCATAGATTTTCAGGGGGCTATAATTTAAAAACGGTTGTAGAAAAAGGTACTACTATTATGAACATACACGAACTCATAATATGGGCTTTCATTTGGCAGAAAGACCTGTGACCTTGAATGACCTTGAAAGGTGAAATTCAAGGTCACGGATATTCAGGGGGTATAACACGAAACTAGTTGAAGATATATATTTAGCGTTATCAATAATTAGGAAATCCCTTAAGGGTTTTCAATTGGTACCTTGATTTTTCACAGTGACTTTGAAAGGTAAAATTCAAGGTCATGGATATTCAGGGGGCTATAACTCGAAACTCGTTAAAGATAGATATTTATTATTACCAATATACAGAATGTCTCATATGGGCTTTCGTTTGGCAGCATAACCTTTGACCTTAAGTGACATCGATAGGTTAGGTGCAAGATCACGGACTTTCAGAGGGCGTAACTCAAAAACATTTGTGCCATTACCTTGAAAGTTAACTTTGCACTATTTGGCAGAAGCAAGTCACTATTTAACAACAATAAAATAACTGCTGTAGAGCGAGCTTTGTTATGCCTGGCACCACTATTAATTTCTCTCTCTCTCTTTTTTTTTTTTTTAGCGATTCTACATAGCGTAAGGAATCCTATCGTAGTGGAGAACTTTACTGGGATTTGTATCTGACACCATTACTGCCATAGGTTTCCCGAGTTAATTTACTTCAGAGTGATGCATTTTTAATTTTAATCATGTCAGACCAAAGGTTTTATTAAACTCAGTGCAAATCTCATCTCCTAAGGTAGATACAGACGTAGTCGTCTGAAGATAGCGAGAAAAAACAAAACTAACGCGTCATTATGGTTAATGATTTATCGTTGGGGATTCACACTATAGGCTACAAGCTTTCTTTTTGTTTTATTAATCAGTTCTCGCTACCATTAAGTGGTTATTGAATTTTAGGGAGGTCTAAACTAGAGGGGTTTGATATTATGTTCATTGTTATTAGCGATCCTCCGTAAGCCGAATGGACTCTCATACGGGAATCGTTACTAGTAAATATACAGTAACCCCTCCAATATCCAGATCTATAGAGCCATCGGTAGGTTCGGATATTGGTTTCGTCCGGATATTGGGCCCCAGCTTATGGACTTGTACTTACGGACCCTAACTCAGAGAAACACCTATACAACTCCCTCCGGACATGCATAGCACCTATTTAACACCCAAATCACACCAATAAGGCACATAAATGACTGAAATAAATGCAATAGAAACATAAAATGTGGGTTTAGAAGTATGTTCATACATTAATAAACATTCTGGTACTTATGGATTCTAACCGAACCTAACCTAACCGAACCTAACCTAACCAAACCTAACCGAACTCTGAAAAACACATTCCTACTGCACATGCATGAGGTAAGTTTAGTATGGAAAAAAGTACAGTATGACACTTTCTGGTAAGTATAGTATGGGAAAAAATACAATATGAAACATTCTGGTAAATATAGTATGGAAAATAGTACAACATGAAACATTCTGGCTACTTACAGCAAGTCCCTGGCCACCTTGATGAATAACCGCCTCCTCTCGGACTCTGACAGTAAGAACGATTTCCTGAAGCACTTGCACTACACTCTTCCTGAAGTCTTGCACTGAACTTAGTCACTAACACACAGAAGTCCGTTCTTTTCACAGTGTTCACTTTAGTCCAAATAATGTTCCAGTTTAATTTAAGTGTTGCACATTAACTTTTCCCCAGTTTTTTAAATTTTCCAAAGCCAAAACAAAGAAGGTTAGTTACGTTAAATTTCTTTTCTACTTAGTCTTTTCTCCCAACTTGAAAACCTTAACACAACACACCGTTTTTTTCACTGCACAACACTCAAAATTCCCGTGTGGTCTAGTGGAGAAGTTCTTGCTGTTTATTCACTGTCAGAGCCCGAGAGTATCACTGGCAGGCGTCCAAGGGGTGCATCGGTGGGTCGTGGTGATGGCGTACCGACTACAGAAGACTCTGAAGACAGCCGCAAACTCACGTCGAGCGGTGACTCCACTGTAGCTGATGTGCTGGGCTGTGGCTCGGAGCATGAGGGCCTGTCTTGGGGAGGCAACGGAGTGGAACCAGGGCTTGGCACAGCGGGGGTCACGGGCCTGAAAAAACTGTCAATCGTTGACTGACGCAAGGACCGACGATTCTGGCGATTGATGATGCGCTGCCAGAAAGCACGCACTTCCTCCACGAGTCCCAAGGGCCCCATCTCCCTGTCGCAGTCCGGGTGTTCCAGGTAGTCTAGGACGAACTCTAGATGTTCCCGGAGTGCGCTCAGCTTGGGGATGGCTGGAGTAGTGTCCTGCTGAGCGGAGTCTGCATCATCATCACCTTCGTCGTCGGAATCTTCAAGTTCGGGACTGACACCAGCAACCGAAGACGCGATCTCGATATCAGACAACGTCTGATACCCAGGATCGCCCTCGTCGTCGTCCAACCACTCACGAACATCGTCCACATCAACATCGTCGCCGTGCGTACGTAGCCGTGCATGGAAGTCATCCACGTCAAACCCTAGGAAATCGTACTCCACATCTGTTCCAAGAAGCAGACGAGACCAACCATTTTCAAGAGTTTTCACAGGGACTTCCTTCCATGCACTAGCCCAGTTGTACAGCGCAGACTTGATGTTGTAGCGGCGAAGGTTTTCCAAAGTCCGCTTGCCTCGAGTGTCACGTCCTTCCCTGCGCTCGTCCTCGTCCTCGAGAACAACCATCACCTCGTCCAGGAACTTCCGACGGTACAGGCGCTTTGTTGCCACGATCACTCCTTGGTCCATTGGTTGAATGAGAGCAGTCGTATTAGGTGGCAGAAACATGCACCTAATACGGCCATTTTCAGCAACCAAGTCCATGTCGCACGGGTGGGCAGGTGCATTGTCGAGGAGAAGGAGAGCCTTTACCTGGTCGCGAGGAATTCCCAGTGTCTTCGTCTGGTAATGTATGACCTCCTTGACGAAGTGATGGTGAAACCAGTCTTTGAAAATCACAGCTGTGAACCATGCTTTCAAAGAATGGTACCATACGACAGGAAGGACATCCATCACCCCACGAAGGCACCGAGGCTGCTTTGCACGGCCAACAATAATGAGCTTAAGCCGGTGCATGCCGTTAGCATTGGCACAACACAAAGCAGATATCCGTTCCTTAGAAAGCTTGCGGCCAGGTACACGCTTCTCCGTCTCATCGGCCAGAGTGTTCGTTGGCACTGAGCGATAGAATAGGCCAGTTTTGTCAGCATTATAGACTTGACCGAGAGTGAGGCCCTCCCTGTCGATCAAGCCTTTCACCTTGTGCCGAAACTCGTCCAGTCCATCCTCGTTAGCGTCCAATGCTTCGCCATGTGCTTTACGGTTAGTAAGGCCATGTCGTAACTTGAACGCGAAGAGCCAACCCTCGGATGCCTTGAAGTCAAGGGTGTCGTGAAGCCTTGCAAACTTCTCAGCAGCAACCTTCAGCTCCGTTCCACGTACCATCACACCAGCTGCACGTTGCTGTCGATATCAAATCAACGTGGAGCGGTCGATCTCTGCATACTTGGGGGTAAACATAACCTTCCTCTCCACGTTGCGTTTGCTTCTCGACGAGAAGTCAGCCGTGTACTGCATGAGCTTGTCTCGGGAACGCTTGATATCGAACAAAGTCGACCGGGCCAGGTTGAACTCGCGGAGAATGCATGAGGAAGACCAACCCGCATCAACCTTCTCCAATATCTCCCGTTTCTTCTCCAGAGTCAACACCACTCTCTTCCTTTTCTCAGGAGGCGGGGCCATCATCACACACACTAAGAGTAGGGCAGAGAGCAGCAGGAGGCCTTGCAGCAAGTACTGCACCACCACAAAAGCGAGCACGTGGGCAGCCATGGCGAACAGCGTAAGTCTTGTGGCGATGAGAGACAGGCGGGAAGTGGGGAGGATGCAGCGGCACTCTATCGGACGTCGGAGGAATGACGAACCAAAACAATGCTCTCACGCGGCGCGCGCGGCAAGTTCAAATTCTGGACGGCAAAAAATCGATTTTTTTTTCCATTTTTTTTGGATTTTCGGACCATTTTGGGAATGTTTGATCCCAGGACGATAAGGTCCGGGTAGTGGGGATGTTCGGTTATTGGGCGTCCGGATATTAGAGTGATTACTGTATTACATTAAGGGGACTCAGTCATCTCCGCGTACGAGTAATAGTATTATACAGAAACTAATTAAACTCTCAAAAACTTTATTAAATATGCGGATGACATTGTTCATAGAGCTCAGAAGAAATATTTATATATATAACGAAATTGAAAACTTACAGTTCCTTTGCAAAGTTTCACTCGGATAATAACCTACTGTATACTATATTCTTCCTACGCCTGAGCGATCTTATTAATCTTGGAAAAGACCTCTAGTAGTAGAGGGGTTAGTGAGTGCTTAATATAACCCTACCGATTTGGAAAGTCTCTAATAACTCTGAGAAGATTATATGGATTCAGCAAGATGCCAATTTCGGAAGGAAGGTTAAAGTTATACTAACTAATATTTGTATACTTATTAAACTTATATTTATTAACTAAATTCTATATCCAGATCAAAATATATTGCTATGAAAACCTAATTTATTGAATTTCTGTAATGAACAATTTCAATATAGTGCCATTGTCTTTTGTTGTTTGGTTTCCTTGTAGGTGACCTTTTTTTTTTTTTTTTTTTTTTTATTGTCTTTTGTCATTGATATAACACTGAGGTAGAGGGAGAAGAATTCTAAACGCCATCCATATATTTTTCATGGGTATAACAGTTACTGATATAATTGGAATGGAATTCATAAGAATGGTATTCATTATGCATTCTAAATTTGGTTTTAAATCATTAAGGATTCGGATGAACCAGTGTTATTTTCACCATATAAAAACGACAGCTCCATTCTAATATATACCGGTATATATATATATATATATATATATATATATATATATATATATATATATATATATATATATATATATATATATATATATATATATATATATATATATATATATATATATATATATATATATATATATATATATATATATATATCAGTGTCGGCAGATACTGGGATGAAACCGATGCCCTCATAAACCTTAGCAAATGTAATATTAATTACTCCAAAACACGGTATTATTAATAATTAATTAGTATTAATTGTTACACCACTGACAAATATGTGAACAACGTTTAGAATTCTTCTCCCTCGTACCTCAATGTTACACCAATAACAAAGTATTTGGGGAAAATACTCCATCCCCAGGGAAAGCAAAATTAGCACATTAAAAACAGAATTAATAAAGCAGAGATGGCAATTAATGAGGGTATCAGTATAATATAAAGGAAATGAAGGTTAGTAGAGTTAAAATAGGATTAAAATTGTTTAACGCATGTGTAACACCAGCACTCTTGTTTCGAGCAGAAACTTGGAAAAAGTTAAAAAGAAAGAAAATACGTTCATGACATCCAAACAAAGTATTTAACAAAACTATTAAAATTACGAAGAATGCCACCAAAATGTGCCCTACTGTATGAAACAAAATCAATGAAATTGGAACATAAGATAAATAAAAGAAAGTTAGAATTCTATATAGAGCTAAGCTAAAGAAATGAGGATGCAATGGAAGTACAATTGAAACGGCTCAGTGAGGAAAATGAGGGAGAATACGAAAAAGAAATACAATATTTGAAAAGGCTATATAATATTACAGAAAATATAACAAATATGGAACAAAATGAGGCAAAGAAAATGAGAAGTAAGGTACAAGAAAAGTATAGAGAAGAAATCATAGCTGAAATGAGATGAGGAAACAAACCTAAAGAAGCAGCAGAACAGGAAATAAAATATTTTGAAATGCTGAATTTTGAAAAAGCAAAATTTACATTTATGCTAAGAAAGAGAATCCTTGATGTTAAGGTAAACTACAAAAATAAATATGAACAAAATTTACTATGTGAGTTATGCAGGGAGGAAGAAGAATCGCAACATCATCTGTTTCATTGTAAGGCATATGAAGACATAACGGAGAACATAATAGAGAAGGAAACAATAATTGGAGCATTTCAAGAAAACGATATAGTTACAGCGGCAGAAACTGTAGAAATAATACTGAAAAGAAAAAGCATAGTACTAAATATGGGGAAGGAACAATTGAAACAGATAAGGGATACGAAAAACATATGTAAATAAATGAATAATAATTAGAAAAAAAAAAGCCATCTGTTGTAAAACAGAACTCCTGGACAGGAGAGTGCGCCAACAACAACAACAACAAGAAATGAACAATCTATTGTAGTCTATCTCTTTTCCCATTTCCAGCAGACATCTGAGACAGTTTAGTGTTCAGGTTCCCTTTGAAGGTTTTACGCTGTTTTTCTTGGGACTTGTCCATCTTATTTTGTAACTTCATCCTCTCAGGTGTATCAGTTAGTATCACTGTGTGGAGTTTTCTGTTGTTACCACGTTGAATCTTCCTTGGATTAGCCTTTCTAAAAGATGCAATGCCTCAGGGGTTTTCATTTCACCTGCTGTTCTTATTCCAGTCTTCCTGGTGGGAGGTGATTCGTGTAAACTACCTGATAGGGTATAAGTTGTTAGTCATACTTTATGTGGGGCAAGTGGTTCCAGGTTGTACAAGGGCGTCTGCAGGATTTTTTTGTAAGGGGGGGGCATATTTACAGCAGAGAATGACTTCTGGGAGATATACTGTAACTCTGACTTCTAGGAATTTATTATTATTATTATTATTTTTTGGTCCATGAGAAAAATGTTAATCGAAATATCTGTCGCCTCTGAGTAGCCTATTAGAATTTTCCTGTGTTGATATTTTACAAATACTCCCCAGGCATACTTATAGAAGAGAATGACTTACGTGAGACATATTTATAGGTCTGATTCCCAGGATGTCATTCATCTGAAATAGTATTGAAAAGGTTAGTTATTTAATTATTAGTTTGATCTTTTTTAACAAGAATGGTCTGATGTTAGTTCAATATCGAATTATGTAACTTATTCTTGCCGTTAGAACTTTAACCCGTGGTGTCCCGTCGACGTTAATTAATGTCCACACGTTTTGTCACTGCCAATCACGTTGACGTACATAAACGCGAATCAATTGCAAGGTCCCTAATCTGCACAATTTTCAATTTTCGTGACTGATTTTTGGTACGTGTTCATGGGACACCATCCTCTACAAGATGCCAGGCAGGGACAATACCTTACCCAGCATGACCTCCCCCCCCTAGCACGCCATTGTCTCAGCAATTCACCTGTTACCAGTGACCTGGTCAGTAAAGCCATGTCATGCCACAGTACGAAATTCAGAGCCAGAGTGATTCCCCAATCGATAACAATGTGGAGGACAAACTTTACATAGCATTAGAGGAAGAAACAGTCAGAAATGATGATCAGGTAATGTCGCTAAAAAAGGTCAGGTATGTTGATGTGTTTCATGAGTGAAACAATGCTTATATTGCCTATATTACTGTGTGAAAACCAATATTCTCTCATACTACATAATTCGTACTAAATAAATAAATATCGTTTAAGTGGTGTGGAATGGTTACAATCCCACAGAACTCGTTTTACTTGGAGCCAGCCTGATAGAAAACACAGTATGATGAGGAGGTACTGCTACCTGTATCGAGTATATTAAACCTCAGGTGAGCAATTTCTCCATGATTTATTGATGTTTCTCACTAAAAGTAGAGGTTTGAGCCAAAAAAAAAAATTCCAAAAATGGTCGGGATCGGGGGGAGTCAGTGATGGAAAAGTGGTCGGGAAGGGGCAGGTTAATATATTGCTTAGACAGAGTCCCAGAGTAGTGCAATGGTTTGAGAACTATCTCTCACGCTACATTATGTCGTGTGTAACTAGCAAGAATAATAGGAAAAAAAGTCACTAAAGTGAAGAGTTTAACGTGAATAGGCATATGTAAGGCCGTTGATACCGTCGAAAGGGTAACAATTTCAAGCATAGCTAACTCCCAACAGTCCGAAGTTTTTTTTTTTTTCCTACCTTGCCTGGACAGAGTCCTACGAGGAAATGTTTTTGGTCGAGTTTTCTGTTTGTTTGTTTTTTAGCAATATTACTGAAAAACGGCTAAATGAAATAACATGAAACGTTAGGATATGTAGGCATTGATCTCCAGAGGAAAAATTAATTTTGGAGGTAACAGTGGGACCCTGAAACGTAAAATCAAGGTCACGGATTTTCAGAGGGCTATAATTTAAAAACGGTTGTAGAAAGAGGTACTTACCATTATGAACATACAGGAACTCGTAATATGTGCTTTCATTTGGCACAAAGACCTTTGACCTTGAATGACCTTGAAAGGTGAAACTCAAGGTCACGGATATTCAGGGGGCATAACATGAAACTAGTTGAAGATAGATATTTAGCGTTATCAATATTTAGGAAGTCCCATATGGGTTTTGAATTGGTACCTTGATTTTTGATGGTAAGTGACTTTGAAAGGTCAAATTCAAGGTCATGGATATTCAGGGGGCTATAACTCGAAACTTGTTAAAGGCAGATATTTCTTATTACCAAGATACAGAATGTCTCATCTGGTCTTTCGTTTGGCAGCATAACCTTTGACCTTAAGTGACCTTGAAAGGTCATGTGCAAGATCGCGGATTTTCAGAGAGCATAAATCGAAAGTATTTGTGCCATTACCTTAAAAGTTAACTGTACACTGTTTGGCAGAAGCGAGTCAGTATTTAAGAACAATAAGATAATTGTTGTTGATCGAGCTTTGTTATGCCTGGGAACACTATTTTTTTTTTTTTTTTTCTAAGCGATTATACATAGCGTAAGGAATCCTATCATAGTGGAGAAGTTTACTGGCATTTGAATCTGACACCCTTACTGCCATAGGTTTCCCGAGTTAATTTACTTCAGCGTGATGCATTTTTAATTCTAATCATATCAGACCAAAAGTTTTATTAAACTCAGTGCAAATCTCATCTCCTAAGGTGGATACAGTCGTAGTCGTCTGAAGATAGCGAGAAAAAACTAATGCGTCATAGTTGTGAATTGCTTTATCGTTGGGGATTCACGCTATAGGTTACAAGCTTTATTTTATTTTTCTTTATCAGTTCTCGCTACCATTAGATGGTTATTAAATTTTAGAGAGGTCTGAACTAGAGGAATGTGATAGTATATTCATTTACTTCATTGTTATTACCGATCCTCCGTTAGCCAAATGGACTCTCATATTGTTACTAGTAAGTATTACATTAAGAGGACTGAGTCATCTCCGCGTACGAGTAATAGTATTATACAGGAACTAATTAAACTCTCAAAAATTTAGTAGATATGCGGATGATACTGTTCATAAAACTCAGAAGAAATATTTTTATATAACGAAACTGAAAACTTACAGTTCATTTGCAAAGTTTCACTCGGATAATAACCTACTGTATACTATATTCTTCCTACGCCTGAGCGATCTTATTAATCTTGGAAAAGACCTCTAGAAGTAGAGGGGTTAGTGGATGCTTAATATAACCCTACCGATTTGGAAAGTTTCTAACAACTTTGAGAAGATTATATGGATTCACCAAGATGCCGATTTAGGAAGGAAGGTTAAAGTTATACTAACTTATATTTGTATACTTATTAAACTTATATTTATTAACTAATTCTATATCCAGATCTACATATAATGCTATAGAAACCTAATTTATTGCCTTCTCTGTAATGAACAATTTCGATATAGTGTCATTGTCTTTTGCTGTTTGGTTTCCTTGTAGGTTACCTATTTTTTTTTCATTGTGTTTTGTCATTGATATAACACTGAGGTAGAGGGAGAAGAATTCTAAACGCCATTCATATATTTGTCATGGGTATAACAGTTACTGATATAATAGGAATGGAATTCTTAAGAATGGTATTGATTATGCATTCTAAATTTGGTTTTAAATCATTAAAGATTCGGGACAACCAGTGTTATTTACATCATATAAAAACGACAGCTCTATTCTAATATATATATATATATATATATATATATATATATATATATATATATATATATATATATATATATATATATATATATATCGTGCCTAGTTAGGTAAATTGCCTATTTGTTTAAATTAGGCAAGGGGTCTGCTTATTTTGCAAAGTTGGTGTTACTGTTGCTCATTTTGATATACAGATAATATTTATGAATTGTTAATAAGAAATGCAATTGCAGTTTTTGCTAAATCTTTATATATATCTGAGGTTTTCTATGTCTAAACTTGCATAAGGCGAAAGAAAAAAAAAAAAGATTATCATCATCATCATCATCCACTCCTAATTTGCCCCATGAGGAACATAGAAGCCCGCCAAAAGCTATATAGGGAAGATGAGAGTGACCAGCTTCACTCATCCCTGAGTAGAATTATATGAGTAATAAACCCCAACCACCCCTTGGATATAAAGTTAAATCGATCAAACTTGAGTGCCACTGAGCGCCAAAATTTGGCTATATGGTTACCACCCAGCGTAGTAAATGGTTTCCTGGTGTAAAGAAAAATAATTTGGCTTGTGCAGAGTCACCTACAAGAAGGACGAGGGGGAGGAGGAGGAAAGAAAGACAGAAGAGAGAGTGTAAAGTTACCCATAGGCAGAAAGAAGGATGACTTCATCCAGTTTTGATTACTCATTATATAAATTAAATTGCCAAAACATTACCAAATATATCTGTGTAGTTTATCGTTCCCCCAATGCTTCTTCGGAACCCAGTGTATTTGATTCCATATCCACTCAGTTGAGTAACCTTGACCTTGCCCTTGGCAATGAAATTACCATTTTGGGTGATTTTAACATACACAATGTTGAATGGTTATTGCATTCTGCCCGGACTGACGACGCTGGTCTAGAATGCGAGCTGTTTGCGGAATCGTTTAATCTCACCCAGTTGGTAAAGCAACCAACCAGAATACCTGATAATCCTGACCATAATGCCCATCTCTTGGATTTATTCTTGACAAATAATCCAGATCAATACAGGATAGAGGTACTGTCACCACTTGGATCCTCTGACCACAATCTCATCAAAGCCTCATTAGTTAACCCTCCTACATCTCCCCATTCCGAACCTGTCAGGGTGACCCGATGGCACTTCGACAGGGCAGACTGGGATGGATTTAGAAATTATCTTGCTGATGTTCCATGGCAGTCTTTCTTCTCTAGTGATCCCAATTCTACCCAGTCCCACATTTGTGACTTAATACTAGCTGGTATGGATTTATTCATACCAAGTCAACAATTCACTAAAAGATCAAACTCTCCAAAATGGTTTGATGGCAATTGTGCCAGAGCAACAGCCCAAAAGTCATTAGCATATAACTATTACTTAAAATCAAAAACACCTGAATCACTCTCCCAATTTAAAATTGCTAGAAATCATGCAAAAGCTGTATTAAATCTATCTAAATCAAACTTTCTTCAAAAGCAAGCATCAAAACTACTTAACAACCCTAATGACAACAGAATATTCTGGTCAACTCTTAATTCTTTCAATAATAACTTTAACAAGTCATCTTCCATTCCCCCACTAAAATCTTCAGATGGCAATATTACAAATGACCCACGTGGGAAAGCAGATACCTTTGCTAGTACCTTTGCAAGAAACTCTACCATAGATGATACCAGCCAGAATGTCTCAGTACTGGAACTTGATTCTCCCGAAATTGCCCCACTTAAAATACAGACAAGATTTGTAAAATCCATCCTAGACAATTTACCTACCAACAAAGCTCCAGGTCCAGATGGAATTCCGCCAATTGTTTTGAAAAAGTGTTCCCCTGAACTTGCCTCTGTCCTAGCTAAATTATTCAGACTATGCATACGTACTTCTTTATTCCCAAATTCATGGAAAGAAGCCAATATCCACCCAGTTCCGAAGAAAGGAAGTTCGTCTGACCCCTCCAATTACAGACCAATAGCTATCACATCTTCTCTTGGTAAGGTATTTGAAACTTTAATTAATAAGCATATTGTTAAACATCTTGAATCCAACAACTTAATTAATGATAGACAATACGGTTTTCGCCACGAAAGATCCACCATTGACATACTCAATCTCTTAACTCATACCATCCATCAATCAATTGATCTTTTTGGAGAAACTCATGCAGTAGGTCTTGATATCTCTAAAGCTTTCGACAGAGTATAGCACCGTTCCCTGCTGTCCAAACTCCCTTGCTATGGACTAACGTCTTTTGTTCCTTTGATTTCTTCTTATCTTAGTGACAGGAAAATAAGAGTAAAAGTAGATGATGTATATTCGAATTTCCACTCAATTAACGCCGGCGTGCCACAGGGATCAGTTCTGGCGCCAACCCTATTTCTGGTTCATATTAATGATCTCTTATCTGTCACTCACAATCCCATTCACTCATATGCAGATGACTCAACACTACATAGTTCATTCACACTCAGACATCCATTTACAAAGTCTAATATCTCTACCTCTCAACTCAATACAGCCATCTCCATAAATCAAGATCTATCTACAATCAGTGAATGGGGACAAAACAACCTTGTCTCTTTTAATGCTAGTAAAACTAAATATATACAGTTTACTAATAGACAGATATTGCCAGATTCGTACATTACCTTCAGTGCTACTAATATTCCCATCTCCAAAAGTATTGAAATTCTTGGTGTCTCACTTAACAGTGCCCTCAGCTGGACCTCTCATGTCAGATCACTTGCTAAAACCGCCTCAAAGAAACTTGGATTATTGTACAGAGTCCGTAACTTCTTCGCCGATGAGCAGTTAGCTATAATTTATAAGAGTCATGTGCACTCTCAGCTTGAATATTGCTCACCCTTGTGGAATGGTTGTGGAGAGGTTGCATTAAGACAACTAGACAAAATTCAGAATAAAGCTGTTAGAATCATTAACAACCCTGCCATTACATATAAACTACCTTCCCTGCAAGTAAGAAGGAATGTTGCCTCCCTTGCATTATTTTATAGATATTTTTTTGGCAAATGCTCAGACGAAGTTGCGTCCATGGTGCCACCTCTCCATGCCTTCCCTCGTGCTACACGGGCATCTGGTAGCGCTCATGACTGGAATGTCACTCAACCACATTGCAGAACTTCTGCCTATCAGAATTCTTTCATTCCCCGAACTGCATCTCTCTGGAACTCGCTTCCCCAGAGTTGTTTTCCTCCAAATTTCAACCTACAACTGTTCAAGTCTAATTCTTACAGATATTTTATGAACAGAGGACACCAGTAATCTGGTGTATGGATTATTATTTTTTCTCCATTTGTTTTTCCTTCCTCCGTTCTGTTATTTAAAAAATATATATATATATATATATTTATATATATATATATATATATATATATATATATATATATATATTCTCTCTCTCTCTCTCTCTCTCTCTCTCTCTCTCTCTAATATATATATATATATATATATATATTATATATTATATATATGTAGCAGCCGTGGCTCAGTGGGTTAGAGCGCTCCGCTCTGACCGTAGGGTCGGAGGATCGAATCCACCCAAGGGTCATTGGTAGACATCAGGAAGGGCATCCGGTCATAAAATGCTACACGCTCCAAACCAAAGTCCTCTATCCAGGGGCAACGCCTTAGCCCTTATCCAAAAAAAGGGATACCTGGCGTAAAACTCACTTTATATATATATATATATATATATATAATCTATCTATGTCTATATATATATATATATATATATATACATAGACTGCTTCCCCCAAGGAATGGGAGGTAGCCGAGACAGGACGACACACTCCCCATTTACTCATCCATTCAAACACATTCATTCGCATCTTAGCACCAAAGGGGAGAACGGACAGATCCTCACCGCACCACACCGCACAAGGGTCAACTGCGCAATGCAATCAGTGACATCCGCAGCAGGGCCCAACAGCAGAACTGGTTTACCCCTGCCACATCATAACAGACCCATCCCCTTACCCGCACCTGACCTGACTAGCTGATCAAACCAAATTCGGGAGAATATCCCCTCAGGGCTGCGTCATCACTTATTCATTCACAATTTCTCTCCATTTATTTCTGTCAAGCACAGCCACTCTTCCTTGCTCAACAGACATCCCTCTCACATCCAGCGCTCTCTTCACACTGTCCATCCATCCTATTCGTGGTCTTCCTCTCAACCTTACACCTCTCACATCAGATCTAGTTATCTTTTTCACCAATCGCTCATTATCCATTCTCTCCATATGCCCAAACCATCGCAACACCCTCTGCTCAACTCTACCAGCCATCTCCCGAACAACTCCAGTTCTCCTTCGCACTTCATCATTTCGCACCCGATCCATATGCGTCACTCCACACATACTCCTCAGACACCTCATCTCCATTACATTCAAACTTTTCCTCTCTGCTGCACCCATATTCCATGTTTCAGCCCCATATAACGCAATCGGTACCACAACACCCTCATACAGCCTTCTCTTTACATCCATTCTAAGCGAACGACATTTAAACACTTTTTTCATTCCTCCCAGTACCTTTCCTACTTCATTTATTCTAAACTTCACTTCTGTATCTATTCTTCCATCCACAGCAACATGTGACCCTAGATATTTAAAACAATCTACCTCCTCAAGCAACTCACCATTCAAAACTATATTCATCCCCCTACCATCTATCGACCTCGTACACTTTATCACTTTACTCTTATTCTCATTTACTTTCAATTTCCTCCTTTCACACACCCTTCCAAACTCCTCTACCAACTGTCTCAATCTCTCCTCTGAATCAGTCACCAGTGCAGTATCATCTGCAAACAGCAGCTGCTTCAGATTCCACTCTCCACCATCAACATTCACCAGACTCAGACCTCCACCTAAAACTCTTGCATTCACCTCCCTTACAACACCATCCATGTAAATTTTAAACAACCAAGGCGACATCACACATCCCTGTCGCAGCCCCACTCTCACGGAAACCAATCACTGACAGCATTTCCCACTCTTACACACGCTCTACTATTTACATAAAAACTTTTCACCCCTTTTAGTAACCTACCATCAAGTCCATACAATCTTAAAACAGTCCACAAAGCCTCCCTATCAGTTCTATCATACGCTTTCTCTAAATCCATAAATGCCCAAAACACATCCTTGCCTTTCGCTAAATACTTTTCACACACTTGTCTCACAGCAAACACCTGATCAACGCATCCCCTCCCTCTCCAAAAGCCACACTGCTCATCACCAATCACTCCCTCTGTACCCTCTCTAACTCTCATAATTAACACTCTACCAATACACCTTACGTACAACACTCAACAGACTTATACCCCTAAAGCTAGTACATTCATACTTATCACCCTTGCCTTTATACAACGGGGCCACACAAGCACTTGCCCAGTCAATTGGCACCATACCTTTCACAAAGCACACATTCAACAATCTTACTAACCAGTCAACAATAGTCACTCCACCACCCTTCAGGCATTCCACAGCACACCCATCCATACCTGCAGCTTTCCCTGTTTTCATCTCCTTTACTGCCTTCTCCACTTCCTCCTTCGTGATCAAAGAATCATTCAACTCTCCCAACACATTTATTCCTTGCACCCTTCCATCCGCCACAATCTCAGCCACCCTTTCCTCCTCTACATTTAACAATCTTTCAAAATACTCTGCCCATCTCTTCCTTACTGCATCCATCTCAATTAACATCCTTCCATCCTCTGCTTTTACTCGTCCTTCCTTCCCAGACTCTCCCTTTCGCACCCTTTTCACCTCCTTCCAGAACATTTTCATATTCTGTTGAAAATTCTCTGTCAGCCACCTACCCCACCACTCATCTGCTGCCACTTTAGCATCACACACAGCCCTTCTTGCTCTATTCCTCTTTTCCTTATACCTTTCATATGACATCTCATCCTTCCTCTGCAGCCACACTTCATATGCACGTCTCTTCTCAGCCACAGCCATACTTACTTCCTCGCACCACCATTCACTTCCTTTTCTTACACCACCACCCACACGCCTCACACCACACACCTCTTCTGCATGCCCCACCACAGCACTCTTAAAGAACTGCCATTCCTCCTTCACGCTGCCATTTTCCCGATCTTTCACTGCGTTCCACTCATCTTTCAATTTCTCCTGATACTCTATCTTTTTCTCTCTTTTATCCAACTCACTCACTTTCAGAACCTCCCTGCCACACCTAACCCTCCTAGCTCTCACCCATCTCTTACCTACTCTTAACTTTCCCTCCACCAGGTAGTGGTCAGACATACCTCCACCCTCCCCTCTCAGAACTCTCACATCCAACAATCTTCCTATTACATTCCTAGACACAACCACATAGTCCATCAAAGCTCTATCCACAACCCTTCCACCCTCCTGTCTCACGCATGTATACTTATAAATATCTTTCTTCTCAAACAGCGTATTCCCAATCACCATCTATTGCTCAACACACATCGCTATCATTCGTTCCCCATTTTCATTTCTTCCAGGCACACCATGCATACCAACTACGCCTTCAACTGCTACATTTCCCACTCTAGCATTCAGATCTCCCATCATTACCACATTCACATGCGCTCCAAAACTCTGCAGACACTCATCAACATCATTCCAGAAAGACTCCCTCTCTTGTTCATCCCTTTCAATACCAGGCCCATATGCACTCACAAACACCCATAACTCACGTTCAAATTTCGTTTTCACCCACATCAGTCTCGATGACACCTTCCATTAAATCACACATTGCTGTACTTCCGGACTCACTAACAAGGCCACACCTTCTCTTGCCCTTCCCCTATCAACACCTGACAATCTTCCATTCACACTTCCAAACATAGACTCCCCCTTCCCTTTCATCTTCGCTTCACTCATAGGTAACACATCCAACTTTCTTCTCACAAACATTCTCCCAATCTCCTCCCTTTTAGCCTCAATCGTACTACATCCACGCACATTCATAGACCCAATCTTCAGGGTACGGGGATAACTCCATCCCCCATCCCTTTCTCTGGCCTGTCTCTTTTTAGGAACTAAAAAACAGAGGAGGGGGTCCCTAGTCCCCTCACCCCGCCCCTTTTAGTCGCCTTTTACGACACGCAGGGAATACGGTGGCAGTATTCTTCCTATATATATATATATATATATATATATATATATATATATATATATATATATATATATATATATAATCATCTTTATCAGCCATTACAAGTCCACTGCTGAACAAAGGCCTCCCCCAACCTTCTCCACGAATTCCTTGACTGAGCCAATCATTGCCACGTTTTCCCTGCAAATTTCTCTGTCTCATCTCACCACCTACTGCCCACCTCCATTTCTATTCTTTTATAACTTATATAATATCATTGACTTAAGTCTGCTCTCTCACCTAAAATGAACTTTTCCTGTCTATTAAAGATATTCCCACCATTGACCTTTTCATTGCTCTCTGAGAACGGGTTTATTTATTTTCCATCGATTTGGTCAGTTTCCAGGTTTCACAACCATTCGTCATAGCTGGAATTATACATTCGTTATATACTTTTCGTTTCATACAACTGGCAAGCTACTTTTCATAATGTCTCTATATTTACCGAAAGTTTTCCATCCAATTGTAATGCATCTTATTACGCTATCATTATCTTTCGTTAGTTTTAGTATTTGTCCCAAGTAATTATACATCAACTTCTTCAAGAATCTCCCCGCTTATTCTGATGACGCTTTTTGGTGTTTGTGGATTGAACATTAATTTTACTCCGGTTCATCTTTAGCCCTACTTTGAGACTTTCTCTATATTCTAGGCATGCTGTAAATAATTTTGGTAAAATTGTATCTCCTTGACGACGCCCTTCTCAATCTTAATTTTTTCTGAGTTCTTATGTAATTTAACTGTAGCAGTTCCCTTTTTATATATGTTTTCGAGCAGTTTTTCAATGTTGTCATTCATTCCTTGTTCTCGCAATGACTTTATAATTGCTATGTGCTACACTGAGTCGAAAGCCTTTTCGTAATGAACAAAACCTAACCACAGTGGTTTAATATATTCTGTAGTTTTCTCAGTTAATAGATTCATTGTGTGTAGGTGGTCAGTAGTTGAATACCCGCTTGGGAATCCTGCCTGTTCACGAGGTTGGTTTTCCTCCAATTCTGTAGTTATTCTGTTCATAAGGACTTTAATGAAGAGTTTGTAAATGACTGATAATAAGCTTGTTATTCAGCTTATTCTGAGTCCCGACATCTTGGTCACAGATACGGTGCGGTCCTGGATTCTTTGTTGCCGACTGGGTCAGTCATGGGCAAGGAAGGAAAGGCCAAACACCACTAGCCAAAAGGCACACTTATATACTATTAATGGACAACTACACACACATTCTATGAACAAAACTGAGAAATATACAAAGACATAAAATTGCTCTTACAACAATTCCTCTCCACCTAGTTCAGCAAGTTTGACCTTTACACGATAGTATACCTTCCCTGATATGGAAAAATTTCCGCATGGTGTCACAGGTAAGTTTCACAGATACACCAGATACATCATGTTTCACATATACAGACAGTACAGTGCAGTATATCTCATTATATCAAACGCATAACATAGACGGCAGCATATACTCATGTCCTTAGGTATAGGTGATCACGTGGCATAGACGGATTCCTAGCTAGTTAGATGCATCCGTGTGACATGGATGGTACCCTAGCTAACCTTATGCTATGTGCATATTACATAGGACGAGAGGATATAGCACTTAGGATCTATCTGCATGGGGGGGAGCTCAAGCGGGAGAGGGAGGGGGGGGGTAATATCGGGTCTGTGGCAAGGAGGATTATTCGAGACTCGGGATGTGGGGCATTGGGGTGGAGGGACGAGACTGAGGGGGGGATGGCACTGGCATAAACGTTCTGCATGTAACACTGGGGGGGGGGTTCACATCTGAGGCTGACCCGTGGGTGGCCGCCGCACAGTCTGCGCGTACGGTTACAAATACTAGAGTTCACAATAGCACAGAACTGGGGGCAGCACTGGGTATACCAGGGAGGGAGGGGCAGGGGCCAGTCCATTGGGGTAGGGTTCACAACACTGAGGAGCACAACAGCATAGAGGGGGGGGGCACACTGAGGTGGGGAGGGGCAGGGGCTAGCTCACCGGGGTAGGGCTCACAGACACTGGGGGGAACACAATCTTGGAGTTTTGTACTCATGGCACTGGCGAAGTGGAAGGCATGGATCGTGGGTAGCAGGAGGACCTATGCCGGGAGCCTCAGGTGGCGGCCAGGCATAGAGGGTGGGCCATCCAGGGTATGGTACAGGGGTGGGTGGCTCCCTAGTTGCGACAGCCCAGCAGGAGGCAGGGCTCTCTGCACTAGGGCCGAAGAGGGCCAGGAGGTGCACTTGTCGGTGCTGGCCCTTAGTCTTCCTTGGGGTCCTGGGGATGGACCTGGGGTGGCCTGGGCCTAAGGTCGGCTGTAGGGAGGGCGGTGCACTGGCTGAGCTGCCGGCTCGTCCGGCAGGGGCGGCCATCAGGGAGGAACTGTGGCCACCTGCTCTGGGGGAGGTCCGGCTATTGCAGCAGACATTGGGGGAGGCCCACTGAACCCGGGAGCTGCGGTCTCGTATGCGGGAGGAGGCCGCCAGGACTGGACTGTGGCATCTCATCCTGACGGAGGCTGTCAGCACCTGGGGAGAACGGGGCTGCAAGGACAGGAAGCCTGGCCTCAGGGACGTCTCGCCCAGTCTGGTCTCTGGTGGGATTCCTGTAAGGAAGCAGATCCTACCCTTTCGAGGAGAGAGGTGGGGAGAGGGGCGCCTCGCTCTGCTGCAGGAGAGGTGGGCGGAGCAAGAGGCATTTCCCTCTGTAGACCTTGGGAACTTGCAGAGGGAGAGACAGCCGAGGGCCGGCTCTCGTACTTGGCGGGCTCGTGAGGCCCTGTCGAAACTCAGGTCTGGGGTGTGTGGGGGAGGTCTGGGGGACGTTCCCTTCATTAGGCAGGCCCGTTGGGCACTGCCTGTGCTCCTGCAGGGTTGGGGCAGCACTGGGGGATAACTGGCATTCTGCCCCACGTGGTACCTCTGGCAGAGTGTACCCCAGGGCCCACCTCCCTCCTTGTGAGTGCCGGCAAAGGTTGTCTGGTGGACGTTCTGACGTGCCAGCTCCCAAAGGTGGTTGGCAGAGGATAGATGACCAGCAGTCTCTCCACGCATAGTACTGTATACCTGACGGGTGCTACTGTGTCGCTGCTCCCTTGGGGAATAGCAACCCTTGAGGCTTCTCCTGAGTCCTTTGTTAAACAGAAGGCCAATCCAGGGGACTCGGTGTCCAAGGGTTTGTTTGGGATCTTGCCACTGCAAGTCCCACCGTGATTCTGGCGAATGTTCCCTCTACTGAAGTGTATTGTACTTTTACACACACTGCCCAGTGGTCTGGCTGCGCAGAAGAGGGGCGTCGGGTCACGGGGGAGATATGTTGCATACACTCGGAAGGCTCAGCAGATGAAAAGAGCCTCCCCGTCATCTCCTTGTGGGGTGGGGGTCACCTCCCTGTACCCTCCTCCTAGGGTGGTGGTTTCTGGCTCGTTCCGCCGAGCGAGTATTTCAAAGCTAATGGGTCGATAGTTGCCAAGATCTTTTGAGTCACCACTTTTGTAAAGTAAAATAACTATTGCTTTACACCATGTACTTCTACTCCTGCATTCAACAGTAAATCTGCTACTATTCCACCTTCTCCCGGAGCTTTCACTCTTTTCATATTTTTAAGAGAAATATTTTCTTCGTCTGGTGTTACCTCAGGTATTTCACTTGTGTCATCTGAAAAGTCAGCTACTGGTACTACAGTCTTTGATGTATACAG
This sequence comes from Coenobita brevimanus, assembly GCF_032717465.1. Classification (NCBI taxonomy): domain Eukaryota; kingdom Metazoa; phylum Arthropoda; class Malacostraca; order Decapoda; family Coenobitidae; genus Coenobita; species Coenobita brevimanus. Next base: position 12,101,124 of record NC_136983.1, on the reverse strand, counting down.
TTCTTTGTAATAATTTTCAACTCTCTTTACCATCTTATCTCTGCATTTAATGACTTCACCGTTTTTGTCTTTCAGTGATGTAATTTGTTGCATTCCTAATGTTATTTTACTTCGGACCTGTTCCAGACTTTTTCCTTTTTCATGGTTTCTTTGATCTGATCTATGTTTCTCTCTTTTTTTCATCTCTTTGTCTTTTGTTGATAAGCTTATTTAATTCTGCTCATTCTACTTCATCTTTCTTTGTTTTTACTTTCATTTCCTTTCTTTTATTCATAAGCTCGAATGTCTTATCCAATACTTTTTGGCTTTTGTTGTATTAGGCTTTCCAACTACCTCCGACGATTCTCTTAGCACTTTTGTTAGTCTGTCATTCAGCTCATCAATGTCACATTCAGCATTACTTAGAGCCTGAAATCTGTTCCTTATTTCCAACTGAAAGGCTGCCTTGTTTTCGTTTACTTCTACTGGGCATATCTTTCTATCTTTAATCATCTTTCTTTCACTTTTGAAACTGAATCTGGCTGTGCAACCCACCATTCTGTGGTCACGTCCGATATTTACTTTGTTGATAACTATGACATGTATGATTGTGTTCTTATCTGCTATAATGAAGTTGATTTCATTCGTTGTTTCTCCAGGTCCACTTTCTCCCTGATGTTTTGTGAAAGAATGTGTTCATTATTCTCATGTTATACATTGCAGTAAAGTTTACCAGCATTTCTCCTCTTTCGTTCCTTTCTCCCACTCCATATTTCCCCATACATGGTTTTCCATTTTTTTACTTTCCAACTTTTGCATTGAAGTCTCGCATGAGTATAGTATATGTGGTTTTTTCTTCTTCCATAATCTGGGAGATGTCATCATAGATTGTTTCAATTTCTTCATCTGATCTTTGAGAAGTTGGCGCATAAACTTGCATTACTTTCACGGTATATTTTTTGTACAATCTGATTACCACCAATAGCTTACTGCTCTGTCAGATACACTGCTGAATTTAACATTGTTGTCTGCAAGTTTCTGTTAATTAGAAATCCTACGCCACTAACTCTTTCATTTTGCCTTCCTGTGTAGTAAAAAAAAAAGTGTTTGCTGTCTTCCAGCTGAATTACTTTTTCTTCTTTTCTATGGGTCTCACTCAAACCTACAGTATCCCAACTAATGTTTTCCAGTTGTCATTAAGGGCAAGGGAATGGATATGCCCGAAGCCCTAGACTATATTACCCGTACCTTCCCTCACACACGGCCCACTTTCTCTCTTCAATAACACTAATGACTACCTAAATATTCACAGGGGTTAAAACACGTGATGAGTACTAGAAAAGTACTGTATTAATTTCTGTCGTTGGATTTACATATCCCAAGTGCAATGTTAAATAAATTATCAGCAAAGGAAGGCACTGAATCTATTTGTGCTTTTAGATTTAACATATCCTCGGTATAGAGTTAAATAAGTGTTTAGGCCGATGAGACAAGCACTGACATCAAACATGATTTGGACCTGCTTTAACATACCAGGCATGCCCAAGTAAAATTTCAGCTCATTCCACCCAGCAGTATGACCTGTATAGGGGTTTCCAGTGTCTGGAGAAAAATTAGGCATAAAAAAGCGGATGACTCGTGTGCAACTGACCGCACCCAAGTAACGCAATTACAATGTACACCATCACTGTCAGCTTGTCATTCCGCGTCTTTTGATGCATGGCACGTCAAAGTCCGACGGGGTGAAATAAATGTGGATATATACGGTACACACACACACACACACACACACACACACACACACACACACACAATGCTTATTCACATACAGAAGGATCTCACCAATAACGATTTCGACAATAACGTTTTCGGCAAAAACGGTAAGTTAGAATAGATACCCAGTTTCTATAATAACGTTTGGATTCACTTGAATAACGGTTATTTCGTGAATGCCAAATTGTTATAGTGCAAATATGTCCATATCAAGATGAGGAATGAAACAGACAAACAAGAAAAGATGAAGGAAATCGCCAAAAATGTGAGAAGTAGCGAGGAGGAGATGGAGGATCCTCCCCTCGCCACCTCCCCTGACTCCCCCACTGCTGTCCCCTCCACCCCCACTGCCCTACCTGACTCACAATCTGCCTCCCCCTCCACCTCCACAGCCCCACATGACTCACCTGCTCCACCTGGCATACCTGCAACCCCTAACATAATGACTGTTGCTGCATTCTGGAAGAAATGTAACATTCAACAGGCCGTAAATTTCTTTGTCAATGCCTAGAATAATACAACATTGATAACCATTAAACGTGCCTGGTCGGCACTGCAGCCACAACTCAAGTCTGCTGAGACAGAGAGAGCAGCCATCAGAATTAATAACTAATGATTGGACTTGTAAATCAGATTTCAAGAAAATACCAGAAACAGTGTCACGATCGAGTGAATGCCCGCCACTGGTCACTCATCACTCACTTTCTTTCACAAAGCTAGCCAGCCGAGGAAGAACAACAGAGAAGGGTTGAGTAGATGATGACATTGATGACATTGGGGACTTTTCTGAAGATTTTGACTTTATGGGGTTTGATGAAGTGTTGATGGAAGTGGGTGACCCTGGCGTGAGAGGCAGGAGTGGGGATGAGGCCAGCAAGGGGTCAGGGGGTACGATGCATCCATGCACAAGTCTCGAAACAATCATCATACCAAACACCTCATAACTCCATTAAGGTGAGTTTTATATTACTCATGATGATTTACTAACTAATCTTATTATATCAGCTAAAAAAAAGTAGTGATAGGAGGACTCCAGGTGGGAAAAGTGGATAAATGTCCTGGAGTGGTGGCACCAATAAACCCTTTATACATGTATTTTAATGTCACGCAAATAACGTTTTCACTAATAACAGCACTTTTCTGGCATCAATTAGGCATTATTGGTGAGATCCTACTGTAGTAATATTATATATTACAGGCAGTATAAATTAATGGGTTTACTTGCGTTTTAATCTTAACCCTCCAAGGCACGCTGACACGAATCTCGTTCTTTGTGGTTTGGCACATAAGCGCACATTGATGTGAATCGCATGAAAAAGCAGAAAAAATGCCGTCAAAAGAAAAGTTTTCAGCCGATTTGTGTCAAATTTGGACGCGTTCTAGTGGGCGTGTTCCTCTTCCGAGGTAAACACTTGGCAACACTGTAGAGCCTCCCAGGAGGCTGCCCATAGCGAGAAACCTCAGTTGATTGCAAGGAGCCAGGCTGTGAGGCTGCTTTGCATCTGCTGTCCCTTTAAATCATCCTAACTCTCCCCCTCCTGCCTGACTCGAAGTCCCAATGGACTTGTTGTGATAATATATTATTTCTGAGCTTAATTTCAAGTGATTTTGTCGATGGAACAGAGATATATATCTTGAGAAGAAATGGTGCCCGTTATCAGTCATTAGGCCTAGGGGCAAGACGCATGTTCACTGTAGCACGGTTTCGCCACTCCACCTCCCCTGGGCCCTATGTTGTGACTACACATACGTATATAGAAAAGCCAATGCCTAAACTGTATAGTGTGTGAAAGCTATAGTGGCTTGCTTTGTGATATATTGGAACTATCAAGTGTTATGTATGCCATAGCCATAGTGTGGAATGGGACAGGCATTACCTGTATGCCATAGTCAGGAAGGGATTATTAGAGGTGTTTAGGGATGACTATTGTGATTGTGATACTGTATATGCTTATGAATTTGTGTGAAATATAAGGCCAACGTACTGTGAGTGTTCGAGAAGGAGTGTGGTGTGTGCCAACATAGCGGTGCATCGTAAATCTCGAGGCGAAAGTGCTGCATCACGGTCATGTTGCACCGTAGTAAGGAACATTAATTGCAGAGGTAGGGGTGAAATCATTGTGGTAGTCATGTATTTGTGTATGATTTAGTGTAAAATGGACGTGAATTGAGCTGCTAGTGTTCGTGAAGGGATAATTTTAGGGTGCGTAGCCTAGGTTAGCGTTACCTTAGCGGCAGGTGTGCAGCTGATGTAAGGATGCCGGGCAACGACGGACGTCACTGAACAGGTACCGTAACTTGCTAAGACATATAGTGAGAAATTATATTGTATGTACAATGAACGTGAAATGTGCAGCAAGTGTTTGTTGTGGGATATTGTGGGTGCATAGCATAGGTTAGCGATACCTTAGTGGCAGGTGTGCAGGGACGTCAGTATGTCGGGCAACCACTTGCATCATTGAACAGGTACTGTAACTTGCTAAGACATATACTGAGAAGTTACAATTTATGTACAATGAACATGAAATATGCAGCGAGTGTTCGTTGTGGGACATTGTGTGTGCATAGCGTGGGTTAGCGATACCTTAGCAGCAGGTGTGTGGCGATGTAAGGATGCTGGGCAACAACGTGCATCATTGAACAAGTACTGTAACTTGCCAAGACATTTAGTGAGAAGTTATACTTTATGTACAATGAATGTGAAATGTGCAGCGAGTGTTCATTGTGGGATATTGTGGGTGCGTAGTGTAGGTTAGTGATACCTTAGCGGCAGGTGTGCAGGTGATGTAAGGACGCCGGGCAAAGACGGACGTCAGTGGACAGGTACTGTAAAGTACTAAGACATTTGTTGATTATTTATGATTTATGTAAAATATTCGTGATATATGTCACGAGTGTTTGTTGTGGAATGTGGGTGCTAGCGTATGTCAGCAATACCTTAGCAGCAGGTGTGCAGGTGCTGTAAAGACACCAGGCAATGATGGACGTGAGTGGACAGGTACTGTACCTCACTAAGACATTTGTTGATTATTTATGATTTATATAAAATGTTTGTGATATGTGTCACAAGTGTTCGTTGGGGGATGTGGGTGCATAGCGTATGTCAGAGATACCTTAGCGGCAGGTGTGCAGGTGATACGAGGATGCCAGGCAATGACGGACGTCAGTGGGCAGGTACTGTACCTTGCTGAGACAACTGTTGATTATTAATGATCTATAATAATATGCTTTGATATGTGTCACAAGTGCTCGTCGAGAGATAGTATCATGTATTGGGGGAACCTTGGAGGAAGGAGGGACTATATATATATATATATATATATATATATATATATATATATATATCCATCATCCGATCCTAAATTGCCCCATGAGGAGCGTAGAAGCCCGGGACTAGGCAGTTATATATATATATATATATATATATATATATATATATATATATATATATATATATCATTTCCTGTGGCACCCCACAGGATGCATAGGGCCTCAATGAACTCTCTCCACCAATATTTGTCTCTTGCCATCTCCTTCAGGTCCCACCAACACTCCTCTCCTGCTTCTTTTTTCATTGTCCTCAACCAGGTTTCCCTCGGCCTACCTCTACCTCTTCTTCCTCTAGCAGTCCACTCTGGCATATCGTGTATTAAACTACCTTCTTTTCTGTATATGTGCCCCAGCCACTTCCAGCGGGACAGTTTCACATATTCATTAATTGGTTTCACTCTCGTAATATCCCTTACTCTTGCATTTGTAACTCTGTCTTGCCACTTTACCCAAAGAATCCTTCTCAGTATTTTATTTTCAAATCCTAATACTTTCTGATCTGTTGCAATTGTACTGTACCATGACTCATGCCCGTAAATTAAAATTGGTCTAACCATGGACTTGTAAATTTTCACCTTAGTATGTACCGAAAGCATATTATTATTCCAAACAGATTTCAACATTCCAACAGCTCGCCAAGCCTGTCTAATCCTCTCCTCAATTTCATTGTTTAATGATCCATTAGATGATACAATCGTTCCCAGATATTTAAAGTTTTCTACATTCTTCACCACATTATTCCCAATTACACAATCGATTTGGTTCTCCACGTTCATATTAATAATTTCAGTTTTTCCACAATTTATTACCAATCCCACTTTTTCTCCTTCCTCCACCAGACAATCAAGCACCCTCTGCATCTCGTAAATACTTCCACAAATCAGTACAATATCATCAGCATAGTCCAAATCCATCAGCTTCTTATTTTCTTTCCAGTTAATTCCTGCACCTGTTCTCCTTACAACCTTTTTCATAATATAATCCATAACCAAAACAAACAACAATGGCGAAAGAACTCCTCCTTGAATCACTCCTGACCTAACTTGAAATGGATCACTCAAAGAACCACCCACCATTACCTTAGAAAAAGTTCCTTCATGCAAGCTTTTAATAATATTTACAAACTTTTCTGGTATACCATAGAATCTCATAATTTTCAACATAGCTCCACGTGAAACACTATCAAACGCCTTTTCAAAATCCACAAAACACATACTAAGTGGCATTTTCATCTCATTAGCTTGTTGCATTAGATGCCTTACAATAAAAATCTGATCATTACAACCTCGACCCTTTCTAAATCCCGCTTGTTCTTCTCTTAAAATTTTATCAATTACTGGCTCTATCCTGTTCAACAAGATTTTGGAAAAGACTTTTGCAACTACAGGTGTCAAAGTTATCCCCCTCCAATTGCCACACACACTTAAATCTCCCTTTTTTGGTATTTTTATAATCACTCCATTTTTCCACTCTTCTGGAATTCCACCATTATATATATATATATATATATATATATATATATATATATATATATATATATACTGAGTTCTTGAAATACGAAAACTCGATGTACGAATTTCTGATGGTACGAAAGTGATGAATGTAGGAGAAATTCCACAATACCAAAGTATCTGTCTCGATGGTACGAAAACAATGCGAGAGGAAATGCAAAAAATTCAAAATGGGCGCGCACAGCGCCGCACTCGTTTGCGGAAAGAAAGCAAACTAACCCATCTCTGGTAAACACATTTTCGCGCGCTTCGCAGTCGAGTCAAGTCCGTCCTCTCCTTTCAGCTTCACTGTACGTTACACAGTTTTTCACTGTTCTTCCTCGTTTTGTATTTTCGCCATGGCTCCCAAGCGCCCTGCATCATCTCCAGCATCCAGGGAACCAGCTGCCAAGAAGAAACAGCACCATACTCTGATTCTGGAAAGGAAACTGGACCATCAACAGCTTCAGAAACACCTGCACCAGTCAAGGAAGTACCTGAGGAGCAATAGGGTCCCATCATGTGACTTAGCACCACATCAATGACAAGAAACTCCAGCCGCAGCACAGGTCTATATATAACTGTACAGTGTACTAATACTACAGTAATTAGTTGTATGTTTTATGTTTTTTATGTCTGTACAATAGTATAGGACTGTATATGTGTATTGCATACTTCTAAAAAGGAGGGGTAAAGTTTAAGTGGGGAGTCCAATGGGGTCCTGGAATTCATCCCCCCCATTATATGTATATTTCAATGGGGAAAATCGTTCCGAAATACTAAATTTCGGATAACGAAAGGTTTTTTTGGTCCCTCTCCCTTTCGTATTTTGAGGACTCACTGTATATATATATATATATATATATATATATATATATATATATATGTGTGTGTGTGTGTGTGTGTGTGTGTGTGTGTGTGTGTGTGTGTGTGTGTGTGTGTGTGTGTGTGTGTGTGTGTGTGGCACACCTACGGACGAAAGTCAAAAGGTATTACACCGTGCAAAGACACTGAAAATTTATCATTGATATGAGCTGTTTGTAAATGATGCAGCGATTGGCCGTACGGAAAGATATAACATCACTTGTTTAATGCTACTCTCAATGGTAGGTGTTGTGCGACAGTGAATAATATCTCTTGTTTTCCATCCATGTACAGAAAGTTAAATTGGGGAAAGCCCCAGGAATTGATGGAGTGTGTGGTGAAATGCTGAAGCATGGGGAAGAGATAGTAGTAGAATGGATGTGGAAGATGTGCAGATTGGTCTGGGAGGAAGGTAGAGTCCCAGAGGATTGGAAGCCAGGTATAATTATTCCTTTGTACAAAGGAAAAGGGGAAAAAGAAGTGTGTGGTAATCATAGAGGCATTTGTCTTCTTAGTATAATAGGAAAAGTGTATGGTAGGATACTTATTGACAGAGTTAGAGAAAGAACAGAGGAATAAGTTGGAGTAGAACAGGGAGGATTTAGGAAGGGTAGAGGTTATGTAGATCAGATATTCATTCTTAGATCTTTAGTGGAAAAGTTTCTAGAGAAGGGAAAGAAGTTGTGTGCGGCTTTCATGGATTTGGAGAAAGCATATGACAGGGTGGATAGACAAGGATTGTGGAAAGTATTAAGAATATATGGAGTAGATGGGAAGTTGTTGAATGCTGTGAAGAGTATGTATGATGGTGCTAAGGCTGCAGTGCGTGTGGATGATGAACTGAGTGAATTTTTCTCTTTGAAGGTTGGGTTGAAACAGGGATGTGTCATGTTTCCATGGTTGTTCAATCTGTACATAGATGGGGTAATAAAAGAGGTACAAGGTAGGGCAGTGGATGTTGGAGTGGCCCTGGTGAGAGAGGGTAGTGTTTGGAAACTCCCTGTACTGTTGTTTGCAGATGATACTGTGTTGTTGAGTGAAGACGAAGGGGAGCTGCAGGGCTTGGTGGATGAGTTTGGGAGAGTGTGTAAGAAACGGAATCTAAAGGTGAATGTAGGGAAGAGTAAAGTGATGGTCTTTGAGAGAGGTGAAGCCAGTGAATGTACAGCGAGGTTGGATGGTGAGGAATTGGAAAATGTGAGTACGTTTAAGTACTTGGGTAGTGTGATGAGTATGGATGGAGATTTGGAGGGTGAAGTATTGGAAGGGTACAGCAGGGAAGAAAGGTTGCTGGTTCCTTGAAAACAGTGATAAGAAACACGGAAGTGAGCATGGAAGTGAAAAAGTTACTACATGACAGTATTGTGATACCAACTCTAACGTATGGAAGTGAAGCTTGAACCTTGTTGGAAGGACACAAGGCAAGAGTGAGACCAGTGGAAATTAGTTATTTAAGAGAAGCCTATGAAGTCACATGGAGAGACAGGCTGACAAATGAGGATATAAAGGAGCATTTTGGTGTGGATGTGGATGTGATAGGAAGCGTTTGGATGAATACAATGAGGTGGTTTGGCCATGTGGAGAGGATGGAGGGTGAAAGACTGATGAAGAGAGTGTATTGCGGTTCCCAGGCTGCCGCTTCCGCCCAATAGAGAGGGGCCCGAACCTGGGAGTAGCATCCCAGGAGGCTGCCCTATCAGTGGGTGTATAATGGCGGGATAGTTGCAGTGCCAAGACGCGCTTGGAGGGTGTCCCTGCAGCTGTCCTGGCAGGGTGCCCCGAGGCCACTACCACAGCCACTGGTAAGCTGGTGGGCTAGGGGTCCCAGATCCATTGCCTGGACCTGGGATTGTGCAGTGAGTGGGACCTGTGGTGTGTCTGTCCCCATTTATTAATACTGAAGATGACAAAACAAAAAAGGTTTCAAAGCAAGCCTGAGGACAGTAAATCACCCATGGGGATGAGGGTGGGTTCATGGAATGTGGGAAGTTTGAGGGGAAGAGCAGGGGAAGTCGTTGAGGCATTCAGTAGGAGGTGGGTGGACGTGGCGTGTTTGCAGGAAGTCCGGTACAGGGGTGGATCAGCCAGAAAGATTGTTGGGAAGGACTGTTGCTATAAGTTGTTTTGGCAGGGGAGGACAGACGGATATGGAGGTGTTGGTGTGATGGTTGCGGAGAAATGGGTGGAATATGTTATGAATGTTTTGAGAGTAAGCGATAGGATATTGGTTGTGAAAATACTGTTGGGAAGAAAGATAGCTGTGATTATATCGGCATATGCTCCACAGGCAGGACTGGGTGAATCAGAGAAAGATAGATTTTGGGATGATTTAATACGTGTAGTGGGTGGTATGCGGGATGATGAGATAGTGATTTTGGGAGGGGACTTAAATGGTCATGTAGGTGAAGCAGCCCAAGGTTATGAAGGAGTGCATGGGGGATGTGCATATGGTCTAAGGAATGCAGAAGGGGAAAGGATACTCGAGTTTGGGGAGGCAACGGACATGATTGTGTGCAACACATATTTTAGGAAAAGAGACAGTAGGTTAATTACGTATGAGTCTGGGGGAAATAGCAGTCAGATAGATTATTTTCTGGTTAGGAGGGCCGATAGGAGGTTAGTGAGGGATGTTAAAGTTATAGGAAGTGAGGAGTGTGTGCAGCAGCACAAACTATTGATTTGTGATATGGTGCTTAAAGAACAAATGATGAAAAAGAGGACTTATGTACCTAGGAGGAAAATATGGAAGCTGAAAAACCAAGTAGTAAGGGATGCCTTCTATAGCGAGTTGAGGAGAGTGGTGGCTGAACAGGGAGCTGTAGACAGAGGCGTTAATGAACAGTACAGAGCCCTCAAGAACAATTTCTTGAGAGTTACTGACGTAACATGCGGCTGGACAAGAGGACCACCAAGACATAAAGTAACTTGTTGGTGGGATGAGGGTGTAGAAGCTGCAATTAAGGAGAAAAGAAGGCTTTTCCGGGAATGGAAGAAGGGTGGTAGCAAAGAGGAATATTTGGCTGCCAAGCGTAGGGCTAGGAGAGAGGTATACAGGGCAAAGTCTGAGTCACAGAGACAATTACTTGATAACCTAAATCATGGGGAAAGGAAAAATATATTTTGGGTGGCAGGTCTGGTGAAGAGGGATAATCGGGATATCATAGGTGAGCAGTGTGTGAAGAATGATGAAGGAAGGGTAGTGGTGAACAGTGAGGATATTAAAGATGCATGGAGAGAGCATTATAACCGGTTGTTGAATGAGGAGTTTGACTGGGACAGGGAAGGTTTGGAGCCAGCAGATCCAGTGTCTGGCCCTTGGCCTCTGATTGATACTGCTACTGTGAGTGAGGCAATAGGCAGGATGAGGGTGGGGAAGGCAGCAGGTGTATCTGGGTTGACTGCCGAAATGTTGAAGGCCTCAGGCGATATAGGGGTGAGTTTAGTCACTGACCTGATAAATAGGATTATTTATGAGTGTGTTGTCCCAGATGATTGGCTGAAGAGTGTAATTGTAAATGTGTATAAAGGGAAGGGTGATGCCCTGGAAAGAGGGAATTATAGAGGTATAAAGCTTTTAGATCAGATAATGAAGGTAATGGAGAGAGTTTTAGAAGGTATGATTAGAGAAAGAGTGAATATTGATGAGATGCAGTTTGGGTTTATGCCAGGTAGGGGGACCACTGATGCCATATTCATTGTTCGACAGCTTCAGGAAAAATATATTGGTAGGAGAAGGGATCTTTATTTTGTTTTTGTTGATTTGGAAAAGGCCTTTGACAGAGTCCCGAGAGAGGTGGTGAAGTGGGCAATGAGAAAGCTTGGCTTGGAGGAGTGGCTGGATAGGGTGGTTATGGCCATGTATGTGGGTGCTCACACCCAGGTGAGAGTGAATGGAGATTTGAGTTATGAGTTTTCCGTGAATGTTGGTGTGCATCAGGGGTCAGTCTTGAGTCCCATGTTGTTTATCATGGTACTTGAAGCCCTTTCACGTGACTTTAGAAACGGACTCCCGTGGGAGTTGTTGTATGCTGATGATTTGGTGTTGATTGCAGAGAATGAAAGGGAGGCGGAGGAAAGGTTTAGGAAGTGGAGAGATGGTATGGGGCAAAAGGGTTTAAGGGTAAATGCAGATAAAACAAAAGTGATGATATCTAGGGTTGGTGGCGGTACTGTCAAAGACGAGGGAGAGTGGCCATGTGCAGTTTGCCACAAGGGCGTGGGAAGTAATTCCATCTTGTGCGGTGTGTGTGATAAATGGGTGCATAAGAGATGTAGTGGTATCAGAGGTAGACTGCGAGATAATGCTGATTTTATGTGTACGGCGTGCCGGGGTGAGCAGGTGGAGATCGTCAGACGTGAAAGAATTGAACTTGCTGGTGAATCTCTTGAGTGTGTGGAAGAGTTTTGTTATTTAGGAGACATGTTGTGTGCTGGAGGTGGGGCTGGAGCTAGCTCTGTGGCTAGGGTGAGAAGTGGTTGGAAGAAGTTCAGGGAGCTCTTGCCTCTCCTGACATTGAGGGGGCTCTCCCTACGTGCTAAGGGGTCTTTGTATGCAGCGTGTGTTAGGAGTGTAATGCTGTATGGCAGTGAGACCTGGGCAGTGAAGGAGGAAGACATTCGCCGGCTCAGACGTACAGAAATGACAATGATTAGGTGGATGTGCAGTGCGTCCCTGCGTCCAAGGCCTGGAGGGGCTGGGTTTACAATGGAAGAGTTGAGAGGTAGGATGGGACTGGAGTGTATTGGTGTTGTGATGAGGAGAGGTAGATTGAGGTGGTTTGGACATGTGGAGAGGATGGGGGATGATAGTTGGGTGAGGAAGGTGAGAAGTGTTAATACTGGGGGTGGGGTTATGAGGGGTAGACCGAGAAAGACATGGGACGAGGTCATTAAGTGTGACCTTAGGGTTAAGGGACTGAACAGGGAGGCTGCAATGGATCGTGCAGCATGGAGAGCCGCCATTAGGTGACCAAGGCCGACACATGCAAGCATGTTGGAGCCTTTAAAAACGAAAACGAAAACGTATGTGAGTGAGGTGGAGGAGGGGAGAGGGAGGGGGAGGCCGAGGATGAGATGGGGGGATAGGGTGGAGAAGTATATGAGAGAGAGGGGTGTGAGTTGGGAGCAGGGCAGTGAAATGGCGAGGGACAGGGCGACGTGGAGGCGATTTGTTTGTGGCCACCCCGAACGGGATTGAGGCGTCTGGCAATAGATAGATAGATAGTTTTTCAGCTGAGAACCTAAACAGCTCATACGGGACTTTCTGTGTGTCAGTGCTTGTCGCAATGGAGAAGAGGGGTTTGTCTTTTGATGAGTGGGAGAAGGTTCTCTTCGAGGAGGAGACCGAGAACGAGAAGGAGGAGCAGCTGAGTGATGCTTCAAGTGAGGAGGACTGGGACAATGTCCAACGCTGGTCCCCTCAGGAGGATTTGCCTCCACCACTACCACGACTGGAACAGACACCACCACCACGACCAGTGTTGGTACCATCAGCTCAGCCATTTTCTTCACTTGGGCGACAGGCATCGCCTTTGCTCAGACCTCTTGCTCCAGCAGCCATTGCCGTCTCTCCACCTCTAACCCAGTTCCCCCTTGGCCGAGCCTATGTGACTGGTAGCAGGGCCTAGTTACGTGACACTGGCACCTGCACGCGGCGCAACTGGTGCAGGATGCGACTGTGTCGTTGTCCCCTGCCCAGTCGACAAGGGTGCTGTCTCCGACAGCATTCATCCTCCCCGACATTTGGCAGCAGCAGAAGACAGTCTCATCGATCTTAACATCGGAACCCTCACCACCTCCTTGAGGCCAGCGTGGTCCATGGCCTGGCTATGGCGGGTGGCCAAGGGGTGTCCGAGGAGTCTGAAGGGTGTCGGTACGCTGACCCACTGCCACCACTGCAGGAGGTGTTACCGTAGAGGATCCAGGGTGGAGCAGTGGCCCATTCACACCATCTAATGGGCCCTTCACAGGATCCCCAGGAATGAGGGTGGATCCGCCAATAATGCCTCTCCAGTTCTTCCAGTTTTTTTTACACAAGGGAGTCGTTGACATATTTCACCCACGAGAGCAACAGCTATGCATCATTCCTGGGGACTGTGTTGGACACATGGTTCATCTGCAATGAAGAGGAGATGGCCAAGTTCCTGGGGCTGTACTTCTTCATAGGGGTGGTGAATATGCCGACCATCTGGCATTACTGGAGGAGATCCCGTCTCCATAACTACCCCCCTTTTCCAGCAAGTGATGAGTGCGAGGCGTTTCAGGGCCATCCTGAAACACTTCCACGCCTTCAACTCACTTACTATACCCCAGGACAATCGCAACAGGCTCATCAGGTTTTGCACGGTGATGAAGTGCCTCCTTCAGGGGTTCCAGGACACCCACTTACCTGAGGAGCACCTCAGCCTGGACGAGGGCTTGCTGGCATGGAAGGGGCGCCTCAGCTTCCACATCTACAAGCCCAAGAAGCCTTCGAAGTATTCCATCAAGTTTTATATCCTGACTGAGGCTTCCTCGGGGTACATCTGGAGTTTCGAGGTGTATACAGGGCAGAAGAAGGCACTGGAGACCACTGTTTGGAGCCTCATAGAGCCACTAAAGGATCAGGGATACAAAGTTTACATGGACAACCATTATAACTCTGTATCCCTGTGCAAACACCACTTCAGTGCACGAACCTAAGTGTATGGGACCCTATGCCTGGCAAGAGGAGCACCAAAGAGGCAGCAGGACATTGCCAGGACCAAGAACCTGCCAGATGAGGGCATGGGAATGATGCACAAGGACAACGAGATGGTGTTGCTGTGGAAGAACAAGCGCATCGTCAACATGGTCTCCACCTTCCACAGCACAAGCACCGTCCAGAAGTAGGTTTGAGGGAAGACCAGGGGTGTTGACGGGAGGACAACCTATGTCCAGAAGACTGTGGATAAGCCTGTCGTGGTGGAGGACTACAATCGACACATGCGTGGGGTGGACCACTTTGACCAGATGGTCCAGTACTACCCCATCCAGTGGCAGACTGTGAAATGGACCAAGAAGATAACCTTGTATTTCATTCAGATGGCCATTTTCAATGCGTTCGTCCTGTACAAGAAGTGCTCGCGCGGGTCAGTCAGTCTGCTGGACTTCGTGGAGGAGATAGTGGACAAGTTCCTCCACTTTGATGAAGCAGAGTGGCCTGCATCAGGGCACATCATCCACCATGCCCTTGACCTTCTAATCCAACGGCCAGCAGGACCTCCGGCACTTGAAGCACCTGCAGCTGCACCAGCACAGGTGCCATCACCACCGTCTCCTGGGCCAGCACTCTCTCCTGGACCAGCTCCAGCACAGGTGCCAACACCACCATCTCCAGGAGGAGAACCAGCACAGGAGCCAGCGCCACCATCGTCTGCAGGACCAGCACGGGTGCTGAGACGACCATCAGCAGTTCCTGGTCTGTTGGGAGAACCTGCTGCTGTTGTCATGCCTGGTCCTGCAGCTGTGCCTCCAGGACGACAGGACCGGGGAAGACCAGGAGGACATCCAACCAAGCGTCGGAGAGTCATCAACAACAGTGCGGTTGTATCACACACTGGGCCATTGACGAGAGAGGATCCCCAACGGGAGGAGGCTCCGGTGCGCCCTGTGTGCCCTGGCGAAGATGAAGAGGGACACAAGTCACATGTGTCCTGTTTGTGATGTGCCGCTTCACGTGGATGATTGCATCGAACGGTACCATACCGAGTGAAGTTCGCTAGTGGGGTGTAAACACACACACACACACACACACACACACACACACACACACACACTACATAACTCCTCTTCGTCAAATCCCACAAGGTCCTTTAGGCTCCTCAACACCCCTAGGGGAAGTGAGTTTTCTGAATTTTGTAGATATGTATATTGACCTGTTATCAATACCCCTATATTTTTCACACAAATAACCATTTTCTCCTACATATTACTCATATGACAGAAAGTACAGCTTCTTTACCAGTAACTAGAAAAAGTAGTGTTCATGTCTAGTAGATTATAACACTAAAAAAACAACCCTTGGAGATTTTACAGTCTGTACATAAAAGGAAAAAAAAAGAAAAAAGGCTTGGAAGCATAGTCTTCAGGCAAAGGAGGGGGAAGACAGTCTTTTTTTTTTTTTTTTTCCGCTTGCTGTAAAACTAGGTAGAGATTGGAAGAGTAATCTAGCTTTGTCGTCCTTTTACTCGAAAATTATTGGCCGTATCGACTTCCTGTAAGAGCCACGATAAAGAGCAGTAAATTCTACGTATGTTCTTTACCAAAATATAAGCCTTTGGGAGCATATTTTGTAGTTAAAGGCAGGGGAACAGAGAGTGTTTTTTTTCTCGTTTGCGGTAATAGTCGAAAACGCTCGGCGGAGTAATCTCACTTTGTCGCCCAATTACTCGAAAACTATTAGACATATCGATTTCCTGTAAGAACCCTGATAAAGAGCAGTAACTTCTACGTATGTTCATTACCAAAATAAAATCCTTTGGGGGCACATTTTGTAGGAAAACGCGGGGGAACAGAGTGTGTGTGTTTTTTTCTTGCTTGCGGTAAAAGTCGAAAGCGCTCAGAGTAATCTCAATTTGTTGACCAATTACTCGAAAATTATTGGACGTATCGATTTCCTGTAAGAACCATGATACAGATCAGTAATTCTACGTATGTATAGGACATAAGAATGTAATTTCTCTGTAAAAAAGTCGTTGTTACATAGGCGGGAATATAGCGTTTGCTGAGCGCGCATGACGAAAGTGACTCACGGCTGTGAGTACCCAGTCTATTTTTGCGATTTGCTTGGAAACTATGAGGCGTATAGAAAATCTGTGTGGACAGTGAGAAAGCTCGTGAAATTCTACACAATATTATGAAATAAAAACATAAGGTGTGGGAGAAAAGTTCTGCAGAAAAGCTCCATGTACAAAGAAAAAGTTTTTTTGAAAAAATGGTTTTCAGTTTTGGGCTATTTTCTCGAAAATTGCAAATCGTATCACAACCGGACATTTCTCATTAGAAAGCTGATGAAATTATCAAAACTTCTAGTAACATTTTCCTATATGATGGAAAGCATTCGAATGGTGATGTTGGGAAGTGAAATTGACATTGCAAAATGTATATTCAGGGTTGCCTAATGTAGTTTTATTCGTGTTTTCCTGTTTGTTTGTTTTTTTTGTGCTTATCAGCTAGAACAAACATCGACGAATATCATATAGGTTTCATGGCAGTATATTGAGGTTTGGGTGGCGAAAATAAGGCAAGAATGCATGTTTTCAGCGGCGCGCAGGCGGGCTGGGTGGGCGGCCAGTCGAGTAAAATCGTGTGCTGGGGAACTTACTGAAACTTATGCTTGCGCAAGAGAGTTAACACTTGTCCAAATTAGATCCGTCTCTTAACCACACCTTGCCTTGGAACAAGTGCAACTTTCTTAGTTAGAGCCGTTTCTGAAGAGCATCCACCACTACCACAGTCACCAAACCTACCACCACCACTGCCATCGTCACAGCTATTGCCACCACCACCACCACCACCACAGCTACCACCACCACCACCACCACCATCACAGTTTCCATCAACACTACCACCATTGACACAGCTACCACACCCACACCAACACCACAGCTACCACCACCACCACAGCTATTATCACTGCCATCTTCATCATCACATATACCACCACCACAGCTGCCACCATTGTCACCTTTATCATCACAGCTACTACAAC
Source organism: Coenobita brevimanus (assembly GCF_032717465.1). Taxonomy (NCBI): domain Eukaryota; kingdom Metazoa; phylum Arthropoda; class Malacostraca; order Decapoda; family Coenobitidae; genus Coenobita; species Coenobita brevimanus. The sequence goes on along the minus strand of NC_136983.1, from coordinate 12,083,958 downwards.
CATCACCATCACATACATCACTATTTCAGCTACCACCACCACCACCACCACTACAACTATCACCATTTCTGATTAATAAAATTGTTCACAGCTTCAATGAAGTAACAGACTCACAGTGCAGATGTTCAACTCCCATCCCCTCTTTCCACGAAGATGTATGAAACGTCACGTAAATGCCCCACCACCTCTTCCACGTGTACACAGTGTAACACCAATGGGGGCAATTATGAGTGTCCAAAACACCCTTTCAGATAATATCAGTCAGTATCAAATTGAAGTTGGTCCATCTCTGACCTAATCCAAACATCCTGCTAACTATCATGAATATTCTTTTTTTCAGTTTTGGATGCAGTACACACACACACACACACACACACACACACACACACACACACACACACACACACACACACACACGCGCGCGCGCGCGCGTCCAGGATTACACTATATCATATTTCTTCAGTGTTGTGTGGCTTGTTCTTGCTTCCTGGCGATTGGAAATATGGTGTGTCATTGAGCTGTATCTAATTAGCATAGGAGACTTCGAGAAAAATCTTTGAGTATTTATTCTGGACATTAAACATTTGTATCTTCATGTATGTTATTAATGCAAATATGTGTTATAGGGTTGTATTCTAGCTGGCACTGGAGGCTTCCCATTATCTCCTCATCATTAGTCATTCATACTGCACTTTAAACCTCAGTGTTATAGTAGGTTATTGATGCAGTCTCTGCCTATAATCAAATGATAAACACAGATCCAAGAGAATCGTACGATTTGATGTGCTCTAAAAATTGCTGAAGAACATATAACACGACTCTTCCAATGCTGTTTAAAGTATGACCCACAGAAATACATGGTAGAAGTATGTTATGTCCTTACGTAGAATCATTCGGTTAAGATTGACGGCCAGGTGTTAAATGTCACCAGTGACCAAAGATGGTCTTCTACGGTCTAGATAATGGGTATCGACAAGGAATCGCAGTTTTATCTGTTACCTATATTACATTCTCTCTCTCACACACCCACACACACCCACACCCACACAGCCACACGCACACACACACAGAGCAGCAGCAGCAGCATAAGCAGCTGCTGCTGCGGTGTCAGAAGTGTCACGGGATTAGTCTAGCATAGTGTGTGGCGTGAGGCAAAATTCGGATTTATGCAGGTGATTCTCAGGCTAATGGAGTCATATTTTCTTTCCAACTTCCTTTAAGAGACAAATTCAACGGAAATAACCAGCAAGTTTTATTCTCCTAAACCTCCCCTTGGTCCATCTGCCTATACTGGCTTGAATTCTCTGACAGTTCTGGAAAAGATTTGGATCGACTGCTCCTCATGTGAGCCTAGATTTTTGCACTCGCGACTCGCGAAGCGAAAACGGGTGTTATCTTTGGAGCAGCGTGTGTGTGTGTGTGTGTGTGTGTGTGTGTGTGTGTGTGTGTGTGTGTGTGTGTGTGTTATTTCTTCCTCTTCCAGGAGGTGAGGCAGCAGTTCACTCCATGATGAAAATATATGAGGAGTGTCATGCAGTACTACGAGTTGATGCCTCAAACGCACTGAATTCCATCAACCAAGAGGCAAGCTGGTCAGCACCAAGGTTAAATGCCTAGCATTTGCCCAGTATGTGGAACACACCTACAAAGAACCAGCAGACCTCTACACTGTTGGTAAGATAGCTGCTCATGATGTCGGTGTAATCCAGTCCACAGAAAGTACTACCCAGGGGGACCTCGTTGACATGGCTATGTACGCGCTGACTATGACAATGCGGCAACAACAAATGAAATATGAGGCCACCAGTGGAAAATAAGAAGCCTATGCAGATGATTTCACAGGGGCTGGCAAGGTGGAAGATGTGAGGAAATGGTGGGACCTTGTAACATCTCATGGCAGTAAAATACTTTATTACCCTAATGTAAGTATGTCCATTTTGATCGTGAAACCAGCTTACTATCAAGATGCACTGGAAGTCTTTAGAGACACAAAGGTGACTAAAGATAGTCAGAGGCATCTAGTTGCAGTGACTCAAACTAAGGAATTCATAAACATATATGTGAGTGATAAGGTTAAGACATGGGTATAAGAAATACATTTACTATCCAGCCACGCAAAAACAGAATCCCATGCAGCATACACCGCATTCACATATAATATTAAGCACAAATGGACCTTCGTGATGCGGACCATCCCCGACGGAGTTACTGCTACAGCCATTGGAAGATGCTATCAGGAAATTATTCCTCCCATCACTGACCAATGGCCACATCCCCTCACTGGAAAAGAGGGATCTTTTAGCACTGCCATCCAGGATGGGGGGCCTTGGCATTATAAATCCAGCAGCAGTGGCAGATTATGAACACAGAAATTCATGATGAAGTACGCGACCTCACTGCGAAAGTGCTACAGGAAATATGCCATGATGTCACCATATAGTCAGCTGTGTCCCCTAGACGGTGAGCAGTTCATTCATAGAATAGCAGACATTAAATGATGCAAGCGTGAATGTCAGTGCTCGAGGTTTCTGGTCACGTGGGCAGAGGGCTTTCTTTAGCATCAGCATAATCCTATGGCAGCATGTCACTGTGAACTGTCTCTTGAGGCTGCAAACAAGAGGAATGAAGAAAAAAGAAATTATCAAGAAAAAATCCAACTTTGTTAGTGCTCAATGTTTCTGGACACGTGGGCAGATGGCTTTCTTTGACATCAGGATATTTGATCCTATGGCAGTATGTCACCATGAACTCTCCTGAGGCTGCACACAAGAGGAATGAAAAAAAAAAAAAAAAAAAATCAAGAAATGATTGAACATGTAGATCACGGTCAGTTCCCTCCCCTTGTGTTGACAACATCAGGCGGCAGGGGTCCAGAGGAGGGGAGATTCTACTCGAAACTGGCATAGGTTCTTTCACAGAAGTACAGTAGCATCAACCTCAGAGTTCTGTTATGGCCTGGATGACATGTGGACTGTCATTCTCCCCCGTGAGGTCTGGACTCCTAAGGCTCAGGGGCACAAGATCACCAGTCCTCAAACCTCTCTCTTTGGCGGATGCAGATTACGAAGCTACTGTGGTCGAGAGTCGCACAGACCAGCGACTCCACTAGATTACTACCCTACTATCTTCATTAGCACTGTAATGTTATTGGAAAAAAAAAAGTAATAAATTTAGCAGTAGATGGTTCGCAACCACAGTCATTGGCTTGATTGGGGTCAACAAAGTGGAATATGAGGGTTAGTGTTATCCTTCACATTACAACCCCAAATGGTGAACTGCATTATGAATGTTGGTTTATATCTTCACAGTATTATTCCCAAATGGATGGAGGTGTAGAATTAAAAAAATAATATAAATATGTAGTAGTAGTAATAGTATTAGTATTAGTAGTAGTAGTAGCAGTAGTAGTAGTAGTAGCAGTAGTAGTAGTAGTAGTAGTAATAGTACCGTAGTAGTAGTTGTAGTAGTTGTAGTAGTAGTAGTAGTAGTAGTAGTAGTAAAATAATAATAATAATAATAATAATAATAAGAAGAAGAAGAAGAAGAAGAATGATAACTTGTGAGCCTTTAGTGATTAACACAAATAAATATGCACAATCTCTGACAACGCTGTTCCTTATAACACAGACTTCCCATGCACACCCCAGTCATCAAGGCCTAGTGCGATTATTACTCTTGTTAAACGATATTGTCTTTATATTATAAGGTACAAAAAATATAAAACCAAGAAAAAATTAAAAAAATAAAAATACAAAAAAAATAAATAAATAAGATTAAAATTATTATATATATATGTACGTTTGCATGAAAATGTGTCTGTATGTATGCATGGAAGTGTGAGTGTGTGTGTGTGTGTGTGTGTGTGTGTGTGTGTGTGTGTGTGTGTGTGTGTGTGTGTGTGTGTGTGTATGTATATATATATGTTTGTATATATATGTATATATATTTAAATGTATATACATATATATATATATATATACATGGCCTTAATAACCAGGGGCTTCGGCCCCAATGGTTGATAGGCCGGAAAAAAAAAAAAAAAAAAAAAAAGTTAAACGATAAGTATTCCGAGCTGATGAGACGTAATCCTAAATCGACTGAATTTTTCTCATTTATATGGAGCGATCTCACTAGCGTTTGGATGCTGCCAAGGCTCGATCGGTAGCATACTCATTTCACGGATTCTATGACCTGAGTTTTTGGTTCGAACTCAAACGGACGGTAGAGGCCATTCAAAACGGGAGCTGGTGGCATATTCTTTCACATGCTACACCGTGTCGGTTCCACGACAGTCACTAACACACACAGACAAAGCTGTTACATAACCTAGACGTTCACATGCATAACTTACTACAGACATTCCTCCCCCATTCGTACTTCTCCGGCTAGGAGAAGGGTTAGGTATGGCTATTATTCTCCCTCCGGGAATTAGATCCTTCATAAAGATGATTTTATTAGCGATCTTAGGAGAGACTTTTCGATCTGGAGGAGTTAGTTTAAGACTTCATTAATCTCCGCAAAGCTAACCTTCCTACCAAAACAATAAAACTGTTAGGTGGTAGTTTAAAATAAGTTTAAGAATAAACTGAAAACAACGACTTCTGGCAAGTATTAAGGATCACTGAGGGAAGGAATAAGGAAAAAATACGGGGTTATTAGAAGGAAAAGAAAGGGGAGAGACGTGAAAAGAGGATAACTGACAAGATAGACAAGGGAAAGAAGTTTAAAAAGAATGGAAAAGATAGAAATATGTAAAAGTGAGATTAAATATAAGGAACAAGAAATGGAGATAGGGATTTTTTTTCTTTTTAAAGATTTTTGCCTATCGACCATTGGGGCCGGAGCCCCTGGTCATTAAGGCAAAAATATATATATGTATATACATTGATACATATATACATATATATACGAACATATATATATACATACATACATACATACACACATCCATGCATATGAACATACACACTTTCATGCACAAGTATATATATATATAATAATTTTTATTTTATTATTTTTTGTAGTTTTGTTTTTATTTGTTTTTATTTTTAACCTTATATTACTTATAATCAAAAATACCTAATCTAAATACCCTAAAACTAACCACCTAACAGACAAATCGCTAACCTATACTAAATCCTAAGAGACAAATAACTAGACCTACACTAATGGTAAAAAAGCCTCGACCAAGAGAACACCATCGATTGCAGATATGTAATGCCTTTCTACATTACATACCTCTACTCATCACCTGGTGACTGTCAGTCGAGGCACAACCGAATATAGGAGACATCAATATATGAAAGGGAACCAGACGAATCAGGAACATTTCCATATACGTCAGCTGTCGGCCCTAATTAGAATAACTTAAGCAAGATGGTATAATGTTACATAATTTGTACAAAAAGTGAAGAACGTCGCCCAGCAGACCACCATCGACTGCAAGTGCCCAAAACCTTCCTATATTGCACACTTGCACTCATCAGCTGGTGACTGTTAGTAGAGGAACGGGGTTTAATGTAGGAGACATCAATATTAGAAATACATCAGTGGGTGGAGGAACTACTTCAAATACGTCAACTGTCAACCCTAATTAACAGTACTGTATATACATATTTACAGGTATAAAAACTATAACCATACAGTAAAAAAGTCACATCACTCTGATCAGTCCGGTCTCTCTCAGGAAAGCCATCAATTTATCAGTCATAATAATGTCCCCATCACCCAGGATGGTGGAAAGGGTGAAGGGGACGTCTGCTGCTCTGCAGTAATTTATAAGTGAAGCATGTTCACGAATAAATCGCCGACAGCGCAGGATGATATGACCGATAGATAACACCGCATTACAGATGTCACAGTGCGGTGGGAAGCGTCTTTCCATATATGGTTTCATGTGAGTTAAAATGGTGGCATTGAGCCGTAGCCGTGCTAATACTTTTTCCTCAAGGCGACTGGGGCAGTTGGCAGTGTCCCAGTCACCCAGTGCGGCTTACAAGTTGGAATATTTAGTCTGCTCCACTGACCTTGCCACAGAAGATTTATTGATTTATTTCCGAGAGATAGACTCGACCGTAGATCACGAGGAACGTCCAAAGTCTCCTCGAGCTCTAAAGCCGACTTTGCAAGTAAGTCAGCCTGCTCATTGCCGTAGATACGACAATGACCAGGCACCCAGATCAGCGTGAATTACTTGTTGCATGAATGCAACTTATAAACGATGTGGCCCTAGATCTCGTGATAGTCCGTAATGCAAGATGCAATTGCCTGAAGGGCTGATTTTGAATCTGACAATATGACAAATGAGTCATGCCTAGAATTGAGAGCATAGTCTATGGCTTTGTCAATAGCAAAAAGTTCGGAGGTAAACACAGATGTATGAGTCGGCAACCGATACCTAAGTGCACATTCAGTCGACCACACACTTGCACCCACACATTCACTCGACATGGAGCCGTCAGTGTACAATTGATGGGACCCCAAGTGACGAACAATGATGTTACGAAACAAGTGGTGGACCTCTGCCTCCGGCGCCTTGGCCTTTGGTGCTGGGAGCCATGATACATCCACTGTAAAGCCGGGTGACTCCCAAGGCTCTATATTTTTAAACACCAACTTGTCACAGTCACTGGGGTCCACACCAAGCTCCTGAGTCAGTAAGCGGAGGCGAATGGCAAGTGGCCAACGCACCCCCCGCAGAAGATGGTGGTATTGACACAGGGGGGTACAGGCCACATTGTCAATATTACTTTTCCTAAATGTCCTTACGCCGTAGGACAAGGCCAGGTGGTCACGGCGAAAACGGAGGGGAGGCACATTCGCCTCCACTTCCATACGAGTCACACGGGTACACCGGACGCCTCCTAGACACATTCGCAAACATTTATTCTGTAGCACATCCAATCCTTTCAGCGTGGCATCGGATGCTCAGCCATACACCTGTGCACCATAGTCTAGCTTCGATCGAATAAGGGACTTATACACCATTAATAGATTTTCTGTCGGCAGCCCAGGTACTACCTGCTAGGTACTTGAGGACATTAACCGGTTTATCACAACGAGCAAGCAAAGTATTAACGTGAAGTTTAAAATTCATTCTACGATCAAAATGTATTCCTAAAAATTTTACAGAATTTTGAAAAGGTACCGCCTGATTATCCAAAGTTAAGCACAAATTAGGTACATTACGATTAGTGAAGACTACAGCTGCACACTTACGGATGGAAAACTTAAATCCCCACTGCAAGGCCCATTGGTGGACGGAGTCAAGGGCTGCTTGAATCCATCCAGCCGAAAATTGTGCATTATGGGAAGAGTGCCATATTGCACAATCGTCAGCGTAGAGCGAGTATTTAAGATTCCTCGGGATGGGAGCTGATGACAGAATATCATTGATCATAATACTAAATAAAGTAGGACTAAGCACACTTCCCTGTGGCACCCCGTTTTCCTGGATAAATATATCCGATGTTGCGTTACGGGGCAATTTGACAGAGAAAGTTCTGTCCCTTAAGAAATTTGAAATAAAAATAGGCAAATTTCCTCTTAAACCATAAGCATAGAGCTTCATTAATATACCGTGTCGCCAGGTCATGTCATAGGCTTTATGGATGTCCAAGAACACCCCTATCATGAATTTTTTATTGGCAAATGCCTCTGCAATACAATGCTCCAAATTCATTAAATGATCTAGTAAACTTCTGTATTTATGGAAGCCACATTGTTGATCATTTAACAAATTCTTCGACTCTAAAACAAAAAGAAGCCTATTGTTTAACCATACGTTCCATGACCTTACATAGACAAGAAGTCAACATAATAGGACGAAATGAAGTGGGATTCATAAGACGACCAGCCTCTTTGGGTATTGGCATGACGTGTGCAAAGTGCCATAAGTTTGGGAACGTTTGAGACGCCCAAATCTCATTGTACAATGCTAACATCTTAATCAGGTTGTCCTGATTAAGATGCTGGATCATACCGTACGTGATGGTGTCTGGTCCAGGGCTGGTGTCTTTACAGGATTTAAGGGCAAGGAGCAGTTCATCTAGCGTAAACTCTTCGGGGAGTCTACGTCTTCTGTGGCAAAGTCTAATATCTGTAGCTCAGCCATGCGTTTATGATGTTGAAAAAGCGGATCATAATTGGCTGAGCTACTTACATGAGAAAAACTCCTGGCGAGGATGTTAGCAACGTCCACGGGCTCGTCATAGATGTTATTATTTACCTACAGGATGGTGACAGGGAAATATGGGCCTTTATTATTTAATATTCTGATAGTGGACCAGACTACATGTAATGGTGTTGTACGAGTCACCGTGGACACAAAGGACCGCCAGGAGTCACGTTTAGCCCTTCTTATTATTCTCCTTGCCTCAGCCCGTGCCTGTTTGTATGCAATAAAATTTTCCTCAGTGGGCTGCCTATCAAAAATCCTGTATATCCTATTGCGTTTTCTTAATGCTTGTCGGCAATCCGGCGTCCACCAATGTGCTCTATGCTTTGGATGAACTGTAGAAGTCTTGGGAATAGCAGCCTCAGCTGCGTGTAATATGGAAGTAGTTACATTTTCGACCTTAACATCTATGATCTTCCCAGATATATCTAAATTGGCGATCCTTGAGAAGGATCCCCAATCTGCTTTCTTATAGTTAAATTTTTGAGGTGGAGGGTCCGAAACGATGTCACGTGTATAACAAAGACAGATGGGTAAATGATCACTTCCCAAGGAGTCGTCATATGGGTTCCACGAGAAATCTTGATGTATACCAGGGGAGGCCAGAGATAAGCCAATGGCCGAAAAGTTACCAGTACGATCATCTATACGAGTCGTTCTACCATCGTTCAGAAGACAGATTTTTTTTTTTTTTTTGTGTCCGACTCTGGGCATAGGCTTCACAGCCTGCTATCAAGGCCCAGCAGTCCTCCTACATACCATACACCTCTTCATGTCACCACTTCGGCGCTAACACCCACCGTCCATATTGAATACATGCTAGGACTGTCTCATACAGGACTGGTAGTATTAGGTCGGCTACTTGCTCCCCACGACCATCAATCCTCAAGCTACCCCATTGATAGTGATGGGCGTTAAAATCACCCAACACTAACTTATTTCCAGGCAGATGTTCAAATAGTGAATTTAAAGCATCACTATCAATGGGGCCATGTGGAGGATAGTAGAGAGAGCAAATAGACAGATACGTGTTATTAAATTTTACTCTGCACGCGACCGCTTCCAGAGTAGAATTTAGAATCACTTCCGTTTGTGGGTGTGATTTGTGTGTGTATATGGCTACTCCGTGACCTTCATATCTTCTATACGGGTGGTAGTGTTTTAACTGTGGAGGATCAGGAAAGAGATAGAGAATGAAGAAGTGACAGTAAAAGGAGGGAGGCTGAGGTGATAAAGGTGAGAATGAGGAGGATAGAGTTTGTGAGGAACGAGTACTAAAGGTGGGAGATGAGTCAGGGAATGATAGAAGGGAGAGAAGAAAAAGACTAAAGGGAAGAAAGGGTGAAAAGAGACAGGTCAAGGAGAGGAAAATTAAGAGGAAAGGGTCTGTAAGGAAGGGGGTAAAGGCGGAAGGGAGAGGTTACAGGTATGGGAGGGGAGAAATTAAGGACATGAGAAAAGTTTAATATGAGAAGAAGAGCAAAGAAGGAATAAAAATAAAGTAAAAAAAAAACGTAAAACTGAGGAGAAAGAAAAAAAGTTTGTGAGGAAGGCAAGACAGAGACAGAAATGAGAGGTGCAGAAAGAGGATAAGGCGAGACCGGGGTTAACAGGGATTTTAAAAATTGGGTGACCAAAGGCTGACCAAAACTAATTTTGGGGTGACACAAGGAGAACTCATCAGGAGGGTCCAAAGCGATTCCTCGGAAATTGGGGTAGCTACTTTGTTGGCCAAACAACAGTTCAGGGGTGACAAGTGCCAAGCACGTCTCTGGCGAGATTATGAAGGAAAAAAAAATTACATAGGGAGGAGAGTATGAAAAAAGAAAGGTTATTATACTTATGAAAGAAGATTCAAGATTATATCAGAATACAGACAGAAAGACAAAAGGGAGAGATTACAGATAAAGAGAATGAAAAAAAGGGGGATCATAATATTTTATGATGGAGGATGGATGAGGAAAAGAATATGACGACGCCTGAGAGAAAAAAAATAAAAATGAATATGTCAAAAGGAAAGGATTGGGTGAAAGTGAGAAAAAAAATAGAAAATACGTAACTGAAGACGGTTTTATAATGTGTTTGAATAAGAGCACAAACTGATGATTTTCCCTGGGGCAAAGCTACATTCCATCACCTGTCACCATTTCGGAGCCATTGCCCTCCGTCTGTTCTGAATACATGCTAATGCCGTCTCGTTCAAGAGTGGTGTGGTGGCATTAGTGCGTGTGTTCATATGAAAGGCCGATGATCTCAGTGGAAGACATCATACTACACCTAGCACAAAAAAAAAAAAAAAAAAAAAAGGAATGTAAACAACAACAGACCTAGTGGCATTTCATGACTGTTTGTTACAAGAGAATACAATGACTCGAGTTTGTGAGTAGAAGATAAACTAGAACAGCAAGAATGTTCCCCCCTTCGCTGACCAAACTCTCCAGCCAAGCCTGGCAGGAAAATGTGAGGTCAAACATGTAGCATAGAAAAATTACCATGGATATTTCATAAGGGAGATTGAAAGGTGAAATTACATTCTACACTTTCTTAATCTGTCATGGAAAAGTAATATTATTTTGAGACTACTGTGATCTTGCTGCATTTACCACGATCTTAAGGAGGGGAAAAATCTTTCAATGTTTTGCATTATTCAACAACGAAAGTGTTTAGTTGGAAATTCAAAGCTAGATGCATATCTATGGAATTTCTGAATATTCTGATTATACTGCACTCTACCACATTCCTAGGCAAATTGTTCCACTTGTTTACAACCTGATGAAGAAAAATGTTTTATTGTTCCACTGGAAACATTTCCCAGTAATTTTCTATCCAATACCCCTAGCGTAGTCAGAACAGTGTATTGTGAAGCACATATCAGCTACCATATTGACATGTCCTTTAGTTTTCTTTAATACTTGAATTAGATCCCCTTGCAGTCTACACATTAATAAGTTAAACAGCTTTAACTCTTCCAAACGTTCCTTGTACGTTTTTCTTCTCAGTCTAGGTATGAGTTTGGTTGCTTTTAGTTGTACTTACGCTGGCTTCTCTTTATCTTTCTTGTAAGATCGCAACCAAAACTGAGCACAACATTCCAGATGAAGATGCAATAAATAATTGTACAAGGTAAGTATGATATTCTCTGACTTGAATTTGAATGTCTTACCAATGAAATGAATTAGTTTATTGGCTTTATTGTTTTGGATACCGCTTTGGTTTAATTATTCCAAAATCTTTTTTTCTTGGTGTATGTTGGAAGAGTTTACTGTTATTCATGGTGTAATTAAAAATTTCATTTTTACTCTCATTGATACGGATTTTGCATGTGTCAGTACCAACATTCATTTGGCATGTTTAAGTTCAGCAAATAGTTTATCATTATCCCTTTGAAACATCAATCTTTGCTCAGGGATATCTGTTCAGTTATCAATTTTTGCATCATCAGTGAACTAGAGTACCTGAGAAACACACCATAATCACTATCAATAGTATAAATAAGAAACAATATTGGCTCCAACACTGAACCTTAAGGAATTCCATTTGTAACACTCATCCAGTCTGACTTCTTCCTGTAACATCAACCCTTTAACTGTGTTCTCTAAGCCAACCTTTGATCCATCTTAGAACACTGCACTGAAACCATAAAGAAGTATATCCTTGGGAACTATTTCATATACAGTCTGGAAATCAGGATTGATTACATTGACTGACGGGCATGGAGCTAGAATATAAGAAAATGGGATAAAATTTGTCCTCCGGAGGTATTATGCATGGGGGATATTGTCCTGACACCCCAAGACTCACAGCAGGACACATGAAGATTAGACATTTATGGACTTTCACGGTTGAGGAACCTCCTTCCTGTGGTTGGTGATGATTTGGAAGGCCAGCTGTATCTCCTCCTCATTCTCTGTGAGCTTCTTATTGAAGTCAGTTGCAAGCTTGACTCCACATTCAGTGCAGTTGGTGACTACACTGACTGCCATGACCCGGCCGGAGTGCTCCTCGATGTCCTGAAGCTCCCTGGGAACTTTCATCTTCAAACACTTGAAGAGGTTGTGTGTTTGGATCATGATGAAATCAGCATCCTTCAAGTCCGTGGGGTCTCACAACACTAGGGGATCTACATGCCTTGTCCTCACCTTTTGAAAGGGCATCTGGTGATGGTTGAGGAACATCTGAGCTTTTTCTTCCGCAGACATGAGGTTCAAGAAAACGCCAAAGCCTACAAGATCCTCACTGAGGTATCAGACATGGTTCTGAAGTTTTTGAACATTGTGCCTCCCACTTCCTTGCTGACCTGGTTCTTGTAGACCTGTAGTAGCTTGAGGAAAGCCAGTTCATTTGAGGGTACATTGATTCCAACTGGTGATGAGTACTAAGCTCGAAAGTTTACCATGCCTGAGGAGATGTTTATCTGCTTCAGGGCTTGTTCCTCGTGAGGGGTGAGGGGTGAGGGAATTGGTTCTCAAAGCAGGTAAATCTTCAGCGAGTAGATCCCTGCCCCATCTATCTGGCCCTGCTGTATGCACCTGGATGATGGAATCTGCTGTCAGAATGCTTCCTCATTTCAGGGAGTGGATAACCCAGGACATGGAGTGCAAGTTCGAGGCATTCCCTGTAGTCATTGCAGTCATGGCCCTCCTGGAGCTTGGCAATGGTGGAGGAAGCCAGTTTGTAGTACAAGAATAAACTGGTTTTCACACAATAATGTAGGTGAAATAAGCATTGTTTCACTCATTGACCACATCAAAATTGCCAAATGCTTGCACAATTGACTCACTATGACTGTTGTTTCAACTTGCATTCTATTTTTCAACTTAGATTATATTTTTCCACAAACATTATACCATTTTCCACCTCATATAACTGTTATCACATATTTACGGGCCTTACCATTATAGTGAGCAACATGTCTTTACTGGGTCACTGCTAACAGGTGAGTTGCCGAAACAATTGTGTGCTGTGGTCACATGAGGTAGGGCAGTGTCGCCAGCTGGTGGCTGGTAGGGGAAGGTCTCCCACATATGCCTACCAAAAATCAACTACAAAAATTGAAAAATGTGCAAATGACGGACTCACAATTGCAAAAGTACTGATACATAGTTGGGATTGAACATGAAAAAGTGTTGTGACGTACCCATATGTTGTCAGGATGCTGCGGGTTAATATATATTGAGTTAAATATGACAGCGTTTTTGCAGTTGTTAATCTTCTCTCAGATATTTTATTTTCCTCACTAATACTCTTCCTTTGTAGGAGTGAGCAAAAACTAACTCTCCAAAGTTGTTCATTTTTATTCGACATTTCATCAGTACAGTACAGAGGGCACCTCGTGTGCTACATACTGATACTGCAGAACTAAAACTAAACATGCGTTATTCCTACATCTTTATTTTTACTTGACGCATAGGCTGGGGGTCCTGGGCGCAGCTAGACCTTCCTCAATCATGTGGGAGGTGGGGTAGATGGGGGAGGGAACAAGGGAGGGGTTGGGCGGATTATCTGACCTGAGGTTACAGTATTGTTGTCCCTTGTACGGCTGCGTGTAGCGCTGTCAAATAAGGATATGTTTGTAGCCATGTTAGTTTGTATGTTAATCATCAGTGCTCTTTCTCGTATATAAATTGCGTCTGACACTTTCAGTTTTTCCATTCATTGCAGTGTACGACAGTGTTGGTGTTCTCAGCTATACTGTCTCTGCCACATCAGTTCCATGATGTCCTAGATGATGATGTTTGACGGTTTCATCCTGTACATGTAGAGATAGCCGACAGCATAAGGTGCAAGTTGTGTGATCTATGTAGGTAATATTCCAAGGCGCGCAGTCCTTGGTAGTAGACTGATATTCATACACTACATTGGTTATAGACAGCATCCCAGTCTAACTGGTTAAGTTGTTTTTCATTACCATGGCACTAGTACATGGGATTCTTGTAGTAGATGACAATACTAAGCTTACGGTTTTCATTAGTAACTTGACAGTTTCTTTTCACAATGTCCTTAATAGCCTTTTCATCTTTTTCATATATGTTGGTAAAAGTGATAGTAAAACACAGTAATGTTAGAGGTTTGGGGTTTAGGTTGGCCAGATACATAACATTCAAGATATTTACTATTGATATTGTCAAAGTTCTTGTTGGTGTAGCCATTATCTACAAGCATCTGGCACAGATGCTGCAGCTCTCGGTTATGGACTGCCATCAGGAGCATATTGTAATGGCCCGTTTAGCATACTTTCTGATGACACCTCTCTTGTAGTTCTGAGCACAGTCACCTCTGCCGTTCAAAAATATTTCCGTGTTGGTTGCATTACGATAGACATCAGTAGTGAAGCTGTCACTCGTGCTGTCTACCAACACATCCAAGAAAGGGAGTTTACCACTGTTGTTAAACTCTGCAGTGAATCGTAAACCAGATATTTCTTCAAGGAATGTTTGTAGTTGCAAGAGTCATCTTTATTTTCTGCACACATGAATGCATCTTCAACGTACCTTCAGAAAATTTGAGGTTTACCATCTCGGTGTTCAATGGCCAGGTGCTCTTCACGAGACATGAAGGCTTGTACAAAGAGCACTCGTAGGGACACCATGGCGAAACCATCTTTCTGAACATACAGTTTTCCTTCTGGACACCTGAATAGTTCTTCTGTTGGGCAGGCTTTTAGCAATTCTCCCATGATGCTTCTTGGTATCTCTGGTGGTGGTACCAAGTTTGTCTATGATAACATTATCAGCTAAGTTTTCTGATGCAGACCACTATGAGAGCCAAGATGGTTGATCTAAAAACTGATGTACAGAAAAATCCAGCAAGGTACTGTGCAAGTCCATCCCTGTTTGTGAGGATAGAGAATTACTTTATCTTGTAGCAGGTAAGTTAAAATTTCCAAAAAATTACAGGATTCTAAATGTAATACCCTTACGCAGTTTGTACGTACAAGTTAGGGTCCATTTTGCACAATCGAGCTGGTGGACAATACAGTAATCCAAGCATCATCTTCATGTGAAACAAATGTTTAAGTTGACGGTATACTGTGTCAGTATTATCGGGGGCTGCTTTTAAAAAGATTATCGATGAAGATTATGTAGCAATACACTGCCTCTCATTTTCCTAGTTGTCACTGATGAAAGTATTGTAACCAGGCAAAGTATATTCTGCTAGAAAGTCATTTTGTTCAGCATTCATTCAAGATTTGTTAATGACAATTATAAGAAAGTCATCAAAAAAGCACAAGTTTCTAATTCAGTAAACTTATTACAGAAACTACTTGCACTTTTCCTCAAGAAAGAGGATGAGGTGTCAGGTGCCGAAGTTTGCGAAGGAAGAAAAAGAGAATGTCAGGATACGGAAAACATGAGGAAAAGGTGAGGTTAGAAGCAAAAGAATGAGAAACTGAGAACAGGGTGAGAGGAGATGGGGAGCAATTTATCTGAGAAAGAGAGAGAGAGAGAGAGAGAGAGAGAGAGACAGAGAGAGACAGAGAGACAGACAGACAGACAGACAGACAGACAGACAGAGACAGATTGGTAATAAGTGCGAGCGGAAAAGAAGAGATAAAGAAGGTGATCAAAATAAAGGAATAATAAGAAGTGGCGTTGTGTGAGACATGACTGGGAGGAGAAAGGAGAGAAGAAAGGTGCGGAGAAATATAAGAAAGTGACCAAGAATGGAGGAAAAGATGAAGACGGTAGAAAGTGGAAAGCAAAGGAAGAAGAAGGAAGAAAGAACAATAGAAGCAAAGGATGGATGCATCGAAGAGTAGGAAAAAAGAGTGGAAAGAAACAAGAAACTGAAAAAAGTCAAACTGAAGGAGAAAACGAAAGAAGAGAGATGAAAGAAGAATGATAAAACAAGAAACACGAAAAATGAAAGCCAGGAAAGAAGGAATTAAGAAATATGATAAAGACATAAAGAAAGGAGGTTGGAAAGCAAGGATGAAAGAGAAAAATATAGGGAAGAAGTAATGGATACAAGGAAAATGAAATCATGGGATGATAGAAGGAGGCAAGAGAATGGAAAGTAGAAAGAAAGGGGGTAAGGAAAAAAGAAAGGACGAAGGAAGAGGAAGGAAAGAATGAAGGAAGAGGGATGGAAAGAAAAAGAAAGAAACAGGTGAATTTTGAAGGAAGCTAAGACGTAGAAAATTAAGGAAGAATGTAGAGAAGAAGGAAGGAAGAAAATTGTAAAAGAATTAAAGAAATTAAGAAAGGAAATAAAGAGAGCGAAATGACGCATGAGTGAAAAATGAAAAACAAGAAATGAGGGGAAAAAATCTTTGAAAATGAGGCAAAGGAAAGTAAAGAGTAATAATGAAAAAAAAAAAAAGGAAATGGAGAGATGAAATGACGGAAGCAAGGAAGAAAGAAGGAAAACAGCAAAGAGATAATATGGAATAGAAAACTGAATGGAGAAAATTTAGGATGGATTAAAAATGGAAGGACACAAGAAGGACTAGTGAGTCATTATGGGAAAAAGAGAAAAAGAGGAAAAAAAAAAAAAACGATCCAAAAAGAAATGGACAGACGAGAAAGAGAAGTACATCACTGAAATAAGAAAAGAGTAAGTATGGTAGTGATAGAAAAGTACATAACACTGCCGCGAGAAGAAAACAGTGAGTGAGAGAGAGAGAGAGAGAGAGAGAGAGAGAGAGAGAGAGAGAGAGAGAGAGGCTGGTAAAAACAAAGAAAAGGTGAGTGTGATAGTAAGGTAAAAATGTATGAGGTAGTGTTGTTTTGAGTGGGGCAGGAGGGCAAGGAAAGTGTCATGTGAAGAGCCACTACAATTTGTGTGGAAGCACAGGGTCGGACACGAGGCTTTGTGTGAATTCATGTCAAGATGCTGTCACCATTGTGAATATAATATTTAATTTCCGGGTCCGTAGGTAATATTTGTATTATATATACATAGTTGTGGGGGTGTATATTACGGTGCACTCTTAACCCTTTAATTAATCACTAAAGGGATAAGGTAAAGCTCACAAGAAAACTAACTTAAATTTAGTATACATTATAACAAACACACACCGAAGAAGAAACCAGGATTCGTTTTACATAAGGGGAATTCATATACGTCTCAGAATGTAGTGCCATAATTTTAAGTATTAGTGTACGTTAGTATAAGCTAGTATTGTAAGTGTAATCTTAAGAGTTTAAGTATTATAAGTATAGCTCAAAATTTAACCGTTAAGTTCTACATTTAAGTCTAGTCTTAGCCGATATTCATAAATTGGGCATATTTCTGCTATTGATAATGCTAAGTCGAGTTTTGATGTGAATATGCCTAGTGTTTATGCACAGTGAACCAGCCGATTTCAACAAAGACGTGTAACCGCAGAAATTTTCGGAGAGATTAAAAATTGCGAATGTTTTCCTTTGTATTCTTATCTAGAGATTTGCCTCCCGAAGTTGATAGATTTCCCCTTAAGAACTATGCAGTGGTGATTAAGAGTTGACTGAAGTGAGAATACTGAAGATTGTCATTTGTGAAGTGCGAAATTTATGTTGTCGAGTTGCGTTTACAATCACATAGGCATAAACCGACATTGGTAGTAATGAAACTGGTCGAATTCTTAATGATTTTGGCTTCGTCATGATTGGAGTTCCTGTTTGCCTATTGCAAAAATTTCAACATCGTGAGTCACTTTTCTGCGTGTGTTGAGTGCAAGCGTGTCTTTCGAATTCTTTGTAGATCGAGTAGAAACAGAAATATTACAAGGTAATAAGTTGAAATTTTAGCCGATTCCTGAACACTGTGTTGATGATTATAAAAAGGCAGAGGGCAGTGTCAACAGCCACCGGGCTAATGTATGGCCCGGCCTCCACTATAGGTGGAGGAAATCTTAAAACGAACGATGCTAACCGCCAGATCGCTGTTCCTTTCTCCATCGTTCACAGGTTAGTGCTGAACTCTCATCCCCACCCCCTTTTCTCCCTTGTGTATTAAGTAATCGTATACGTTTGTGAGTTGGAGTGGTGGTGTTTTCCCTCATCCTCCTTGTGCTGAAGTAGTGGGTTCGCTGTTCCTCTCCCCATCGTTCACAGACGAGAATTATGGAGGGCCGTGGTTAGCATCCCAAGGATTGGAGCGTTCTGGCCGCTGCCTAACCACTAAAACATTGAATCAACCCCCCACCCACTTTAGTTCATTGAAACAAAGTGAATATCGGCTGGTCCATTTGTCCATTTCATTAAGGTCCATGTGATTACTGGTCCTTTTGATTATTGTGTCTAGTTTATATAAGATTCTTCAGCTATCGTGTATTTAATCTTAGAGAATATTCTTTGGTGATAATCTGAGTGTGAAATGGAGGGAGAGTAAGAAATTGTTTTGGAAGGAGGTAAAGAAAGTAAGGCAGTGTGAAAGGGGAAATAGTAGGGGAGTGAAAGATAGGAATAATAGATTGTTGGTGGAGAAGAGAGAGAAATTGAGGAGATGGAAGGAGCACTTTGAAGATTTGTTGAATGTAGAGAGTGAGAGCAGTGTGAGTATAAGTGGTTGGGGAATGGCTGGGAGAAGAAGAGATGAGAGGAGGGAGGAAGAGATCAGTAGGTCGGAAGTTGTGGAAGCGATGAAGAAGATTAAGCTGGGAAAGGCCCCAGGAATTGATGGAGTGTGTGGTGAAATGCTTAGGTATGGGGGTGAGATTGTTGTGGAGTGGATATGGAAGTTGTGTAGATTGGCTTGGGAAGAGGGAAGGGTTCCAGAGGACTGGAAATCAGGTATAATTGTTCCTCTGTACAAAGGAAAAGGGGAGAGAGAAGTATGTGGTAACCATAGGGGTATTTGCCTTCTTAGTGTGACTGGTAAAATATATGGTAGAATACTCATTGATAGGGTTAGGCATATGACAGAGGAGCTAGTTGGAGAAGAACAAGGGGGATTTAGGAAGGGAAAAGGGTGTGTAGATCAGATATTTGTTCTAAGATGTTTAGTGGAGAAGTATCTAGAGAAGGGAAGGAAAGTGTATGCTGCCTTCATGGACTTGGAGAAAGCTTATGACAGAATAGATAGGCAAGGTATGTGGAAGGTATTAAGAATATATGGAGTGGAGGGGAAATTGTTGAGTGCTGTGAAGAGTATGTACGAGGGAGCTAGGGCTACGGTGCGAGTGGATGGTGAGCTGAGTGAGTTCTTTGATCTCAATGTGGGACTGAAACAGGGGTGTGTGATGTCTCCATGGCTGTTTAATATATATATGGATGGGGTTGTAAAGGAGGTGCAAGGTAGGGCAGTGGATGTGGGGGTGGCCCTAATGAATGAGGGTGAGATTTGGAAGCTTCCGGTGTTGCTGTTTGCTGATGATACAGTATTGTTGAGTGAAGATGAATGGGAGTTTCAAGGTTTGGTGAATGAATTTGGGACAGTGTGTAGGAGGAGGAAGCTGAAAGTTAATGTAAACAAAAGTAAAGTTATGGTGTTTGAGAGGAATGAAGTCACAGAGTGTGCAGTGAGGTTGGATGGTGAGGATATGGAGATTGTGAGTGCATTCAAGTACTTGGGTAGTGTGATGAGTAAGGATGGAACTTTGGGGGATGAAGTACGTGAAAGGGTACAGCAGGGAAGAAAGGTTGTTGGTACACTGAAAGCAGTGATGAGAAATAGGGAGGTGAGTATGGAAGTTAAGAAGTCACTGCATGATGGTATTGTGATCCCTACCCTGACGTATGGAAGCGAGGCGTGGACCTTGCAAGAGGGGAACAAGTCAAGAGTGAGAGCAGTGGAAATGAGTTACTTGAGAGGAGCATGTGGAGTGACGTGGAGGGACAGGTTGACGAATGAAGAAGTGAAGGAACGTTGTGGGGTAGATGTGGATGTGGTTGAAAAGATTAGGAGAAATACACTGAGGTGGTTTGGGCATGTGGAGAGAATGGAGAATGAAAGACTGACTAAGAGGGTGTATGTAGGTGAGGTGGAGGGAGGGAGAGGGAGGGGTAGACCGAGGATCAGGTGGAGGGATGGAGTTGAGAGGTATATGAGGGAGGGGGGGGTGAGTTGGGGGAGGGTAGTCAAATGGTGGGTGACAGAGTGACTTGGAGGCGATTTGTCTGCGGCCACCCTTTGCGGGATTAGGGCGTCGGGCTATAGATAGATAGATATAGATCTTTAAGTTTCTTCCCGATGAGTCCGTCAGAGACCACGGGACTATATCCGTGCCTATCAGTATTCTTGGAATATAAATCTAGTGTGTAAAGATACATATTTCTGGAGTTATACTGTAAATCCTCATTATTGAATATTGATTTAGTTTGTGAAGATTCATACTTTTTAAAAGCGTAACAGTATTCTTGAATATTCAGTTTGAGATGATTCATATTTCTCTTGATATAGATCCTCATTATATTGTGTTTAGTATCATTCCCAGTTTGAGGAGTAATCTGTATATCAGTTCTTAATACTTAGTAAATCTTAGGTTAAGTCATTTTGAGTCTGAATTTTGCAATCCTCCAAGGTATGGTACAGACGAGGTTGAATGGCCTGCATGGTGTGCTAATAAGTAACTACTCACGCCTTCTCTAATAAGATCACGCTACCTCATTTCTCATGAAGCCATATATAGCCTAAAATCAAGATCACGCTACCCATTTTCCATACTCTCTAAATTCTGATTATTACAAAGGTGGACAGCGACCTAAAAATCTCTGAGTATTTCACTGGTGACAAAGACTTCTTATATTACAAGAATACAAAAATAAAACAAGTTATTTCTTACCTAACCTGATTACAATCAGTGGAGGCTAAGTACTCACAAAGCTCGAGGAAACTTGGAGACTTGGAAGATATAATCTAGATATAAATTACACACTAGTGTAAATGAATGAGTGAACCCAAAATGGGAAATGATGCACAAACAGTGTGTTTTGTAATCAAAGTCACGTATTGAGTATTGTGTGAAAATATGAGGAAAAGTGCAACACAATGTGACAAAAGGGTGACGTGACAGTAAGTGTGAAAATGTGACAAAATGTGTACAAAACTGAACAAAATGCGTCTCTCTCACTTTGTCCTCAAGCTTATAAAGCATACTTACTCCGCCTCTCTTGGTTTACTAACCACTAGGCTGTCTTAAGTGCAATCTCCAGCCACTTACAAACAACAGAGGCACCTGCTACCATTGGGGGCCTAACACATAATACACAAAACCAATAGCATGCCATCAAGAAAGCAAAGAAAGGGTTACTTAGGTTTCTATTGGCAAATACCCTCATTTTGCTCCTCCCACACTATAAGTTACATCCACTACTTTGAAGGACATAAGGGTCTGCGCAATTTGTGGGAAAAAAAAGGCTCACCAGCCTCCTGTCCTATGTCCCTCACATCCGCTATCTGCTGGAGAGAGCCGCCCCCAGGATTAATGCACTCAGAGCACTTGCGTGCCGATCGCTGGGTGCGTCCAGTCACGTACTCAAAACCTTCTACTCCCACGCCATACACTCCTTAGTTGACTACTGCGCCATCTGTCTTGTAGGGCTTTCTGAGGCTCAGTCCCGGTCCTTAGAGACCCTGCAGAACAGGGCACTGCGTGTCCTACAGGGAGTCCCCATGTGGACACAACTGGAAAACCTCAGAATCAAAAGCTGCTTTCCATCTCTTGTGCACAGGATCCGAAGTTG
Organism: Coenobita brevimanus; assembly: GCF_032717465.1. NCBI lineage: Eukaryota > Metazoa > Arthropoda > Malacostraca > Decapoda > Coenobitidae > Coenobita > Coenobita brevimanus. The sequence goes on along the minus strand of NC_136983.1, from coordinate 12,062,175 downwards.
ATCGGCAGCAACTGTAGCTCAACTATGCCTACACAGGCCTCAGCTTCATGTTTCTATCCTTCTGCAGAGAAGCATAGAACGACCTCCCAACCCACATCCTGGAAAGGACTGGGCACACTGCATCACCAATACAGTTTACAACTTTGCCCTATTGCCCATACTCCAAGAAGGCCCTGACTCACACAGTCCTGACTACTCCCCCCCCTCCACCCTGGCAACTCCCTGCCATATCCTGTCTGGCCCCTACAAGCAATGTTCCCAGAGCTTCTATTCCCTCTCTTCTCCGCCAGCAAATCCTTCCGAGAATCTCATCCCTCCACTTGCTCAGCACCTCTGAATATTGCACAGATGGGTCTGTTTCACCTGAGGGGTCTGCAGGTGCTGCATTCGTCTGTGATGGTCTGGTCGAGACCTGGCGGCTCCCCACGGGGACCACCACGTACGAAACAGAGTTGGTCGCCATTTTAGGTGCCCTGCACCATGCTCTACTGCATTGCAGGCTCCACACAGACTTACTCTTGTCTCTGTATGGTCTCCGCACAAGACGCTTCGCCGACTTTGCTCACCTGTTAACCTCAATTCACACTGTAGGCGACTTTATCTCTCGCTACGGGGGTGAGATTCTCCTGCATTGGCTGCCTGGACATGTAGGCATCTCAGGTAACGAGCGTGCTGACGCTGCTGCCCGAGCTGCTCTTCCCCACATTACATTCCCTCTCCCTGCCAGTCTCTCACACATACGCCATGCAATTGCACGCTCCACCCACGACCTCACAATCGCAAATCACGAAGCCCTTGTTGCAGAGGGTTCCTACTCAGCCACCTGGCTCGCTAGAGCCACAGCTTACGAACCACCTCTCTTCCCCCCTCATACACCTAACCTGCTAACGAAACGCATTCATCGACTCCGCCTTGGTTACCCCTGTTTCACCCAAATCACCCGTAACAACCCTGAGCCTTGTGCACACTGTCACCACACAGACGACTGGCCCCTACTCCATTACATCCTTGATTGCCCTGCCACTGCCTCCCTCTGCACTGCTATATCTCCTTCCCTTATCAGGAGAGTCTCTAGAGCGCATACTGCTGCTGAAATCATATTCCTCTCCCCCATCTCCTCCCTCCTCTGCCTTGTCTCCATCTATCCCCCACCAGCCTAGCCAACTCACAGTCATCTCTCTCATTGTCTACACCGTGCTATCCTTGACCCACCTCTGCTTCCCTCACCTTTCAACTCAGTCCATCCCTTCTCTCATGCTCTCTCTTGCTTACTAACAGAACATCTCATCCTCCCAAGCCTGCTGCATTCACAGCAACACCCATTCATCACCTTCCTCCTTCCTGCTTCTTTAAACATCACCTTCTTCCTCCTCTCAGCCACCTTCCACGTTTTTTTTTTGCCATACCCTACGCCCTTTCTCACTGACGGGCTTCTTTGTCTGCCCGTGTCCACCCTTTCACTGAAAGGTGGACGAATCTATACAAAAAAACAAACTCTCTCTTTACAGCATCATTTTATCTTCTATTTCACCCATTTGCTACTGGGGTACCTATGCTAGTGACAACACACACACACACACACACACACACACACACACACACACGATGAAATGGCGGGGAACAGGGCTACTTGGAGGCGATTTGTTTGTGGCCACCCCAAACGGGATTGAGGCGTCTGGCAATATATATATATATATATATATATATATATATATATATATATATATATATATATATATATATTATCTGCGTTGTGATGGTGTTGCCATTTGGGAAATATAATGTTTCCTCTAAGGGTCCAGGACTCGTACTTATAAAACACTAAGACTGCGTCATAAGACGAAAGTCTCTCTTAAGTTCACAGGAGCGAGTCATAACTCCTAATGTTCGATCTAGCCTGAGTCATAGCTAAAGACACCTCCCGAGTTGGTATAGTGCTTAGGACGCGGCTTATGACTCGATCATAACGTTACATATGGCCGCCGCACCACAACACCAACAAATTTGCCATTGTCAACCAAGACGTGTTCGTGACAGGAAAGATGTGCTTACTAAGCTACATGATGCAGAACTGGTAAAGAGATACCGCTTGGACTGTGCAGGCATAATTTTTGTGGCAGATTTGGTGCGGGAGACCCTAAAAAGACCAACAGCAAGAAACAAAGCTCTCAAGCCAGAAATGAAAGTTATTTTAACATTGCATTACCTTCCAACTGGAAAAATGCAACTTTGTAGTACTGACAACCACCTTTGCGTTTCTCTGTCGTACTGTTAGAGTTCTCCATGCCGCTGGTGGCGATGGTAGTGTTTGATTACAGGATGGTGTGGTGAGGCAACATGTCCTCGTCCACAGTAAAACAAGTGGTAAATAAATAATTCCTGAAACTTGATATTAATCAGTAGACTTTTCGCCGAAAACATTTAAGAAAAATATCATAATAATTTCAGTTTTTATTTTATACGTCTTTTCTCTGCTGCTTTTTCTTATTTTTCTTCAATTTTCAAAACTCGCAAGTGCTACATACAGCAAACCGCTATCTTAGCTGCTTATGATTTCGGCATAACAGTCTTGCCTTTGTTATGATGAACTGCTCCTTAAGTCTCACATTTCTGACTTTCACCTAACTATGACGTAGCTTTTAAAAGTAAAGCCCCAGAGAGCAATCCTTGTATTTTATAAACATTCTCTTATCACATTGGTGATGATGATGCCATTGTTATAATATAGCACCTATTTTTAGGCTCTTAAGGGGAAACTTTTGTGTTTAAGATCCTTTTATATTTCTGATATCTCTAGATGAATGATTGTAGCCTACGAGAATCTCTTCGCAGTGGAAAGAATACCATTGTCCCTCAATTAACACTGTCATCAGAATGACACATTACCTTTGTACATTCTTCAAGTGAGGCAAACTTGTTTGATCTTTATGAAGAAGAGGGAGATGTGAACAGTGATATAATCCTTATAGAGGTCTGAAGATGAAGTAGGGCATTCATTGTGTTAGAGAGAGAGAGAGAGAGAGAGAGAGAGAGAGAGAGAGAGAGAGAGAGAGAGAGAGAGAGAGAGAGAGAGAGAGAGCAAGGAACATGCTGAAGGATTATGTATCACCAAATACCGAACTGATAATTTTGATGAAATTGACAACGAAAATGTGGCATGCCCAATAATAAAACAAAATACTGTATAAATATGAATAGAAGATATTTCCAACAAGTAATCTGTGATATCAACCTCTGGCAAGATATATAAGCAATGTGTAGAGAAAATAATTTAAAAAATAACAAAACCCAATAATGTTATTGGGCGAAGACTTTTAAGCAAAAACAGGCAAGAAAGTACAGATGAGACAGTGGCATGACATTTTGAAATGAAAAACAGGGACGATATCCAGTCATTTTGCAAAAAGAAGCATTCTTTGTGTTGCAAAGGAAAGAATGTAGGATATTAACTTAAAAAAGATTACCGTACTCAGCGCAGGTAGAACAGAAATTGGAACACAAATGTTGAGAGGGGACGGAATGTCAAACAAATTTATTGCGGTATGCAAGGTGGAACTCAGAGGAGCATGGACGATGAGCAAGTGTAGCATTCAGAGTAAATGGATATAAGAGTAAAAACTGGAAATGGAAAGAAAGTAATAAGAGGCAACAGAGAATGGGATTCAAGAAAAACTGCCAGTCATGTGACGCTGGCGATCATGGAGTGCCATCTCTGCCTGTTGCCAGCCATCCTAACCAGGTCCATCAAACTCCACCCTCTTAAGGGCTCCATAAATCAGTTGTTAAAAAGTTGTCGGTCTTCCCCTAGCTCTTGTTCCTTCTACTCTTCCATGCAAGCAGTCGCTCTCAAGTTCTCTGGCTCTTGAAATGTATCCCAGGAACATTTTCTGCCTACTGCTGACAACATTTCATAAAGTCTCTTACTGTTTCTCTTTTTTTTAAACTTAATTATTTGTCTTTCTATTTGACCTTGGAATTATTAACAGTCTCCTCAGTAACCACAAAGCCGGTATGTCAGCCTTTTTGCTCACCTTCTACATTGTCCAAGTTTCACATCCATAAAACATATTTGATAACTCATAATGCCTCAACGTCCTTATTGTTAAGTTTATACTCATGGTTATATTAGTTAATATCTAATGATCTTACCAAGTACTTTTCTGACATGCAAGCTGTCTTATAATCTCCTTTTCATAGTCTCCATCCTCTGATATAACAGAGCCCAGATATTTGAAACTGCCTTCCTGATTTGTTATTTTGTTTGTATACATGCTGTAACTCTATGTTCCTGTTTTTTTTTTTTTTTTCATTTGTAACTTCCATGACCTCAGATGTGTTGTCATTTACCTTCAATCCTCTCCTTTCACAATACTCCTAATTTTGACGGTCACTGTCTGTAACCTCTGAATTCGTCCAGCAAAACCGTATCTTTTGTGTATCTAATGTTATTTATGTTTCAGTCACTGTGTTTAGGAAGATAGATTTATAGGACAAAAACTGGCTGGTGAGGAATTTAAGAAATCACTAATAATATCAGTTACTGACCTAATGTGGGATAGAGGGCTTAAGGGGCATCAGCGAGACCTGTCAGAGTGTGATATAAACCATATTGCTCAGAAGACGGACCAATAGGGTTTTCAGGTAACAAGGGTTTGTCTTTCTTTGGTTATATTTGGTGTCTTGTTGACCAAACACACGCCTCAGGATCAAACGTGGAACTGACTGACTGCCACCTACATTAGTTAGCCCTTGCACCACCATATCTGCTGATCGGATGAGATGTTCTTTGGTTATTCTCCCCTCTGACCCTTCAGTATGCACAATGAATTTCTGGAGATGGTTGTCCCAGTGCACAGGAATATAAGTGCATTTATATTTGTTACATAATCACAGTGACTGGAACATATTAATAGGCGTAGAAAGTTGATGCGAAAATGTGTACATTACAGTCTGAACAAATCATTTTCAACAGTTTTAGAATCAAATTTCAGAAAACTATACCTGACAGCATATTTACAATTAAACATTTTCATTGTGTATGCAGCTCGCTGATGGCTGGATAAGTGGATTTAAAATTACAATCAGATAATATTCCCTTGACCTTTAGTTCAAACTGTGGCAGCAGACTTCCTATTTATACAGTAATGCGACTGGAAACCTGAATGTAACATGGACCACTGCAGGCGCCTTCTAGGTGCCCACAGTGGCCCAATACCACGGAAACACAAAAACCGGATGTACCCAAGAACGATCGAAGGCTAATGAAACCTGGTTCATGACAAAATCACTCTGAGTGAGAAAATCCAACATGAGTAAATCCAGATTTGATGGACAGATTGTCAGTAGGAAGGTGGAAAGTCACATTGATAGGTCGATAGATTTCATATATGTGGGGGCGGAGTGCATAGTGATGACATGTAGTATAAGTAACCACAGATTCAGACTTATTGGCACAATAATCAGGAGCTTTATACAAACCACTTGCAAGTACCGAACGAACATGAGCTCCAGGACAAATGAGGCTGACAGAGAACTGAGTAATGAAAAAGAAGTATTGGACATGATCAAGACGAGGATGGTGCACTGGGAGTTTGGGGGCAGGAACAAAGGAACAGACGGACTGTACGGAAAAATTACGAACCAAAGGGAGCAACGCTGCTGGGGAAGATGGGCAGAAGAGGAGTAGACTGTAGCACCAGTCGAGCAGGGCAGTACTCCCGAGGTGGATGGAAAGCCGATGACAGGGAGAGCTGGAGCTCCCGTTTCATCAGCCCTCAGGACTAGTTCCTGACCATCCCCCTTTGCTGAACTTTTTTAGTGTCTCAGTTACACTGAGAGTAGGCCAGCATGCTCTCCAGTACAAATTTCTCTAACTATCTTCACCAAACTACATGCACAGTACACACTACACTTCCTATTCAAAAATCAACAAAAATGGCGTCTACTAATCAAGCCTCGGAGTCCCCAGGGGGGGGGACCATAAATGCCCCCGCCATCTGCCCTTCTCCCGGTGACGACTCGAGGTGCCTGGAACCACTGTCTGACTCTCTTCTTCTTCATTTCTGCAACATTCGCGGCCTTTCATCTAACTTTCGCTATGTTGAGCACCACCTCTCCTCCTCTAAACCTCACCTTCTTTTTCTGACGGAGACTCAGCTGTCTGAGGCAACCGACAGCAAACCCTTTTCTGTATCCTCCTACTTTCTCTATACTCATTTCAAAGCCAAAGGTGGCTGTTGTGTATACATACGCAACGACTTATCTTGCTCTCGTGTTCCTGAACTTGATTCTTCTGAATTCTCCACACTCTGGCTTCGGCTTTCCTGTCATTCTCTGACTAAATATATCTGTGCTGTTTACTTATCCCCTAATTCTACTGACTGTCAAAAATTCTTCGACTATCTTACTTCTACGATGGAACACATTCTGTCCATTTCTCCTTTCTCTGAAATCTCCATTCTTGGAGATTTCAATGTTCACCACCACCTTTGGCTCTCCTCTCCTTTCACGGATCCACCTGGTGAACAAGCCTACATCTTTTCTATCCTTAATGACCTAGAGCAGCTTGTACAGCACCCTACCCGTATCCCTGACCGCCTTGGAGAGAGCTCCAACATACTTGACCTCTTCCTCACAACTAATCCTTCTGCTTACTCTGTTAATCTTTTCTCTCCGTTGGGCTCCTCCGATCACAACCTTATTACCTTAACCTGTCCTATCACTCCGGTACGGCCTGTGGACCCTCCAGGGAAACGTCGTCTGTGGCATTTTGGAGCCGCGAACTGGGAGGCCCTCAGGCAGTACTTCTCTGATTTTCCCTGGAATGATTATTGCTTCTATGGCCGTGAGCCATCTGAGTGTGCCTTGCGCATTACGGAGGTTATTCTCTCGGGCATGGAAGCATACATTCCTTTCTCATATCCTTTGACTAACGCAAGAAAGCCTTGGTTTAATCACGCTTGTTCTAATGCTGTCCGCAACAAGGAGAAGGCCTACAAAAGGTACCGGAGCCAACCCACCCCTGAATCACATCATCTTTACGTTTCTGCCCGGAATCGTGCTAAGTCTGTTCTTCGCTCTACTAAAAATAATTTCATCCATACTAAATGCTCTCAACTCTCCAACTCGAATTCTTCCCGCTCCTTCTGGCACCTTGCCAAAAATCTTTCTAACAACTTTACCTCATCATCCTTCCCTCCTCTTTTCTACTCTGATGGTTCTGTAGCTATTTCTTCTACTGATAAAGCAGATCTCTTTGCACAGACTTTCTCCTCCAATTCCACCTTAGACGATTCCGGTGCTGTTCCTCCATCACTTCTCCCCTCTGACTTCCTCATGGCTGACATTAAAATTTCTTCAGTTGATGTATTTTCTGCCATCACTGGCCTCAGCACTAACAAGGCATATGGGCCTGATGGGGTCCCTCCTGTTGTTCTCAAGAACTGTGCTTCTGTGCTTACACCCTGCCTAGGCAAACTCTTTCGCCTTTGTCTGTCAACTTGTACCTTTCCTTCTTGCTGGAAGTTTGCTTTCATTCAGCCAGTCCCAAAGAAGGGTGACCACTCCCAACCCTCCAACTATCGTCCAATTGCTTTAACGTCCTGTATTTCAAAAGTTTTCGAGTCAATTCTTAATAGAAAAATTTTAAGGCATCTTTCCTATCACAACCTTCTTTCCGATCGTCAGTATGGGTTCCGTCAGGGACGCTCCACTGGCGATCTTCTCACCTACCTTTCAGACTCCTGGTCATCCTCCTTTCGGGACTTTGGCGAAAGCTTTGCCATTGCACTTGACATCTCAAAGGCTTTCGATCGAGTCTGGCATAAATCTTTAATTTCCAAACTGCCCTCCTACGGTTTCTATCCTTCTATCTGTGCCTTCATCGCTAGCTTCCTTTCTGGTCGTTCTATAGCCGCTGTTGTAGACGGCCATCGTTCTTCTCCTAGATCTATCAGCAGTGGTGTTCCTCAGGGCTGTGTCCTATCACCAACTCTCTTCCTTTTATTCATCAATGATCTTCTAAGCTGTACAACTAACCCTATCCACTCATACGCTGATGACTCCACCCTTCACCTTTCCATTCGGTTCCCGCAACGCCCATCTCAGCAGTTACTTCAAGAAACAAGGGATGAGGCTATGGCACACCTAATGTCTGACTTGGCTCGTATCGCTGACTGGGGTAAAAATAATATGGTTGTCTTTAATGCATCTAAGACTCAGTTCTTACACCTATCAACCCAACAAAATCTTCCACAGGTATACCCATTAATGTTTAATAATATTCAGCTTAATCCTGCATCATCCTTGAACATGCTTGGGGTTTCATTTACTCGGGACTTATCTTGGAAAGACCATATTACATCTCTTGTAAAATCTGCTTCCAAGAGATTGGGTGTGCTAAGCCGACTCGCTCTTTCTTTACCCCTGCACAATTGTTGACTCTATACAGAGGTTTTATCCGCCCCTGTGTGGAGTACAACTCTCATGTGTGGGGAGGCTCCCCCACATGCAGCTCTTCTCAATAGGGTGGAGTCAAAGGCTTTTCGTCTCATTAACTCTCCTCCTCTTACTGACTCCCTTCAACCTCTGTCTCTTCGCCGCACTGTTGCATCTTTATCTCTTTTCTATCGCTACTTTAATGGTCACTGCTCTGCTGAACTGTCTGCTTGCATTCCTCCACCTCTACGACGGGCGCGTAGCACCCGTCTGGCAGCAAACTCTCATCCCTTTTCTGTCCAACTCTCTAATGCAAGAGTTAACCGTTACTCCCAGTCTTTCATTTATGCAACAGGTCAGCTCTGGAACTGTCTCCCTCTACCTGTATTTCCTGCTGCCTATGATCTCCAGTCTTTCAAACGCAGTGTGTCCAGGCATCTCAAAATGATCGGATCTTGAATTTGGCTCTCTCTTGTATTTTGTTTTTCTCTTGGAGGGAACTGTTACTGCGGGCCATGGCCTTTGGTTCCTTCTTCCTCGCATTAAAAAAAAAAAAAAAAAAAAAAAAGCACAAAGTCGAGAAATAGCTGTAAGATAAGCACACTTCCTGAAATAGCTAGAGGATGTAAAAGCAATGGAAACATGATTAGGAGACAGGAGGAAGTATTCAGATGAAACAGAGGCCTGTAACACGGAATTATTGAATAAGAAAGGGAAACGGATGATGTGGAAGAGATCGCATGTGATAGACGAACCGAGTGCGATTGAACAACAATGTCTTTAGTGAGGAAGGTAACATCAAGTACTGGGTAGTAGAACTCTGAAGAGGAGAAGGAAAGCACTGGGGATAAGTGAATGATAGAGTGAGCCCATTCCAATACAGAACAGAGCTCAGAGATACTGTAGGTACTAGGTCTACAGTGACACGACCACCGACAGCATCAACTACAATACGAACGAAGGTTGTGACTTGGGAGAGGTGATAGTCCAGATTGGGTTGCAGGTAGGCTAGGTGCAGTTTGACATACAGTACTGTAACTCAGAGACAATATTAATTTTTGAAATCTGTTTCTGTAAGATATCAAAGAAGTGGTTTAATGTCTTTGTTACATCATTCAGGTGTGAAGTGATCTTCTGCAACATAGATTGTTGAACCTGTAAAACGCTCTTTTGAGACTTATGAGCATCAGCCAATTCAGCAAGATTTTATTTGAATTCAGAGAGGTCACGAGTAGTTGCTACACTTAAAAGGCCACCAAGAATTTCTTCCCCGAGATCAAAGAGACAACGTTTAACACATGAACGAACAACAGGTGTTTGGTTAGGAAAACTGTCATTTACGTGAGAAAACCTGCTACAAACATACTGTAGCTGCCAACGACCAGTTGATGTAATACTACTTATAAATTTCAAAGGTCCTGATTAAAACTGGGGTAATAAAAACTGGTATTAATAATTACTATTTCTAGAGATCCTAGGAAAACTAAGTATATATATATATATATATATATATATATATATATATATATATATATATATATATATATATATATATATATATATATATCCATCCATCCATCCATCATCCAATCCTACTTTGCCCCATGAGAAGCGTAGGATCCCGGGGCTAGGCAGTTGGTCCTGACATTTAAGATGAGAGTGCCCAGCCTCATTCATCCCTGAGTGGAATTACGTGAGCAATAAACCCCAACCATCCCTTGGATATAAACCTTCACCGGCTCAATCCGATTGGACCACAATAATTACCCACTAAACCACCAGGCGCCAAAATTTGGTTATATGGTTACCACCCAGCCTAGTAAATGGTTTCCTGGTGTACAGGAAACCATTTGGCTTGTGACTCAGTGTAGAGTCACCCACGGACAGAAGGAAGAGGTAAGAATGAAGGAATGAAAGACAGAAGGGGAAGTGTAAAGTCACCCGCAGGAAGAAAGACGAGGAAAGAATGAAGGAAAGAAAGACAGAAGATGGAAGGAAAGAAGGATGGAGGAGAGGACAGGGCAGACACCCGACAATAGCACTACATTGAGTGAGTGGACGGTGAGCGCCCCCATCTACCACAAATATATATATATATATATATATATATATATATATATATATATATATATATATATATATATATATATATATATATGTATGTATATTGTATATGTATATGAATATATACATGTATATGTTTATATATCTATATATCTATATATATCTACATCTATCTATATCTATCTATCTATCTCTTTATATATATCTATATCTATCTATCTATCTATCTATCTATATATATATATATATATATATATATATATATATATATATATACATATACATGTATATATTTATATATCTATATATCTATATATATCTATATATATATCTATCTGTCTATCTATCTCTATATATATCTATATATATCTATATCTATCTTTCTATCTCTCTCTCTCTCTCTCTCTCTCTCTATATATATATATATAAGTTATCCCTGTACTATCTGGACACCCACTATCCGGACTCCCCACTTTCTGGACATTTTGGGCCTGGGCCTTTGAAACTCCAAAATGGCCAAAAAACATTAAAAGAAAAATCCGACATTTTATTGAACCGTAGTTTGAAATTGGCGCGCAGTGGTGAACAGCTGTTTACCCTCCGTGCTTGTTTCCCCCATCCCTCCCATGTTGGCAATTACCACCAAACTACCATCCTGTGTACACGCTCATTCAATGGATGCCGCACATCTCAGTTTTGTGAATAAACAGTGAATAAACTGCAATACCTCACCACTAGACCACATGGGAATTTACAGTATTGTGCAGTGTTATGAAATTAGAATTCGGAGTGCAAAGATTAAGTACAGAGTGTAAACTAGCAGTTCAAACTGGTGGTTAAAACTGGCATGGTGCAATCAAGAATAGAACGTGCAGTGTTAAACAATTATAATTCATAGTGCAACGGATTAAGTGCAGCACAACAGTGGATTATTGTACATGCATCAAAAGCATTTCACCACTGCCAGAGCCTTTGAGGAGGCAGGTTAACCTTCGTTACAAACGGCCACAGACGTTTTGTAAGTACCCTGTACACTGCTTAGTATTTTCGATTCTCACTTCTAATTTCTAATTCTCTGGTTCCGTTTCATTTATTTCATAATTTTTGTCCCTTATTTATGTGAATAGGGTCTTAAATAGGTGCTATGCATGTCCGGTAGAAAGTTATGTAGGTGGTTTTCTGAGTTAGGCTAAGCTAGGGTCCAGAAGTACCAGTCCAGGAGGCAGGAGCCCACTTTCCAGATGGACCCATTTTCCGGACATGCCTTTGGCTCTATTACATCGGATACTGGAGAGATTACATATATATATATATATATATATATATATATATATATATATATATATATATATATCATCAGCTATTTGAGTGTCCACTGCAGGACCGGCCTATCCCAACCGAAGTGGGGATGATACGGCCTGTGCATCTCTACCAAGTGGCTAAGGCTGTCTGGTAGAGATTGTACATAGGGTGAAAAGTGTTTGTAAGTGTAATTGTAGTGTTGGAATGGTTTTAGATGTGTCTGTAGTCTGTGAACCAAGTGAAATCGGCCTGCGCAAGCCAATTGGGTGCAAGCATACTTAATAGTACGCGACTCAATGCAGCACCCCTTATGTCTGCCAAAGCATCACATAACCGGGAGATTGCTCACTAAGTTTATTACCCTGGCGGGCCATGAACCCTCGTCCTCCATGTATGAAAATGCACATTCTGCCACTATACCACAGAGGCTCTCTCTCTCTCTCTCTCTCTCTCTCTCTATATATATATATATATATATAAATAGATAGATAGATAGATAGATAATATATATATATATATATATATATATATATATATATATATATTAACCCCTAAGTGCCAGATGACGTGTATAGCTGTCACAGTTCAGGGCATGGAGCGCCACCAGCTGATGGGATATATCACAAGCACCTTCCTGCCACCCTTTGAACCTGAGTCCATTTTCTATTATACCCATAGGCTAGGTAGGACCCCCAGGTACCCCATGGATGAGCGGTTCAGTCTGTACACAGCACGGGTAGCGTGAGGAGCCATATCTTCTTCTTTCTCATCATCTGACTCCATACAACTGCAAAAGTTCTGCTTTTTGTGCTGGGGAAAGGGCTCAGGAATAGTCCCATCAGCCGTGCTCTGGACAACACCATATCCTCATGGACACTTAGTGAAAGCACAGGTCTATTCTCAAAGGAGAGAAGGAGCTATCATGTTGAGAGCAACCTCTCTCGCCCTCCGACCCCTACCCATTCTCAGATGCCAGAGAAGGCTCTCAAACTCCTGCAGGAGGAGAGCAGGGCCTTTGACAGTGACGAGTTCACTGAGGAGGAGGAGGTAGTTGACCCAGGACACCGGGCAGGTGAGCTACAGTTGGTGGCCAGCTGCAGAATGACTGCTGACAAGCAGTTTCATTGTCACGCTTGCCACGTGCTTACTGATGTCATGCTCTCGAACGTCCACCTTCACCTCAGCCGAGCACCTCAAGGGTGGAATCACCACAACCAGGCCCTTCAGGAGTGGAACTTTCCAGACGGGCCCCACTTGATGTTACTTAGCACCAAGCGTCTCCCCAGGGAAGGCCTGCGTCATGTGAGTCATCACCTCCTTGTTCCCCTATCTCCCACATCTCTCCCTCTCCTTCCCCCTCACCCCCTGCCTGTAGACGGCCATCGTTCTTCTCCTAGATCTATTAACAGTGGTGTTCCTCAGGGCTCTGTCCTATCACCAACTCTCTTCCTTTTATTCATCAATGACCTTCTAAGCTGTTCATCTAACCCTATCCACTCATATGCTGATGACTCCACCCTTCACCTTTCCATTCGATTCCCACAACGTCCATCTCGGCAGTTACTTCAACAAACGAGGGATGAGGCTATGGCACACCTAATGTCTGACTTGGCTCGTATCTCTGACTAGGGTAACAATAATCTGGTTGTTTTTAATGCATCAAAGACTCAGTTTTTGCACCTATCAACCCAACAAAATCTTCCACAGGTATACCCACTAACGTTTAATAATATTCGGCTTAATCCTGCATCATCGTTGAACATGCTTGGGGTTTCATTTACTCGGGACTTATCTTGGAAAGATCATATTACATCTCTTGTAAAATCTGTTTCCAAGAGATTGGGTGTGCTAAGCCAACTCCGTTCCTTCTTTACCCCTGCACAATTGTTGACTATACAGGGGTTTTATCTGCCCCTGCGTGGAGTACAACTCTCATGTGTGGGGAGGCTCCCCACATACAGCTCTTTTCAATAGGGTGGAGTCAAAGTCGTTTCATCTCATTAACTCTCCCCCTCTTACTGACTCCCTTCAACCTCTATCTCTTCGCCGCACTGTTGCATCTTTATCTCTTTTCTGTCACTACTTCAATGGTCACTGTTCCTCTGAACTGTCTGCATGCATTCCTCCACCTCTACAACGGGTGCATAGCACCCGTCTAGCAGCAACCTCTCACCCCTTTTCTGTCCAACTCTCTAATGCAAGAGTTAACCGTTACTCCCAGTCCTTCACTTATGCAACATGTCAACTCTGGAACTGTCTCCCTCTGTCTGTATTTCCTGCTTCCTGTGATCTCCAGTCTTTCAAACGCAGTGTGTCCAGGCATTTCGAAATGAATGGATCTTGAATTTAGCTCTCTCTTGTATTTTGTTTTTCTCTTTGAAGGAACAGTTCTGCGGGCTCGTTGCCTTTGGTTCCTTCTTCCTCACATTAAAAAAAAAAAAATGCAGAAAAAACGTCCTGCATATGGCAGATGGGCTGCTTTACCAGGTGTGGGTAGAAGGATACCTTTGTCTGGGAGGATGGAGCAGGATTTGAGCCGGTGTTTGACGAGGAAAGAGCAGGTGTTCAGAAGGATGAGCTTCCCCCCAGCCTCTGGACTATTAGCAGTATATTCAGGGTGATATTCACAACTGTAATCATGCAATACCTGGTGGATGAAATAAATTTCCAGCAGGCTATGTGTGTGCGGTGGATGGACGTGGCTGCCAGCGAAAGCATGCACATGAGGGACTGGCAACCTGTGGAGGTGGGGGAGTTGTTTGTGTTGCTAGCCCTTCTCAAGCACGTGAGAAAACATGTGCCCCATGGCTATTGGTCGGTAGATAAACTCGTGGGCACACCTGTCTTTGCTAAGTATATGACCCGTGACAGGTACCCAGCCATCCTAAGGTTCCTCCATTTCATTAGAAATAACTGGCCTGCACCGAACGACAGGTTGTGGAAAATTAGACCCATCCTAACAATGATCAAGCAGTCATTTTCCAGGGTTTTTCATCCATTTCAGAAAGTGGTAATTGACGAGTCGCTGGTGTTATTCAGGCTCAGGCTGGCATTTTTTCAGTAAGTGCCATCCAAGCATCACCACTTTGGTCTGAAGTTCTTTGTCCTTTGCCACTTCAAAACTGGATATGTGCTTGATGTGATAGTTTATTTGGCAAAATGTTGATATACCTAGTGATGATCCTCACACTTTCTCGGCATCCTTTGTGAAAGCGCTGATGGAAAGGTATTTCAGCAGGCACCACATTCTGTATACCGATAATTATTACACTGCCCCAGCATTGACCAAGTATATCCTTGAACACGGTACTGAGTCTTGTGGAACTGTTAGGGCAGACAGAAAGAATTTCCCTGTATTTCCAGCAAATACTGAGAAAGGAGCCCTTCTTATCAAGAAATGTGGCAACATGTGCCCTTCTCTGGCATGACAAGAGACGGGTTAACATGTTGTCAACAGTACATAAGGGTGTGTTTGAGGAAACTGGAAAAACAAACTACAAGACCATGAAACCCGTATTGAAAGCAGATGCTGTCAACGATTATAATATGAACATGTGGCTTGTTGATAAATCGGACATGCAAATTGGTGAGGTTGATTGCCTACGTAAGTCCTGCAGGTGGTACAAGAAGGCGTTTTACACCTTCTTGATGTCGCCGTCCTGAACAGTTTCATACTGTTCAAGGAGCTCGTCAGGAAATCTCTCTCTCTATGAGCGTTTGAGAGCTTGCATGCAAACTTCTTGAAGAATGTTCAACTGCATTGGTGCCAGGTGCTAGGCGAGGGACAGTGGCTGCAGTGGATAGGGAATATTAGTAGCACTGGAGGTAATATAGGAATCTGGCAATTTCTCTCTCAGTAACTTGTATATATTTGATTGTACTAGCTTTAAATGAGACAAGGTTATTTTGTCCCCATTCGTTGTTCTTAGATAAATCTTGATTAATGGAGATGGCTGTACTGAGTTGAGGCAGGAGGCAGGAGGCACTGGAAGCAGGAGGCCAGGCGTGGGCAAGTGGCAGCTGTGCAGAGTATGTATTGTACATAAGAGACGTGAAGGTAGGGGTTGGACCACTCACTGCCACTACTTATACCTCCGTCAAGTCCACTTAGGTCAGTCTGAAGTCCGATGCAAATCAATGGGTGTTTATTCACTCTAGTTGAACACAGATCCCGTTTCTATCAGGCCTGCATCAGAATTAAACCTAGAGCCCAGGGAAAAGCCGAGCCACTCCATTGCCAGACCATAGTAAGCAACTTTTGAAACTGGCGCTTGCTGAGCAGTACAGAAAATGGCACGTAGACTAGAAGCCACACTTATGTACCACACATACACATTCCTAGATATATGTCAAGATACACTAATATTAGTTTTCGAGTCTAATTTGAAGGGAAATATTATATTAGGATAACATACCCATTCTCTATGACAGGTCTCTCAAAACAGAATAAAACTCTAATGTTGGAATCAGCAAAAAATGACATTTTTACATAAATGTGTCACTGGAAATAGTTCTCACCACTTCATTACGAAAAATATCATGCAAGGTTAACAGTACTGCATTATAGCAGTTAAAATAATAAAAAAAATGTTTGTAATAAACATATTAAACTAACTAATACTCTTTTGGTGTCTCAACTAGGAAAGCTCAATCTTGATCTCAAAATATCGTATTGGGGTAACCAGAAAAAATGTGCTAGAGACTAGACATCATGGTGCCTTAAGCCTTAATTCTCATGCTCCTATGACTTTCTCATTCGAACAAAATAATTTGGGATTAGGTGACATTCAATCATACAGCTGTCCCTACTTTAACAGGGTTCACGATAACAGGATTAACAGTCACACTCCTTGATTCACTCAACTGAATAAAATCGTTTTACGTTATCTGAGATAATATAACAGCTTCGTACAGACCTCGGAAAGGTCAAAGATACAAGAATTTTACTAAAACTCCTATGACTCATTCATTACAATCCTCTTGTATTATCCGCAAAATATTTATTTATTTTTTATGAGGGCTAATTTGTTTATCGTTTTACGCTTTCAAAAAGAAAGAAAAAAATTGACTCATCAATCCCAGAATTAGCAGGTATTCAGGATCACATAATTTGATGTTAAACTTGATAACAAAATTCGTTACGAAGGTCGGGTGAAGATTAATATATATTTATCATGTTTATTAAATACGATCACTTCCCTTCTCCTTCCCTTCTATTCAGCGTCACGTACTGCCCACCTACCATTAATCTACTTAATTAAAAGCTAAACATAATAGTTCTGTTTGATCAACATTAATTTCCCATCGAGGGAGAACAAACACTTGCGAAACGTGCCAGTCGTAGTGAATGTCAGATTATACGCTTTGCGCAGTACATGTTTTTGTTCCCGTCTGTGTTTTATGTACTTTATAACACCATCAGGATCCTGTCACTCGCTTTCAGCTTCACTTTCAGCTGAAAAGAATCGTCAGGCGTTAGCTGAAGTAGACTCTTAGAGCAATTCCTAACATGATGGAATTAACTGTGACGGTCCAAGGTACGGTAACAAAAGAATTAGCAAGCTACTTGTACTTCGATGAACAGAAACCAAATACTAAAGATGAACAAATGCAGTAATGATACTGCAAAGTCAAGTTCATCGCAACCACACAACTCGAATTTTCTTTTTTTTTTTTTTTTTTCATTCAAAAGGATGTTACACTTTGCAGAAATGTCCCATGGAAAGTTTAAATCACAGCATTTGTTAGATACGTTAGAGGTGATTGCATAATTTTAATTTGTGTTCTGAGTATTTACTGGTGCAGCAATTGTTTATATCATTAACTTGTGTCCAGGAACAAAATTTACATTGTTACTCTGCCAGTGATATATGAATGGGTAGCAAAAATCTGCATCGTACATTAGACTTTAATTGCTGCTCTGTCAGTCTGTAATTACTCTCTCGGCCATAATTTTCCGATTGAGGGTTATCACTCGCAAAATTTATATTCGAGGCTGAAAAATGTTCGTTTGAGAACAGTACTGATATCCTTAATATAATAACATCTCTGTCATAACAAGACTTGTGTTCGGATTACTGTTGTTCAATTTTCATTGTATGTCTTAGTCAAATATGAAGCACATTATTCTGTAACATTCCCTAAGCAATTCACCAACCAGTCTATTAAAGTAAGGTAAGCCGCTTAAAATTTCCTGCAAACCACTCATGCCAAGGTCCCACGTTTATTAATGGAGGCGCATTTGTGGCAGCCCTAACGATACAACAAACGGTACTTTCCAGCCACAGCAGTAGTAATTCTGAATGTTTGGCAATCAATTTTCATTACCTGTTCAGTAACATTACTGGTTTCTCTTAACCGATTAAGGCTTGAGTGTCACCCAACAGATGAACATATTTTCACAGTGACAGCAGAAATAAAGTACTTATTGATGATGCACATCTGACAATCGGAGGGTTCAGTTTTATGGCGAATTACATTTGTGAAAACAAAAAAGGTTGGTGAACAGGTTGCTAATACCTGTACAGTATTTTCATTGATAATGCAGAGGAACACCAGATAGTGACACTCGCAGCCGACCTCTCGCCATGTCATCATCACCCTAGTCCACGGCGGGAGCAGCTCTGTGCAGCACCAAGGGGGTCTGGCCTTTCCCTTCCACAAGGAGGTCGAGGGCCTAGGTCCGCCACCAGGAGGTTGAGGTTCCTCTGCCATCGACCTTAGACCACGGCCGACAACCCTCCCTCCGCCTACCTGGATCGGGGCCTTCCCTCCACTCGACCGTGAACGGGCCTACCCTCCTTGGCTTCCATCTGCTGCTGGGGAGCTGGGCGAGCGTGCATAGCCCTTCTCCATCTATGACTAGGGGGTTGAGGGCAGCGTCGGGGCGGTTTTTCGACCTGCAGCTCGTCGTCGGCGCCCCTTCCATCGGCGCCACGTCTTCCATCCTGCTTTACCCATCCCGCCCTGCCCTCGTCGACCATCTGCAGCTGGCCTCACACATCCGTCGAGTTGTCCCCTGCCTTCGCCGCCTTTCCTCGTCTGCCAGTTTGCCTGCCGTGCTATCCTCTCCTAGGGGAGCCTTTTTCTGCTTACTACCCTGACGGGATCTCTGTTTGTCCGTGCTCCATCAGGTGTGGGGTAAATATTCCAACAACAGCAACAACCAGATAGTGAATATTTCAGGTTTAGATGATACTCATGACTTACTTATTCATATGGTGTTAGCATGAGTACTGGAGACTAGAGGGGCAAATATCAAGGAAACAAAATATATGTATTGACTTCAGGCTTTTCATACTGCTGCAAGCAACCTCTCTCTCTCTCTCTCTCTCTCTACCTGAATTTATAATATGACTGAAGCCTATTATTATCCACCTAAAAGAAAATTACATATGAATCTGGGAAAAATACAAAAGTAAATCAGCCATGCCATTGCTACAATATTCCTCTGAAGTATGAAGCAGACATAATATCCTCGTCACGAAGAGTATAATTATTTAATGGTGAGAGTGAATAACTCATTAAGTTATTCACTTTCTGATTTATCACTGTTATCTTCAGACGATTTATTTAAATCTGGAGGGATATTGCAGTGGAGGGGTTGGCTGAAGATATCAATAATTCTTATACAGAACTGCCAAGAACTGCTATACTATAAACAAAATAGTTTGGATTAAAAAAAAACACACACCAAACAGAGAGAGCTGACACAAAGTATCTTAAAAACACTCGATGTAACTTAGTATATGATTGCTTACTTTTTTTTTTCTTTTTTTTTCAGGAACAATATTCTGCAGACTACAGGAACACTGGCTGCACAGATGTTCTGATGGTGACTCACTGATCGAAAGCCTAAGCCTTATATCGTGAGGGAGAAGCTAAGCCTCCGGTTTTTGACGACAATTTCCTAATAATGTGGCGAAGGTAAATGAGTCTGGCCTCTCTATATTTTTGCTGATCACGTCTAATAACAGAACTTCCATCAACGTCCATCATATTAGGCACTTGCCTTCCCTTCATGATTCATTTTACCTGTTTTATTCAGCTTGTCATTGGCTTTTAAATATGTGGAGGATAGATAACTGCCTCTAGGAATTCTCTTTATTACAAGAGGTCATTCACGAAAACCATAAGACCAATTAAAATCATTAGCTAGCATCATGAATAATATGCAAAGAGACGTGTCCGTAGTGAAGAATATCTGGTCAAAAGAGTGGGAACTTTCTTGTAAGATAAGGCATGAATAATGAGTCAGATGCTATATCCCAACTAGTGCCATATTCCATCACATCAAGCAGGCCTTATTACCACAGCCAAACTCATAATGAAACCACCTGTCAATTGCCAAGAAAATCTGGCATAACACCTCACCGGCAGGACAGAGGGAGGGTCCAACAATAGAGGGAGGGAAGGGTATTGCACAGAAACAATGAACTTTCTGCGGTTGATAAGGTTAACAACAGTTTGGGTCTGGGCCTAGTTAACTGTCCCTCCGCTCGAGTGCATGAGTGTGTCGCGTGTGGGAAGGCTGTACAATGGTATTGTGGTGTGGTGGTGTGGTATTAGAGGGGGTGTGGTGGTGTGGTTGGGACGTGTGGTATTAGAAGGGGTGTGGTGGTGTGGTTGGGATGTGCGGCCTTAGAGGGGGTGTGGTGTGATTTGCTGAGGAGTGGTGGTGTGGATGGGTGGTGAACGTAAATAATATGGTAGTGTGGTAGCATAGAACAGAAGATGAAGGTCGCGATGTGGTGTGGCTGTGGGAATGCGGTGTTACTGAGTGGATGTTGTTGCTGTTGTTGTTGGTGGTGATAGTGGGAGTGGGATCTGCTCGGATATGGTAATAATTTTAGTGGTGGTTGGGGTGGGGGTTTGTTGTGGTATTGTGGATGGGATAGTGTTTATGGTGGTGGATGTGGACAAATGGTAGTGTTACTGTGGTGGTGACGATGTGTTGCCATTACAGTACTGTTATGGTAGTCGTGATGTAACTGTGGTGATGTGCTGTTGGCGGGAGAGAGAGTGCTGGTATTGGAAGCGGTGGTGGGCTCAGCTGGTAAAGGATGGTAATGACTGTAGAGATTAATGTGGTGCTGGTGATGTGTTGTTGGTGGAAGCAGTAGTGGTGTTACGAGAGGTGGGAACAATTTCATATATCCCGTGACCTTTAATACTTAATGTATCACGTGACCTTTGCTACTTCACATATCCCGTGACCTTTACTACTTCATATATCCCGTGACCTTTACTACTTCATATATCCCGTGACCTTTACTACTTCATATATCCCGTGACCTTTACTACTTCATATATCCCGTGACCTTTACTACTTCATATATCCCGTGACCTTTACTACTTCATATATCACGTGACCTTTACTACTTCATATATCCCGTGTGCTTGATTATGTTTAGAGTGTAATGTTCTGTTCCTTGACTGGGATGTGTGTGAGACAGATAGGTAAATTCTGAGATAGATAGATAGATAGATAGATAGACGGGTAGGTATATAGACAGACAGCTAGATAGAAATGAAAGAGAGAGAGAGAGAGAGAGAGAGAGAGAGAGACAGAGACAGAGAGAGAGAGAGAGAGAGAGAGACAGAGAGACAGAGAGAGAGAGAGAGAGAGAGAGAGAGAGAGAGAGAGACTGTGTGTGTGTGTGTGTGTGTGTGTGTGTGTGTGTGTGTGTGTGTGTGTGTGTGTGTGTGTGTGTGTGTGTGTGTGTGTGTGTGTGTGTGTGTGTGTGTGTGTGTGTGTGTGTGTGTGTGTGTGTGTGTGTGTGTGTGTGTGTGTGTGTGTGTGTGAAGCGGTTATTTCCTTCAGCTCAGGCACTTAATGTTTTACCATAGCCAACGCCAGATGACTGTATTCAACTCAGGTAAGACGTCCTTGATGTGTAATGCTTAAAAAAAAAAAAATCATTAACTCCTTGACTATGACGTTTTTCCCCTTTCTCCAAGCGGTTCTGTTCAGCTCAAGAGAATCTCTTCCACCTGGAGGGATGAGATAGAGTTTTCATTGACATCTTCAGTATCAGAAGGTTTTCCTTAACCAGTGCTCAGTAGCCTTCTTCGGAGTCACCCGTGGGAAGCTCTTCCACGATATGATGCACATCATCATTGCGTTGCCAAACATCCTGTACTCTTTTACCTTTATCCTGACTTCAATTACAGTCTGTCTCCTCTGGATGCTGGTCTCTGGCAGGAGATTACTAAAAGAACATAACGTTACACAAGAACACATGCTATGGAAACAATGTAGAGTGGTAATACTGTCATATTGTGCCAATGAATTGCCGGAAATAAGCAACAACAGGAATATAATCACCGCCAAAGTAAATTCAAGAACGTATGTACACAAGCACCGGGAAAACTCACAAAACTAGTCACAATAGCCGAAGTACAGCCTCGCTTGCACTAACTTCTTCGAACTAATCAGTTCTCTGCTATTTCAGATGCCACAAAAGTATTGCCGAGCCGACACCTGTCACTGATAGAATAGCGTAAAACGTACTTTAAAAAGTGGGGTGGGATATGGAAGGTCACCACACACATCACATTAGCGATATTAGTGAATTTGCCAGCGGACTTTTATCCTGATTTTTTTATCCGTTGTTGGCATTATTATTTTTATTACTATTATTATTATTATTATTATTATTATTTTTACTATTATTATTATTATTATTATTATTATTATTATTATTATTATTATTACTACTACTACTACTACTACTAGTACTACTACTACTACTACTATTTTAAATATTTTTATTTAATTATATATTTTTTTCAAAACGTTACTAGCACACAACTAAGACAAAAATGTTTGTGATGATTATCATATAGAAAAAGGAACTCTCAAGGATAGAATCATATAAAAATTTTAGACATGAATTGTGACTTAGCAAGCATGCCCACGCACAGTCATCGTTGCTGCCACCGCCTCAACAAGAACTCTCATCATCAACAGCAGCCTAGAAGAATTCATAACAGGACGAAACCCTCTTCCTCATTCTCAAAGGTGACATATTGCCATTTGTACCAACAGTGCACATTCCAACATATTTCTTTCTCTCTCCTTCTCTCTCTCTCTCTCTCTCTCTCTCTCTCTCTCTCTCTCTCTCTCTCTCTCTCTCTCTCTCTCTATATATATATATATATATATATATATATATATATATATATATATATCGATCTATCTATCTATCTATCTATCTATCCATCCATCAATCTCTAAGCATCACAGTCATGTATCGAATCTTTGACAGCATCAGAAACAATAATCTAGGACACCAGTAAGATTAAACAAGATCGGTAGTTTGGCATGGAATATTCAGTGTTTTTTGTGGGATTTGCCTACATTTATTTCTTTCGTGTTACTGATGATTGCGTGAGGAGCAAAACAAACCATGACAAATACTTTGACTGATCTAAATCGAGCAAAATCTGAATTAAGTTTGATTGGAATGTTGGTGGCCAAGTGGCGAGAGAAGTGGTAACGCTGTTCAAAAGGACAGAGTTTGATCTCACACTTAGGCGGGAAACAGCTTGATGATGTGACTTTAGTTAATCTGATCTTCTCCAAGATCATATATAAATATATATTGCATTCCTACCATTTATAACCTGCTATATGGCTCCTCTTGTTAGAGGTCATTATTGATGCTGAAAACAAAATCATCTGAGAATAAAGAAATATAAAGAAACCACGTCACTCACAATGTTATGGTTGACTAATCACTATAACACTTAAAACACAATGGCAATATAACATCTCACTCCTACCCATTTAAACCCATCAGTATATGCCGCCTTGCTGTTGGCCATTATCGTTAAGTCACCGTTCAGGTCTTCCTAATGTGTTCCTCCTGCCAACTCATCCCCTTCAGTACGAGTACTTCTTATTATTCTACAAGAAGCCACATAAAACCTTCTCTATCTATCTATCTATATACGTAGGCTGCTTCCCCCATGGAAAGGGAGGTAGCCGAGACAGGACGACACACTCCCCATTTACTCATCCGTTCAAACACAGTCAATCGCATCTTAGCCCCAAAGGGGAGAAGGGACAGATCCTCACTGCACCACACCACACATGGGTCAACTGCGCAGTGCAATCAGTGACATCATGCAGCAGGGCCTGACAGTAGAGCTGGTTTACCCCTGCCACATCATAATAGACCCATCCCCTTATTCGCACCTGACCTGACTAGCTAATCAGACCAAATGCGGGAGAATATCCCCTCAGGGCTGCGTCATCATTTATTCATTCACAATTTCTCTCTATTTATTTCTGTCACGCACAGCCACTCTTCCTTGCTCAACAGACATCCCTCTCGCATCCAGCGCTCTCTTCACACTGTCCATCCATCCTATTCGTGGTCTCCCTCTCAGCCTTACACATCTCACATCAGATCTAGTTATCAGCCTTACACCTCTCACATCAGATCTAGTTATCTTTTTCACCTTCTCGGTATATGAAAAATAATGTTATCCTCGACTCCTAAGCCGCGTCTCCCCAATACCTACCCACAGCCCACACAGTATCCACAGCATTCAAACCTCACACATCCAAACCAACTTAAAAGAGTTGGGCCAATACTACAGCATATCGCCAGCCTTCTCATCTACTGATACTTCTTATGGACACGACAAACTTGATGCCTTATCAGATGGCTGTGTGAGTGCGCACGCGTGCATGTGTGTCGGAGAGAGGGTGGTGTAAAAACCATTGTCTTATGAAGACAACTGAGTAAAGCTTCCCGTCACGCTTATTCCTCACTGTTTGACGAGCAGAAACACTTAGACTTATTTAAACTACCATACTGGGGAAAACTACTGCATAGTAAGAGGGAGCACAGGTTACTCATGTTCATTAAATTATGGATCTTTCTCTATTGGTAAGTCACTTGAAAAGGACAAAATAAGTGTTAGGATACATTTTGCATCAAAACTGTCAGATTTAACACATTAGGGTGAAAATTTATCAAGAAATATAATTCGATGAAACGATCACATCGATTATGGAAGCAATTTATTTTTATCATGCGACGTAACGCCCGTGCCTTATACGGTCCCATCTGTTCTTCCTTGCCATGTTTACTCTCTACGATACTATATTTATGAACACTGGACATATGATGATCCTGGGCTAGAGCGAAAACCATATGGTCTTTTTGATATTTTGTCGTGTTGTTGGTAACGAAGCCTCTCTCTGGTTTCTTGATACTAATGATTTTAACCCGTCACATCCCGAACACTTTTGCACCTCCGACACCCCCCCAGTCCAGAGCATTTTTGGAAAAAAAATTTTTTGGCTAAAACTTCCGCTTTTGTTGAGAAACAAAGGAAAATCACAAAGAAAGTGCTTACCGTGGTCCGCAACTGGTCAGAACAGGTGAGGTCCCCCGCGCCAGGTATCATATTCTATCATTGACATGTGAGGCGCTCACGTTTTCTATGGTAGGTAATTTTGGGAGAAACAACAAACAACATCTCTACATTTATTGAATTTGAACTAATAAACAAAACGAATAACAATATAATGAATTTCAATGACATATCTATGAAAAATAAGCATTGTACCTTGGCGCGAGCATAGTGAGTTTGGTCCGATTGGTAAAACGCTATGTGCAAAATTTCTTGTTTCAGTCAACGTATCATTTTTTCTACTTGTATACGACTGTTTCAATGTCATTTTACCATTTTGTACTGTATGTAAATGTTTTCAGCTGTTTTCATTCATTGCGATGACATGTAGCATAAGTATAGCGCACATATGCATACTCAGCGCACTCTCTATGACTCTTATTTCAACATACAATATTGTTTTATCACTTTCATAATATTTTTTTCTTTACATTGAACTTTTCCTCCACCACTGTAAACGTTTTCAATCATTTACATTCATTACGAGGGCATTTAGCGAAATGCTAGCGCATATTCTCGTAGAAAGCACACTAACACTCATGTTTCCACTTTTACTTTATTTCTTCAATTCCAATATACTTTACCACTTACATTACACCCATTTACACCCTATTCTGCACTATACATATTTACTGGCCTTATTTATTCAACTGAGCGTCAGAATATCGCACCAAAATACCCTCGCAATGAATGTTTCGACTAAGATAATACTCACACACTTACATACTAATATTCCAATTATATTACACCCGTGTTCACTTGTAGACTCTTATTTACATATTTATGGGCCTTATTTATTCCACTGAGCGTCTGAATATCGCATCAAAATACCCTCGCAAGGAATGTTTCCACTTAGATAATATTCATACACTTACATAATAATTTTCCACTTATATTACACCCGTTTACACTTCCATACTACTATTTACAGACCTACGGGCCTTATAATTACACTGAGCGTCTGTTTGTCGCATTTATTTCGGAGTATCAGCGTCCTATCGCATTCACACCTTATCAGAAGTGCAGGAACGTGTGAAACTCACTGAAACATGGGTGAATACACAGACCCACGTCACACTGAACGCACTCATAGCGGGTGTCCTTTCTCTGAGTGGTGGGTCTCACCCGGGAATTGCTACACACGTGACACCTGCGTTGGGGCCTAGGTCTATTTGCTTGGAGAGGTATAGGAGTGGGGAAATGGCAGGCGGATAATCTCAGGGGAGGGTGGGCACCTGGGGCTGTGTGGGTGCGGTGTTGGGGCCTTTCAACAGCATACCTTGCAACAATCTCTCGTCTCAGCTCCCTCACAAACCCTTCAAAGGTTTCCTGAACTCCTGTTGTCATGGCGTGAAGGTGGTGGCAATTCAGGGCAGTAATGTCAAGCAGGTGAAAGAATAGTTTTTTGTACCACTTCATCGTGGTCCTGGCACACTCGACAGTGGATATCATGGAGTCTGACTGGTCCACCCGGCGCATGTTGATATTATAATCAAGCACACACTCAGGTTTCCATATGTGGCGCCTGTTCTCGCTCCGATAATCTACCGACTCTGTACGGTGCATCAAGGGGCGGTGAACCATGGACAAGAGGCGCGCCTGGAAGAAGACCACCTCATTTCTGTCAAGTTTCTGCCCCACCTTGACCATGTGATGCCGGTTCACCTTGATGGTCCAACAGATCCCCGTGTCATGCCTGTGTAGATAACGAGTGAGAAGAGGGCTAGTGTACCAATTGTCAAGGTAAAGGACATGACCACGATGAAGATAGTCTTCTATCATTGTCTTTACCACTGCTCCAGACAGACCAATACTCCGATCTTCTATTATGTCTGTCTGTGCACCAGTGTACAAGACTATGTCTTGCACATAACCAGTCCTACAGTCACACATAACAAAGATCTTGAACCCAAAACGGTGCCTTTTGCTGGGTATGTACTGCCGAAATGAAATATTGCCTCTCCACAACACGAGACTCTCGTCTATGACGAGGTCTCTATAGGGATAAAATGAGGAACGGAATGTCTGCCTTAGGTGATCAAAAACCAACCTAATTCGCCTCATCTTATCTGTGTCATTAGCATTTGCAGGATCTTTAACATCATAGAAATGGAGGCGGCTTAGAATTTGCTGGAACCAATTACGGCTCATTACTTGGCCAAATATTGATGTAAGCATAATAGGGTCCCTTGTCCAGTATGCAGGAATTCAGTTCTTTCATACAATACTTATCAACAGTACCAGGGCCAAAATCAAAAACATTTCTGCAAGGGAGACTGGGTAATCATATATGATAGAATGCCTGCTCCCTGTGCCCTGTCTTTCACTCTCACGGCGCTGGCTGGTAGCGAACCGGTTTGTTTGATCCACTGTTTCCTCCACAAATCCCTCACTGAAGAAAAGGTGGAAAGAATCCAGCCTGGTAGAATTAGGGTGAATACCGGGAGCAATGCAGCCAGCACGCCCCTGCTCAGTGAATGGGTGAATGAGGGGAGTAAAATCACTCCCATCCTCCCAATTCCATGTCACAAATTCCTAGTCCCGATCGTCCCCATCGTCGCCTTCATCAGGGTGGGGAGGAGATGATGGTGGGGGAGGTTGGGGAGGAGGAATGCGGAGGGCTTCCCCACTCGCACTCTTCTTCCCTTGGCCTTTACCCTTCCCCTTTCCCTTACCCTTACGACCTTGGGGAACATCAGGGGGCTGTGGGGAGGAAGCCTGGGAATATTGGGGAGCATAAGACGTGCTGGGGAGTGGCTCCTCCTCACCTCCCTCCTCCATCACCACACCACGTGATTCACCACCCACCCTCACTGCCCCACGTGATATGCCCCGCCGCCTCACACCACCACGTGACTCACTTCCGCCACTCTCACTTTCCACACTTCTCCCAACACTTTCCCTTTCACTCCCCACTCCCTCAACGCCACTTCCGCCATGCCCAAATAAAACACTAGGCCCATACCTGTTAGAACGATGTGGTGTGCACTCTGGGCCGCGATGAGTAATTACCTCACGGCCGTACCACGTGGCAGCACGTCCCACGGCTCTGTCCTCGTCCTCGTCCTCGAAATCGGGCTCCACGCCATGTAAGGGATGGCTAGAGGATCTTGCACATTGTTTTTGTGCAGCCTGACCCTCTCCTGCAGCACGATAAGTCACGTAGCACCGCTTCCTGGGGGACGGGACTTCCTCATCACCGCTGCTGCTTTTCACATCCTCTGGTTGGACATAATCTTTGTCCATCTCCTCGTCATCGAATGGCGAATCACTATCGCCAGTAAAGGCATCCAGAGCGGCTTGAAATTCCTCCTCCGAGAGACCTCTATGCGCCATGTCTGAGCAGGACTGTTGCTAACAGGTGAGTGACCGAGCCTCAGGTGAGCGCGGGTCGCGCGGGGTCGCCGAGTGTCCCTGCCTGGTGGCAGGTAGGGGAAGGTCGTGTAACGCTACGTACCAAAAATCTCGCGCGAATTTTGAAAATTGTGGAAATTATACAACTTGCAATTGCAAAATGTACCAGTATGTCGACGGGAGTGGCAAATGCAAAATGTTGCAATGTATCCATACGTCGACGGGACGTCTCGGGTTAAATTATCACCATCTCTTATATGTCTCATTTTTATTTAGTAAGGTGCTTATCTTTAAAAAATATTCGAAATATAAATCCATGACTTTATATCCCGATATGAGCAGCATGGTAAATAATGCAGAGATAATGTTATCTCATACGTGAGATAGTCGATACGAGGCGATGCGTCTCTGACTATTTAATTCCGCTGAAGATAATTCAACGTAGCCACGGTGTGAATTCATGGAATGTATGAAAAACGGAGTTTTTAATTCTTGGGGTAAATGTTTACTAGTGGCAATGTTTAACAGTTTCAGTGCCATCATTGCCACTTTTTTTCTACAGTATAATCGTCTGACACTGGCCGAAAAATATTACCACGAGTAAACAAGTAATTTGATAATAAAGGGTTAGTAGGGATAATATTGTTTTGATAGGGTTAATCTCTTCAGTATGACGTATTATTTTCTATTGTTGCCACCTCTAAAAACTTATTTCGGTCATTAGGCACCTTTCCAACCGCTAGAATTTGATCTGGCCTTCAATAACTCCTTCACTGCTACAGATCATCCCTACGTGGAAATTCTAGTGATCACGAAATTCTGGTCACAAGGGTGAATAAAAGACGTACATGGACTGAAGTAAATTATATTGTTTTTGTCTCAAGATTCTTTTGTACACAGGAAAATCGCCTGTCAACCAAAGTAAAAGGCAAAATAAGCAACTCGCAGTCAAATGATTATTAAAGATGCCATCGTTCTGAAGAAGTTACACGGATCACCCAAAACCTGAAAAAAGCAAGTAACCCAACCTTACTTAAAAAAAAGAAAAAAACTTACCCTAACAATATTATCCTAACCAAGCCTAACCAATGTTAACCTAACCGATCCTAACTTAAACTGTCCAATTGTATCCTCTCCTACACCTTTTCCCGCCAAACACCCAGTCAACGGCCAGGTCATGAAATGAGAGCAACACACAACAACCTCAGTAATTAGCCTGGCTGGAGTGGCGTGGGCTAATGAAGACCATAACAGGAACTGGGAGCCAAATGAGGACACTGGAGTTGTTTACACGATATCGCTGTGGTTGCCCCATTACAGTATTTGCCTTTGGAGATATCATAATAACTTTTCCTCAGCAATTTATTTTGTATATCGCACCTCAGTATTCGCCTTGTATGTTAATGATGCAAATATACTACGATGGTATTAACACTGTATAATAAACATCAAGGAACATATCAAGGGGTAACAGACATAATGATTCGCTAAGAAAAAGAAGCTATTAAGCCTACAATGCCTCTGATAAAACGACCCTTTGACCCATCCGCGAGAAACCTGATTATCATTAATGTCATCGCTGTCTACGTTTGTCAGAGTCTCTGCATCGTCAATATTTCTAATGACCAACACCATCATAACGACTTCCACCATCATAACCATCACTGCAACCACCATCAATAGCAATATCCTCCTCCTCATCATCATCGTTGTCGTCGTCATTAACTTACCTCACTTTAAAAAAAATGGGAGAGTACAATAATTAAAGACGAATTATAAACACATTAAAAATTTCAGACTACCTCATCTATTTAGCTGATAAGATCAAACATGACAATAAGAAAGTCAAACATTACACTTAACCACCCCGACAACTACATATATAGAATATCTTTTATTACAGGGTCTATCACCCTGAGGCTCAGCAGTCATACGTGTCGCCAATCTTCACATGTCACCATTTAGACACTTATCGTCCATACTGAATCTATGCCAAAGCTTTCTCATGTGGGACTTTCTAATGGTATTAGCGGGAGTGTATGTATGATATGTCGATGAGCTTTGTGGGAGATAATTAAAGTCTTTTAAAAGGATACTCAGTATTATCAAACTGTTCCATGCTCCAGCATGTGATCACTTTGCTGAAAGAAACAGTCTCGGGTGTTTGAGTACCATCTTTTAAAAAAACCACACAATAGATTTGGAAGGGATCATATGGGGCAACAAGGTCGAAATAAATCACATCCTTTTTGAAAAAAGCTACTCCAATACACGAAAAAATTATAAAGTGACTACAGAACTGTGTGAAGTAGATAGTCCTGAACCTTAAAAAACAGAGGGGAAAGGCTAATCAGAAGGAAATAGACACTGTAGAGGTGAAAGACAAGACGGTGGGATTTAGCTTGTCAGTTGATGCATGAAGTAGATACCGACACTTAAGAAATTACTGTAATGAATGCATCACAAAGAAGAGTAAACTAATCATCTCTACAAACATCAGACAGGAAACAGCAGAGCTGAAAATGGAAAATTTCATAGAGAAAAAGAAAACTTCCAAATGAAATAAGGAGTGTCAACTTTAAGGACATGGAGAAATCAAACTTCAGTTGATTAAGTAAAGAATGCCAGCATCAATGAAAAAAAAAGAAGAAAAAAAAAAGGACCTCCTCTAATATTGCAACTCTATGTCTTGTTGTAATTAATCTAGCATAGGGTATTAGGGCCCAAAGTGCAAGTAACATGTAAGGGATAAATGCGATGAGAATACTGTTCGTATGAAGCAGTTGGAGGTCTGCCGGTAAGATTAGGGTGGTTTTTGTTTCATGAAATGTGAGGAACGTACTGGATATTTTGTCATGTGTTTTGTTTCCTTTCTTTCCTACCATTGAAATAATTCATGCCATTATTGGTATTGTATAATGTTAATTTAAGTTTATAATTGCGGAATAATATATATGTTCTCTTCTAGGATGTAGAATGTGCATTTTTGTGTCAGGAAATGTGAGTTCTTTATGCCCTGTCCACACGAGAGGCAGTGTCCTGGCGGGCACCGCCCGCTGAGAGTTTATCTTCCACTTCTTCAGGAGTGTTACCAGATCGAGCAGTTCCCGGCAGGCTGTGGCCACAACAGGGCACACCTTTGTTGTCCACACTGCAGACCGGGCAGTCGTTGGGCAGCTGCCAGAGTAGGTGCTTGGCGTAACTGAGTGCAGTACGACAACATGGGTTGCAGTAAGAACCGTCACACTGTTAAAGCTAAAAGTATGGCGTTGTGTGGAACGTGATTTGGTGACAATGTTTGCCCGTCGGGCACTGCTCGCTCATGTGGATAGGGTTTTACTATAATATTCTGGACTGCGCTAGCAGTGGGAACTGAAGGGATATATTAAGGGACCCCTTGGCTTGCAGGCGTGTGTGTCTTGGAGTATGCCAGACAGCTGAGTTTTGTCACTCAGCCATGGATGGCAGATGGAGTGAGTTGCGTTTTTTGCCAGTGAACAGTTACTGAATCAGTGAGAGTCAGTGAGTCAAACAGTAGGAGTAATCAGTGAAGGACGGAGTAGTTAAACACAGAGTCAATAAGTGATATTCAGCCAGTGGACGAGTAGCAGTGAGTGAAGGAGAGTTAACGTGGCGGAGAAAAGTTAGTGTTTTTTAAGTATACCTCAGCTGTACCTAGCAGCAATAAAACCCAGAAGTGTTCAATCGCATATGATAAACCGCCTGGCCTGTCTACGTGTCGTTCCCAAAGTATCAACGAAACCCCACAGTATAATAATTGGTGTCAGGAGTGGAACGAATCCTGAGGTTGTAACAAGTGGTGTCAATAGTGGAAATTCGTCTTGAGAGATGGAGATGTGTGGACAGGCTGCCAAAACAGTGGATGTATCTCTGACAGTTATATTTACAGTGTTCAAAACACAGCATGGAGAACAAAAGAAAGATAATTATACTCAATCTTCAGAGTACAGCAAGATGCACGGGAAGAAGAAAAGAAATATTAAGAGGACAAAAAGAAATATCATTAAGATCTAAAATAATATTTTGAAGAAAAAAAGAAATATTATGAACAAGAAAAGAAATATTATGAACAAAGTATCTGAAAGTACAGCAAGAAGTACCAAAGAAATATTATGAAGACGAAAGGTATATCAAAATGCACAGGACAAAGAAAAAAATATATACTCTCAGTGTTGACAGAACGTGATGAAGAACAAGAGAAATATTATGAAGAAGAATAGGAAGATACACTCGTGGTGTTGAGGAAACATCTTAAAAAAACTAAACAAATAATTATCAAGAAGCACAAGAAGTAGCTTACAGCATGGTAGTGAGAATAAGCACCCAGTGATAGATGAGACTTGCAGTGTAGTGGAGGATAAAGTGAGAAGTGAAATACTTGAACTGAGTAACAGGATAAAAGCCCTTTAACAGTGTTTGGATGAGGGTCAGCATCCAGCACACCCTTTTGGTGCCAGTGACAGGTGCAGGGATGGAGATAGTGAGATTGAAGGAGCAGGGTGCCCAATGGTAGCTGACATAGGATCAGAGAGACAACTGGAAGTGGTGGGTCATAGGCAGCTTGCAGAGAGTTTGCAGCGATTGTTGAGAGTTACATGGTCCTACACTGGGTTAGGAAGACCGATGGGTGTCGGGGAGCGGCAGTGAGGTAAAGAAGAGACCCCAGCTGAGTGTGCTACCGACGCTAGGGACCCCACCGTCTTGGGTTTGGACTGCCTGGTGTCCCACCACTGCCTGCTTAACTTCCATCCAGTGCAAATCTGGCTATAAGGAAGGCATATTGTGCTGAGAGCCGTGGAGTATGGAAATTTATTAGAGACTAACAGGGGTACCAGGCATTGCCTGGGCCAAAAAGGCTAACTCTCTAACCCTATTTGTTCTAGTTCAATCTTTCTTTCTACTTCAGAAAGACCATGTACCTCTTATGCATTTGAAAAGGGATTATAAGAGATCCTGAAACTTTCTATTTTCCGCCATTAGAAATCACTCTCTAGATTATGATCATCCCATTTCGGCGACATTGTTCTCAGTATTGGGCAGAAGTTCGAGGAGAACCTAACAATTATGGAGTCACTATATACATATATTGAGAGGCTCTCCATTGGATCCCATGAGACCAGTGCTCAGCTACTTTGTTTTTAATCAGGTTTGTTAATTCTGATTTTATTTTATCTTTATTAGGTATTTATATTAGTGGTTTTTAGAATAAGTTTTACATTGCTGGATTTTTATTGACAAGTCTAGGCATATATATTAATATTCTGAAATTTATTATAACATTGCTGGTATTGTCGTCTTTGCTTTTATCTTCATTCTATTTAAGTGTTTCCATTTTTTCTTTCCGCACCTCTCCTTTTTTTTTTTTTTTTTTTTTTTTTTTTCAAAAACAGGAAACAGCACCATTAAGGTGCTGTTTCCTATGTACAGGCTCTGATGATGAAACGTGTATGTTTCGATACGTTGACCAGAAAAAAACATGATGTGGGTCATATCTACTCAAGTGTTCATATATATATATATATATATATATATATATATATACCATCTCATCAGCCGTTTGAGTGTCCACTGCAGGACCGGCCTATCCCGACAGAAGTGGGGACGATACAGCCAATGCATCTCTACCAAGTGGCTTAGGCTGTCTGGTAGAGATTGTATGTAGGGTGAGAAGTGCTTGTAAGTGTAATTGTAGTGTTGGGGTGGCTTTGGATGTGTATGTAGTCTGTGATCCAAGTGTAATCGGCCAGCGCAAGCCGACTGGGTGCAATCATACTTTATAGTATGAGACACTGGTTCAACCACAGAACCTCTCATGTCCGCCAGTGCAGTATGTGGCTGGACGCGAGCCCTCGTTCTTCAGTGTACAAAAACTCTCACTTCACCACTGTACCACACAGTAGGTAAGAGATGGGTGAGAGCTAGGAGGGTTAGGTGTGGCAGGGAGGTTTTGAAAGTGAGTGAGTTGGATAAAAGAGAGAAAAAGATAGAGTATCAGGAGAAATTGAAAGATGAGTGGAACACAGTGAAAGATCGGGAAAATGGCAGTGTGGAGGAGGAATGGCAGTTATTTAAGAGTGCTGTGGTGGGGCATGCAGAAGAGGTGTGTGGTGTGAGACGTGTGGGTGGTGGTGTAAGAAAAGGAAGTGAATGATGGTGCGAGGAAGTAAGTATGGCTGTGGCTGAGAAGAGACGTGCATATGAAGTGTGGCTGCAGAGGAAGGATGAGATGTCATATGAGATGTATAAGGAAAAGAGGAATAGGGCGAGAAGGGCTGTGCGTGATGCTAAAGTGGCAGCAGATGAGAGGTGGGGTAGGTGGCTGACAGAGAATTTTCAACAGAATATGAAAATGTTTTGGAAGGAGGTGAAAAGGGTGCGAAAGGGAGTCTGGGAAGGAAGAACGAGTAAAAGCAGAGGATGGAAGGATGTTAATTGAGATGGATGCAGTAAGGAAGAGAAGGGCAGAGTATTTTGAAAGATTGTTAAATGTAGAGGAGGAATGGGTGGCTGAGATTGTGGTGGATGGAAGGGTGCAAGGAATAAATGTGTTGGGAGAGTTGAATGATTCTTTGATCACGAAGGAGGAAGTGGAGAAGGCAGTAAAGGAGATGAAAAAAGGGAAAGCTGAAGGTATGGATGGGTGTGCTGTGGAATGCCTGAAAGGTGGTGGAGTGACTATTGTTGACTGGTTAGTAAGATTGTTGAATGTGTGCTTTGTGAAAGGTATGGTGCCAGTTGACTGGGCAAGTGCTTGTGTGGTCCCGCTGTATAAAGGCAAGGGTGATAAGTATGAATGTACTAGCTTTAGGGGTATAAGTCTGTTGAGTGTTGTAGGTAAGGTGTATGGTAGAGTGTTAATTATGAGAGTTAGAGAGGGTACAAAGGGAGTGATTGGTGATGAGCAGTGTGGCTTTAGGAGAGGGAGGGGATGCGTTGATCAGGTGTTTGCGGTGAGACAAGTGTGTGAAAACTATTTAGCAAAAGGCAAGGATGTGTTTTGGGCATTTATGGATTTAGAGAAAGCGTATGATAGAATTGATAGGGAGACTTTGTGGACTGTTTTAAGATTGTATGGACTTGATGGTAGGTTACTAAAAGGGGTGAAAAGTTTTTATGTAAATAGTAGAGCGTGTGTAAGAGTGGGAAATGCTGTGAGTGATTGGTTTCCTGTGAGAGTGGGGCCGCGACAGGGATGTGTGATGTCGCCTTGGTTGTTTAATATTTTCATGGATGGTGTTGTAAGGGAGGTGAATGCAAGAATTTTAGGTGGAGGTCTGAGTCTGGTGAATGTTGATGGTGGAGAGTGGAATCTGAAGCAGCTGCTGTTTGCAGATGATACTGCACTGGTGGCTGATTCAGAGGAGAGATTGAGACAGTTGGTAGAGGAGTTTGGAAGGGTGTGTGAAAGGAGGAAATTGAAAGTAAATGAGAATAAGAGTAAAGTGATGAAGTGTACGAGGTTGGTAGATGATGGGGGGATGAATATAGTTTTGAATGGCGAGTTGCTTGAGGAGGTAGAGTGTTTTAAATATCTAGGGTCACATGTTGCTGTGGATGGAAGAATTGATGCAGAAGTGAAGTTTAGAATAAATGAAGTAGGAAAGGTACTGGGAGGAATGAAAAAAGTGTTTAGATGTCGTTCGCTTAGAATGGATATAAAGAGAAGGCTGTATGAGGGTGTTGTGGTACCGACTGCATTATATGGAGATGAAACATGGAATATGGGTGTAGCAGAGAGGAAAAGTTTGAATGTAATGGAGATGAGGTGTCTGAGGACTATGTGTGGAGTGACGCGTATGGATCAGGTGCGGAATGATGAAGTGTGAAGGAGAACTGGAGTTGTTCGGGAGATGGCTGGTAGAGTTGAGCAGAGGGTGTTGCG
Source organism: Coenobita brevimanus (assembly GCF_032717465.1). Lineage (NCBI taxonomy): Eukaryota > Metazoa > Arthropoda > Malacostraca > Decapoda > Coenobitidae > Coenobita > Coenobita brevimanus. The sequence continues at coordinate 12,025,685 of NC_136983.1, read as the reverse complement.
ATGGTTTGGGCATATGGAGAGAATGGATAATGAGCGATTGGTGAAAAAGATAACTAGATCTGATGTGAGAGGTGTAAGGGTGAGAGGAAGACCAAGAATAGGATGGATGGACAGTGTGAAGAGAGCGCTGGATGCGAGAAGGATGTCTGTTGAGCAAGGAAGAGTGGCTGTGCGTGACAGAAATAAATGGAGAGAAATTGTGAATGAATAAGTGATGACGCAGCCCTGAGGGGATATTCTCCCGCATTTGGTCTGATCAGCTATTTCAGGTCAGGTGTGGGTAAGGGGATGAGTCTGTTATGATGTGGCAGGGGTAAACCAGCTCTGCTGTCGGGCCCTGCTGCGGGTGTCACTGACTGCATTGCACAGTTGACCCTTGTGCGGTGTGGTGCGGTGAGGATCTGTCCGTTCTCCCCTTTGGGGCTAAGATACGAATGAATGTGTTTGAATGGATGAGTAAATGGGGAGTGTGTAGTCCTGTCTCGGCTACCTCCCTTTCCTTGGGGGAAGCAGCCTAGGTATATATATATATATATTATATATATATATATATATATATATATATATATATATATATATATATATATATATATATATATATATATTGGGTTGAAACAGGGATGTGTCATGTCTCCATGGTTGTTCAATCTGTACATGGATGGGGTAATAAAAAAGGTACAAGTTAGGGTAGTGGATGTTGGCGTGGCTCTGGTGAGAGAGGGTAGTGTTTAGAAACTCCCTGTACTGTTGTTTGCAGATGATACTGTGTTGTTGAGAGGAGACGAAGGAGAGTTGCAAGGCTTGGTGGATGAGTTTGAGAGAGTATGTAAGAAACGGAATCTAAAGGTGAATGTAGGGAAGAGTAAAGTGATGGTCTCTGAGAGAGATGAAGTCAGTGAATGTACAGCGAGGTTGGATGGTGAGGAACTGGAAAATGTGAGCACGTTTAAGTACTTGGGTAGTGTGATGAGTAAGGATGGAGGTTTGGAGGGTGAAGTGCTTGAAAGGGTACAGCAGGGAAGAAAAGTTGCTGGTTCCTTGAAAGCAGTGATAAGAAGCAGGGAAGTGAGCATGGAAGTGAAAAAGTTACTACATGACAGTATTGTGATACCAACTCTAACGTATGGAAGTGAAGCTTGGACGTTGCTGGAAGGACAGAAGTCAAGAGTGAGAGCAGTGGAAATGAGCAATTTAAGAGGAGCCTGTGGAGTCACATGGAGAGACAGGCTGACAAATGAGAATATAAAGAAGCGTTGTGGTGTGGATGTGGATGTGATAGGAAACGTTAGGAGGAATACACTGAGGTGGTTTGGCCATGTGGAGAGGATGGAGGGTGAAAGACTGACGAAGAGAGTGTATGTAAGTGAGGTGGAGGGGGGAAGAGGGAGGGGGAGGCCGAGGATGAGATGGAGGGATGGGGTGGAGAGGTATATGAGAGAGGGGAATGTGAGTCGGGCGCGGGGCAGTGAACTGGCGGGGGACAGGGCGACGTGGAGGTGATTTGTTTGTGGCCACCCCGAACGGGATTGAGGCGTCTGGCAATAGATATATATATATCTATATATTTATAGATATATATATATATATATATATATATATATATATATATATATATATATTTATATTTATATTTATATATATATTTACACACACATACACACACACACACATATTTATATAGTTGGCCCCACTCTCGTGTGGTCCACCGAATACTGCCATTGTTATCTCGGTTTGGAATGCAAATCCATAATCGTAAGTGAGGAAGATCTTCAATATACTGGTGAGCAGATTAGAGAGGAAGAAAAGAGGCTTAGACTCGAGTAATGACTATCCCCCGCTGATACAGTAATTCTGCAGTGCTGGGTGAGTCACGAGGGAGTGGACCAATTACACACTATTATCGTTTAGTGTCAAGTTCATCGTGCCTGATTTAAATGCACACGTTATGAAGGTTACTTTGAAGTCAGAAGCAGAAGCGACAGTTTAGCAAGCATTTAGGTTGCGTCCAACTCCAATTATAGCCTACCGTTTTTACCACGTAAGGTGTGTTTCAGACAGGATCAGTTATGCAATCATTAGCCACATAGGCTATTAATAATCAGCTTAGGAAAAACAGCACGTGTTGTGGTGAGTGAGGAAATACATATCATTCATCATGAATCACTCACCAAAATTTATTATACATAATACTCATATATCATTCATCATAGACTATACTTCACCATACATAATTAATCATACATCACTCATACATCATTCGTCAAATATGCATTATTCATCATCAATACATCATTAATATATTTTACATTCTCCATCATTCACTGTACATCATCATCATCACTATTACTGTCAAGAATGAAAAAAAACTTTCGGAAGACGAATTCCAATCGCCCACCAGCATATGCTATTGGCCAAGTTACAAGCTACAGCACTTACAAACCAAGTGTGAAGAAAATTCGCAAAACTCTACAGAATTCAGTCACCGCGTTCCACAAAAAGCCAATCCATATTAAAACTAGTTGACCTTTTGTAGCCATTTTGGTGACCTTGACCCCGAGTGCCCTTTTTTCGAACTAGTCCAAGATTTTGGCCATATCTTGATACCCTGAAGGTTTCATGATGATAGCTCAAGCCGTTCATGAGATATAATGGTAACAGGTATACACACACACACACACACACACACACACACACACAAAGCCGACAAAAACATTGCCCCTCCTCCTTGCTAAAGGCGGGCGATAATGAAGAGGTCCCGCCTGGGTATCGTAAGATCATAGGAACGAATACGGAGGGGAAGGGTAACTCTGAAATTAAACCCTATCGACCACACGGGGATAAGTAAGACAGTCATACGTTAGTTCTCATTAACAGCACGATACATGCTGATATAACATTTACAAAGGTTATAACTAATTATATGGTATGCTCATAACGGATGAGAATTAAACACGTTAATACAGAATTTACAAAGGTTATCAGTAAATATGTTTTTCCTTCATAACAAATGGCAGTTAGACACGCGCTGGTGTACCATTGCCTGAAATCAGCCAAAGGATATATTCGTAAAATATGGCACACTTTTTCAAAGACATTCTATGTTTCTTTCCCTGAAGGCACATCCCGTAAAGAGGCTGCACCACCAAGTGGACCAAGGGATATTTCTTTCCCTGTACAGTAAAATCTTACAACGCTACACCGTCACATTCACACCCCGCTGTCTTGTCCTTCATTATCTTGTTGTTGAGAGAGAGAGAGAGAGAGAGAGAGAGAGAGAGAGAGAGAGAGAGAGGTGGTGTCCGCCCGAGAGAAGTGCCAATATCACTCCGTCTCCCGGTTATGGTTATGGTGCAGGATTTGTCGCTGTGGGGAAAGAGAGGCTACACAACGCTCCGCTCTATGCAAAGCTTATACTATCCAGCATATTTATCCTGGAAAATTTGATGTCTCTAATATTGTTCTCTTGAACGTATACGCTTGCATAATTTGATGATTCTTAATACCCTCCCATTGTCAAGACAACGCCACGGTAGTATATTATTCCAGCTGACACCAGATGATTGTATTTGGTCGAAAAGTCACAGGAGCCTGCGAGTTATTACTTCCACCAGTATTCCATTCATGATCGGTTCAACGCACCCACATTTATTCCACCATAAAAATAAAAAAAGAACGAATAAAGGAATGAAGGTTAGAGTCACAGGAGCCCTAAGGATTTATGATGTTATGTGTTCTTGAAAAAAAAAAAAAAAAGGCAGGTTTCTTGTACTATACTCATTTATACTAAGTTAACGATAGTGAGGCCTTTGATCTAGATGATTAAAAGTAGTGATATAATGTATAGTATCTTCTTTATTCCCTGTTTCGCTCCCAATTCGTGATCCATGTAAGTTTCTACATTTCTTAAAAGCTCAGGATCTTTTATTTTTATATTTTATTATTTTCATAATGAATTTATTATATACAGAATATCGCTGTAAAAGAGAAATCTAAATCTCGGGTATTATTATCTCAGCCAATTGGTGCTGCTCGGAGATAATGCTATTTAGACTTTTATATTCTGGCGATTATCTGTTCTTGCAATTCAGCATTAAAGACAGTGTTGGGACATTTTTTTTTTGTCAAGTTGAAGTACATAATGTATACCATGTATAGTATCTTTATAAAGAGGCACCCACAATTCCACCTTAGTGCGCCCTGCTTTAGACTCAGCTATCAATTACCTCAAAGTGTACTATACTCCCTGCTGAAATACAATCCTCTCTCTCTCTCTCTCTCTCTCTCTCTCTCTCTCTCTCTCTCTCTCATATGTACAAACAAACATGCCAGAGGGCAACCAGAACAAAAGAGATACACACACACACACACACACACACACACACCGCTCGCTGGTGCAGTGGTAACGTTCCCGCTTGCCAACTGGAGGACGGGGGTTCGCGCCTCGCTCAGGTTGCGAAAAGTTTCACTGACGAAGTGGGTGGTTACTGTCCCCCTTGAGCAAGGGGACGGGTGTGTGTGTGCGTGAAGGTCACAGCCTTACCTTTAGATCGGACTATATGAGCTCTCAGCTCCCTTCCGGGAGGGTAAAAGCTGACGATCACGACCATCAAGTGATCCTGACCGACCCGGTGAATTACACACACACAAATCATTGTGTTTTTCCCTTTTATTTCTTCATAATCAATTTTTTTCCTCTTACGGCCCCTCCCTCTTCCTCGCCGTTACTACCTTTCCCTCTCTCTGCATATCTATCTATCTATCTATCTATCTATATATGTGTGTGTGTGTGTGTGTGTGTGTGTGTGTGTGTGTGTGTTTGTGTCCCAGGGCAGTGCTTGAAAAACCATCTAATCGCTTCATGGCGTCTGACTCACCTTCACTATTGCATTTAGACATATATTTCGACTCCACAAGCCTCAAAATTGTTTATTAACAATTGAAGTGTATGCACGCATCTGTGAGGTGACTGATTATGAAAGAATCAGTAATATTGTGCGGTTATTTGTTTTTCGGAGATATGGAGAAGAGATCGTGTAGTGCATAAGAAATCTGCTGTCTCTCAAAATAAAAAAAGTTCATGTTCATTTCTTCCAAGGATTATGTTGATTTTACATAATTTTGCTGCCAGTTATTTTGCGGAGGGGACCCGAAGAAAACTCTGCTTTATTGCTGTTTTACACAGTAGTTTTTTTTTCTTGCATAACTACTTCTATCACAACAGATCAACCGCTTAATGGGCCTAACGGTCTGCTGTTTTTACTGTATACCCGTGTGTCGTAATAAAGATAATCAACAATGGAGTACGGTAGTTAAGATTTACTGGTATGGTGCGTTGATATCATTATTCCGTGAAGAAAACCCAAGTCATGTATAAACTGTTCCGTTCTCACACTAAACACTGTTCACCATATAGATATAATTCATGTATTCATAAGTTTACAAGGTTGAACAGTGATAAGGGGCCGCGAGGACTCCAGCACTGTTTGGTGGTGGACAGGCGTGTGGGGAAGAGTCTGCTGTATGTAAATTTAATAGAGCAGCAGCAGGTCGAGGACAGTGGCTCATTTCTGAAGTGGTGTGGGAGGAAGAAAGAATGAGGCGGGTGCAAAAAATGTGGTAAAAGATGATAGGCATGCACTTGTAAAAAGAAAGTTTTTATTTGTATTAATTTACTTAATATTTATACATTTTGTTTATATGTTTATTTAATAATATACATGTTTTTCCATTATTTTTTCATCTTCAACTGTAGACATAGGCTAGTTTAACTTCGGCACATTAAAAGAATGCTGATCTAGTGACCTTACACGTCAGCCGCTGCCTGGTAATAATGCCAGCCTTCTCTACTCTGATACAAATGGTAATATTGAGTTCAACTACAATAAAATGCTCCTCGTAACAAGAGGATTGCGACCCACAACCATCAACTCTACTGCCAACCACTCTGTGCACTCAGTACTTCATACTGGATGAGAAAGTAGTGAAAAGAGATTAGCTATGGAGAGAGAGAGAGAGAGAGAGAGAGAGAGAGAGAGAGAGAGAGAGAGAGAGAGAGAGAGAGAGAGAGAGAGATCCCTCAATTTACGGAGTGTTATCACAAAATAGCTATTGATAATGGTCATTTTCCCTTGTGTTTAAGGAAAGATTAGCCCAGCAAGACAGCTTCTCATGCAACAGTCCCTCTTGCCAAAGCCGTCATATAGAAACGAAAATACCTTTGATTCATTATTTTATTTTATTTTTTTTTTCAGGAAAAGGGTTTAAGAGAGATTACATTCTCTATTATCTATTCCCTAAAAGAAAGTAAACATGATTGAATAAAGGGTGCTGTGCTTTGCTTGTTGCCTGCATTGGGTTCCTTTTTTTTTCTTACTATATTCAGTCATAAACATGATTACCTGATTATTTGAAGTTCTCTTCTCTTGCAAAACTAAATTTAATCCAATATATATTTTACTTACATTGAAATGATTCCTGAAGAGTTTCCCGCGAAAAAAAGTTTTGGCTGTGAAAACTTAATTTCATATGAAGAACTGGTAAGTATGAGATGTTATGGAGAACTGTTAAGACTCGTAAAAATATTTACGTCATAAGAAATGGAAGCTTTAAACTATGAACGACATGATAAGGAAAACTGGTAAGGAAAAGGTATTCGGAATCCTTCTAAATTAACGACCGAACGCCCCCAACAACCTTATTCTCGCTGGCATAGGAGCTTTGTTGCACCTTTTTATCAGTGAAATACTCTGCCTATTGCACCGTATTATTTTGTGTGTTGTCCGTATCCTTGTAGCATCGAAACACTTCCATAAATGATATACGAATGAATATTAACGTGACATAGGACGGAAAAAAAAAAATGTGCAGTGTGCCAAGGAGTCTAGGAATGAACGGTTTTGAAAGTGCTTTGTTGTGTTGTTATCGCCCGCCTCTCGCACGGCATGGCGATATATTTTATGTGTGTGTCTGACTTTTATGCATGGTTGCGATGAGAGCGGACGTGTGCTGAGCTCTTCTCTAGCTTATAGGGCTGCCCCACCGGCAATAGTTTTTTTGACTTTAGCGACAATAAAGTTAGGTTAGCTAGTTCTTATCTTCCTCCCAGGCCCATTAGAGTTATAGTAGGTTACTATATCTACTTACTGAGATTGCCTTTGCTTACTCGCCTCTGGAGTTTACCCCCCACTGATCGCTCTGGGGTGTGATATATACACAGGCGCGTCCTCCAGAGAGTGGTTTGAGAGGGTAATCTCAGACTAGGTGTGTTTTCCCCGGGTACTTTGTCCTTTGCTCGTTCTTCTATTTTTTGCCACTTCCTTCGTGAGGGGGAAGTGGTTACTATGACGGATGCCCCTGCTGCCTCCTCCCCCTTCAGGGGGGGAGGTAGTCCTGACCGACCCCCGACTGATCAACGGACGGACTGGCCCCCGGCTGAACGGCCCCAGACACGATCTCTAGAGATTAGTGTACATAATGCATCATTTGTATTGATCCATGCGGTTGGTTCTACTCCCCTGTCGAGCCTCAATCCCTTCATCATCAAGAAGGTGATTGATGGGTGTGCAGGTGAAGTAGAACAAGTAAAAAATCTTGCAAGTGGAGATTTCCTGGTAAAGACGATAAATTCTGCTCAGGTAAAGGATTTGCTGAAACTGAGCAAGTTCCACTATTATGATGTCCAAACAACGATCCCCCACTATATGAATTCCTGCAAGGGTGTTATCACCTGCAGGGATCTTGTGCTTATGGAGGAGGAAGAAATTGTACAGGAACTTGCTCAGCAAGATGTAACAGAGGCGAGATTTATTTCCAGATTCTCGGAAGGCAGGAGGATGAAGACCGCAACCGTTATCTTGACTTTTGGTAAAGTATCTCTTCCAGCTAATGTGAAAGATGGATACGAAATTGTCAATGTCAGACCATACATCCCTAATCCCCTTCGTTGTGCAAAATGTCAGATCTATAGACATCATGAAAAGACTTGTCGATCTTCTAACGCAGTATGTGCCAAGTGTGCGGCTGTAACACATTCTGCTGACCACTGTACATCAGAGACTGAATGTTGCTTTCACTGCCAGGGTGCTCATCCCACTTCATCTTGGGTTTGTCCTAAGTGGAAGGAGGAGAAAGAGGTCTGCACAATGAAAGCGACGGAGGGCATATCCTTTTACGATGCTAGGAAGAAGGTGAAGGAGTTGCATGCAACTCCCAAACCAAATATCTCCTATGCATCAGCAGTTGTGTCCCGCCCCATGATGTGTACCGTGGAGACACAGACTGACCTAACATTCGCTCCTCATGCCCCACTCCCTACCTCTCAGTCTAAGCCTCCTGTATGTTCCAACTCTCTTACAGACATCCCTGTTGCTACTTCATACTCTCAGGCTGCCGCTGCTCCTTCGCAGTCAGTGCGGCAAAAACAGAAGTCTGACAAGTCTGACAAGATTAGCTTGACCACCCTCACCAAACAATCACGTCCTCTTGTCCTTTCCGCTCCTGGTCCAGCGAGGGAGAGAAAAAATAGCTCTGCCTCGGTGGAGTCTGGGAGCCTCGTTATTGACGAAAATATGGAGGTCTCCATGAACAACCACCAGGAAAGGTTCCCCCGGTAGCCACTCGCCTGGTCGCGGGGAGCATAAAAAAACTTAGCATACTGGCGACCCTCGTAAATCTTAAACCGCCGCATTCAGTATATTACAGTGGAATTGTAGAGGTGTAGGGAATAAGTTGCAAAATATAGCAATCTTGCTTTCAATACACAGGCCAGACGTTGTTTGTTTACAGGAGACATGCCTGGAGGATCACCCTGATCCTCCACAGTTCAAACACTATCACTCGTATAGAAGATATGAAGGTCACGGAGTTGCCATATACACACACAAATCACACCCACAAACGGAAGTGATTCTAAATTCTGCTCTGGAAGCTGTCACATGCAGAGTAAAATTTAATAACACATATCTGTCTATTTGCTCTCTGTACTGTCCTCCACATGGCCTCATTGATAGTGATGCTTTAAATTCACTATTTGAACATCTTCCTGGAAATAAGTTAGTGTTGGGCGACTTTAACGCCCATCACTATCAATGGGGTAGCTTGAGGATTGATGGTCGTGGTGAGCAAGTAGCCGATCTAATACTACAGTCCAACCTCTGTCTCCTGAAAAATGGTAGAACAACTCGTGTAGATGATCGTACTGGTAACTTTTCGGCCACTGACTTATCTTTGGCCTCCCCTGGTGTACATCAAGATTTCTCATGGGACCCTTATGATGACTCCTTGGGAAGTGATCATTTACCCATCTGTCTTTCTTATACACGCGACATTGTTTCGGGCCCACCACCTCATAAATTTAACTATAAGAAAGCAGACTGGGGAGCCATCTCAAGGATCGCCAATTTAGATATATCAGAGGAGACCATAGATGTTAAGGTCGAAAATGTAACTACTTCCATATTACATGCAGCTGAGGCTGCTATTCCCAAGACTTCTACAGTTCATGCGAAGCATAGAGCACATTGGTGGACGCCGGATTGCCGACAAGCATTAAGGAAACGCAATAGGAGATACAGGATTTTTGATAGTCAGCCCACTGAGGAAAATTTTATTGCATACAAACAGGCACAGGCTGAGGCAAGGAGAATAATAAGAAGGGCCAAACGTGACTCCTGGCGGTCCTTTGTGTCCACGGTGACTCGTACAACACCATTAAGTAAAGTCTGGTCCACCATAAGAATATTAAATAATAAAGGCCCATACTTCCCTGTCACCACCCTGCAGGTGAATAACACCATCCATGACAAGCCCGTGGACGTTGCTAACATCCTCGCCCAGAGTTTTTCTCATGTAAGTAGCTCAGCCAATTATGATCTGCGTTTTCAACATCATAAACTCATGGCTGAGCTACAGATCATAGACATTGCCACAGAAGACGTAGACTTCCCGTACAACCAAGAGTTTATGCTAAATGAACTGCTCCTTGCCCTCACATCCTGTAAAGACACCAGCCCTGGACCTGACACCATCACGTACGGTATGATCCAGCAACTTAATCAGGACAACCTGATTAAGATGTTAGCATTGCACAATGAGATTTGGACGTCTCGAACGTTCCCAAACTTATGGCACTTTGTGCACGTCATACCGATATCCAAAGAGGCTGGTCATCTTATGAATCCCACATCATTTCATCCTATTGTGTTGACTTCTTTTCTATGTAAGGTCATGGAACGTATGGTTAATAATAGACTTCTTTTTGTTTTAGAGTCGAAGAATTCGTTAAATGATTAACAATGTGGCTTCCGTAAATACAGAAGTTCACTAGATCATTTAATGGATTTGGAGCATTGTATTGCAGAGGCATTTGCCAATAAAGAATTCATGATAGGGGTGTTCTTGGACATCCATAAAGCCTATGACATGACATGGCGACACCGTATAATAATGAAGCTCTATGATTATGGTTTAAGAGGAAATTTGCCTATTTTTATTTCAAATTTCCTAAGGGACAGGACTTTCTCTGTCAGACTGCCCCGTAATGTAACATCGGGTATATTTATCCAGGAAAACGGGGTGCCGCAGGGAAGTGTGCTTAGTCCCACTTGATTTAGTATTATGATCAATGATATTCTGTCATCAGCTCCCATCCCGAGGAATCTTAAATACTCGCTCTATGCTGATGATTGTGCAATATGGCACTCTTCCCATAATGCACAATTTTCGGCTGGGCAGATTCAAGCAGCCCTTGATTCCGTCCACCAATGGGCCATGCAGTGTGGATTTAAGTTTTCCCTCCCTAAGTGTGCCGCTGTAGTCTTCATTAATCGTAACGTACCTAATTTGTGCTTAACTTTGGATAACTAGGGGGTACCTTTTCAAAATTCTGTAAAGATTTTGGGAATACATTTTGATCATCGGTTGATCTTCAAAATTCATGTTAATAATTTGCTTGCTCGTTGTGATAAACCAGTAAATGTCCTCAAGTACCTAGTGGGTACTACATGGGGTGCTGACAGAAAATCTTTATTAATGGTGTATAAGTCCCTTATTCGATCAAAGCTAGACTATGGCGCACAGGTGTATGGCTCAGCTTCTGATGCTACGCTGAAAGGATTGGATGAGTTGCAGAATAAATGTTTGTGAATGTGTCTTGGAGCAGTCCAGTGTACCCGTGTAGCTCGTATGGAAGTGGAGACGAATGTGCCTCCCCTCCGTATTCGCCGTGACCACCTGGCCTTATCATACGGCACACGAATATCAAGGAAAAGTAATATTGGCAAGGTGTCCTGTACCCCTCTTTCAATACCACCACCTTCTGCGGGGGGGTTGTCGGCCACTTGCCGTTCGCCTCCACTTACTGATTCAGGAGCTTGGTGTGTACCCCAGTGACTGTGACAAGTTGGTGTAAAAAAATATAGCGCCTTGGGAGCCACCCGGCTTTACAGTGGATGTATCATGGCTCCCAGCACCAAAGGCCAAGGCACCAGAGGCAGAGGTCCATCACTTGTTTCGTAACATCATAGTTCGTCACTTGAGGTCCCACCAATTGTACCGACGGCTCCAAGTCGAGTGAATGTGTGGGTGCTAGTGTGTGGTCGAAAGAATGTGCCCTCAGGTATCGGTTGCCGACTCATACATCTGTGTTTACCTCCGAACTTTTTGCTATTGACAAAGCCATAGACTATGCTCTCAGTTCTAGGCATGACTCATTTGTCATATTTTCGGATTCAAAATCAGCCCTTCAGGCAATTGCATCTTGTACTACGGACTCTCACGAGATCCAGGGCAGCATCGTTAATAAGTTGCATTCATGCAACAAGTCATTCACGCTGATCTGGGTGCCTGGTCATTGTCGTATCTATGGCAATGAGCAGGCTGACTTACTTGCAAAGTCGGCTGTAGAGCTCGAGGAGACTTGGGACGTTCCTCGTGATCTACGGTCGAGTCTCTCTCTCGGAAAGAAATCAATAAATCTTCTGTGGCAAGGTCAGTGGACCAGACTAAATATTCGAACATGTAAGCCGTACCTGGGCGACTGGGACACTACCAACCGTCCCAGTTGCCTGGAAGAAAAAGTGTTGGCTCGTCTACGGCTTAATGCCACCATAATAACTCAGATGAAACCTTATATGGAAAGACGATTCCCACCCCACTGTGACATCTGTGATGCGGTGTTATCTCTCAGTCATATCATCCTGCGCTGTCGGCGATTTATTCGTGAATGCGTTTCACTTATAAACTACTGCAGTGCTACAAACGTCCCCTTCACCCTTTCCACCATCCTGGGTGATGGGGACATTGTTATGACTGATAAATTGATGGCTTTCTTGAGAGAGACAGGACTGATCAAAGTGATGTGACTTTTTTACTATACTCTTTTTGTTTTTATTGACTGTAAATATGTATATATTGTACTATTAATTAGGGTTGACAGTTGACATATTTGAAATAGTTCCTCCTCCCACTGATCTATTTCTAATATTGATGTCTCCTACATTAAACTCCGTTCCTCGACTGACAGTCACCAGTTGATGAGTGCAAGTGTGCAATATAGAAAGGTATTGGGCACTTGCAATCGATGGTGGTCTGTTGGGCGAGGTTCTTCACTTTTTGTACATATTATGTTAATATATTATAACATCTTGCTTAAGTTGTCCTAATTAGGGCCGACAGCTGATGTATATGGAAATGTTCCTGACCCGTCTGGTACCGTTTCATATATTGATGTCCCCTAGATTAGATTGTGCCTCGACTGACAGTCACCAGGTGATGAGTGCAGGTATGTAATGTAGAAAGGCATTACATATCTGCAGTTATAGGTGTTCTGTTAGTCGAGGTATTTTTACCTTTAGTGTAAGTCTAGCTATTTGTCTCTGTAGGATTTAGTATAGGTTAGCGATTTGTCTGTTATGTGATTAGTTTTAGGGTCTTTACATTAGGTTCTTCTTTGTAATATAAGATATAAAAAATATAAACCCAAGAAAAAATTTAAAAAAAATACAAAATAATATATAAAATAAAAAGTATTATACTGTACATATATGTACGTGTGCATGAGTGTCCATGTATATATGCATGGAAGTGTGTGTCTGTGTATATATATATATATATATATATATATATATATATATATATATATATATATATATATATATATATATATATATATATATATATATATATATATATACGGCCTTAATGACCAGGAGCTTTGGCCCCAATGGTCGATAGGGCAGAAAAAAAAGTGTGTGTGTGTGTGTGTGTGTGTGTGTGTGTGTGTGTGTGTGTGTGTGTGTGTGGTCAATTATCTAGAAAAGTTGGGGACGAATTTTCGCCAAACCTTCAGAAAGTAGCAACTATGTGGATTTGCAGACGCCTATTACTTTTGGTGAGGATTTGATCAAAGACGACCGAACGCCAGTCACCATATATATATATATATATATAGATAGATAGATAGATACAGAATACATACATACATACATACATGCAAGCATACATACATACATATATTTCTCTCCGACAAGGAGAGTATGTTTTCACCCGTTTGTTTGTTAATTTGTCTCTTAGCAGGATTACTCTAAAACTAAAAGAGATTGTGACCAAATTTGGTGGGTAGATAGCCCATGTCCCAGGAAACAGTCATGAACTTTTGGGTCCCATCCGGAGCATATTACAGATTCTGGATCCAGAAAACACTTTCTGCAAAACCCAAATTAATGAAGAGAAAACATAACGCATTATGAAGAATGGTCTAGAAATTACATTCCCCTTGTCGGAGAGATACGCTCAATTGAGTGTCCCTCTAGTTATCATGGATTGGTTTCTTGTGAACTCGGTAACTTAATTCCGTAGAGTTTTGCGAATTTTCTTCAAATTTGGTTTGTAGGTAGAATGTGCCTTAGCCAACGACATAATTTTACGGGCGATTAGCATTCGGCACCCGAATACTTTTGTTTCATAGGGTGTTGTTGTTCTTACTGTTGATGCCATTGTTGTTGCTAGGTATAATTTCGAAGAAACATGTTTCGCAGACTCTTTTGCTGCTTCTATCCTAAGGAAGGTAAAAGTGGTAAGAAGTTTCCTAAGCCCAGGAGAGCATTGCTCCCACAAGATACAGCAGCAAAGAATGAGATGGAACGTAAAGAAATGTTCGGCGGAAGGTAAAGTACTCGTATATGGCAAACCAGCAGAACCGGATAAGATTGGGCCAGTGTTATATAATTAGACGAGGAAAGAGTTACGGGGACATGCTAGTCAGAAATCTGACACACACATAACATTAACCTTGTCAGTCGGAGGAAGTATGTTGTCTTTTCCTTGTTACTGTCATACGGTTCTCTTGGTCTGAATGGTCCTCCATTAACCTCAGTCTTCCGTCTGTGTCTGGTATTTTCGCTAGGTCAAAGTTTGTCCTAACCACGTGACTTTGACAGTGACATATTGTTTTAAAAAACAGCATATTTCCTGATGAACTGTCCATCAACCCTTTGACTATGCATGATTGAAATAAATAAAAAAATATATTGATTAATTTGGTTGTTCTGGTGCCAATATTGTTTCCCAAGACTAGTTATAGTTTCACACTATTGTTGCATATTACATATAAAGTTGTTTATTCATAATTAACAATCTGCAACGTAGTATGAATGATAAATAACCAAACACCATTTCACTGTAAAGTGAGGCTTGGGATGGGATGCGCATCAGACATCTTTTAATCAACGGGAAGGCGATAGAGAAATATGAATTGTATATATGTTTAAGTCTTGGGGGAAATATTTCCCTTGTTGGAATACTTTAATGTAATCAATACTATTTTATTGAGGTGTTTAATGTACATGGTATAGTTATGATTCTTCTATTCATGTATAAATCCCAGTTGTCTGTGGCGTTTGGTATCTCTATTTTATGCTGATTCCAGTGCCACTCCCCAGTGGGGGAAGGCGGCTAACAGCAGAAAGCACGTATCACTAGAACGAGAGGGACGTACAACTCGGAGCTCTCTGTGTGTCGCAGTTGTATCTTTCTGTGGCCAATAAACAGAGATTTAATCTGCTCTATTTCTCTTCACCTGCACACGCTACCTCTACATTCCTTCAACAGGATTCTACACCGATTCCCACCATCTCCAGTGTGTGAGAAGACGTTTTGGTGGAGTGTGTCAGCCGGAGGTGACTTAACCAGGAGCAACGTTATAATCTTGCTTGGAACTGTGAGGTCACGACTCAGCTGATATATAATAAATTGGTGATTAGCTGTGGGGTTCCAAGCTGATATGACTAGTTGAGGAATTCCATACAGCCTAAACGGTTACAGTGGCGAGATTCCTATGCTGCTGATACATGGTTAAAACACACACACACACACACACACACACACACACACAGAGCACCCACTCTTGCTGCGCGAGTGGAAGCTTAATTGTAATACTGTACGCCTTCGTAGGAAAGAAATGGCTATTCCCCTAAGTCTTCTGAGTACATGGGATCTTTTTCATAATTGATTAATATCATCTAACGATAAGAAGACTGAATTATGTAAGATGCCATTGTACAAAGGTAGCTTGCATAAGAATCCTGGCAGTAAGGTACAATGCAAGTTTCCTTCACCCTAATATACCCTCCATAGCCAGCATGTTACATATTCAGCATATGATAAACTACACCTCGCTGAACAGAAAGGATTTACGTACAAAAATTATGGCTCTAAACTACGAGTACAAATATTCTTCTGGTCACCATGCCTCTATGACTGAATATTCAGAATTGGGAAGCAAGAGGAGGAAATGGAAAATGTGGGTACGTTTAAGTATCTTGGTAGTGTGATGAGTAAGGATGGAAGTTTGGAGGGTGAAGTGTTTGGAAGGGTGGAACAGGGAAGGAAGGTTGCCGGTTCATTGAGAGCAGTGATAAGTAATAGGGAAGTGAGCATGGAAGTGAAAAAGCTGCTACATGACCGTATTGTGATACCAACTCTAACGTATGGTAGTGAAGATTGTGATACCAACTCTAACGTATGGAGGGACAGAAGTCATGAGTGAGAGAAGTGGAAATGAGTTTTTTGAGAGGAGCATGTGGAGTCACATGGAGAGACAGACTGACAAATGAGAAAATGAAGGTGCGTTGTGGTGTGGATGTGGATGTACAGTAATAAGAAGCGTTAGGAGAAACACACTGAGGTGGTTTGGACATGTGGAGAAGATGGGGAGCGAAAGACTGACGAGGAGAGTGTATGTGAGTAAAGTGGAGGGGGGGAGATGGAGTGGGAGGCCAAGGATGAGATGGAGGGATGGAGTGGAGAGGTATATGAAAGAGGGGGTTGTGAGCTGAGAGCAAGGCAATGAAATGACGGGGGACAGGGCGACATGGAGGCGATTTTTTTTGTGGCCACCCCTTACGGGATTAAGGCGTCTGGCAATAGATTTGTTGATAGGAAAGCAAGAGCAGGAGTGTGGGAGGCTAGCGAACAAAATACCGTCCATTATGTACTGAAGGCACAAGTAGTAGAATCTGGGTTTTGAAAAAAAAAAAAAAAAAACGTTCTTAACAAATACCTACACAGTTAAATATCCATAGTTTTTAAGCAAGGTAAGGAATGTGAGAGATGGATGCCCCACAACACTTACTGTATTGGCCGCTATAGAGCCCAATCATCACAATAAAATAATTTGTACCCACGCAAAAAAGTATCGTTACAGGAGGGTCCGATGAGTTTCATTCTGAACAATCCAGCTGTCTCGGTAGGGTTGGAGGAAGTCTGTTATCAAACGTTTCATTCGTGGTGTCAATCTGTATCGTGCAGAAGGTGTAACGATACGTTTTTGAGTGTGTGTACATAACTGAACAAAAATGCTAAACCACGTAAGAAACCTTCACAGTAAAGTCTTCACAGCCTGGAAGAAGGTGAGGCAATGTGGGAGGTAAGTGTACTACATTACGAGTACATTATTATTCTGTGCACGGTCCGCCAACGCACAGAACAGCAAATATGATTCCCCGCTCAAAAACCAAAATCAGATTAACATGCCTAAACTGGGTATTTACACATGGATAGCAGCAAGATAGCGTAGAATTATAACACACAATATTACGCATTCCATCTGACGTACGAAGAGCCCATTCAACGCTGAAACTAAGTACCAGCATTATGGCAGTTACGAACAGCTCAATAGTTCCAAATAGCTTCTGTTTGGAAACCTCACGTAGAGAGTGAGGCTGGCTGACTACATCAGGCATTATATAAACCATCTGAACGAGAGTCCTTTCAACATAAATATACAGTAATAATTGGTATCCAGACAGATGAATATTATAATATGTTACATGAACCTGAATACCTCCTTATGCAAGTATCCATGGTTCATAAGCATTAGAAGTAGGGCCAAAGAGCCCGTCCAGCATTATCCACTTAGAGGCTGTCATCATGGTGTCCATGCGAGATATATTGATATATAGCTAATTTGCTAACGCACGTAGGTGAGGTGCAGGTGCTGTGGCGAAGGCAAGAGGATTAATATAGTCAATACAGATCAGGGGATTAAAGGTGTATTTACAGGATACTATTGAGTGATATTCGGTACTGACAGCGATATATATATATATATATATATATATATATATATATATATATATATATATATATATATATATATATATATATATATATATATATATATATATTATCTGATGGCTAGAGAGAAAATCAGGGGTTTTGGGAGGCTCGTTAATATACAGGAGAGCTGTATTAAGAAAGTGTTCATGGGTATTTCGCAGAGATATAAATTTATATGACATTGGACAGTTTGTCTGGTGGCTTTAGGTCGTAAATACATTTTAAAGGATACTGGACAGACATCAATAGAGGTAATGGGTTTACTAAAGACAAATATGTTAAGACTTTAAGGTACATTTTGTGTATTAACCGTTTGTTAATAATATCTACTTCTTTCGAAAGTAATAACTTAAGGATTTAAAACGAACATTACCAAAGGTGAGTATATTTTTACAGTGTGTCCCGGGAACAAAAGGTATAATTTAGGATATGATAGAAGTGGGGTAATTTTAACCCATTAGTTCCCAGAGTAACGTGCAAGGGATTTTGCCGGATGGGCATTAAGCGTACCACCCTCCGCCTACCGGCTCATAGACGCTGAGTTCATAGATCCTTACCAGGGGTTCCCTTCTTAACTTTTGAAAATGCCCAGTTCCGTCCAATATTATGGACACTGGGCAGAAATGAGTGAAGTAACGGTAAAAAAAATATATATGAACGTGTTCAAATTGAACCGTTATGGACCTACAATTATTGGTACTGATGACTTTACTGGTGAAAATGGTCTCCATAATTCGCCGATACGGTCGTTAGTAATTGTATTTCAGTAACGACTGTGATTTGGCCTAATGTTTATATCAAGGTTTTGCTTAGAAATCCCTCATCTATGATTTCCCAAACTTCATTACCAACAATTTCATCCCTTCTCGGACTCCAACATCTGCCTGATCTCTCTTTCAACACGCTTCTCAACGCCTCTCATACTCTTTGCCCATCTTCTCTCTTCTGCTTTTACTCTAGATCCTAGAGTTTCGTTTGCTGCTATGTTCACCCCTAAATATTTTCAATAATTCCTTCCTTCAAGATTTTCCAAGTTCAAGCTTTTACACTCATTGCAGTTTGCAGTATCTCTCGCTCCACCTACTCACTTTGCTTTAGTTCACATTCACTCTCAGTTTCCTCGCATATGAAACTCATCGAAACTCAGAAACTAGTTTCTGATATATACCTTATGTTTTTACGACCAAAGCTGCATCATCTGCAAATAAAAACTGGTTAAATTTCCAGTCTCCCTCACTTTCTGTGGTGTTCGGTCCTAATTCTCTCCTCAAAACTTTCTCAGTAACCTGTTTATGAATAGACTTAACTGCCATGGAGATATCATGCATCCCTTGCTTAAACTCAGAAATACCTAAAACCATTCATCACCTTTCCTTGCCACTCTCACACATCTAATGCAGGCCAATTTGCGTTACTTTCTTAAGTTCTTTATTACGTTCTTACTTTCATTCGAGAGAAACTCATAAACACCATGTAAAGGTTCCCTCCCATCCTACATTTGTCTGAAACTTTTATTACATGACGGTTCAAGTTCCCCACCACGTCCATAAAAACACAAATGAGGTTTCTCCCTGACATTATATTATGTAATTCATACTTTCCTCAAAGAAAACCAAATCACACACACACACACACACACACACACACACACACACACATTTTAATCTCAATGTTGCTCACATTATTGTATTCTGTATCTTGCTCTAAGCTCCTCAGTTGAATAAAGTCGCCTGGAGATTGGACGAATGGAATTTATAAACAGGTTCTCGCATGGGATGAATGTTAAAAAATGCGTTATCGGAGTAAAGGGGTGATATTTTTAAGCTTCTGTTAACCCAAGAGTCCCACCCCACACACACAAACGTATGCTGTATATATATATATATATATATATAAGAGGGAATTTGTGTAATCAGTAATTTCATGAAATCCCTAGTAATTAAGTGAAATGAGTTTAAATTAGGATGGGTAAAGTAAGGTTAGGTTACTGGCTTTAAGTAGGTTAGGCTGAGATAATCTACTGTAGGTTAAGTTTAAGTTAGGTTAGGCTAGGTTAATCAGGTATGGTTAGGTTAGGTTAATTCATATGAACTCCCAACATAACTTAGCATCAATTTAAAACCTAACTTAACCTAACGTACCTATCCTTTCCTAACCAAACCTAAACTTAACCTAGATCATCCCACTCTAACCTAACCGCAGCCTAAATGAACTTAACCTTAATTAACCCGTCCTAATATAAAACCATTTCACGAATTCCCCAGGGATTTCATGAAATCCCTCCTTACACAAATTCCCTGTAACAAATATATATATATATATATATATATATATATATATATATATATATATATATATATATATATATATATATAGGTAGATAGATAGATAGATAGATATAAAATTGATTGATAAATATCAATAATATACAGTATCTATCTATCTATCTGCCTTTATATGTATATCTATCTATCTATCTATATCTATATCTATCTACCTATATATATATATATATATATATATATATATATATACATATATATATATATATATATATATATATATATACATACATACAGTATACATACGCCACTAAGAACACGGCCCAGTGCCATGCAACACAAGTAACCGCACCAAGACAATAAGCAGTCTAAAGCCCTCCCCCCACACACACACATCACTAGTCCAAATGACTCAAGCAAGATAACATTTCCACTTATTACCATTTACGTTAACTGTCAGATGCAGTAATTTTTTTCAACAACCGTTTCCAAAGTTCATATTACGTCCTGTGCTTTCCTTCCAGCCCAATTTTACCACACGTCGTTATAACCCATATTCAATTATCTCTCCGAATGCGTATAGGAGGTAGGTAGGGTGTCTGCCATCCACTCATTTAGACACCACCAAGTGATTTTTCATTGAGTGGCATACAAAACTGTTTCTGTAATTATATAACAGACAAATTAACTCTTTGAGGCATGTTGGATTGAAGCTCTTCAACCAGATGTTGTTCTCATAGGGTCTAAGTCCGAGAGTTTACTGTGGTTAATTGTTCACATGAAACTATTCATGGAAAATTACCGATTTCTCTTATCATAGTTCCTGGTTCCTGGCTCTTGTGCTCCTGATAAGGCAATGTATGAATGGATGACGGTTGGACTGATGTATGGACTACTATAATTTTGTATCACTGCCAATAAAATAGGGTCTTTGGGATTCTTGGGTAATCATCTAGTTAAGAAGGTGCAGAAGTGTAAATGTATTCCCTTAGACGGAGAGATGTCATTCCTGATTTGTATAAAATCGCTTGGCGGTAACAGGAGAAACGTGGATAATGCCCATAGTTTATCACAACAGAGACAGTGAGTGTTAAAACCTAAGTGGTTACGTTTGAGAGCTGTTGGGGAACATATTAAGTTTTACGATGAGATGAAAAGAAGGATTCTTGTATAAGGAAACAGATAAAAGTAGAAGAAAATAATAACCTCAGTCAGAGTATATATGGATCTGGCCAGGTAAAGAACATATAACATAGAGACAACAAGGGGAAATTACGCGGAACGAAGGGATGGAATATAAGGAAAAAAAAAAAACAGAAAGAGAATAGTATAAACATATCGGATTCGGAGATGTGTTAGTTATGATTGTAACAGGCAACCAACCAAACAGATCAGACTGGAGCAAGATGGGAGAGGTTTTTGAAGTACAGTAAACTGATTCAGGTTGTGTACCACAACGAGGTTGACGACTCCGACGCGTCATCGCGACGATGTGCATATGCCCTATTGTGTGTTGCAGGTAGACTACTGGATCACGGCAATGGTCTGACCATACCCAGAGAAAGATGCATAAAACATATGACAGATACAAAGTATAAACAGGCAGTTAGATTAATAAACACAAACAGACAGATATGCCACACCTCGGCTAATCCATTCACTTCGGTTCGAAAGGTCAACAAATTTAATGAGGAAAAAAAATAGTTATGCTTTTTTCCACCATCCAAAACATATTGCTGTTGTAAATGTTGCAGACCCAGGCTCATCTGAATCTAAATCTGATTGCTGAGTGCAAGCTGAAGTGCCCTTCTCTCGCAATTCTCCATCCTCGTCTCACAGGATGCAAGTGGATTGAGGGATGCTGGTATAACTGGCCAACGGTTGTATCGGTGCTACCACGAAAAAGCATCCGTCTCCAGCAATCCCAGAGAAAAACAAATAAACTAATAGAACGATAAACAGACAAGCAAAAATACTTCAGATATTTCGTTCAGGTCCGTGCGAAATGTCGACAAAGTAAGCGTCTGAAATAAAGGGATCTATTATTTTTTTTGCACCATGCCGGGTCCCTGAGCTCAAAAACCGACTGAAAGATTAATGACTGGCCCCGGGCAGATTACATGTTGGTGAAAACAAATTGGACGTCGGTGGTCAGTGGTGCGCGGCTTACCTTTGGTGCGTTTACAGAAAAATGGTGTTGTTTGTACCCTCCACTCTTACGGACACTCCACCCAAACCCACTCCCCACATCCCTCCAGTCCATAATCTCTTTGCTTCTCTTCCTCATTTTCCTGCCCTTTCTCTTCCCCCCCCCCTTCTCCTACTTGTCCCAGTTCATCTAGCATACTCGTAATAATTGGGGATCTGAGTGTAACATTAACTATTGCCGGTTGTATTCCAGGGATGTCTGTGACTTAGCATAAATGGGTCTCCTCACTGTAGTCGATAGGCATTATTCATAAGCCTTCCTCTAAGTTTCTTCCCTTCCATCATTCTTCGCTCACTATCCATCACATCTTCCCTTTCGCTCCTTTCCCAATTTCCCAATCACCCTCTCCCTCTCCCCTCCTCACCAACCCAATTTCCACTCCTCCCCGTTTTTTGCTCTCCTCCTTCCTCATATCGTCCCTCTCCTTTCCCCCCCTTTTTTTTTTATAATTTACCCTTATCACTACCATTCTCCCTATCCCTCCCCTCATCACTTCACCTCTGCTCTCCTTATCCCTCCAATTACCCCTCTCTTTTCTCTAACCCTCCTGGCCTCTCCCCATACCAGTTCTCATTTAACCTGTCGTTCTTTCTGCCCCTAACGCTTCTCATCACCTTACCTTTATCTCCCCTCTCTGATCTGACATTCTCCTTCCCCATCTACCTCACCTCTGTCCTCTCCTTCCTCTCTCCCCAATCCCTACGCATATCATTCTCTTGATCTCACCCTCCATTTTCTCAGTATCACAGTTCCTCTGCCAGTATTAGCAGCTCTTTCATATATCAGTAATTGGGACTTTGCATCACATGTCACTTTCTTAACGAGATGACAGAAACGCCGACATCATTAAATTAACAAGAAGGGCAAACAAACACTTAACTGGGCATGTATACATAACACTTCTTGTCTGAAAAGTATCTATCAGACTACATGTGAATGTCACTGAACTTTCCCTTCTCTCTCTCTCTCTCTCTATTAGGGTGGCCCCCCCAAAAAAGTAGAAACTGTTCTCTTCCACAAGGCTATATATGTTCTTTATCATCACTGAAGGAACTACGTGAAAAATTTGATGAAATGCACAATTTTTAGAGGTCACTCCCGATGCCGTAATTAAGAACAAAAGAACTGAAAAAATAACATCAATCGATCTTCAATAAAAGAAACGAAATATGTATTTTCAACAACATCCTTTATTTGAGTGCTGAAAGGACACACTGAAAACACTAAGTATAGGAATAATGCATCAATTTGTCTTCAGCAAAGCAGCTTTCGTCGGAAATGGCAGTTTTTTCTGGTGGTCAGCGATGAGCTGCAGTATGTACTGCTACGTCCTTAGTTACAATGGTTCTCTTAGCGTTACTTTGTTGTCTAATTTGTTTGGACGTCAATGCCCTTGAAATTCATCCTCAAACTCTGCTGATGAGGAAGCACTACAGCCTTCAACGTCAATAGAACTGGATGGTACACGCATTTCCATCTGCTGTGCAATGAGCTTGCATTTTTCTTTTTGAGCGTTGGCTTGATCACTTCTATGCCACTTACGAGCCTGCTTGTTTGCCAAGATTCCGTGCACCCCAGACATACTCATGCTGAAGGGATTCTGTTGCTGTAATCGCAGGAACTGCTTATCCTCTTCGTTTGACATAGTGAGCAGAGCGTCCTTTCGAGAAATATCAATTTTGTGAGTTTTGTCTTGAAGCTTTGCTCTTTGACTCGGTACCCTGGTTTCGGTAATAATCTGTTGTTCTTCAATACACAGTACTCATTGTGAAGCTTCTGGAGCTTGCGAATACCCGAGTCTATCCTTTGGGTTGGGATACATGCTTTATCCCAGATTACCATTACCCTCTGAATGGTACTGTTAGAGCTGCGACTGATTGTAAGACCGTTCTCATGGTGAAACATGAAGTTACTGAGGACATCGGCATTAATTGGCAGGAGAGCTCCCAATATATCTTTCTTGGGCTTGCCCAGAAGCCATACTTTTGGACTACTTCTTGTCATAGGCATGACCTGTGAATGGAACACACTGATAAGCAAGGTTTTGTTATAACTCGATAACAACATTCATCAGAATATTATTTTGATATATTAGCTTCAATTACGAGTAGCTCAGCATGTCTGGATACTTTTGATCATATGCTGGATACAGTGATTATTAAACACTGTGTTTGGTACTAGAAATATGCCATTATTAATGAATCAAATATTCATCATCATGTGCCTGGTATGTGGAGTATAGAAACCTAATATATCAAAGTAAGTTAATGATTAGTGTCATTCTTGGTACGGTAGATAAAATAATGATATATATTTTACTTGCCAAATCAGAGTAATTTGCTGCTCGATGACACGACACGCTAGTCATCAAGAGCACACCAATGTAGAGTACGTCTTATTATGTGGACCACCCAGTCATCAACGAGCCATCCGGCGCGTGCTGTGGCGTGGACATGGTGCTTTTCCAGCTACACTGAAGTTTCCAACAGATGGCTGCGCACGCAGCAGTGGTAGACGCATGTTACAATAAGTATATCTACCAACTACTGCTCAAGCTTTTTCCAATGTTTAGTTTGATAGTTGTCGCAGTTTTAGGATAGTTAGAGGAGGTTACAAGCCATATATTCATTAGACGATTAAACATTTCTGATCAAACATAAAATTGTCAGGATCACATATTTTACCTCCAGGGAATGACTTACAAACATGAGTCGATTTTATTGATTTTTTGCATGAAAGCTCCTTGAGTGATATGGAACAGAAGCAGCCTTTTGGAAAATAATAAATTTGAAAAAAAAAAAAAAAGTTTTTTGGTACATTTTTGGGCCACCCTTCTCTCTCTCTCTCTCTCTCTCTCTCTCTCTCTCTCTCTCTCTCTCTCCATATATTGTTTCGTTTATAGACTCTAGTATGTTTGCATGTGCCGGTCCTTGTCACCTAATGGCTACTCTCCATGGTGCTCGATCTCAGGCAGCCTCTCTGTTCAGTCCCTTATTCATGAGGTCACAGTCTTTGACCTCGCTCCAAGTCTTTGTTGGCCTGCCTTTCGCAGCCCTACCCTGAACATTAATACTTCTCAAGTTTTGCACCCAAATGTCATCCCCCATACTCTCCACATACCTAAACCATCTCCCTCTACCTCTCCTAATCACAGCACAAATACACTCCAGTCCCATCCTTCCTCTTAATTTTTCCATCTTAAATCTAGCCCCCCCAGGCCTAACATTCAAGGACACACTGCCCATCTACCAAATCATTGTCATTTCTGTACGTTTGAGCCTGTGTATATCCTCTACCTTTACTGCCAAGGTCTCATTACCATACAGCATTACACTCCTAACACATTCCGCATACAAGGTGTCCTTAGCCCGGAGGTAGAGCCCTCTCAACATCAGGAGAGGCAACATCTCCCTGAACTTCTTCCACCAACTCCACGCTCTAGCCAAATAACTCAAAACTGACCCTTGATGCACACCAACATTCACGAAAAACTCATCACTCAAATCCTTACTACTCTCACTTGGGTACGAGCACCCACAAACATAGCCATATCCACTCTAACCAGCCACTCCTCGATCCCATGCTGTCTCATTGCCCACGTCACTACCTCCGTAAGAACTATGTCAAAGGCCTTCTCCAAATCAACCAAAACAAAATACAGATTCCTGCTCTTTCCTATATATTTTCCTGAAGCTCCTGAGCAATGAATATGGCATTAGTGGTCCATTTGCATGGCATTAACCCGAACTTCATCTCATTAATACTCACTCTTTCTCAAATCATACCTTCTATTACTCTTTCAGCTACCTTCATAATCTGGTCCAAAAGTTTTATGCCTATATTTCCTCCTTCCAGGGCATCAATCTTCCCTTTTTGCACATTTACAATCACACTCTTCAGCCAGTCAGTTGGGACAACACACTCATATATAATTGTATTTATGAAATCAGTAACTATCCCAGCTCCAATATCTCCTCAGGCCTTCAGCATTTTAGCAGTCAGCCCAGACACAACTGCCGCCTTTCCCACCTGTATCCTTCCTATTGTCCTGCTCACAGTAGCAGCATCAATCAAAGGCCAAGGGCCGAACACTGGGTCTGCTGATTCCAAACCTTCTCTATTCCAGTGAAACTCCTGACTCAGCAACCTGTTATAATGCTCTTTCCAGGCTCCGTTATTATACTCCCTATTCACCACTACCTTTCCTTCATCATTCTTCACACACTGCTCACCTAAGATATTCCTGTTTACCTTCTTCATCTGATTTGCCACCTGAAATATTGTTACATCTACGTCCCACACTGCCACAGGCTCCAACAGCAGTAGTTCAATATAGAAAGGACGTTGCCTAGCTTCTTGCTGTCAGCCCTTCGGTGTGCATCAGTGAGATCAGATGAGGCGTAGCAAATAAACACTGGCTTCTTAAATTCACTGTCTTTATTTTCCAAATAATTACACTTCATGCTTGCCAACTACATTTCACTGTTTTCACAAGTACCAGAGATGCAAAATTTTCACTAACTACACTGACAGTGAACTACACTCAGACTGAACTGAAACTGACTGATACTGCTCTAGTCACTTCCCCATCCTTATATAAGCTTCCTATATTCTAGAATGATCTACAACTTCTCCAGAGTTCTCGTGCATTCTCGAGCAAGCAACAGTTACAAGAGTTACAAAATCGGAGACATCCAGAATATCCAGAGTTTTCTTACGCTACTTAACACTAAATTATTTAGCATACAAACTGAGATAACAATTACATGATTTAACAAACAATGACATAAATAAATATTATAGAGAAAAAGAGCAAAAAAATTAATGTGCAACATACAAAATACCTCCTCTCACAAATAGCAGGCAAACTGGCAACTCTGACAGGTAACGGTAAAATACGAGAAAGACTGGGAAACGTCCCAGCAAATACTGCTTCTCAACAATATTATATTCTCCCCTTCAGCACTCTTTAGGTTATCTTGTAAAAGTCCCTGACATCCAGATTTTGCTCTGGATAACTTTTCTCTCTCTATGCATATATATATATATATATATATATATATATATATATATATATATATATGTGTGTGTGTGTGTGTGTGTGTGTGTGTGTGTGTGTGTGTGTGTGTGTGTGTGTGTGTAATACGTCAGGCAGGCATATATATACAGTACTCTCGCTTCCAGTACGCGTTTTTTACCCAGTACTATTCTCTTCCAGTATGATCAGCATAAAATAGTTCATTATTATATTACGAATTTGTTGGGCTAGTACGGATTGGCCGCGCAAAGTGGGCCAAATCCAAGGAGTTCTTCTCTAGTACTGAGTGTTGCATCCACTACTATTACCCGCCCGGGCACGGGAGGCTGACAAACACCAAGGAACGTTTCCCTAGAGCCGCGTTTTTGTCGTCCAAGCTGACGGATCGGATTCGAAGCCATCTTCGGTGAAACCAAGCTGCCCTGTTTTTGTCAGCCAAAGTGATACGAAGCCGGCCCAAGCATTTGTCATCGAAACCAAGACCGTCTTCGTATCTCACCCAAGCGTGGTCGGGAGCAGTCTTGGTGCAGCTTGGGGAGAGTGAGATCGGCCAGCAAGGACACATAAATGATAAATATCATGAAATTAGCACGATGTACATAAAATTAGGGTGCAGTTGGCTAATGTTAACGAAATATAGAGCCAGTTCAGCGCATATTCGTCAGAAGATCTTCTTCGGCGAACCCCTCTGTTTACTTTGGGATTGGCACGTAATTTTTCGGTTCTACGTATCCTGGACTGTTTTCACGGACAGAAACCAAGCTCCCCAAGATGCACTTCAAATCTCAAGCTCCAGCTTGGACGACAAAAACACGCCTTAGTACTGCTGCGCCAGTCCAGTACGCCTTCCTCGTGACTCGTGACGTGTGTCATTCACATTGCAGCATTGCACTTCCCCCTGATGACGAAGACGACGATGTGTCAGTGTGTGACTATGAGAGAGAAAATTATGAGGGAGGTGAGGCAGAGAGGCCTTCTCAGGATCCTGAAGGCCCTCCTTCAGGGGGTCAGCAGAACCTCCTACAGCCTTGGAAACCCATCCCCCTTCCCCCCCCAAGCCCATCACCACTCACCTCAAAGGTTGGTAAAACCTTAGTTGTATCAAAATGTAGTTAAGTTAAATATATATATATATATATATATATATATATATATATATATATATATATATATATATATATATATATATATATGTATATGTATATATATATATATTTACCTAGGCTGCTTCCCACAAGGAAAGGGAGGTGACAGGGCGACACACTCCTCGTTTACTCATCCATTCAAACACATTCATTCGTATCTTAGCCCCAAAGGGGAGAAGGGACAGATCCTCACCGCACCATACCGCACAAGGGTCAACTGTGCGGTGCAATCAGTGACATCCACAGCAGGGCCCGACAGCAGAGCTGGTTTACCCCTGCCACATCATAATAGACCCATTCCCTTACCCGCACCTGACCTGACTATCTGATCTGACCAAATGTGGGAGAATATCCCCTCAGGGCGGCATCATCATTTATTCATTCACAATTTCCCTCCATTTATTTCTGTCACACACAGCCACTCTTCCTTGCTCAACAGACATCCCTCTCACATCCAGCGCTTTCTTCACATTGTCCATCCATCCTATTCGTGGTCTCCCTCTCAGCCTTACACCTCTCACACCAGATCTAGTTATCTTTTTCACCAATCACTCCATTCTCTCCATACGCCCAAACCATCGCAACACCCTCTGTTCAACTCTATCAGCCATCTCGTGAATAACTCCAGTTCTCCTTCACGCTTCATCATTTCGCACTCGATCCATATGCGTCACTCCACACATACTCCTCAGACACCTCATCTTCATTACCGGTACATTCAAACTTTCCTCTCTGCTACACCTATATTCCATGTTTCAGCACAATATAATGCAGTCAGTACCACAGCACCTTCATACAGCCTTCTCTTTGCATCCATTCTAAGAGAACAACATCAAACCACCTTTTTCATTCCTCCAGCACCTTTCCTACTTCATTCATTCTAAACTTCACTTCTGCATCTATTCTTCCATCCACAGGGACATGTGACCCTAAATATTTAAAACACTCTACTTCCTCAAGCAACTCACCATTCAAAACTATATTCATCCCCCTACCATCTATCAACCTCGTACATTTCATCACTTTACTCTTATATATATATATATATATATATATATATATATATATATATATATATATATATATATATATATATATATGCAGGGTGCTTCAGAAGTAGACATCACATTTCATCGCTTTATATCTCAAAAAAATTTTGAGGACATGAAAACACAATTTATATCTCCTCAAAGCTAATATTCTCAAGTTTCTGTACCATAAATATGAACATAAAACTCTAAGAAATGAAGGTTTTGTTAAATTTTTTTACAGATGTTCAATGTGAGCCCCATGGGTTACACGACACACATCCAAACTATAGTCCATTTCTTGCCAAACACAAACTAGCATACTGTGGTCAATGATTGCCAAGGTTTCAGTTATTCGAGTCTTTACGTCATCCACCTCTCTGGGAAGTGGAGGTACGTACATCAAGCCTTTCACATACCCCCAGAGGAAAAAGTCACATGGTGTAAGATCTGGAGACCATGGAGGTCATCGCAGGAGCATGCGATCATTTCTTCCAGTTCGTCCAATCCACCTGTCAGGCAGAGTGGTGTTCAGATACTCTCTAATTCTAAGACTCCTGTGAGGTGGTGCCCCATCCTGTTGGAAAGTGAAGTCTGTAGACTTTTCCTCACGCAACTGATCCATCAATCAGTTTTGCCGCTTGGCAAGGTATGCTTCACTGTTGACTGTTCCACCTTCAAAGAAGAATGGTTCATACACACGTTTCTTTGACATGGCAAAGAACACATTCACCTTAAAGGAATCTCGCACATGCTCAAGAGTTACATGAGGGTTCTCAGTTCCCCATATGTGTTATGCCTGTTAACCCCTTCGTACACGATGACGTGTGTGTCGTCATTAGGGTCTGGCTGCGACAATACACATTGACGCTTCTGGCATCATTAAAGCATAAAAACTTTTGTCAGAGGAAAAGATTTTGGCCGATTGGCGTAGTTTTTGGAGGCGTCATAGCATCCCTGCTCCTTGTCAAAAGTAAAGAGTTGGCAAATGTGGGTCCTGATACCAGCAAGAGAGTGGACAGGTTATTCAGTACCAAATGAGCTGTGAGTGGGAAAGGTACTGCGCAGTTCTGTCCCTTTAAATTTCCACACTTACCCCTGTCCTGGCTGTGCAACATATTTCACTATACCAGTAGCCCTTGTGTACAGTGTTTGGGCACTGTTGCGATTAGATTTGGTGTTTGCAATAGGAAATCTGATGTTTGTGAAGCATTCCTGGTCTTTATCAGCCGTTGACCCAATGAAGATTGTGCTACTGTTTCTAATCAACTATACTGCCTCTACCCTGCACCAAATGTGAGTATTCATCGATACAAAATAGTGACAGTGAAGCATGTGAATATTGTGTGCATATCTAATGTACAAAGAACTGGTGAAATATGTGCAGTAGCTTAGAGGAAGGCAGGAAACCACCCTACAGTCATGACACGGCGTGGGTACACCATAGTTTTTTGCATTTTTCTCGAAAACCATGACGCCTATAGTCACTGTTTTGGGCTCAAATGAAAGCCAATGAGATTCTGCATAGGATGATAAAATAAAAACATAACAGTGGCAGAAAAGTGTTTCACTAGAGCACCGCATATAAAAAAAATCTGTTGTCTGTCGGAAATGAACCCATTTCCGACAGACAACAGATTTTTTTTCACTTATTACTCTAACACCATACCTCTTATCAAACTGGGACCTCCGGCATTTGAAAGCTAATAAAATTCTTTTTCCAATGATGGTATAACATGTAGAGATTGATTAGTAAACGGTCGACTTATGATGTTGTGAAGTGAGATGTATGTTCCTGAATGCTTATTCACATGGCCCTAACATACATAAAGTGTGCGTGTGTGTGTGTGTGTGTGTGTGTGTTTTTTGCTTATCGTGTAGAACAAACATCGACGAATAGGAATATGTGAGTTTTGTGGCAAAATAAATATGTTTGGGTGGTGAAAATAAGCCGAGAATACACATTTTTGGAGAGCGCAGCGGGGGGGGCAGGGGAGAAAAGCCGGCACGTCATGTCCCAGAAAACTTATTAACTTATCTGCACGCAAAAAGATTAACTTTACCACTTAAGTGGAAGGTTGCCTCATCGTTAAAAACAAGGCGGTCATTAAATCCATCATCTTTCAACTTCTCCCGCATATGTACACAAAAGTTTTTGCGAGCTGGTTTATCAGTGTTCTTCAACTGTTGGACCAACTGCAGCCTGTTAGGTGTCATATGCAGGCGTCTCCTTACAATGCACCAAACAGTTGTAGATGAGGGTTGAAGTTCTCGACTGGCTCTTCTGATTGACTTGTGGCAGCTCCATTTCGAACTTGTTCAACCGTTTCATCTGAAGCTGAGGGGTGTCCTGTTTTCTTTGCCAGGCACAAACACCCCTCCTCCTAAAAATTTTGCATGCCAGTTCAAAATGGAACGTCTGTCTGGTGACTGCTTTGAAAATTCAGTCCGAAATCTGCGTAATGTGTCCATGACTCTGGTTTAGGGAATTCTGGGATGCAAAACGACTTCTCTTGCTTTATGAACTGCATTACTGGACCTGAAAAGACAGAAACAACAAAATTAACAGAGGAAAACTTGACGATTTCAGCTTTCAGATGGTACCAGTTTCACCTTGCTACCATTTGTAGTTCCAGGGATATTAGTTCTTAGAAAGTGACATGTACTTTTGAAACACCCTGTGTATATATACATATATATATATATATATATATATATATATATATATATATATATATATATATATATATAAATCATCATCATCATCATCATCATCATCAACCATAACTAGTCCACTGCTGAACAAAGGCCTCCCCCAACCTTTTCCACGAATTCCTTGACTGAGCCAATCTTTGCCACGTTTCCCATGCAACTTTATCTCATCTCTCCATCTCCTGTCTGGCCTTTTTCTGCTATGCATACTATTTCTTGGTGTCCAGTCTGTCAGCCTCTTGCTCCATCGGTTATCCCTTATTCTTGCTGTATGGCCTGCCCACCTCTATTTCTGTTCTTTTATAACTTCTGTACGGTAATATCTTTGACTTTAGTCTGCTCTCTCAACCAAGTTGATCTTTTCCTGTCTCGTAAAGATATTTCTAACATTAACCTTTCCATTGCTCTCTGAGAACAGATTAATTTATTTACCATTGATTTTGTCAGTTTCAAGGTCTCACAACCATACATCATAGTTGGAATTATACATTCGTTATATACTGTACTTTTCGTTTCATACAAACTGGCAATCTACTTTTCATAATGTCTCTATGTTTACCGAAAGCTTTCCATCCAATTGTAATGCGTCTTTTTATTTCGCTATCATGATCTTTTGTTAATTTTAGTATTTGTCCCAAGTAGTTGTACTCCTCAACTTCTTTAAGAATTTCATATCTTATTCTGATGACGCTCTTTGGTGTTTGTGCAGTAAACATTATTTTAGTTTTACTCCAGTTCATCTTCAGTCCTACTTTCAGACTTTCTCTGTTCAGGTCATTTAACATTTCTTGCAATGCCTCTGCTGTTTCGGAGATTAAGACAATGTCATCTGCAAATCTTAAATGGTTTAGCTTTTCTCCATCTATGTTCACTTCTTTGTTTTCCCAGTCTAGCTTTCTGAAAATACTTTCTAGGCACACTGTAAATAATTTTGGTGAAATTGTATCTCCCTGTCGCACGCCCTTCTCAATCGTAATTTTTTCCGAGTCCTTATGTAATTTAACTGTTGCTGTTCCCTTTTTATATAAGTTTTCGAGCAGTTTTACAATGTTCTCATTCACTCCTTGTTCTCGCATTGAATTTATAATCGCTATGTGCTCCACTGAATCAAAAGCCTTTTTGTAAGCAACAAAACCTACTGTAGTTTTCTGAATTAGCTAATTCATTGTATGTAGATGATCGGTGGTTGAATATCTGCTTCGGAATCTTGCCTGTTCACGAGGTTGGTTCTCCTCCAAAATTGTTGTTATTCTGTTCGTAAGGACATTAGTGAAGAGTTTGTAAATGACTGATAATTAGCTAATGGGTCGATAGTTACTGAGATCTTTTGAGTCACCTTATTTGTAGAGTAAAATAACTATTGCATTACACCATGTTTTGGGATTTTTCTTCTGTTTTATACAGTGGGTAAATAAGTGAGCAAGCCTATTTTGTACTTCAGCTCCGCATCCAACAGTAAATCTGTTACTATTCCATCTTCTCCTGGAGCTTTATTTTTAAGAGAAATTTTAACATTGTAAATATATATCTATATATTTATATATATATATATATATATATATATATATATATATATATATATATATATATATATATATATATATATATATATATATATATATATTTGGTACAGCGGTAGAGTGTGCGTTTCGTGCACGGGCGAGCCAGGGTTCGTGCCCTGCTAATGTAATAGACTTTGGGAGCATTCTTCTGGCCATGCACTGCTTGGCGGACATAAGGGGTGCTGTGGTTGAACCAGTGTCGCATACTATAAAGTATGCTTGCACCCAGTCGGCTTGCTCGGGCTGATTACGCTTGGTTCACGGACTACACACATATCCAAAGCCACTCCGACACTACAATTACACTTACAAGCACTTCTCACCCTATATACAATCTCCACCAGACAGCCTAAGCCACTTGGTAGAGATACATTGGCTGTATCATCCCGACTTCAGTCGGGATAAGCTGGTCCTGCAGTGGATACTCAAATGGCTGCTGCTGCTGATGATGATGATATATCTATATCTATCTATCTATCTATCTATCTATATATATATATATATATATATATATATATATATATATATATATATATATATATATATATATATATATATATATATGCAAAATAACCACAGGAGAAATGAAAAGAGCGACAATGAGTACTTTCTTATATTACATATTCAGAGTGAGACAGAAACATAAAGGGTAGAGGTCTTTTATGCACTCCCACAGCAGGGAGTGGCACACAAAACAAAGGATGACCTGAATTTTTACCTGTGGCTTAACTTATGGACACCTGCTGCAGGGAGTGGCACACAACAAAGAATGACCTGAATCTAAAAAATAAGCGATGCATAGGACAATAGGTACCTTTCGTTTTTCTTCCTTTGGGATGCACCTGATTTAACCCGCCCCATCCCGACCACTTTCACACCACTGACTCCCCCCAATCCCGACCATTTTTGGAAAAATATTTTTTTGGCTCAAACCTCCACTTTTGGTGAGAAACATCGAAAATTCATAGAGAAATCGCTCACCTGAGGTTTAAAATACTCGATCCAGGTACCAGTACCTCCTTACCTGACTGGGTTTTCTAACAGGCTGGCACCAAAGAAAACGAGTTCTATGGGAGGGTAACTATTTCACAGCACTCATAAACGGTATTTATTTATTTACTTGCTACGAAATTATATATAGTACGAGAGTATATTGGTTTTCAAACAGTAATATAGGCATTATAAGCATTGTTTCACTCACTAACTCATCACCATACCTGACCTTTTTTTGCCACATTACCTGGTCATCATTTCTGACTGTTTCTTCCTCTAATGATATGTAAAGTTTGTCCTCCACATTGTCATTGATTGGGGAATCATTCTGGCCCTGAATTTTGTACCATGGCATGACATGGCTTTACTGGCCAGGTCACTGATAACAGGTGAATTGCTGAGACAATGGCATGCAGGGGGGGGAGGAGGTCATGCTGGGTAAGGCATTGTCCCTACCTGGCATCTTGTAGAGGAAGGTGTCCCGTGTATACGTACCAAAAATCACTCGCGAAAATTGAAAATTGTGCAAATTAGGGACCTTGCAATTGATTCGCGTTTATGTACGTCGATGGGATTGGCAGTGACAAAACGTGTGGACGTTAATTCACGTCGACAGGATGCCGCGGGTTAAGGGGGAGGGGGATAAATATTGCGGCTTAAGACCTAGACGTACTGTACAGATATATATATATATATATATATATATATATATATATATATATATATATGTGTGTGTGTGTGTGTAATACGTCATGCAAGCATGCTACCAGAATGAATACTGATCGTAAATATAATGATACATTGCAATGAGAGCTTATTCCGGGAAAATTACTTAATTACGGTAAAAAGATAAAAAAAGGAAATCCTTCTGAAAAGCCAGCTTGATGACGGGAAATTGTTATCATTACAACGTGTATTTGCACTTCCGGACACCTGACATCAAATCACCGATTTTTTTTTTTTTTTTAATAGTTTCCGGTAACTCCATGAATTCTGATGGATTAACAAACAAATTGCAGATCCAGAAATTTAGTGATTTTTTTTTTGTACATCATCCTACCGTTTATGCTACTCGTTACATCAACCCACTATTTTCTTACTCTCACTCAATCCCCTCACCTACCCCGCCATAATCTTTACTCATTCCATTTTTCTGACTCACCATTCAGGCCTGTTTCAGTCCGCCTACTGCCTCTCTATTCACACTGAAACAAACCACCCACTCCATCTACTTTACATCCACCCATTCAGTTTAGGCTACACATCCCCATCTATCCATTGCGTCTCTATTGTAACCCACCTCCTCTAAAATCTCCCTTCCTTCCTTCCTCCCTCCCATGTTTTTTCTCTGCGACAAGTCTCATATTTTTTTCTTTTTCCCCGTCTCTCGGGTGACAGATATAACTATCACTCTCACTATTCTCTCTGACTTATTAAGGTTCGCAAAATTATACATCTGATGCCTGGTGGTCTGGTACTATTAATTTTTTTATCCCGTTTTTTTTTTTTTTTTCCATATCGGCAAACTTGTCATTTTGCCTCATCGCTTAATACTTCATCTAAAGTAAACACTGTCTTCACGTAATAAACAAGCTTACCTACCTTCAGAACCCGTGTTCAAATCAACTACCATTTTTTTTCTAGTTCTGACCTTGATTAACTGGTGAGAACTACTTCGTCAAGATGTTATTTAATCGCTTACCATAAATATTATTTTCCTTGTCATCCCACTTAAAGCAGTGAGATAACGTCCTTCAGTCACGCAGTGAATAACTTAGGTGAAGCTGCCACCTTCTACAACATTTGTCTTTATTAGTCCGAAATTAAAATACTTACCATATTGTGCTGCAGATGGTACTAGCGTTCATTCAGTGTTTTATCAATGATCCAGGAATTTCATCACGGGCAAAGTACCGAAATCTAGAATGAAAGCATA
This sequence comes from Coenobita brevimanus, assembly GCF_032717465.1. NCBI lineage: Eukaryota > Metazoa > Arthropoda > Malacostraca > Decapoda > Coenobitidae > Coenobita > Coenobita brevimanus. Next base: position 11,989,167 of record NC_136983.1, on the reverse strand, counting down.
CTGCATCATAATGTAAGCCGATCTCTTCCGTGGCGACAGTAAAAAATAATATTTTACTTCAGAAATTCCAACTGAATATGCACAGTAAAGAAAGTGTGTGTGTGTGTGTGTGTGTGTGTGTGTGTGTGTGTGTGTGTGTGTGTGTGTGTGTGAAATAATATCCATTAATATTTAGTATTCAAACAAGTCTCAAAGTAAAAAAAAATTCCAACTTTTGCATACTATAATGTTGAAACATCATTGTGCCTAAAATGTAATCGTGTCCACAAATGCACAGGGTGAAGGGATGCAGGGAGGGAGGAGCGAGGCGGGAAATCATCATGACTGGATATTATAATACTAAGAAATGAGCAGTGATAAGTGCGAGAAACCGTAGAGAGATGAAACAACTGAAAACCTGGAAATAAATCAAGTTACGGCATTACACCTTCATTACCTCATCAGTAGTGTAGGAGACCAGAGACATTAAGGTAAAAAATAACCAGTCGCTCAAACCCCTGAGTGGCATTATGTGAGCAATAAACGCCAACCACACTTTGATTCCAATGTTTTATGAACAACATCCGACACGGCACTCTTAACTAACGAGCTACTAGAAATCTGTTTGATCACTTTGTGGTTAATGAAAAAAAAAAATGTAAAAATGATGCATAAAAACTTAACTTACGGTACTGAACATTACATTTGTCATTAGTAGCAGGTTTACAAGTCTCGAGATCTGAAGAAATTAACTTCCATTGTTAAGTCGTTAGTACGATATTCGAGCCAATATTTCAACAATTCATTTCCCTGTTAAGTAGAGAGCGAATGCACCATTTTGAGTTGGAAATCCCATAAGCTGTTAGAAAGGTAATACCGGTAACATTAACCCTTTCGTGGTCCTGACAAAACACGTGTTAATTTCCTTCTAACATCAGGTGATTTGATCCGCTAAGAATGAATCGACTGCCTGGGAGAAAGACTTCTAATGACAAAATGCATGCCCACAGTCCTTATATCAGGGTCATCTCTCACATGATGCAGCGTTATATAGCATGAGGGGAAAAGTGAGCAGGAAAGAAAAAAAATATGATGAGAGGGAGGAGAAGGGAGACGAAAAAGACATAGGAAAAAAGGGAGTGAGAAAGGATAGGGAGATGAGAGAAGGGCAACATGAAAAATAAAGAGGATGGTAAAAGGGAAAGAAAGATTAGGAAGAAAGGTAGGGAATGAGGAAAAAGTAAAAATAAGAAGGAAACTGGAGAGAGAGAGAGAGAGAGAGAGAGAGAGAGAGAGAGAGAGAGAGCATTGATGGCTGGTGAGGTGCCTCTCTCTCTTTTTCTCTCTTACTGAATTTTAGAACTTAGAGTTTTCTTATCCGATGACGTACTGCATATACTGTATTGTTACTACTCTTAAACGATATTAATATGCTTATGGTGAGAAATCAGGGATTGAGGATAATTATAGATTATCTCTACAAGTCTTAACAATGTCATCTGCAGTTATCAAGAATATAATAATTGTATACCATCGTGTTCCACTGGTGAAGATCTACAGGTATGGGTTGGGGGGGTGAGCAGGTGAGTGGGGTGGGCAGGGTGAGCAGAGTGAATGGGATAAATATGGTGGGCGCGTTGGGTGGGGGTAGGCAGGATGGGGTAGGTGGGCAAGGTGAATGGGGTAGAGTGGATGGTCAGAGGTAGGAAGGTGGGTGTTTGGGGTGGGTGAGGACCGTGCGGAATTTGTTGAGTGGGTCAGGTGGGGTGCGGTGGGTGGAGTAGGTGAGTCGATGAGAAGTGGAAAAATAAGTGTATGGGGAGAGGATCAATGTGGTGTTTACGTTCATGGGGGAATAGGTCCATGGAGAATAAATGTCTGTGAGGAATACCTTTATGGCAGAATGGGCCCAAGGAGAAGCATAGATATAACTGAAGAAAATAGGTCCGTGAAGGAAACAGAACCATGGCAAAAAAAAGTTTCACGTGCAGAGTCAGCACTTTCTCACATGAAGGAAAAAGACCCATAAGAGAAAGTAGGCCCATCAGAAATATAAGTTCAAGATGATAACGGGTCCATGATGAAGATATGTCCAAGGAGGGAAATAGGTCCTCGGGGGAAATAGGTAAATGGTTTAAAATACGTCCATCGTGGAAAATAGGCCCGAGGGATTACTTCCTCATGGCTGACAATAAAATCTTTTCAGTTGATGTACTTTCTGCCCTCACTGGCCTAACAATAAAATCTATTCAGTTGATGTACTTACCACCCTCACTGGTTTCAAACACTAACAAAATGTGAGGGCCTGATATGGTCCCTCGTGCTGTAATCGAGAACTGTGCTTCTCAGCT